>NC_134316.1:38180468-38804053 GCF_964195595.1 Calonectris borealis
AAAGAAAAAGAAACAAAGGAAGCAATTTCCACGTTATTGCATGAAGACCTAAGCAAGCTGATCTGAGACAGCACGTGGTATTCTTCAAAATGCACTTCTTACTTCAGGGATTTGAAGAACATTTGTCACCATGGTGACTGGGGGCCCCCTCAGAAAAAAAAAAAACAAATTAGTTCCTTCTTTGCAAGCTTCAAGATTGCATTTTGTTCCTCAGTTTCCTGACAGAGAAGCCCGTGTTTTGGATGTACATCTGTGAGGGGTTTATTAAATAAAGCCAAACCTCCCCAAGGAGGGGAAAACCCTGATTTCAGTTCAAGGGGTTTTACACAATTGTGATGAAGTTTTCCACGATAGGTGTCTCCTTCAATGCACTGGCTGGCTGGAGTCAGACTGAACCAGGGCTGGGTAGAGAATGGGGGGTGTTTTAAGGTGAGATTCCCCTTTCATTTGTTGCAGAACCTATTAGCATGTAGAGAGTGAGGCAGGAAATTAGGGTAAGGGTGGTTAAAGTCTGCTCTGGAAAGCTGGATCCCATTCCTCAATAGTTCCTAAGCAATGTCAGACAATGGTAAGACTAATGGCGGTTCCTGCTTTTCCAGGTGCTCCTTTTTCTAGACTGGGGCTGGATTTACAGAAGGGATGAGCATCCACAACTGGAATGTAAAAATAAGGAGCCATATAAAACTAAATTCTCTGGGGAAAAAGAGATGCTACGAATCTCAAATTTATGATTCCTTTTAACAGTAACATGTCTGAGCTTCAAACAGCAGTCTGCAGAGTGAGATCTTACCTCACTGGGGATGACTACACTGGCAGCAATATTTGTGATGCACTCAGATACCAGTGTGATGACCACATTAAAGAGTTCCTGAAGAAATAAGTCATTCTTTTTTCAGTGTAACAATTGTGCCATAAATCAAACACAAATTATGGTGAGGGAATAAGCTCTGCCAGACACAAAATGGATGAGTGAGGAACCAGCTTGGGTATTGCTGCACTGCACTCCTTAGTGTGCCCAGATGCAAGAGCATAGTAGCAAGCAAATATGATTATGCTATTTTCCAAGATGTTTCCATACAGTCAGGTGTAATGCTGCCCCCAAATGAATAAATCCTTCCAGAACCAGACAGGATGGTGCAGAGACATCTGAGCTGCCTTTGGGCACACACATAGAGGAACTAGATCAGGTGTTATATATGATCTGTGTTATTCCAGATAAAGGCAACGCACGCATGACAGGATTATGAGATCATTAATAAGATCAGCTGCATCTCCTGTGCCTGTTTACAAGTGGCTGCAGAGGGGCTAGAGCATAGTTAGCAAACTCTTTTCATCTTGGAGCCAGCTTCCTGCATACAAGCCTGGGTGCTCTGCAGAGAACAGTGCTCGGTCCCGGCACCAGGCCTTGGAGAGCTCAAGCCTCCTGGTGAATGCCTGACAAACGGGCAGTTTTAGAAATCCCCTCTCCTTTGTCCCCAAGATTCATCCTACTCCCACTTTCACTGTATTATAATCTCAACTCCATTGTTTTTTTTCCTCTTCTATTACTAGGTCAGGCTGAAAGAAACAAGGCTGGACAGAAAAATAACAGCTTTTCTGGACCAGCTAATGCAGCTGGGGAGAGCTGAACAAGCTCTCAGGTGTACAGCACCACCACCAGGTGCTCGCCCTGACACTTCTCCCTCCTGCCTGTCCCCTCAGCACAGTACAGCGTTTGTCTTCATTCCCCTCACCCCTGCCTCACTGCCTCCTCCTTCCTCATTCTGGGAGCCCTCTCCTTTTCTCCTCACCTCCTCCTTCCTCTCTCTGCTTGCTGTGACTAGACAGGAGAATACAGATTTATGTATTCCCTACATGTGCTTCTCATTTTTTCCGGTCCATCTCTGGCTGTTGATTTCTCCTTCTTGTAGGTGAGTATCTCTTAGCTCTCTTCTTCCTTTCTCTTTGACCTTTCCTCTGCTCCTTCTAAGGCATTCTCTCCTCTCATGCTGCGAAATGTTCATGCTGTCTCATACTGTGAAATGATCTCTCTCACGCTCTCTCTCGACTATGTGCCTAGCATGGTCCTCAGTGCTTTCTAAAGGATGCTATTTCACAATAAATACATAAGCGCTGCATCAGGCTGCTGTCCTCTGTAGCTGCCTAATCGGATATGGTATTTTAAAGGTGCTTCTTAGAACATCGAAGATGCCTTAGCTATCTTAGCATTTCCTTTTCAGCTCTGTTGAAATATATATAAAACAATTGGGTTTTTTTCATCCAGCTTGAGGTCACCAGCACATGCAGTGCTGTCCTAGCTTGCACAGCTCGGTTGCTGAGGTAGGGCTAGCTGTGCATTATTCTCCATTTCCCCTTTAAAATGCTCCATCTTTCTGATACTCCAGCTCTCAAATGTGCAATACGGTGACTCGGTGACAGGCTGGTTTGCTGCATTGTGGCATCCTCGGAGCAGCCACAGTGGTTTGTACACAGACCTCCCCGGGGCGAACGCTGACGGGAACACCAGCCGGTAACCCGGGCGCTCCTGAGTTATACAGAGCTATGCAAAGCCGCGGCTTTTTTTTGAGTGTAGAGCATCTGCTGGCCCTGCAGTTTTGGGGCTGAAGGAGCAGCCTCTCAAGAGAATACCTGCCTTTGAGAGAGTCACTGCGGCCAAACATCTTGAGAATTCTTCGTTACAACTGCCTCGGGGCCTGCACAGATCCAATGTTGCCTTATCATTGGGACCATTTATTATTGATATCAGAAATGCTGAGTCATTAAACAGAGGTCATAAAAACATCCTTATTCTGCTAAAAACATTAGCTCATCATTTCTGGTACTACAGAAGGCAGGAGAGACCAGGAAACCTGGTGCCTGTGAGAAGGAAAATGTGGACTGCATCAGAGGCCTGGGAAGACCAGAGAAGAGCCCAAAGTCGGTAGTTAATTAGGAAAAGCAGGGCATTGCTTAACGACAGGTCTCTAGGATCAGGATCAATTGCCATTTCTGAGTTTGTGTCCCTTGAGGTTACCATTTTACCCCACACCACTTTCATTTCTCTCTCTATAAAGGAACAAAACTAAAAATCTCCCTCACTTCTGTCTGAAGACTGTAAGGCACTTCAGAGGCATTAGCTAGCTAATCCTCACTGCAGAGAGCTGCTGTTAGCTCCATTTTTCAGGGGGAAACCAGAGGTACAGAGGGGTCATTTGTTTGCTCGTGATCTCTGGTTCAGGATTGCAATCTCCTGATTTCTAATCCTAGAGAAAGGCACTTTTTCTTGTGTTCTCATGCTGCTGAAGAGTTAATGTAGCAAGAGAAAGGATTTTAATTTATTTTACTACCTATGCTTTAAATTTATTTTCTTACTCCTCTTCCTCGGACAATTTTCTGAATCTGAAGAGATCCGTCTGGGTGGAAAAACACTTCTTGTAGAGATTATGTTTCACTATTTTAACACTGAAGCTGCAGACAAATATTTCCTTTGATAGTTGCGTTTGATTTCCTGCACTGCAGGGATGTCCTGCCAGCGTCCAGATTCAACAACAGGTGCACGGGGGTTATATCCCTTAGCTGCTTGGGTTTTTTATTTGGTTTCGTTATGGATTTCTTTAGAAGAGTAAATATGAAGAACCTGTACCGCGGGCTCACCAGCCAAGAAGCCACATCTTGTACCAAGCCAGAGCAAACACTCCAGGCTTTTTGGGAGCTTTTTGAGCAGGGTGTTCCCGCCACGCACCTGAGCACACACCGACCCACAGCGGCAGGCTCCGGTTCTCCGGGGGAGGCACGTCCCCCCCGTGGCCTCCCCCCCGCCGCGTTTAGGCTCTCTTTCCCCCCGGCGGATCCCGGCAGGCCTCGGGGGGAACCGCCAGCCGGTCCCCCCCCGGCTGCGGACCGAGCGAACAGGCTGCACCTCCGCGGGAGGGCGCGGGGCCGGCGCCGCGGAGGGGGCTGGCGGGGGCCGGGCCGCTGCCGCCGCCGCCGCCCCGTCGTTGGGGAGGCAGTGCGGGGCGGTAGGGAAAGAGTTAAGGGAAGGTGGCGGGGCAGGCCGGCTGTCGGAAGCGAGCATGTGCAGATTGCAACCGCATCCATACTACGGGCGAGTGTCACTGGCACACTTCCCCTCCCGCCGCCGCCGGCCGCAGGGCACCGATGGACCCCGGTGAGGCGATGAGCCGCGGCGCGGCCCGGAGGGCGGGGGGGGGCGAGCCGCGGCACCGGCACCTGCCCGCGGCCTGCCGCCGCCCCCACGCCCGCCCCGCCGGTAGGTGCGCGGCGCCCGCGGCGGCCTCCCCGCAGCCGAGCGGCGGCGGGGGATGCGCTGCCCGGGGCGGAAGGCGGGGGCTGGCGCCCGGCGCCGCTGGTTTCGCTTTCTGGCGGCAGGAGGGCCGTGCCGCCTCCGCCGGGCTGCGGCCCCGCTTCCCGCCGGGCGGGCGTCGCGCGGGGAAGCCGGGCGGGCGCCGGCCTGAGCGAGACAAAGGCGGGCGGCGGTGCCCGGGCGGCGGAGCGCCAGCCTCCCCGCCCGCGGGCGGCCCCGGGGAGGCGCGGCGGGGCCCCGGCGCGGGGTGTCGCCCCCTCCCGCAGAGCGGGGCCGTGCGGCGCGGCCTGAGGGAGCGGCGTCCCCCGGGGCGCCGCCCGCGCCGCCCCCCGCCGGCTGCGCCCCGCCGCCTCCCGCAGCCTCTCGGGGCGAGCGCCGGGGCGGGGGTGCGGGGGGTGTCGCGGCGGCGTTGCTCGGGAGCCCCCGGCCCAGCTGGGAGGTGCTCGGGGCTCTGGGGGAGCAGGGTGGAAAAGTTGTTGAAATTGGAACAGCTCTTCACTGAAAAGTGCCCCTTTTTGACAAAACCGAAGTGTTTGGAAACATCTTTTTTGTATTAATTTAAGTAAAACTTTATTCCAGGAAAGGAGGAGTAGATCGGAAGCAGCCCAGTGTTTGCAGAGCAGAACTGGGCGGTGGGGGCGGGCTGTGGTCCTTTCAGTGACTTTTCTGCAACCTTGTGAATTACTCGTGTGTAATGCTCGGAGGTCAGGGACCCGGATATTACGATCAGCTGAAAATGAGTTTTTCCTTTTTTTTTTTCTTTTTTTTTTTAAATTTAAATTAGTCTCAAGATGTTTGCTCTTGTTCCATTTTTGGTATGGAAAAATATTCAGAATAGCTGAATTTTGGCGAAATGGAAAATCTGATTCCTTCTGTCCCCCATCCTTTGCACTAGGGTTTTGAAAACTGTCTCTAGGATGCTGAGGAGCAGGGCTGCTGTGAGGCTGGCCTGTCCCTCTCCTCTGGAGTTGCAGTGTTACGCTGGGACTTCCTAGAGAGCGTTTGGCATTGCTGGCCCAAAGCTACTGGGGAAATACAAACTTGTTAAGACTCCTAATTACACAGCAGAAGCAGTAAAACTCTGTCAGGTGAAATATTTAGTATTGTTTTCTGACATCGTTTATTTGACAGGTTTGTCCTGTTTCCCTCTTAATTCTGAGGAAAAAGCAGACCCTGCAGGAGCTGAAATTTTTCGCGGGTGAGGTGGTAACAGCTCTGTGACTGCCAGAGCTGTGTGCGTTGGGGAGTTGCAAGAAGAACAGATTGCCCAAAGACCTCTGTTCTGTGGTTGCCAGGGACGCAAATGCATTAATATATGTACAGCATCAGTTAGAGATGGGGCTAGCTACTGTTTGGCGGTAAATAGGAAGTCCTGAAAAGCAAAATTACCATAGAACTATTAGAAAACAAAAAAGGAAGACTTACTGACATGGAGTCGTTAATGCTTGTAGCCACTTTCGGCCAGCACTGAGGAAAACCCTGCAGGAAGTCTGTAAGACACTCTGGTGCCCGTGGCACATCCTGAAGGTCCTTCCTGAATCCCAGCGCCTAGTCCCAGTGAGAAGGTATGACTTCTTCCATGCAAGGATGTCAGTTTTTCTGAGTGTGGTGACAACAGCTCGCTACTGTGGATAAATTAAGATTGTTCACTTAATTTGAAAGTAGGTATTTTCTCCCTGAGGAGCTTTGCGCGCATGTCTGCAAATTTCATAGTTCTGTGTTGAGGTTCCCACTGAAGAACATGGGTGTCCTGCTGTTTGTAGATGGGGAAACTGAGGTACAGAAAGGTGGCATTTCACAGGTAGACGTGAAATTGAAACACAAGAGTTAACTCCAAATCGTTTGGTTTAACTAGCAGCTATAGCAGCTTCCTAAACAAAGGTCAGCAGAAGTGTTACAAGCAGCTTATTCAATGTCTTGAATTTTGAGATTTTGAGATCCTCTGACCACAGGCATATTGAAAAAGGAAGTAGTATAGTCTGGTGGAAGGGAAATGGAGGGACAAGCGGGTGTTGAGGTAGTACTGCTTGTGACTGCGTAACATCTCCTTGCGGAGGCTCTGGCAGCACGTCTGTAGCCTTGGTCAGGCTTGCTGCTCCCACTCCACTGCGGGGTGACGGTGGAGGCAGGAAACGAGCCGCTTTGTCGGGAGAGTTCAAACCTTGGCATTCATGTGGCAAGATCCCATAGCAGTTTACAGAAATGGTCAAGGGGGTCTAAAACAAAGAGCTGTGGATAGCTTACTGACATGAGAGTAACCTAGATCTCTGCATACGTATGGAAATGATACCTGATAGCGGGGATTCTGCGATTTTGCTGACAATGTCATAACGTGATGTGGTGCCGAGCAGTGAAAGGCAAATTTAACCTTGAAGGGAGGTGCAGGTTCCTGACTTTGAGTGTAAGACAGGAAAAGGTTTTTGGGTAAGGTGGTGGATTCGACAGCATTCGGAGTCTTTAAATTGAGATATCTTTTTACAATCTATACTTCAAGTCAGCATCTTGGAGAAGTCCTAAGGAGTGAAGATGTAGGGATCCCTTTGGCCTTGTAATTTGTGGATCTACTTATTCCCACACATCAAGATCTCTGGAGAGGAGTTGTTTTGTTAGTGTCCTAAATGTGCTTGTAATACCTGTCCATTTGGTTAAGACAATGACTGTACTCAGCTCGCATGCTTCAGGGCTGACAGCAGCCACTGCATTGTCTCCAGGAAGGGTATTTCCTCTCATGGCGTAATTAGCTGGATGAATTTAGTTTTTGCCTTCCTCTGAAGCATTAGAAATGAGCCACAATCAAGAACTGAGCATGCCAGGAAGGAGGAGGTCTGGGGGAACAGGGGAGAGGGAGAGGAGACTGGGCACTCTTCCCCAGGGGGGAAAAACCCATCTTTTTGCTGTCATCACATGCTTTGATGGCAAGTCTTGTTTGTATCCTCAGAATCTTTCTTACCACAGAGTCTGGGTCCAGACTTTGTAGGTTTTCTCTTTCCTCTGCAGCATGGGATCGGTCACTAAGGGTCATCTGTGTGAGACTCTTTTGAACAGTCCTTTGCCAGTTTTGGAGTTGCCACGCTGGCTGTGGCGTGGCTTCATGTGCTCTTTGTTCATGGTATGCAAATCTAATCTCCTTAGACTGAAGGACTTCTGTCCTTATCCAAGTTACTGAGCTCTGTTGCAAGAAACTGCATGAAATTTTAGTAAACTGTGATATGCAGATATGCAGGAGGTTTGACTAGATTTTCGGCAAATAGTCCTTTCTGTTCTTAAACTTTCTGACAGCGGGAGGAAGTTTTTCCTCATGGAAGATGAAGGGAAAATATCCTGAAAAGGCTCCTAAAAAAGAAAAGCCTAATATATTGAGGAGGCTGAAAATGTAGTGGCATGAAGGAGACCTGCTTGTTCTGATGATGAAATCATAGAAGTAATGGGAAAATTTATTGTTGCCAATTGTACCTTAGGATTCTTTTGTTTCTGGATTGCCTTTAATAAATGTAATGTTTAAGAAAATGAAATTAAGTTGTTGTGCTGTGTTGTTTTGTTTCTTTTTTCAGTCTCATGCAGCCTGCTATTACATGGTAAGACAAGAGAGGTAACAACATGACTAATTAAAGGGCAGCAGTGCTTCATTCCCTAAGGGCTAATTATTCTGTAGAAAATGGGTCAATTACTTAGAGAAATTGTTTGCCAGCAGGAGGCAGGAAAAGCCTCTGTTCCCACTTCTCACCTTCCTTTTGTGGGAAGCGCTGCCCACCTCCATAGGCAGTTGCAATACCTTGGTAAGCTTTCAGATGCCAGAGCCATGTCCTGCAGATGGGGAAATGGCACCTGAGCAGACATATATGTGGTCCCTTCTGTCCTGTGTGTTCCTGTATAGCTGCAAATGAAGCAGTGTTCAACAAAAGTGTTCCTGGGTTGGATCTGGAGTGAAAGACATGAAGCTGAAGAATAAAGTGGGAGTTCTCTTTCAAAATAAAATCTGCCTGTTGTGAAAGGTGAAGTATGGTATTTTTCCTTACTTCTTCTGAAAGAAGATTGATCATCTAGGTAGCTAATGTTTTCCGACATAAAAGGTATTATCTGCTTGTGGCTTGCTTGGTATGGGTTTGTAAATGATCCCCTTTTACTTCTCAGATCTGCTTCCTGTATGTATTTTAGTATTCTCTGGTGACTTTATCACCTGGCCTTGTTGCTTGCTCTTAGACTCTGCAGGCTCAGTCCAGACTGAGTGGGGGAGCGGAGGGCTAGTTTGCCTTGTATGTCGGAAATAAACTGGTCTGCTTTTCACATTTCTGTGACAGTATGCAAGGCAGGAGTGTCTGGATGGTTTCTGAGCTCCTAGGTAAGGTGGTTGTGCAGGCACAAGAAAGAGTCCTGAAAGAAAGCTGGACTGGGCAAAGGCTTTGGCTCTGTAGGAGCAGATTACCAACATCTGTGCCAATTGGGAACAACATGCTCCTGGTTAGTCAGAGTGCTACATTCCTGGTTGTGAATGATATACCCAATAATGCCTAGTGGGAGCCAGAGCCTATGCACGTCACAGTCCAGCTAAAACAAGTGTAGAAGACATGTATTTGCATGTTCACGCTGCTCTTTAACATGTCCTTAGAGGCTAAATAAAAGCTAGACTGCTTTAGAGATTTGTTTGTAGGCACATCTGAATGAGAATACCAGAGGTGTCTAATCATTGTATAAAAGAGAGGAGCGTTTTATGTTACCCTTTCTTTTGTTCTGGATGTTGATTAGTGTCGCCACAACCTTATTTCAAGTCCCCCACCCTCACAGGCTTCTGTCAAAGCTGGATTAGATGACTGAGGGAATCTTCCCTACCGCAAATGCGTGCTGTCTTGCTTTTATTGCATAAGATCCAAGCATTAGTAGTCATTAGGTAAGTGTTGATAGCATAGAGTGGCGAAGCTACTGTTTGACTCCTTCCTTGCTGGATCTTTGCTCTCAGGTGCACCGTATATTGAAGCTAGCCTGTGTGTAGGACTTCTGCGAAGCACCTTTCTGTCCCCTTCTCCGTGACTCTGCCGGGAGCATGGAGGAGATGATGAAATATTACTGAAGAGGAAGCTCTCTCTTTAGCATGGGTAGCTGTGGCATAATGCTGTGTGTACTGCTTAGTGCCTTCTGGGGAGGGGGAGTCTGTTTTGTTTGATGTTTTTTCACCCTGAAGATAGTCAAACTCATTCAGCTCCACCAGCCTATTCTGGGCTGAGGAATCTTGGCCAGGCCTATATAGAGCTCTAGGTAGAGTGGTTTCTTGCTGCTTACGACAGAGAGTGCCTGCTGATAGTGGTATATGTGGCTGTTTCCTCTTCTGCTAACCAACCTAGCAAAGTCGGGCTTGCTTAATCCCCGGGGCACTCTTGGACCCATGTATTTTCTTTGTATTTTGTGTCAGCGGAGGTTTATGGTAAGGATGCTTCCAGTAAGTTCTAGAGGAAGAGTTATTTCTTTTTGTGATGTCAGGTGTTTTCAAGATGTGCATATAGTTTCCCCTAGTGGCATGATAAACCTATAGTTTCCCCTGGTGGCACCAAACCATGTGATTGGGTTTATTTTGCTCCAGCAGATCTTGCAATTAAGCTTTTAATTGGAAGTGGACTTGCACAAAAGCCACAG
The DNA here is from genome assembly GCF_964195595.1 of Calonectris borealis. Classification (NCBI taxonomy): domain Eukaryota; kingdom Metazoa; phylum Chordata; class Aves; order Procellariiformes; family Procellariidae; genus Calonectris; species Calonectris borealis. The sequence goes on from NC_134316.1 coordinate 38,190,397, forward strand.
GATGTAGGGCACAGTTTATAAAGATGCTCTAATGTCTACCAGGAAGAGAGGGGCCGCTGCGAAGGTAATGTCACGATTCCTTAGCAATATAGAGCTTGGCTGTTGTTGCTTTCGGTTTTCCTTTGCTGGTTAATACTTTACCATGGAGATGAGGTGCTGAGTTTCTAAAACATCAGCTTCAGTCACTTCAGCTGAGGGAGGCTAGCATGGTATCAGGAGCGCCCCGGGCAGCTGAGCCATTCCCATTCTGTGCAATATATAATGTAGGCAGTATTATATTTTATTATATTGGCATATAACTTGTGGATGTGCAAAAAGTCAACTCCTAGAATCCAAGTCCTCCTGTTAGATAATTATATCCTTTTGGAAGCAATGCCGCAGTTTCGTGCTTGTATTATGAGGTATTACTGCTCACCATAAAGACAACTAAACGCTTCATTCTTTCATAGATTAGCTAGAGTGTAATCAGTTTTTCAAAGATCAGATCAATAAGTAGAGGATGTTGATTTCTAAAAGGGTTGTGTATGCACATGCTCTGATTCACCTCTGATTTTCACGGTACGAGCTCCAAGAGGTGCAATAATGCTTAGTGCTCCAATTTCAACTTGGGGTACGCTACCTTGTGTGTGGCATGCGTGGGGGTTGTTTTTTTGTTTTCTTTTTTCTTTTCCCAGCTACATATCGGTCATAGAAGGCAGGAAAGTGTCACATTCTGATGGGAGAAATGTAGTTTTCCTGGTTTGAGATCCTTGTTTGAGAAACAAGGACTGGACAATGTCATGACAATGATTAAAATTTGCTACACTTTGGACCAGAGCTTAGCAACATTTGGAGTACTAAAAAGCTGTAAGTGCTAACACCAGCACTTCCACTGCATCTTTCATCTCTCTATTCTTAATGAATTTTCAGTGTGTCTTTGTGAGGCTAGTATTATTAGTGTCATTTTGCAGACAAGTAGATAAAATAAAATGCTTGTATAAGCACATTCAGCAAGCCAGAAAAAGGCAGGAATAAAATTCCGGAATACTAATGTTTCAACCTGTTCTTGAGCTACTATCTTGTACTTTCTCTTTTGCCAGAAAAGAGATTAAAGGCATTAATTTTGGTAGCTTCCCCCCCCCCTTTTTTTTTTCCATTGGGTTAGGCAGCATAAAAGTGAGACATTATTATGCAACATATCTAAGTGTGCATGTGATACTTGAAAAAATGGTAATCGGATAAGTTGCTAGGCAACAGTACTCTGCCTTCAATTACGAAAAAGCCAATGAGTTTGCTTTCATGATGTAACATGTGTTCTGTACTTCTTCATAAAGCAAGTGTAGGTGGAGTTTTGTTAGTTGCTCCTTTTTAACTTACCTCCTGCTTAACCTGCCATATTGCGAGGTCAGATTTGACCCCAGTTTTAGAGAAAAGTATTCACAGAACCTGAAATCAACCGAAAAAATGTTGGATGAGCTCTTAAAGGTAATGAAGCTTATGTAAGTGTATATAAGTAAATAACCATTCCCTCCCATGGGTCTGTGGGTCTCTGATGGTTCAACAGCTTATGGAAAGTAGTCTGTAGCTCATCCTTGGGACCACGAAAAATAAGAAAATGCGTGAGAGATTTATGTTAAAAGGTAGATGGCAGGGATATGTGGCAAGCTGTGAGAAGTCTTAAAACACTCACACTGGCCTGTTGGCCCAAAAATGTTGAGAGCTGTGGTAATGCATGAAAATCTGAATGTAAACCCAGCTGGTTCATTTTCATTGCCTTAGCAAGAACAGAATGGAAGGAACATAAGCAGGGATGCGTGTACATGGAGGAAAAAGTAAATGAGAGTCTAATAATGTAAGACAAATCTAGCAGCAGGAGGGAATTTGATTGTGTGTTTGTTTGAAACCTGAGGGTTTTTTTTTTTGGTTTTGTTTTTTTGGTTTTTTTTTTGTTTTGTTGTTTTTTAAAGACAGATTGCAGGATAACAACAACAAAAAAAGACAGACTCTTGGCAGTTACTCTGAACACATTTCTGCTTTTGGCGATAAATAGCCACAGAAGCATTTGCAGATACTGTAGTTGTGTGGGGGTGCGGGCATCTGCCCAAGCCTCTTCAGCTGCATGGCGGCAGCATGGCTTTTAAAAGAAATCTGAAATGCTGGAGGTCTAATGTGCTTCTCAAGGTTTTGCCAGAAGTTTTCAGTAGAGATAGGGGACCCACCTGGAGGTACCTGGAAAAGGATGCACCTAACCTTGGAAATCACTTGTTTTCCTGGGTAACTGCAAGTTGTTGCTTTACAGAGTTGTTTTTCCAATTATTTTGTTGTTGTTGTTCCAGAAGAGAGGCATTTCTTTTTCGGGAGGTAGGGACTGTGTAGCAGTGCATGCCCTAGGTATCTCTCTGAAGTAATTCAGTACTTTTGGGAAGGAAATTCAGCCAAACCTACCATGTTTTGTGCTCTGTCTACTAGTCTAGGTTGAGAGATGTTCAGATCCCAGCTGGTCTGTGTGCAGGTTCAAAAGCTTTCATCAAAAGGTGTGTTGGGACTTCAGTTGAAAGTGAAATCTGCATCACGCCCGTGTAAGTCCTGCCAGAGCAGGGTGAGTTTCTGAGAAGACAGATGCTCGCTTTCTATTTCCAAATTTGGCACTTTCTGCCCAGGAGAATCCCAGATAGGTCACGGAGCAGGGTTGTGACTTGGTTTCTCTGTTGGTAGGACAGTTTATCACCGGGTAGCTGCATGGAGCTGAGCTTTCTTTTTTGGTGCGCTTTGGAAATAATGAAGAAGTGTAAATGCTAAAATAGACAGTTGAAGGAAGGCACAAGTAACCACTTCCCAGGAATTTGCTTTCCTTTTTGTTTGCTTGTTCTTTGTATTCTCATTGATGAGCACTACTGCTAAATTATGCTAACGTGCAGTCCTCAACCGGTTGGTGTCTGTGTTGGAGGAACAGTCAGAGCATGGGCAAGTGCTGTTTTGGGAAGCCTGAGTCTGGCCTAGTAGTGGATTTTAGATTTTCACTATGTCTGTATATGCAGTTGAATGGTCACACCACTGTTGTTTGTTTGTTTCCCTACTACAAACATTACACATTTTTAATCATTAGTATTTCAACACAGAAAGTTCATTTATATACAAAAGAAAAAACAAATCCCCTTTTCTGAACAGCTTAAGCGATGTATTAATCGGGTGACCTTTAAGGTCGAACCTTTATCTTCAGCTCTACCTCTCTGCTCGTGTGTGTTACGACATAGTCTTTGCTAATAAGAGTTTCTTCAATGATTACTTCCTTTCAAGTGTAGGTACGTGTGTAACTAAAGGTATGCTTTCTTTGAGTTCATAGAAATGAAGTTTTTTGTGAAAAAGGAACTTCTTCCTGCTGGGCGGTGGCCCGTGAGCCAGATCTGAGAGGCGATAGAGCTGAGAACTAACGGGCGTTAGGGCAGCGTGGGGGTAGCATGCAAATGGCTGATGAGTTCCTTGGTCTGGCCCCAGTGAAGCCCCATGAGTGCCGGTGCCAGGGAGGGGGCTGGATTGAGCGGGACTGCGTTGTCCTAAAGTTAGGTTGCCTTGAAGCCTTTTGTAATGTTCATATTTCTGCATTGAAGGAGTTGGGAGTGTGTTGCGGTTGCTTATTTTACGTTCCTCGCTCTTTTACAAATCAAACTATAGACAAATAGATCTGACTATGTAAAAAGCGTTCGGAGTGTTCTTGTGATTTTAGGGAAACGCTTTTTAAAATGTTGTTTGCATGTGTCTGATAAATAGTTCAGTAGAAACCTATATCCAACTGTGACAAAATGCATATAATAAAAATAGAATATGTGCAAATAATTTTTAGGGACATCAATTTTAGAACAATTTATACCAGAGCTAGCTAACAACCAAGTTCTTTCCCAGTTTGATGTACAAATACCTAGCTGTTAAAATAGCAACTATTTCTCATGGTAAGAGAGACTCCAAAGTAGATGCCAGCCTCAGTGCATAGGCAGAAGGTGCTAAATGTGTCCCTATAATACCCATGTTACATTGATTTAATTAGTGGTTTTATGCTATTCATCGCTCCGTTAATCTTGGTGGGAAGGTTTTGTTGGGGGAGGATTAGTTATTTAATCTGCATTTTTAATTGGAGTGTTTTTGTAGTTCAGTGTTATCTAAATAAACAGGGTGGATTTTCTTTGTTGTTTTTTTTTTTTTAAGGAAAACGTTTCTCTTGAACTCCTGTAGGACTTTGGTCCTCGAAAACTCTGCGATTCATTAAGATAACGTGAAGATCCCATTTGTTACACAGCCTGACACATGAATATTCTTTCTCTGTAACTTCTTCACGTGCAATTAATCCAGAAAAATGCTATGTATAGAGAAGCCCTCGGAGTGTAAGATCTGTGAGGCTGACGCGAGATACTTGTGTGTTGGCGCTGGCACCTCGAGGCGTGACTTCTGTGAAAATCTGGAGCGTGGCATCCTAAATGTCAGCGCTTGAAGAGAAGGAGAAGTGTAGCCCAAGCTCACGGGCTCCGCGTGCTCGGGTCATGCAGCCATGCTGCCCGAGCCCAGTACGGAGGTGAAAGGCCGTCGGGTCGCCAGAGCCCGCTGGAGGCGGCGCCGGTGCCCCCAGGGACAGGCTGGGGTGGTGGGTGGGTGGCAGTGGCAAGGGCCTGCCTACACGAAGGCCAGGCTCTGTCCCGGCGTGGGAAGGGGAGACGAGAAGCGTGATGATTGGAGAAGTGAGGGAGAGGGGAGGTGGGGGAGACAGGGAGGCAACGTTGGGAGAGGGAGGATGGGATTGAAAAGGAGTCAGCGGTGAGGCTTAGTTCAAAAATTGGGGGATCGGCCAGGAAAATAGAGACAAAGCACTTCCTGGTAGAACCTTCAAGGGTTAACCAAGACCTTGGCTGAGATGGTAGCAGTGAGGAACCTTTGGTCACTGGCTCCAGTGAAGTTGCTCCGTGTGTTTACTGTGGCTGGGATCCAGAAGGACAGTGAAGAGTCAAAAGGCTCGGCCTCACCAGAGGAGAGGCAGCTGCCAGGGAGCCGCCCCGGACAAGGGGCAGGTACAGGCGCCTGCCTGGGGCTCTGGAGAAGTCAGGTCTTCCAGGGCCCCATATACCAGCGCTAAGCTATCCGTACACACAGCTCTTTCAGCGTTTAAAGCCTCTCTTGCACTGCGCCTCATTAAGATTAAACTGTACTTTTTTGGTTTAGGAAGGCTGTCTGGTTGGTGTGTTAGCTGTTGGTCACACGCACCTGGTCCGAAAACGGCTGGCGTCTGAAACTGCTCGGACCTGCTGGAGGCAACCCGGTCGATCCGCGGATGCTGTGAACCAGGAGCTGACCAAAAAGCGGGAGAGCTCCAGGATTCCTCCCCGGAAAAGGTAAGGGCTGGAGGGTAAAACCGGTGGAAGTGCACTCATAGACCAGAAGACCAGAGCAGTTTTCTGAGTACAGAGCTGACTGCGTTGTAGATGGGACCTTTGAAATTTAAATATGTAGAGTGCATAAAGGATGCACTTCAAGATGTGAAGTTACTTCCATCGGTTCAAGCTGCAAGTTGCTTTCTGGAAGTGTAAGTAAGGTCACTGTTTGCACACATTGCCCTTGATTTCTGTCTGCTTTGAGTCACATCATTCTGATTGCTCGTAATTTATATTGCCAAACTTATTCCAGTGTTATTGTCTCTTTAAAACCTCACACTCGGATAGCCTTAGGCAGTTAAAACAATCAGGACAGTGGAGCAGTATCTCAGAGCTAAACCAGAGCAGTAGGTAAAGAGCGGAGGGTTGCTCTCTTCGGTGGTAAAAGCACAGGTGTGAGTTGGATGATGAGGAATCTATTCCTGGCCCTAACAAGCAGTGCAGTCTCTGTACCTGATTCACCAGTGCGTTACTCTACTAATCTTTTTAGGCTCATCTTGCCACGCTACTGTATCCGTGGCAGTCTGTTACACTTGCACAGAGTGGATGTAAAATGCTGTCAAATTGGAAGAGTGATTTATATCCCGGCGCAAAACTTTATCTTGGTCCTGGTAGATGGGCTGGACATTGTGGGACCAGAACAACAATCTCCAGACCCTGTAGCATTTTCAGACTGCTCTGTGTGTCTGCAATATGCGGTGTGGTGCCCTAACAGGAGGTTAAGCACAGGTGCTCTGATACAGCTTGCAGCAGTTCAGGCTATGGTATTGTTTTCCCTGTTGTGGATAAGGTTTCATGGGTAGGTCATGCACACTACTTTATCTCTAACTGGGAACTTGTTTTGAATATGTAGGTGCTACATATATAAAATTCAGATTCATGTAGCACCTTCCTCCCTCAGCCTATCCTGTCTCAGGGGTCTCTACCCTCTCTTAGTGGTAGTGCCCAAGAGATCCTGTGCTAGAGTATCCTGTTGTCCCACTCTTGTAGATATTCTTGCTCTGATAGTCCCCTGTCCCTCTCTGAGACGGGGGAGCAGACCCAGTCAGCTGCTGAAGGAAAGCAGTAGACTTAATTGTGGCGATGCTGACAGTGTGGACAAGCAGGGTGCTGCCTCGAGCTCCGACTGTGGTCTTGCTGCCCATTGTGTAGCTGAATACAGGGCTTCAGTTGGTCAAAAAGTGTTACCTACAGAGCAGTAAAGTCCAGACCAGTGCTGCAAGGTTATGACAAAGCAAGTGTCAGCAGCTTCCCGGGAAGGCCGCTGGTGATGGACCGAGCCTTGGAATGAGTCCAGCTGTTTTGTCAATGATGCAGCCATGAGTACTTTTGAAGAAAGCTGTGTCTGGCAAGCACTCTGGTGTACGGTACTATCGCTGTGAGTAGAGCAAACGCTGCTTATTGCCTGCCCTCAAGAACCATTAAAGGAAGTGCAGATATCTCCTATTACTGTTAAAACAAAAACTGAGCGCCGTATGGGCAAGAAAACATAGATCCATTGGCAGCAGAACAAGACTATGAATTATTCATTCCTCCAATGTATGTTCCATCCACTCGGGCTGTTCAGGATGCTGTCTGCTGGAGATGCAGACAGATCTGCTTCCAAAGCCACAGGGACACGACCCTGCAGACTGTGATCACCACTCCGCTCAGCTTGTCCTCCATGAAACTGGCTTGTGCGATGTTGTGACATCCTTGAGGACACAGAAGTAACCTTTGATCATCCTGCGGGCTGTTGGTAGGAACTGTTGTAACACCAACGAAACTGGGATGCGTCTGGTAGTGCTAGTCTGGAATTGGCTGTGAGGTGGGGGCAGTGAGTTAGGACCAAGATAGAAGCACTGACTGCTCTGGCCTGTTTTGCAAAAGGGAGGTGGGGGGGCTGCATCTTCTGTGTAGTATTGCTTTGTTTTTGTAAGAGAACTTCTACTATGTCAGTTTGTTCCTAGCTCTGTCTTGCTGAGAAGCCAAAGTGTCATCTGCTAAAAGTTCCCTGAACACAGACAGGATTTTTCTCTCCATGCAGAGTGCTTTAGTGGAGAAGAGTGTATTTAAATGGCTGTTTGAGAACATCTGTGAAATACGTGGTTTTCCTCAACGCGTTTACCAGTGGGCATTTCTCTATGTAATGGTTGTCAATTGGCAGCTGAGGTTGAGAGGCAGTGAGGACTTACGGAGCTGCAGAGACTAAATTCGCCTCTGATTCTTCTGTGAACTGCTCTGAGCTCAGGTAAGAGGTGCCTAGTGTGAGAGAAGGCGTTGCTGAAGGTTTGTTCAGAGGCTGTTCCTCAGCGTAAAATGCACGTACTTAGATGCGGAGGGGTTTTTACTCTTTTTTTTCTTTTTCCCTCCTGCTGGTTGGTATGGAAATTCCTTCAGCCATTTCACATACCCAGGCTGTACCATGCATGCCATATTGCAGACTTTTGAGCATTTTTCCCCATTTTCCTTCTGCATCTTCCAGAGTTGCTCTTGGCTATTAGGCTTTTTCTGAGAGATAATCAGATTTTTAGTGCAGGAAAAGCTACTTGTAACTAGCAACTGCTGTAGAAATGATGGGCTGCTTCAAGCAAAAGTTTAACCTTTGCATTTACAGCTATCTTCTAATGTACCCTACCCCATTTGGAGAGCACTTCAGATGTTCTTAAAGAGCTTTCAGGAAAGAAAGTGAATGATACGTCAGTCAAAACAAGACACTATAACTTGTATCTGGAACAGTTTTCAGCTTCTCGTTATGCCAGCTAGCTGGATTTGCCCTAGAGTGAGCCACCTTTGGAGTTGTCCTGGTCCAGAAGCTGAGGGAAGCTGTGGAGGCTAAGATAAAATCCCAGACTGCGTTTGAAGAGTCCTCACTGAAAGAAGTGGTGGAAGCATCCTGGGGGTAAGATTGCCTAGCTGGGTTGAGAGGTGGGGTAGGTTTCACAAAGCGGGCTCTCAAGGAAGAAAGGGTTGGTCCTGAAGCAGGTAAAACGTGTTTGTCCTCCTGTGGTCTTGACAGAAGTGAGAAGACAATAAACTGGAAGAATACTTCACTTTTTTTTTTTTTTTAATTGGTGAAAGAAGTAGACAAACAGAGCAGGCAGTGGATTTGTGGTTTCCATAGTGATGTAGGTGTGGAAGCTTTTGTACAGCTGAGTTTCGCCCTCTCTGCAATCACACTTGAAGGCTATGAGTATTCAGCTTTCCTGCCAGGGAAATGTAAATACACATCAAACCTGGAAATGGCTGAAAATGCAACTGCATGTTCATGATTTTTTATTTTTGCTGTGTTACCCGAATATGTGGATGTTGGGAAGCTCAGTTCCATCGTGGCTTATTTCTTCTTTATCTGTTGTTCTGCTCTGAAACAGTGCATCAAACATCGTAATACCACAGTTCTTGCTGCACCAGGCAGTGATATGTTGAGCTGCATCCTTTGCTTTCTCTCATCCTTACATACACACACATCCCACAACACTGATGCCTGTGAGTCTCTGCTCACCCACACTGATTTCAAACATGCATTGATCAAGAAACATACCCCTAACTCTTTCAGGGCATGCACCACCCAGTGAAACTTGGAGAGATCTACTTCACGCTGTTTGTAGCCATCACCTCGCTTGTTCCTGTGGGCCACAGAAATGGGCTGCCTGTGACATTAAATCATGGTTATTTTAATGGGCGTTTTGAGAGTGTTTTAATAGTCAAAACATATGACCTTTGGGGAATTTTTGCATATAGAGAGAGCTGTTCGTGGCTGTGAATGGTTGAATTTGAGAGCCTTTAAATCTGGCTTTCAAAATAAGTTGGAGTGTGGAGTTTTTCAGCATCTCAGCTGATGGATTATCAATGGGTCATAGAGGTAGAGGAAGGAAAATGCTTAATGTGAATGCTGGATGCACACATCAGACAGTTAGGCATGTACCAGTCCTGCACACCCACTTGTGTAGTCCAGTCTCCAAGAGTCGCGGGCATTTGTGCCTTGTCGTCTTCCTTTTTACTCGTACTGCTGCTGGATGCTTCTCTTGCTGTCTCCCTGAACAAATCTCGCTTACCTTCGGCATTTGTTTTGCTTGTCTGGTGGATGTAATGGGTCATCTGTTCCCTTTATAGAAAGGAATGTTAATTATTTTCAGAAGGCTAATTAGGTTGCTAATGAGAAGCTCTACTGCAGTAATATTTCCTTTAATTACTCACTCTTAAGTGCTGTACAGAGAAGCTTATTGAATATGCTGTTAAATACAAATGCTTGTATCTGGCTTAGAGGTGCTCCTTCAGGCTCCCTGAAAGAAATGCTTTGGTAAACCTGGGAATCCCTGTGACACAGATGACTGAGCAAATGAGACTGGTGCCGAGAGCCGCCTAGTCGTGCAGCCTTTTTGACTCTGTGTGAATTCGGTACTTCTGCAAGTGACTGGCTGCAGTTGCTCTCTGTATTCCAGTTTTGCTGCTGCTTTTGGCAGTATTGGTAACCAATTGTGCTACCTGCCAAACTAATCTATAGTTAGATGCAGCTCCCACACCAAATAGTTTAGTCTAATTAGCCAGATGGCAGCTAGAGGCAGAGAGGTGGAGTGATTCATCCAAGGTCATGTTGCAGATCATGGCAAATCTGGTAATAAAGCAGAGGTTTTGTCAGTCCTGTGTTAGTGTGCTGCACTATTTGGCCCCTTGTGCCTCTCTTGGGGCCGGCATAGCTCACTGCAAGACTTGCATCAGTTTGCATATTGCTTCAAGAGGCAGCACAGCTGCTCAACAACCCCATCCGTGTATCCACCTTGGCACTGACTTAGGAAGGTCCTTTTGTTTCTCCATGTGAGTCCTGGCTGCAACTTGCTTCTCTCCTTTTTTCACCCTTTGTTGTAGAAATCTCAATGCCTTTTAGAATCGCTCTGAGAGCGCTACTGTATTCTAGATGATATTTTAGTTTTAGTACTCCCAGGATGAGAGGTGTTGGGGGATGTCCAGCGTCCCCTGCTTTTTGAGTGCTGAGCCTTCATGCAGCTCTGCAAAAGAGCTTCACTTTTTGGCAGCATCTTCTGATGTCCAGTCCAATTCTTGAGTCTTCTCTTAGCCAGGCTCTTGGAATTCTTTACACACTGTAGCTCTACCAGGGAAGATGGTGAGGGAAGGCTGCTGAATGGGGGCCACTTCCAGGCATCAGAAGATGCTCCCTATGCTTATATACTGATCATCATAGGCCCAGTTGGAGAAGGAAGGAAATCTGTCCATGTTGTGGATGCAGTGCAAAACTTCATACATTGTACCGTGCTGTCAAAGTATCTAAGTGCAGGTGACTCTGAAGAGTGACTTAGGCATAACAAATACCCAAGAAAACTATCATCAGCATGAGATAGCAAAATTCACCCTCCAGGAACAGTGTTTTCAGGAACAGATGTGCACTGCTAGAACAACTGGTGTCTGTGCTCTGCACATGCACAACTGCCTTGGCTGAGGCACATTAATTTAAAAGTTAACTTTGCATATGTAGCATTTAAGTTAACTTTGCATATCTTTACAGCTGTGGGAACTCTGAGAGACAATGAAGATATAGCGAAGCAAGTTGGTTAGCTGCAGTGTACATATAGGTTCTAAGTTACTACAAGCCTATGCACAAAGAGCACACTTGAAGAATGTCAAGGTATTTATTTTGAACACCTTGACATTGCTATGAACTGTTGTGCAATGTAGTGGAAATAGCGCTGTTTAGCATATGTGTAATGTAACAGGTTTGTTGTTGAATGCATCAAGACTAGTTATATAATGGAAGGATATTTAAGTTGTTTTACGCACGGTGGGAGATAAAAACATAAATTCTTACTCATCCTACCAACAGTGTATTGCTTAATACCTAGTGATTGTCATAAAAGTCCTTACATGCTGCAGGTTTGTGTACCTCTAGAAAGGAATGGAAAGCTGACCAGAATGTGTTCCTCCAGGACTGTCAATAGTAGATGCATGATTCAGGCACGAAAATGACAGCTCTTGATTGTTTTACATAAGCAGGGACAAGATAACATATGGTGCCTCTCTGTTTCCATTTGCTATGGGTCACCTGATGCTCTGTTTGTTGAGCAGATTTTAAAGATGGTTTAAAAAGAATTTAGCGTTTGGGGTTTTTGGAGAGGGTTTTTTTTTGGTGGCCAGTGTGAGCAGTATCAAACTGTTTTGCTTAAAACAGAGGAATTCTTTTGTAGTCTTATCACAAGGCAGTGAGATGAGAATTGGCATCTTCGTCCAGCTGGCTCTTTGCCCAGAGGCATGAGGTGCCTATTGTTGCCCAGAAGAAAAACAAGATAAAGAAAAAATCTTGTTTGATAAGACCTGTAATTACTCTATGTAACCTCAGGTATTTCACTGAGGTGGATAAATCAGTATTGTACGTGCTTTAAGCACCTCTAAGTAGGTATTGAAAGATGCAGGAATGCTCAAACTCCAGTTTTGTCTCCAGGATGGGCAGAAAGTCCCTGGCAGAAAATAGTGTGACCCTGGGAAAGCCCTGCCCTGTTTGGGAGCTCTGTGGCCAGTCGTTAACGGGGCAGGACACTCTTGTCACCCCTGGCCAAGGCCATTCTGTCTAAATACAAAAGGACAATTACATGGTAGCTGGGTAAAGCCTTAGGTTGCAGTTCAGTGGAAAGAAGCTAGTTGAATTGCCCTTCTATTAAAGGCCTCTCCTGCTGCATGACACTCCAGGATGGCAGGCTTGCCTCCATGCTGCGGAGGATGGCGCAGCTGTGGTTGTTTTCTTTCCTGGTTGTGCTTGCCATGCCCCATGGAGAAACGGAGTCCTTCCGGCCAGGTGCAGAGTGCAACAAGCTTCCTCTGACAAGCTGACAGAAATTAGTGGAGGCTTGGTACTTGACGGAAAGAGAAACTAATTATGAGAGGTGTTAAGAACAAGCTGAACTTCATGGATGGGAAGTCGTGGTCTTACCACTTCCTCTTACACGTTCCCATCTGGTGTAAATGGCTCTGTAGCACATAGCCTGGTAGATAGCATCTCTTCCAGTGTTTCAGCTGAGAGCGTCCTGTGTTTCATTAGGCTGCCATGAGACTTCAAAAATAAGCCTCTTCTGGGAACCAGGTGAAGTACGTTCAGCTCAGTATTCCCTTCTCTTCAAAGCTCAAGTGCAATATGGTTTTCTAAGGAGAGGTAATACGTTTTCCTGGGTCAACTGATATTGCGGAGGGGGGCAATAAGTTTTAGATACTCAGGCCATCTTTGGGCTTGAAACTATTTGAAGTTGAGTATCAGGTTTCTGTCTCTGATCTGACCAAAGTAGTAAGATCAAAGTTACTGAAAACATAGTCTGGGTCTGCAGTAGCTAGTTTTCCCTGGCATGAGCATTTTTCTTGTGAAGGCCAGCAGTGGGGAGAGATTGTGCACATCACAACCCCAGCTGGACAGAGCCACTGGGCCACCAACTCCTCCTTTGCACTTGTGCCCCCACATGTTCGTGAGGCCCCTCTATGACCATCACAAACCCAAATTTTATCTTGTCACTGTAGTAGCTGTGGAAATCTATGGATCTTCATTATCTGCTTAAGTGAAGCTAATGATTAGGAAACAGTGACGAGTTTACTTCCCTGACATCTGCCCCCTACGAGGCTTCAGCTACTAATACACTTACAGTCTTACTTATGCGTTCTTCCTTGTTTCCATCTATTCTACCAATACTCCAAGGTCTTTCGATCCTACTTCTTTTAGATCCACCTTCTGTTCTCAAGGAAAGATTCTTGCAAGGCTTTCCCCAAATTAATTTTTACCAGCTTTTCCTCTCTTTCTGTGCTTTGGCTCACTGGGTCCTAGAGAAGCCAACACAAATATGGTAGTAATTTTAAGAACCAAGGAAGAAAATTGCTCTGCCTTCTACTGCGGCAGCTGTGTGTGTGGACTCAAATTCAGGTCTCCTTTTACCATTGTGCTTTGACCTTTTGCAACTGTGCCATCTTTCTGCAGTTGAGAGTGGAAAATGTCTTCTGTGCGGATTGACAGCTGATAGGAGTGAAGAGGTGAGTAGTATTTTTACCTCCTTGCTGAGTTTAGGACTAGATTTAGCAGTTCTTAAGGATTTTAATTTTTAGGGTGGAAGCTTAATTCCTTTCTCAGGTGTTTAGCAAGTAGGTGGTATTAACATGATGCAGTTAAATTCCACAAGTCCTGAAGCAGATGCATGTTAGCTGCTATTCGGAAGAGGTGGTTTAGAATTTTTCAGAAGGCTGGTTGTGTAGATTGGATCTGGGAAAAGGGATGAATGTGAGTAGGGTCTCAGCACGTACCACAGCCATAAACTGCTAGATCTGCAAAGCAGTCTGAAGCTGTGGTATTGCTTTATTTCATGGTCTGGGCTACCCTGTGCTGTGAAAGATGAATTCCTGGACTCCAGGCAGGATGCTCTGAAGCATCCTTGTGCACATACGTAAAGACTTTTCTGTCTTCAGGAACCTAAAGTCATATACTTATGTTGACTAATAGATATAGGCAAGTTTTGAAAATGCTGTCCTGTATTGGAGCAATGAATCTGTTTGTTGGTTTTATTGGGGAGACTGTTCAGTAGAGCATGGTCATTTGGACATTCTGCAGTCAGAAAAGGAAATGCGGAAGAAGGGTATGAACATAGTATTAAATGGATATACTTTCAGAAGGGCTGTGTAAAGGCTGGGACTGAGCATGCTCTGTGGAGCTGTGATAAATGATTGGCAGGCTGCAGGTAGGAATCCTGAATCCAGTAGTAGTGTTTGTATGTATTGGGTTTGCATGGCAAGGTTTTGGTAGTGGGGGGGGCTACAGGGGTGGCTTCTGTGAGAAGCTGCTCGAAGCTTTCCCCATGTCCGACAGAGCCAATGCCAGCCGGCTCCAAGACGGACGCGCCACTGGCCAAGGCCGAGCCCATCAGCAATGATGGTAGCGCCCCTGTGATAACGTATTTAAGAAGGCGGGGAGGGGGGAACTGTGCAACTGCAGCCGGAGAGAGGAGTGAGAATATGTGAGAGAAACAGCTCTGCAGACATCGAGGTCAGTGAAGAAGGAGGGGGAGGAGGTGCTCCTGGTGCCGGAGCAGATATTCCCCCCTGCAGCCCATGGTGAAGACCATGGTGAGGCAGGCTGGCCCCCTGCAGCCCATGGAGGTCCACGGTGGAGCAGATATCCACCTGCAGCCCATGGAGGACCCCACGCCGGAGCAGGTGGATGCGCCCGAAGGAGGCTGTGACCCTATGGAGACCCCGTGCTGGAGCAGGCTCCTGTGGACCCATGGAGAGCAGAGCCCAGGCTGGAGCAGGTTTGCTGGCAGGACTTGTGACCCTGTGGGGGACCCACGCTGGAGCAGTCTGTTCCTGAAGGACCGCACCCCGTGGAAGGGACCCATGCTGGAGCAGTTAGTGAAGAACTGTAGCTCATGGGAAGGACTCACTTTGGAGAAGTCTGTGGAGGACTGTCTCCCGTGGGAGGGACCCCAAGCTGGAGCAGGGGAAGAGTGTCAGGAGTCCTCCCTCTGAGGAGGAAGGAGCGGCAGAGATAACGTGTGATGAGCTGACTGAAACCTCCATTCCCCGTCCCCCTGTGCTGCTCGGGGGGAGGAGGGAGAGAAATCGGGAGTGAAGTTGAGCCCAGGAAGAAGGGAGGGGTGGGGGGAAGGTGTTTTGAGATTTAGTTTTTATTTTCTCATTATCCTGCTCTGATTTGATTGGCAATAAATTAAATTAATTTCCCCGAGTTGAGTCTGTTTCGCCCGTGATGGTAATTGGTGAGTGATGTCCCTGTCCTTATCTCGACCCACGAGCCTTTTGTTGTATTTTCTCTCCCCTGTCCAGCTGGGGAGGGGGAGTGATAGAGCGGCTTTGTGGGCACCTGGTATCCAGCCAGGATCAACCCACCACATTGTAAAAGGTCACCTCAGCATAAAAATTAACACAGTCAGAAGAAGCAATTATAGGGGAAAAAAAAAAATCCTTCCCCTTCAAGTAGAGGGGAAGAGAGGGCAAATAAGCAAATCAATAAGGACAACATATAAATGTGTCTATGTATCTTTAGATATCTATACATCTGTAGATAGAACTAAAAATTATGTAGACATAGCGCGTTGATTTGCCTTTGTTAAAGCAGGTATCTGGTCCAGTCCAAACTAGAGTGTGAGAGAACAGTCCAGTCCTGTGATTTGGGGGAGAGGCCGTAAGAAGCTCAGAAAGACTTGGAAAAGAACCAAGGTGACATCAGCTATAGTCAGAGGAAACGCGGGGCATCCTTATGACCCAGCTCCCTGCCTCATGAGCTGGAGTGCATGAAGCTGCAGCTGGGAGCACATGTTTCAGTCGGAAGAATAGCACTGGGAAACACCCCTGGGACTGTACCTTCATAAGCTGACTGATTGGAAAAGGAGGGAGCTGTAGGACGCAGCAGTAGAAGCTTACAGACCAATGCTGAGTTAAGAAGTTGATGTCTGAAGAGATAAGAGGCTTCCCTGAATGACAGGCAGAAATAGCCTGGCAAATACCAGTTCTGCGTGGGGCACAAATGTTGAGCTATTGCTGTATTTAAAAGAGCTCATGAGCGTTCAGCTTACCACCTTTCAGAAGGCTGAGCGTTTCAGTCACATTTTCCTGTGGGAAAGCTCTGGTGCTGCCTTCTTGGGACACACAGCACTTAATCAGGTGAATGAGTCTGAATTGAAGGGGAGTCATAAACCGTGAAACATTAGAGGTTTATGGTGGATCTGATGCTTCAGGCTTACAAAAGAGAAAAATGGCAGGCGTGCATAAAACATGCGGATGTTGTGTTTGTCGTTGTAACCTGAATGTTAAGCTTCCTGATACCTTGAGGAAATAACAGCACTAAAAATGTAAGCCGCCTTTTGCAAAGATGTAAATAGCAATGAAATACCCAACACAATGGAGGGGTATGTCTGCTGTGTAGGAACTAGGCCCTAAAACCTAAATTTTTGTTGACTTGTTATTCAGGACAGAGAAATTTGACTGGTCTGTGAAGAGAGATTTACCTGAGTGATGCACTTACAGGCTCCTGCTTGTTTTTTTCTGAATTGAAATAAACCTGAACAATAGAGTACAAAACTCACCACCATACGATATATTTCCACTGCTGATGACGTACTTTGCAAGCCGGTGATGGTATGATTAATCCCCATGGTACGCTAATTGGTGGGCACTAGTGGGAGAAACTCTGGGAAACTGAAAGAGGAGCTGCCTTTCCCAGCTGTAGGCATGGTTGCCTACTTGAGGATCTTGTCAGACATGGTAAGGTGGTCATAGGATTCTGAGATTTATCCTCTTCTACCCTTCCTTTCCAGGATGTTTCTGCCTCTGAGGACCTGTGTGAACTTGAAATTAAGAAGATGAGGTAGCCGCCATCTTGGAGGCTCCACAAGGATTCCTTTGGTGAAAAAGAAGAATTTAGCAATCTGAGACTGCTCAAGTTTTCTCCACCACAGATGTTAGGAGGAAACTTGAGGAATCCCAGCCTGGTGAATAGCAGATAGGGCTTGGAAGACCTGGCTCTTTCACATCTCAGCAGTAGTTTAATGTTAGGAAGGAAAATATATCTATTGAGGAGGAAAAATTATGTTCTGTAGAATTGCCACCAAGAGACTTCCAAAAGGGGAAAGAGAGAAGAAAACTTTTTATGATGGTCTCAGTCTATGTTTCTGAAGGTGTTTAACAGTGTGCTCCCTCCTGTTTCATCTGTCTTTATGCAGTGCCTTCTGCTTGCAAGGTTTAAACCTAACTCAGCTTAGACCAAGATGCCAGGTTTCTTTATGGTCTGCAGCAGTTTTGTTCCTCCCAGATGAAGAGTGACTGTAGTTGCTAGCTGCAGGTGTTTACACTATCCAGTTACCTACTTTCCGTTGAATGCTGGGAGTTAATAAAGGCTTGTGCACTGGTGAAGAGTAATACAAGAAGAGGGAAATAGTTCTTTACAGTTGTGTATATGAGTATGAATTTCCAGTAAAAGAAGCAGCTAACTTTCTGAAACGCTGCTTTGAGCTTTACCTGCAGCAAACTAGGAGAGACTGCCTTGGATCTGTCAACAGTTCTAATTTTTTTTGGTCTTTTTACACACACTGCTGTTCTTCACAGATTTAAGTGACTTGGATTGTGTCAGGGTATTAGCAGGCTAGGATTTTAGATACTCTTACTTCACTGCCTTGATCATAATATTTTTCTCTGCCAAGCTTCATTTTCAATGTGAAATGTGTTTGGATTTTTTTGTTCTTTTTTTTGCCAAACCTGGCTTTCCTCCATTGCATGCTGATTCTGGCTTGTTACTGCAGATTGTTCAGAAGAGCTGGGCTAAGCATATTTATTTGTTACTGTTACTGATACTGACCTCCATGAGTTGTCCAAATCAATTTATTAGTCCACATGTTGGAGTGGACTAGTGTATTTGCTTTTCATTTTGCTTTGGAAAGAAGATGGGGGCATTTGCTAACAAGTGAAAAAAAACCTTTTTCAAAAAAGAACTGTCTGAATTTCCAAACAGCTTTAAGAAATCATGTGAGATGGGTCACACGTAATGTCTTGACCTTAATGTTGTCTGTTCTTTATGTCTGTTGGCTGTCTAGTGACAGTGGAAAGGATATTGGCTATGGCAAAATCTTGTAAACTCTCAGCATGTTCTCAGGATAAATTCTCTCTCTCCATTCATCTCTGTTTTGGGTTGCTTCATCCTGGTAAGCCATGATGTGCATTATGTTCTTTGAATGCCAGCTTTGCCTCAGTCAGCTAATACACAGCTAATACAACATGTTAAGCTCAAGCTTTCAAAAACAGCCATGAATTTTGATTGCCGCTGTGCCTGAATGCATGGTTTGAAATGAAGGGGCCCAGCCCACAGGAGCTTACAAGTCAGGCAGTTGCCCATCAGGGAGCTACGAGTGCTCAGACCTAGGCCTGAAGTCATGGGCTGCAAACTTGTGGCAGCTTTTGAAAAATGGGGTCTAGGAACTCAATTCTGCTCTCACTGCAGAGAATGAAGATAATAGTGAATCCAGCAATTGAGCACCCAAAACTGGAGGACGGCTGATACAGATTCTCAGGGCAGGTTGTGCCCCCCTGGACATGTCATCTCCTTGGGGGCAGACCTTCCATAGTGCTGGTCCTCTCCTCCGCAGTTTTAGTGGGAAGCTCTACCCGCTCCAACAGCGGGGTCCTGGCTTCAAAGTCTCTGCTTTGTGCTGGGGCCACTTCAGGGGCACTTGGGCCCTTGCTGGACACTTGTTTGAGAGCTGTAGTATCAGCAAATGTCGGGGACTCGGGGCAGCTTTTCCAAACAGGGGAGGGCAGCAGGTAAGGCACAGGAGTCTTCTAGCAACAGGCTTGGAGAAGGACGTGATCGTATCTGAAAGAGATGCTGGGGAGATCCAGGGATAATCCTTCTAGATGCCGAGTTTGGACTCAGTCATTTTTCACAGATTTGTCTTGCAAGTCTGCTGCTTGCTTGACTCTTGAGGGGTCTTAGCTTCTGTCAGGAACATAGGAAGCATCCCTCTTGGTCTTTACTCTAAGTAAAGTCTTACTGTAGGTAAAGACCTGCTGCCTTCATTTGTTCTGAGGTTAGAGTGGTCACTGTGGGCTAAGGTGTGTTGGAGTAACATGATGCTATGTGTGAGGCAGGGCATGGGAAATCTCAGCTTTCTGCACCTCTCCTGCCATTCATGAGATCACATTAGTCAGAAAACTATTCTTTAAACTAACAATGTCTTAATGTTTTCTCTTTGTTCTCTGAAAAGCCCTACCTCTACTCCCTCCCAGGAATACCCTACCTTTCTTATTCCCATTGTGAAGTGGTGCCTTCTGGGCAGCCCACACACAGGCATTACCGGTAAGAACTACACTTCCCCATTCCTTTGGCTTAGTCTGGTAATTGGATTTATTTAATCTCCTTTTGTCATCATTCTTTTTTACGGTATCCCAATTCTCTTTGGAACAGATTCAAAAGATAGGCAGGGATCAGAGGCTGCCAGCAGGTACAGAGCGAACCAGGCAAGGGAACGAGGAGTGGCAGAGAAATGATGCACCTTCAAAGGGAAAGGAGCTAAAGACGAAAATGAGGGGAAAATGCAGACTGGAAATGGGCTGCCCATTTCCTTACTCACAATACATGGCCGTGTGGGTAGAACTCAGAGGAAGGGAGACAGTGTGCATCCTGATGGAGGTGGAGTCCAGAGAGAGAAGCAGCAAATCAGATGATTAATACATTCAGAACTGACCAAAATCCCAGGGCTCCAGATCCATCCTGAAAGCGCAAAGGAGTGGGCATCAGGTCTGTATTTGGAGACATTTGTCTGTGGCATGCTTTTAGCTTCATTGCAGGGCTTGATTAATCGATCTGCTGGAACTATTCCACACTTCAGTATAGTCGAAATTCTATTTTCTGAGCCACAGTTAATTGAGGCTCTCAGTTACCTGAAGGATGAATATCTCCTCGGAGTTATGACTTCAGCACATAAGTACCGCTAAGACTTTACCGCATAAATCTTTAAACACTGATGAACTAATGTCTTGGGGCCAAATCGAGCACCAGTGTTCTGTAAATCTTTACTCCTAATGGTTTGTGTGAGATTTATATGAAAATGTTGAAGCCAGATTTGCAGCGCATTCATTGAATGTTGTCCAAGGTTGCACAGGCATGCTCATCTGGTGTTTACTCACAGGGAAAATACAAAATAAGAGAGGAAGAATTACATTTAAAAAGGTATTGCCCAAAAATGCATGTCAATTTTCATTGACTCTACTCTTTGTTAAAGCGGAAAAGCAGATACACGTCTGATTCTCCCAGTCTTAAGGAAGAACACAGTAGCTACAGTGATGTGCCAATAAAATACAAAGTCATGAAGAACGGTTACTTACATAAGTACTGTTTGGGTAAGAAGGGTCTGAGGAAAGAGAGTATCATAAGCAGTAGAGCTTACGGTCAGGGAGTGGCAGGTGCCCTCTACTTCAGAGCTGTCTGCGCTCGCAGTCCTGTCACTTGGAGGGACCGAAGTATCCTACTACATATGTGCCGCCTTTGTCTGCAGTTTCTCTTTCAAATTAAAAAGTAATTATGACATAGCATAGGTTTATAGATGCATGTAAGGTGTTTCTTAGAAATATGAACATGCACGTTATAAAACTAAATATTAGTAAATACTTCAAATATGAATTTGTAAAATAACACTGTGCCCTAATTGTTTAACTGGCAGAAACAACTGGGCACTAAGAATAAGGAACTTCCTGCAGTAGTTCAAGTTCACCTGCGGTGAATCAAGTAGCTGACAGAAGTTATAGCCTCAGGCCATCACTAATCAGGGGAATTGCCTCATGGAGGTTTTTTGTTTGTGTTTTTCTTTTATTAGCACTTCAGAGTTAATTCAGAGTATCTTGACGAGGTCTCATTATATCCATCCAGATGCTGTGAGTCTAAATAATTCTGCTGGAATAGAGGGAAAAGAGTGGGAGAGACTTTTTGAAGCACAGTTTGGCTTCGTAGCAGTGAAACAGGCAGAAAGCCACCGCAAAGGAGAGCTTTGAAAAAAATGAACCAGGCAGTGCTCAAGAACTTAATCAGGCATGAATATGACATGCACTGGTGTCTCCCCTGCAGTGCTTGCGTGTGACAAATCTGCCATTATTTCTTGGTCTCCCATCAACACATTTTCCGATCTCTTGCCTGCCCGGGCTGCATCACCTGGAAAACTGAATGCGAGTACGGAAGTGCTCCCCTTGCGCAGACGGGTTTTGCGCATGAAGTGGGGCCGTCTGGGATCTATGTCCTTTCTTCTTACTTGGCCTGCTGCATCAGGTTTATCTGTATCTTACGTCAACCTAGGGGATGATTAATATCCATTTCAGAGATGATATTCTAAAATATAAAAGTATAATCTGTGTTGTTACAATTATTATTTTCTTGCAGGCCTAACTTAGAGTCCTGCCCTGATCCTCTAAACCGGATTTCTGTAGAGAAACAGAGAATTCGCTTCCCCCTGTTAGGGCCGTGCTTGTTCACTGTAGCTGGAGGGGCTCTTGGCCCCTGCATTGCCAGCAGCGTTATCTGCACAGGCAGCGCAGTGGGGGAAAGGACTACGCATTCCTCAAGGCCCATAGGTGGTTTCCATAGACTTGCCTTTTTACTTCTATCAGCAAGCTGGAGAAGGTCTTACTGGAGAAAGAGGGAGAAAGTGCTGCCTTAGCTCAGGCTACCTAATAGTGTTGTATTAGAGGAACCATTTCTACCTTAGCTGCTTGAAATATAATTTGATGACGATGGAAAGTATTTTCATAACTTTGAATTTAGAAGCTCCCTGTTTTCCACAACACAACACAGTGTGAGCAGCCTCAGTACAAGCATGGCCATCCATGTGCAGCCTCCAGGACTTGTTTGCTCTCTGCTGAGACAATTGCGTAGCTGTGTCTCTAGTTTTCAGGAAGCCGTTCCCTATCCCACTGTAACTACCTCAGTGATGAATGTCATTTGTTTTCCTCAGGAGACTGAATAGTTATCATACATTTTTGGTCTGTATTACTGTCACTCCATTAAAAGTCTTGCATCACCAAATTCAATTATCTACTTGAGGCTTTTCACAAATCTGCATCTCTTACTGAATCCAGTCTTGGCCTTCTGTTTGGATGCTTCTCCCACTAATGTCCTGCAACTACTTTTTAGCTTGATCCTTTTATCATGAATTGCTGCTTGATAAAAGAACACTTTTTTTCCTTCATTTCCCTCTTGAGACCTTCTTGTGCTGTATTGCCTACCAGGCACCAGCCAGTTCGGTATGGCTGGCAAATAAGATGCTTGCGAACAGCTGCAATTTTAATTGTTTTGTAAATGCTCAAGTGACTTGTAACTATTACATTGTGCAGTCCCCAACTTGTGCAATAATGTGCTGTAGCTTCTTGTAGTCTCCCTAGGTATCCTCCATTCCCTTCTATGTCTGACCGTGTACTTTTTGTCTTATTTTGAATGAAATATTTTATAGGAGGAGCTGTGATTTATGGATTTGCTTAATGCCTAGCACAGTGGAACCAGTTTATGTTTGGGCTACCACAGTTTGGCATCTGCCCTGTCTTGGGATGCTCTTAACCAGCAGGCAGCCTGTGAGGACTCTTTCAAGTATATTGTAAGGAGGAAGTTCCCATCAAGGCTGGGCTGACTGGGCACGTGACAGTAGAAGGCAAATATTGAGACAGTGTCAGCGCATTGATGCTTGTCTCCTTGCAGTTGTGGTGAAAGGCTCAGGGTTCAAAAGACGTCAACAGTGGTCTTTGCAATGGGTTAACTTGTATTGTAGATATTGTGCCAGGCCTGGTCTAGATTTAGTTATTAGACTTCTAGTGTAGTGACTAGATATTTTGCAAAGTGTAAAAAAGAAATAGAGAATAAATAGATAATTATTAAGTAAGTGGTATAGAACCAGGAAAGAGAAATCTTCATTGCACAGAGGAAATAGTTGGGGGTAGAACAGGACGTAGCTTGTTGGATATATTTGTCTGAGTCTTTGGTTTTGGTGGGCAGGTGTAAGGCAATGGAAATAATTGGTGAGGGGATCCTTGGAATAAGAAGGGAGAGTCTGAGAGGGAAGGACCTGCTGTGCATTTGGTCCAACTTTGTGAAGAGATTTTCAAAATTACAAGGAAAACTTTACAGATAGTACTGCATGCTGTGGATGCTCCCAGCTAACAGTTCGAATACGTTTCATGTAAAGCTGTAGAGGGAAATGCAAGGACTAAGGACCACAAGTGGAAAAGCTTTAGAAAGGCTTATTGAAAGAGAGGAAAACCATACAATCCCTTGGCAGCTTAGTAAAAACTTTACAATAGTTTTCTTCCCTGGAGAATGACGTTCTGTATTTCGTCAGTGCCTTACCTAGCAATAGGTATGACTTCTAAGGTCTCTGCATCTTTTGACGTCTGTCTCCTCAGATATAAAAAAACTTCTTTCCTGCTGCAGCCATATATCCCCATTCTGACAAAAGATATCTACAGTTCATTTCCTTCTTATTACTTTGCCTTACTCCTGTACCTCTGACTATTTATTTGTTCTTGAAATTATGTTCCATTATGAGAATGGAGGAATGATATGAGGATTCAAACTCCTAAGCTTATCAACTGTGCTGGCAAACTAACCAAGTAACATTACATGGATAAACACTCATTCTCCTCAGAAAGAAAATTTGTGGTGCCCTTACACGTAAGCTTTTTGTGGATTGTGTGGAGATACACCCCCTGCATATTTCTCATGTGCCACCTCCACTGCTTTCTTGCAGGGTCTCTTGGGACTGAACTGTTAGGAGACATAAGGGAATTCCTAGCGACTCCTTAGTCTTTCACACAAGCTCACAATGTGCTGTTGACCCAGATCTGTAGCATCTGATGTAGTTCAGTGTCCTGTGTAAAATGGATTGTGCCATTAGGAAATGAGTCTTTGTTCAAGCACCCACATCATATGAACTGCCAAGACTTTGGTTGTTTGGGTGTCCATTTAAGAGAGGAGTGAATATGTCATGGATACAGCTCTGTCCTTTCCACTTTCAATATTCCCCTGTGAATATTCTACATATCTTCATGTTCATTATTATAGTTCCTTTTTCCTTATAAACATTTCTCTTCTCTCATCTCCTATCAGAATTTCAGTCATACTGCGTGTTAATACTTTGTTCACACCGTGTTTACAGGGCAGGGGGCAGGAACAGTCTCTTTCCAGATGGCATGGAATGACTGCACATAACATTAGTGTGGTCCTTTCCTAGCACCTTGTGCCACAGAACTGAGAAGTGCAGAGCAAAGAAGTTAAATAGTGCCTGATGAAGAGTCAAGAGAAACCCAACTTGAAGGAGTTCTTTCTAAGAATGAAAGAGGTCAAATTCACCCTGTGGTGTAAATCTGTAAGGCTTCAGTAAAATTATGCTTAAAATCAGCTTGGGCCAGGGACTGTAGCGTGGCAGAGCAATGCTTAGGACCTTGTAAATCTCTACAAAAAGTGTAAAAACTAATTGTGCCGAAACAGTTCAGTGATAAGCAAATTGTGCCCTTTCAAAACCTCTTCACCAAGTTTCTTCCTGTAGAGACAATTAGAGTTTGTTCTCATTTCCTATTTATCATGACTAACCACCTCTCTCTATGCTCAACTGTTCCTTTTTATTCTCCTCCTTTGTGTTTTGCTGTCCTGAAGCCAAATCTGAATGGATTTCAATGGCTCTCTTGTGCTTTTTGACTTGGTATCAGGCAGTCTGACACCATAAGAAAATTATTTTCCAAATCCTAGCCATACAATGCGTGAGTTCTTTAACAGAAGAAATAACAGGTCAGCTGAATAATGGGTGCAAGGTGTGGTGTCTGAAAGTGTAAAACCTCCGAAACTTTCTCCTCCCTTTCTCTACCTCCCATCAAAACTCCAGTTTTTCACTACAGTAAACATTTTGGGTATAGAGACTGTAGGTGACAGCTGGAAGGGCCCAGGTTTTCAATGCTGTATTCACCTAATCTATTCCGTATGAGAATCAGAAAAGCAGGGGACAGTGCTGTTTCTTGACAAGAGCAAAAAGGTGATGTGCGCTACTTGTGAGATGTCAGTGTTTTTGTACTGACTTGCAAACAATAAGTTCTTTGGCAGCCTCTTTTCACCCCTGGCAAAGCCCTCGTACCTGTCAGCTCCCTCCTAATCACCCATGCAATACCAGCTGCATCCCGCTTCTCAGGCAGAGCAGTACACGTTGTCCGGGCCCATTCTGAGGCTTGGAGCGCGGTTAAGGTGCCACCTTTCCCCAGGACTTAAAATTTGCTGTGGTAAAACCGAGATGATGTAAAATTCACTTCTTTCTCAGATTTGGCCTTTGTGGATGTTACGAGTTTGTGTGTGTTGCCATCTGGGGGATAAGGAATTGTGACATCCTCATCCTCGTTGACTCCCCTCTCTCTCTTTCTCTCTCTCTCTCTTTCTCTCTCTCTCCATTTCAGAGTGCCTGCTGGGGTGTGTGCAGAAGAATGGCTGCGGCAGAACCTCTGACCGCTTTCTCCCGATGGTACCTCTACGCCATTCACGGCTATTTCTGCGAGGTGATGTTCACAGCTGCCTGGGAGTTTGTGGTCAACTTTAACTGGAAGTTCCCAGGTGTTACCAGTGTGTGGGCGCTCTTCATCTATGGCACTTCCATCCTCATTGTGGAGAAGATGTATCTATATCTCAAAGACAAGTGTAACATTTTAGTGCGCTGCTTCATTTACACACTTTGGACATACCTCTGGGAGTTCACCACCGGCCTCATCCTACGCCAGTTCAATGCCTGCCCATGGGACTACTCCCAGTTTGATTTTGACTTCATGGGCCTGATCACCCTGGAGTATGCCATCCCATGGTTCTGTGCTTCTTTCATCATGGAGCAGCTGGTGATCAGAAACACCCTGCGCTTACGATTTGATGAGACTGCCGAGCCAGGGGCCCCCACTGTCCCTGTTGCCTTGGCCAATGGCCATGTGAAGACTGATTGAGCAGTGACTCAGAACCACACTTAGCAATCTGAGAGAGCCCAGACCTCTACCACGGACTGTCAGCTCTGGCTCTGAGGTACTGCTCCTTGCTGTATGATAAGATTCATAAACCCCATTTTTCTAATGGGGGTGTGCATGGGATATACCAGAAAAAAATGGAACCAATAGATTTTCTATGGATTTTACTCTTTGGACTCCAAGGACCAATATCAGTTACTTGTTAGTTAGGTAATTTCTGATTTTAACTTACTACAGATGAAAGCAGTCCTTTTGCTTACTCTTTTATGTGGAGAAAGAAGAAAAAGAAATGCTACGGTGGAAATGCATACAAAAAGATAAAAAACTAATTAGCGGATGGGCATGGACACGCCAGCTAAGTTAGTGATTGGCTTACTCCATTAGGCAATATTCAGGTGCTTGCTTGCAACCAATACCTCCCGTGGGACCTGAGATGCTGCAGGAACAAGGAAAATCCATCTGCTGTTGAGAAGAACCTAAGATTGGCAGTCTGCTGGGGAGGTAGATGGTGTTCCCCTCGTGAGGTCCCATTGGCCTCTCCCCAGGTTCTTTGTTGCACCACGAAATAATCTGGTGCTGGACATCTTGCTGAATTTATACAGATCTTGTACTTTTTGAAATCTCAGTCCTGATACTCACTAGAAATTTTTTTTCTTTTTTTTTTTTTTTTTTTAATAAAGGCCTTTTTTGCCGAGTGAATTTTACCATAATCTGTGCAATCTGAATCTTGGCAAAAGGCGCAAGAAATAGCGTAAGTCTTCCCATCTCCTCTGAACCCTCAAAGCAGACCTTCCCTGAAGGGCTGCTACAGATTCCACCTCCCATCTCAGCTGTGCAAACCTTGTAAAGATTGCACAGGCCACAAGAGTTTTCTGCCTTCCTTCCCAGGGATTTCTCTGTTTCTGGTGATGTTGATGACTTAGTCTGGCTGCAACCCATTGCATTTGAAGGTCAAAACCTTCATGTGGCTAACGTGGTATCCAGGATTCGGTCCTCTGGCACTGACTCTCACCTTCCTTCAGCGCTGGCAAGTCTTGGCTCAGTTCTGCCCAGTGTTCTTCTCGGTGTATCGAGAGGATTTGCTTTTTCTTCCTAAATTCTGCTTTAAATAACCACAGCCATATTGTCATGACTACAATTGGAGGCAGCAAGAGATACGCCATGCTGCCTGATACATTATTTAAAAAAAAAACAAAACCAAAAAATCCCTCTCTGAAGAGCATTTCTTCATGCTCTGCCTGAGTGAGGCTTTGACTTAGGTGCAAGAGCAGCACTGGAGAGGTGGAGCAGGAGGGAGTGCTGTGGCTCCATTGCAGAACTACCTGCACCAGGCACAGTCTGAAATTTAACCTACTGAGGACATTTGAGGAGCATAGGGACAGTTGTAGTGCAGGGAAAGTGCTTGATAGCGGCAGCCACAGGTTCCCAATTCATTCTGGCAAGTCTTGGCTTTTGAAGTTAGCAACAAACATGGAGCTTCCAGCTGTCAGGTGTATCTCACTCCTAACTGGTTTGGGGGGGGGGTTGCTGTAGTTGCCCTGTCTGGCCAGATTAATTTTAGGTGTTCTTCCACCATAGTCAACAGAGCTGCACCAGGGATCAATTTGGCTTGAAATGCAAACGTGTTAGTGTGGTTGTGGGACTCCAGTCTTGTACTGGAAATGGCCAGGCTATTTCTGTGTGGGGCCCCCGTCTCTGGTAGGGAGTGCTCAGCTGTGAACCTGCTCCTTGCCCTGGGGCGTCCATTCCTGAGGAGAAGAGCGCTCCTGGCCCTGAGAGGAGAATTGCTTGTTGGTTCTGCTCTTATGAAGGCAGCGTTAATCCTTTTTGTATCACACAGAGTGCAATTATTTTATTCCTCTCCACCCCCTCCCCTTCTCACATGGCATCCGTTGCTGGCAATGGACACACAAAAACACTGGCGGCAAGGAGTTAATCAAATCTGCCCTGGGGTATGCAATGTCTCCTGAAGCACCCAGAATACTTAGGTGGGTATTTAGAGTTTCCTTTTTATAGTTCATTAAATTAAAAGGGAACAAACACTGAACAGATTTCTTTTTTCATGCTGTGATGCTGGTATTATGAAATTAGAGGAACAGTATGTTGTTCACCAGCCTTGATGGTCTTGGGTGTGTAGACCCAGGCAAAATAGTCACCTGACACTGTACATGAGGGGAAAAAAGAAATGAGATTTGTATGTGGGATAGTGTAGATGAGCTCTACTGGACCAGAACAAGAATTGCGAGGTGCAGATTAGAGTTGAGATCTCCCCATTTTGGCCCTGGTTCTGTCAGTGTCATTAAATGCTGTGTCTAAAGCTGGGTTGTCCTCTCACAGCATAGCTTAAGCGTGGTGTCGTGCTGCCTCCTACACCACCCCTGCATCATCTGAAACCCTCAGCTTCATAGAAACATCCTCAGGATCCCTGCTTTCTGCTTACAAAACTCTTTAAAAATGTTAAAAGGAGTTAGCAACATGATTTGGTGACTCCCAGCTGTAGCTGGGGCTGGGGGAGGAGTGGCTGTTCACAGAGCTAACCTGGTGCACAATCACAGTCATGTGTCTTGGCTTTAGAAGCTCCCTACTAAATGACACTGGTTTGGCTCAGTGATGTAACATTTCGATGCTCAAACTACGGAGGGGTTTCCCAGCAGCATCTAGTATCCTACTCCATTATCCTTATTGCTTGTGCCATCGTAACAGCTGTTGTCGTCTGCTTCCCACTGATGTCTGACAGGTACCACCCGGCTATTGCATCCTCATAGAGTGGAAATTTACACCCAGAAGTGCACTTTACTTGCAGCTTGCACACCAGAAACAGAAAGGGACCCGGCAAATTCTTAAGTCAATTAAAATAATTATACATAATACCATGTACCTAATGCAGCTCCTTTCTGAGCAACATGGCTACAGTCAGAGCTTTGTCTTTTCTGCAAAATCTCCCTTTTTAATATATGTGATGCTTCTTACAACATCTTACAGAAGTGCCCAGAGCATGTTACCGGTGTCTCAGTGGCAGCTCAGCAAGAGCTCGGGAGCTGGACTGAAGTTGTAGAGACATTTACATTAAGAAGAAAAAAAAAACGCACAAGGCCTAACATTTGTTTGTACGTGTATCTTCCTCAGTAGATTAAAGTTGCCTGTTTTGAGTTCACCAGCAATAAAAAAACCTTGTGATTTATCTACCTTGTCCTAACTGCAGCAAGGAGAGAGTGACCCATCGCTGCTTTTCTTTTCTGGGGGGTGGTGGGTGGTGGGATACGGACTCCAATCACCCCAAGGTTCCAGTTTTGCCTCCCTTCTCTTGCTTATCTCTTGTATGGTCCACCCTAAAGGATCTCAAAGTACATCATGAAAATACAGAGTCTGGTGTCCTGCGCACAAGAGGCAGTTCAAGCATTACTGTGATGTCCGTTCATACTCCAGAGATCTTGCCAGAGGAAATAGTTGATTTACAGCAGGACCAGGCTGCCTTTTGGTCTTTGGTGTTACAATTGAGAGAAATGTGTACATACGTACCAGGTACTACTGCACCTTTGGTCTGAGTGCGTTTTGTAATTAAAGCAGAATAACCCAATCAAGCTTTTGCTTGACTAGTCCTGTGACTATAAAAGGTAAAAAAAGACTGCAGGGCTCTAACTGCTTTGAGAATTAGGAAGCGGGTGACTGAAGTCTTCCCGAGTTCAATAGCATTGCTCTGCTGCTGACTGGTTTTCTGAAACCTGCACGGAAAGAAAGGGGACTTCCTCGTTCACGGGAACTTCTGCCCTTTCTGTACTATGAATAAAACATGAGCCACCACTAAGATGTGAACTGAAACCAAATGTTTTTCTTTTTTTGTTTATCCTGGGCCCTGAATGCTTGCAATATGCCCTGTAATCAAGGGGGAGGATTGCAGATCCGAGTTCTTTACTTTAGTTCTGCTTGCAAACAGCAGCTGAACCACCCGAGAAGGAAACTCCTCTTTACCACTTCCTTCCTGCACATCAGCAGCTACCAAATCCCTCTGCAATCCATCCCCTGTAGTAGAAGGAAATCTCACTTCTGGTGCAGCGCCTGCTAAACCAGAAGCTGTTCCCACCATGCGTCCCCTCGCCAAGCTGCTTTGGCACCTAATGACCGGGTAGGGTCACAGAGCTGGTGAGACCTCAGGAGTGTTGTCCTTGTTTGGCAAACGGCCTCCACTTGCACCTGTCTTCCCTTACTCCCCTCTGAGTGTCCTGGGCCAGCCCCTGGGGAAGGGACCTTCCCTTCCTTCCACCTCCCTCCCCAGGGAATGGAGCAAGCTCTGCTGCTGCCCGGGGGCCTCAGCGCCACTCAAGGTTTTAAGCTAACAGAGGTCGGTCTCCATTTGGGCAGGGGAACTTTGATTTTAAGAGCTGTAAGGCTTTGGGCTTCAGGCTCGTTGCTAGCAAGTCATCCACAGGCACGATAGTGAATTTGTACCACGCGGCGTGGCTCATTTCTTCTCGGACGGCGAGGGTTTGCTCCATCAAGGGCTTGGCCACTTTGTTCACTGCTCTGTGAACAAGAGGGAGGTTACAGAAGCAGGCGGTGCCCCCAGTACCTGCTCTCTTTTGGGCAGCTAGCACAGATGCCAAAGGAAAAAGTGCTGTCTTGACAGAAGTCCTAGGGAGGGGCTGGGGATGCGCTGGTGAGCGTGTGTCCAAAGGCACCACTTTTTCAAATACAAAGCTGCACTTTCCCACTGAGATCTTTACTACGTGCAGCAATGCAAAAGTTGTCTGCTTGCCCCAAAGTATATGATTGCCTGAACCTACTCTGAAGTAGAAGGGACGTTTAAAATCTCTAGTCCTCTTTTTCTCTAGGAGATTCCCGACTTACATCTTTGCAGAAAATACATCACCTAGAAATAGGCAAGCTAGTGCTCATTAAGTCAGTATAGGTACTAAAAGCCATACAGCGCTGTGCTCCATCCTGCTAAGTTAATCATGTTGAGAAGCAGAATACCTTGGCCCACAGAGCGTGCTGCCATGTGGCTATACCACTTCAGCACCTGAATTAGTACAAATGCCTACTCAGGAATGCATTTTGCCTTACAAAATATACTCTTCATTCCATGGGTTCCAGTGGAAATGTTTGTCATGCTTAAGAGGGAGAAAGACTGAGATCCTATATAAGCTTTGTCACTGCTTATGATCTTACTTGAGAGCATCTTGTTTAAAATTTCAGCTATTAACTGAGACCCTAGAGACCAAATGTGGAAGGTGACTTGTCACAGCCTTGGAGGAGGTCACTAGCATCACGCAACTGCAGATTGCATTGCATGTGGTGTGCTGTGCAGCTCCAGTGCGCAGCCAGGACGAGCTTCCACTGTACAAGGACTGTGATGAGTAGAGGGGGTGATACGAGCGCTGCTGGTAACAGTGGCAGAGCAAGGACTGGTGGTGACACCTACATTCCCAAATCTGCAAGAGCTGGACAGGTTGGAAGCAGCTCTTACATGTTCTCCGTGTTTGGGACTTCTCGCAGGTCTAAAGCAAACTGGCAGGTTTTTTATTCTGAGAGCAGCAGACCATTTCCTTGACTCCTTACTCTGGAGTCTGGGCTGCTCACTCCTCCTTTGGTAGCCACTGGATTTTCTGATGTGAATGACCTTCATTAGCGTCTCAGAAAATAGTAATTTTAAAATGGTAATCCCAAATGCTTGACGTCAGTTTGTATTTATGCTTTAGTCAATTTAGGAGCTAAAGACCCTTAAGTATCTGGTGATGCTGTTTGTTTATACTGTTGTGTGGCATGCTGACCTGCTTTGATGTTATAATGGAGAAGAAAGAGAAGGCAATACAAGCAATTTGCTCTTTAATAAAAATAAGTAAACATATGCAGTTGAGACAATATTTATTAAATACGTGAGTTGAGATACGCATAGTGCTTGTAGATCCCTGGCCTTTCAAACATGGGACACTTTCCAATGCAGAATTTCTCTCTCCTTTGTGATCATCTATAGTGCTACTTCAGTATGGTTCTTTACCTAGTATTTTGGGGATGAGAATAACAGTATTTGCTTTCCTTTTTTGTTTTTCACTAAAGGATCTCTAAGTGCTTTTCACAAACTAGTTAAATAATTCTCACTTCAGGCCCTGAAGTAGTCAGGATTAACCCCAAATAGCACTGATCAGGAGCTGATGGAAATGTCCTGACAGCTCCCAGGTCATTTCAGACCCAGGAAAGGGAGTTCAACTTTACCTGTTCACCAAGTTTCCATATTTGAGGAATGAGTTAATAAAGTTCCAAGAAAGTTGAGGAACTGGGAAAATGCTACCCAGTTTCTACCATCTGAAGCTGTCCTAGAAATGGTTTTGTACATCATCACATGGCTCCGTCTGCCCAAGTCAAAGCCAGCACATGAAGGGACTGTCACAGCTGATAGGCAGCACGGTTCTATCTTGTACAAAACAGGACTGATTTCCCTCTGTTCGCTACATAATCCCATCTCCATCAGTAGAGTACTTTTGGGTAAATATTGCTAGGGGCAACAAGCCATGTTAGAGGCTAAACTGAGGTGACCATCTGCTCTATCAGCTCGTGTTGCAGTTACTGCAGAGCTTATCTACGTTGCTGCTTCTGTTGTCAAACCACTTATCTGATGCCACAGCTCTTCCTATTGCTCTGTTTCTCCATCAGCTTCTTTGGCAACCTGTCCCTTTCCCTGCCTTACTTCAACTGCCACTCCATGCTGCAATCACAGGTACCCTAAGTCTCCTGTCTGAACCCCACATTTGGCAATTTAACACAAATGGGCTGATTGTTGGTGAGCTGTAGCTTCCATTAAAGCCTGCAACAGCTGAGTTGTCAGTGCTTTGGAAGCTCAGGGCAGAAAACATTTTACACGCTTGCCTTCAGGCACAAGGTTAGCAGCACGTTTGCAATTGTTGTTCAGTGCCGTTGCTGTAACATCCACACAATGATACCTAATAGGCCTTCCGGCTAAATTCAGCAAAAAGCTTCTGTGGTCAATCTCTTTCAGTTTCAATGTATGTGGAATAATACGTAATTTCAACTGATCCTTCATGTAAATGCATATACACACAGTGAGTGTGCGTGCTTAGGTGCATAAACATAGCTGATGGCCTCCACGCTGCACCACTGATTGCATCGTAACTTCTACTGGCAAAGAAGAGCCGCCACCTGCTTGGCTGCCAACAGCAGTCTGGGCCCACTCACTGCCGCTTTCTTGAGCGTACGAGATCCTGAGAAGATCCAAAATGAAGCTCCGCATACACATGAAGCAGGTTAAGATCTGCGTTGACAGCTCTCGACCTTACAAGCTGTGTGTCTGCGTGCTTTGGTACGTGGGAAGGCCTCAGTTTGATCTGGCAGCGGGTTAAAGCCTCTTATCGATGAGTCCTCAGCTCAGAGAGGGGGCTTAGGCCCATATTTTTCAAACGTGTTTGAAAACGTGTTCGCGAGGGTTTGCCTTCCCCTCTGTCTGCACCCTCTTACTGCTAATGAGAGCGGTGTGTACCCAGCCTGAGTCAGACCCATCCACTCCTCTTCCTCAGCTAAGGCATCGACCGAAAGTACTCCCTCCCACCCAGGCTGCCGTGCCGATCCTAGGTGTCCTTCTGTTCTTCTGCCGCTCCATCTGTTGGCCACTGGAGCCTATCTGCCCTCTCTAATCTCAGTCACGTTGCAAATTCTCCAGGCCAGGACTTGTCTTTTTGTTGTAACATTGATGTGAGCCTCACCAACTGCCTCCTGGCAAGGTCTTATTGCATGCTAGGGCTTTGACGTTTGTCTCAACTTTCTGGTTTGGATCTGGTGACTTAATTCTTGCCACTTGACAACTTTTCCTTGGCCGGGGTTCCACAGCACTGTCATCTCCGGCTCTTCGTTGTCACCTTCTCACGGCCTCTCTGTTGCCTCTCCTCCTCGGGAATCCCTGCTCAACTCAGCTGTGTCCCCCGTCTGGGTGCCCCCATCCAGTTACACAGCTTTTACTGCCATCTCCTCCTTACGCCTCAGACCTCTGCCTCCCTCCTACTTGCCACCATCTCTCCACACCTGCATTTTTCTCAGCTCCTCTGGCATGTCTTCCCAAACGAGTCACCAGCAACTCAACTCAGTCCGCCAGAGCGGACTTCTGCTCCCCTATTGCTTCTCACGTTCCCCACTCTCGTCCTTTCTCCTTGGCAGACACATAACAAATGGGGGAGGCAGAGACATCTTTGACCTTCTCTTCTGCTCTTCCTTATTTGCCTGGCCTTTATGTCTTACCACCTTGTCCCCATCCCCTGAAGTCTCCCTGCCGGGCTAGTGCTGGTGTCCCGTATGCCTGTTTCCCATTCTTCATCCCGTACACAAGATGTTTTCTTCAGCTGACCTGCTAGAACATACCCTTCTCCCCATGCCAGTCTGTCTCGCCAGCCCTGCAAAACCCAGCAAATTAAATCATCTGCGTATCTATTTCACATATTTATGAGTGAGATACTAATCCCTGCATAGTGAAAGGGTCATATGTACAAAAGGGGAAATGAGGACACCAGCATTAAAGGGAGAAGTGGGGGAAGGGGAGACTGAGAGCAAGGTCAGGGCAGATGTCAAGGAGGCGAGATTACAGCATTGAAAAAAAACGCAGAAAACTGAAACAACAGCAGATCAGAGTATCACTGACAAGCCACATCGATGCTCTTTTCCTTGCTAGTTTTGCATTTAAGCTCTCAATTTTCCTGCTCCCTGCACCTATGTCTTCAAAGCAGAGACCAAATCCTCCAACTGGCTCAAAAAAATGTATAAAGACATTAAAAAAACAACAGACACCCCTTTTCTCTGTGCCTTCTGTGATAACAAACACCTTTCCTTCCCTTTCACCCCAGCGGGAAAGCTGATCTGTCAGAGTGATCCATTTGCGAAGGCAGCCCTCCCAGGCCTCCTCGCCGAATGCTCCATCTGATCTTCTGCCCCTGTGCGAGCAGCAAAGCTCTTCCCGGCTTCCCCAGCACAGCTCCCGCGCCCGTGCAGCGGGCGAAGGATTTGCATGTGATGCCGTTACAGTGACCTCCCGAAACTCGGCTCCATTTCCCATCTGTTGTGTGCTGTTCCTTTCCCAGGACACAAAAGGTGGTGAAATGTCTGTTGGATGCCACAGAAACCTCTCAGGCTGCAGCCGTGGTAAAATAACCTTCCTTAAAGCAACACAGAGAGAGCCTTTTGTGTGCAAGAGCTCCTTTCAGATTGGGTTGGGGTTTTTTATTGCCCTTTAAAGGATTCTGCAATGAGTGACCAGTCATATTTTAACACAATGCAGACAGCAGATGCTTCAAGAAGATTATATTTCTTCATGTACATTGGGTCTCCAGGGAGATTACACATTCGGGGTCAAGGGCTTTAGGGGGCTGGCTCTACGGGCCTGCAGGAGGATTTTTCTGTTTCCAGCAAAAAATATCTGTAAAGCACAGGGCATTCTGCCAAGCCTTCTATATGGAGTCAGCAGGAAATGCTGCTCCCAAGAGAGATTTTACCTACGGCTCTGCCAGGGATAGCTTTTATTACAATAATAGCAGTCGATCAAATAGCCCCCAGTGCTGCGACACCTCGAGTATCGGGGCTGAGCCTGAGCAGAGGAGCAGCGCTTACTCATGGGACTGCAAGAAGGTTATTCATGTGGGGGAAAACTGCCTGCCTCTGTACAGGCAGGCAGCAGTGGGCACTTTGTAACAGTATGGTGTTTTTGAAATGCAGATGTCTCGGCCAAGGCAATCATCAGCTGGCCAGCACAGAAGATCTTGCAAGGGAGAGAATTATGTCCAAAGATGCAACAAAAGCCCTCACGGGGTCCCCACTGTACACGCTGACAAGCTAGAGATTATCTAAGTTTTAAAGAGATTTTACAAAGAAGTTGCCTCCTCCTACCCCAATCCTGTACGACCGTTAATTTATCTGCTTTGGATATTGAACGATTAAGACTGAGCGAGACCTGCTAGGGTGGGAATTTCTGATTCCACAAGATTTAGGAATCCAAACCTTGACACCAACCCCTCTAAAACCCAGTCCTGAGAATATCAGTAACTCTCGGTAAAATTCCAGTACAGCTACAGACACCCTAGGGTGCCAGCACACAGCTGCGGTGCCACGGCGCTCAGAAGCCACTGGAGCCCCCTCCAGCCCCAGCCTGGCCCAGTGCAGGCGCGTGGTGCTCGCTCAGGCTCCGGCCGGTGGTGAAGCTGGACTATCCCGACAGGGAGGGCCTGTGCAGCCCAGCCGCTTGCAAGGCAAAAGCACACACCAGCACAGACACGGGCCTTCCCACACCGGTTCCTGAAAAAAAGGAAAAGGTAGCATCCTTGGTCCCGGCTAATTTCTCCGTTGTTCTGTGTCTCATGCCGACACTCGTAGCTCACAGGCTCGGTGTAAAATGCTACTAAATCACAAAGGGAATGTTCTGTGCTTGCTGGATGCTGAAATAAGTAACAGCATTGGATGAGAACCAAGGGGAACACGGACCTCAGGTATTACTAAATCCTACCTCAGACAAAGCTGCTTCTCATTTCCATGAGTGTTTTCCTAAGGGAGGAGCAAACGTTAACCAAGGAAACTGGGATTTACCTCAAGTGCTGAAATCTGCATACGAGAAAGGAGCTGGTTTTAGCAGGTGCCTTCCAAAGCCTGCAGAGCCCTGTGGGGCATCAGTTTGGCTTCGCCAGCTTGAAGCTGGCCTTCAAACATGAACTGCCCCCCATGTTCCCCCACCCTCATGCATTGAGTTTAATGGTGCCAGAAACGGTAAATGTCAGGAAGCGTTTGTGCGGTGGAATGTAGAAACTATGGTTAGATAAAAGCAGTGATTACAAGAGAGGCTGCGTGTATACTAAAGAGCCCTTAGATAGATGTCACAAATAGCCCTGATTTCTCTCTTTACCCTGCAAACAGCCACCATGTGCTATAGTCCCCTTGTAGGAGAGCAAATTTAGCAATGAAAAAAGGATGGTTCAGGGTGCTTGTCAGGATGGGCTTCCCTGGCACCTAGCCCACCCCCTTGCTAGGGATCAGCAGCACTGCAGGAGCCAGCCTCGAGGGACCGGGGGGTCAGGACATCCCTGTGACATCTCCTAGAGGAACAAGGAGTCTGCGGTAATTCTCTGAGCTCCCCCAGTCAGCAAACCAGACAGAAACGCCGTGTTTGGCCATGGCGTTTGGATCTAGATCTAACCTTTTTCAGGCTTGGGAGTAAATGAGTTTCTGAGGGATACGCCTGGAACACAGTTATTCAGAAGCAATGCGATAATAAATTTCATTTTACTCAAGTCATCAGTCCTCCCGCCTTGGTGTATACGAACAAGGTCTTGCTCTTCTTGGATTTCCTCAATATCCACAATTTTGTGGCTGAAGTGGTGGCAGCAATTTCCTTTTTTCTCCATGTTTTGAACAGGCAGAAGGAGGAACGGAGGCACTGGTGAGCAGGGGAAGTTAGCAGTGGGGAGGAGAGACTGAGGGAATTCACGCCCATCCCAACCTATTTTTTCCATTTCTTTTAAAATATGTAGTTTTGATGTTATGTGTTGACTTTGGTTGTTGACAGACTGCATGAAAAGAGCCAATATGTTACTCTAGGCATTTTGGCAGATATATAGGAAAGCTATCCAGTTAAGATCAGCAGCTAACCCACAACAAAGCTTAATCTCCAGCCAAAAGCTTAATCCAACAGAAACCAAACATCTGCCCTCCTCGGGCACTCTGGGATGGAGACAGAGGTCTTGGCTTCTGGGGTGGCTCCAGAATTGTTCTTCATCTTCTGACTCCCCCCAGACGGCAAAGCAGGGCATGTGCACTCGCTCTGTGGTTTAAGTAAGAGACGGCGGCGTGGGGTGGCAGCTGCCAGGCTCTCAGAATTACAGCTACAAAACCTCAGACTGAACCATACGTAGATCTAGTACTAATAACAGTATCCCTCCCTTGCCTGTAAAACCTTCTGCTATTTCTGGCCTTTCTCTCCCAGCAGAGAGTGCTTTTCATACACAGCAGATTGAGACCATTATCCCTGGAATAAGAGTGTGCACGCTGCTTTTTTTCACTGTATCTCATTCCTGACCTCTGCTGCTTTTTTACTATTCTAGTCCTGGTTTATAATAGGAAATTGAAAGCCCAAAGATTTTCTTCACATCTGACATTCATTCATCCCCCCAGCTTCTTTTTTTCCCTGTCAGATTAAAGGCAGAGAGAAACAAACAGCCAAAACTGTGTGTTTATGGTCCATATTTTTAATATCCAAAAACCCGATTCTGTTCTTAGTCTTGCTTTGTGTAACTTTATTCATTTCACTGACCTTATTCTGGATCCTCACCATGTAAGAAGGAAGTCGGGTGATATATTTAAAGAGTGTTTGTTTTAAACATAACATTGACAGTTAAGACAACAAGTCTCATGCTCATTTGCCCATTTCCCAACCCAAATGACTTGCCTACATTCCTGATCTTATCATTCAAGCACAGATATTTGAAAAGTGACCACAGATTTAGAGTGACTCAAGTTTTACCAGTTTGGGACATCTCTATCCTGATTTTCTTCAGATGGTTCCAGTTAAAAGTATGGCAGCTGTGCACCCCTGGGACTGAAAGTATTTCAAGCTGGAAGCCCTAAAATCAAGCCAGCTCAAATCAGAGGCTTCTAAAAATCATTTGACCTTCGTATGTGAGTTGGTGAGTCCCCACTGAGAGGTGATGGAAACATGCAGCTCCCAGTGGAAGCTGAATGAGAGGCAGTTGAATTAAACCTTTGGTACCATAAGGCTATTGAGTCACACAGCCCAGGATACACCCGTCCCCGCTGATGCCATGACAGCACAGTTATCATAGAATCATACAATATCTCCAGTTGGAAGGGACCCATAAGGATCATCAAGTCTAACTCCCTGCTGCTCGTAGGACTACCTAAAACTAAACCATATGACTAAGAGTGTCGTCCAGACGCTCCTTGAACTCTGACAGGCTTGGTGCTGTGACCACTTCCCTGGGGAGCCTGTTCCAGTGACCGACCACCCTCTCAGTGAGGAACTTTTTCCTAATGTCCAATCTGAACTTCTCCTGACACAGCTTCATTCCATTTCCTCCTGTCCTATTGCCGGTCACCGGAGAGAGGAGATCAGCACCTCCCGCTCCAGTGACGCAGGATGGCTCCATCTTCTGTCAGCTCAGAGGCACCTTTCCTTATGGTGCACTTTATTTTGCAAGGCTGGGAGTGTTCTCATTTCATGCCCTTTCCCTCTTGGGTGTGAAAACTCCTGAGGTTTGGGAAAATATGCCTTCAATGACTGGAATGGCTTGGATTGGACTGTGATGCTTCCTGCAGATTTATAAGCCTATATCCTAAAGACCACTGAAACAGAAGCTCAGTTATTGGACAATTAATAGGACCCTGGTTCAGCAAAACAGCTAATCATGCATTCAGCTTCTTGCTGTACAAATGTCCTATTTTACTTCAATTAAGTAAGCTTAATTTGCTGCATAGTTCATTTAATATAATATGCTGTAGTGATTTAAAAAATAGCTATGACTCTGGAAAGTCAATTTGTCACGGGTAGTCAGTGTAGGGTGAGGATAATGTGATCATAGCTATGGCATCATGCCCAAACAGTGAATGGCAAACATGCTTGCCTGGATACTCTCTATAGTAACAGAGTTTGCGGTAGTGGAGTCCTGGGGTAATACTTGAATATATCATTGCTGTGTGCTCATCCCAGTAAAATGGGTAAGAAATACCATGCTTCAAGGTAAAAAACAATCACCACAGAATTAATTTGATGTCGTCTTTCCTCTGTGGGTAAATTCTTCTATAATTATCCACTAAGAGATCCCTTGCATCTGTTCGCCAACACTGCTAAGACACAGGACACTGGGTCTCTGGTTTGATCTTGTTTGAGACTGCCAAGTTCCTTGTAGGAGATGTGTGAGAGTGAGTAACATTCAATTGCAGGGCACGAAGACGTCTCATTCTTTCAGGGCCAGGCAGAAAACTGTAAGGCACAAACTGTGGGAGTGGAGACCTTCCTCTGCTTTCTCTGCCCAGGTTTGGTGGTTTCTTCTCTCTTCCATGCCACTCAGCCACCTTTGGAAACAGTTCAGCAACATCTTCTGGGGAGGATGGTGAGGACGTCTGGAGCAGTTTCCTTTGTAGTCCCAGCCATAGGGATCTCATTCATAGCTTTAAAAGGAAGTAGAATAAAAAACATGCAAGAGCCAAAGGCCCCAGACTGAAACGATTCATGGAATGAAATGTTCCAGGCTTTGTTTGCTTGCTGGTTTGTGTGTTTGTTGTTTGAAATAAGAGCTACTGGGCTCAGTTCAGCTGCTGGGTTATCAGAGCGATTAATCTGTAACATCACAAAGTGAAAACTTCTTTTCCAAAAACCAAGGCACTTTCATTGCCATTACTGATTTGGAACATGCTCCTCGGGTGGTGGGCTGAACAAAAATAGTCATATCAGGGTTTTTTTTCACATTGTATGTGAATGAGCCTGTCTTTTTTTCAGGGGCATTCCCATTTCTGGCAACTGCAGAGAGACGAGCGTCTGGGATCTACCCTTCTCTACTGGTGTTGTCCAAGCAAAAAAGCTCATCTCTTGGTAAAGTCTACTGGCTCCCGTTGTGTCTTTTCTCCACTGAAGAACTCTGCAGATGGAGCGAGGGCTGGTCCTGAAAGCAACAGATGTCCTACCGTACCTGCTAAAACCAGGCACCATCAGTACTAATTTCATGGTGTCTGACTCCGTGTGTGATGACAAGGGGTACACAGCGTGCTTTCTCTACTGGTCGCTGCGAGGTGGTTGGATTTTTCTAGTCTAATTGTGGCTTCTCAATAGAGGCTGGCTGCTGTGAAGGATCACAGGGTGACATGCTGGATGCACACGTCCCCAGAGAATTGGGCTAATCAAAGGGCAACCACTGAACTACGCAGTTTGCTTCCACAGCTGGTCACAGTGAAACAGATCTGCTTCATAGGACAAAAGTCTAAATATAGCTCAAGTTTCTGAGTAATAGGGTATGTTGCAGATTTTCCATGCTTTAGCAACAAAAAGCTGCAGTGGGGACCTAAGTATTACCTCAGTCAGATATTATCTGCTTTGTGCAATGCTCCTAAAGGCCTACTGCTGTGATATTTGTCATTTCTTGGTCTACCTCAGCATCCCCGGGAAAGCTGCAGGAAATTTTGTGGCGAGAGTCACAAGGCCTGGTGATTGCAGACATCACTACTGGGACAACCCCAGCACCTCAGTAAACAGAAACTCAAGACAAGGCCGTAAAAAAGGGCTGCTGGTAGGGCACAGGTGAAAGGCAGGAGGAGGTCAGGTTTGTTTTATGTAGGGTAAATTGGATTTACCATGTACGGGTAAAGATCCGCTCTGGTTACAACAACCCCACACTGACTATTATGCTGCCACTCTGCCAGTTCCTGGTCTTCTCTTCTAACAGAACCTTAACAGGGAAATATAAAAAGGCCAAAGACTTGAATGACTCCTGCTGTCCCTTTAACCAGAAAAAGCTAAATGAAGTAGGAAGCTGATCTTGGAGAGCAATCTGCTTAGATGAGTACAGGCTAAAAGTGGAATAATCCCTGAGGTCTCTCATTTTGTTTGCTGTAATTTGGGCAGAAAGCAAATGCAACTGAATTTTTCAAAGCTATAATGTGCAGGTGGGTCTGTCCTTCTGCCTGCAATAGCAGCGAAGGTGGCTAGTCTGCTTTTCTGTAAAAAGGGTAGGAGGTACAGATGCTCTCTTTCAAAAACTCTACATTGCTGCTGAATATTTCTGAAATTGTTTTGGGGGTGATGGATAATTCTGAATCCACAGTGGCATGTGTGAAGAGGTAGAAAACAGAGAAATGCCTTCTGCCTATCCTGAGAGAAAAGCTGCTTTTTCCTGGGTGTAAATGTGTGTGGTCAGACAGGTCCTCACTAATACCTGAGGAGGATTCATTATAATTGGTTTTAATCCTTCCTAAGCAGGAGGAAAAAGATTAATTGCCTGGGGAGAAGCATTTATCTGGTCCACCGACTGTTCCGAGGATTGGGGGAGGGGGAGAATCACTCAGAATGAGAAGATGGGCTAATTTTTCACAGGTCTGTTGTTCTTCATCTGTTTATTATAGCCAGTGATAACAGTGAGGTTGTGCTGAGCAGCTTGAAGAAACAACAGAAGATGGTTTCCTTTCCTTCTACCCCATCCCTGGAACAGATGCAGCTGGGAAAGTCTCAAGGGAAGTAACTTTGCTAAAGCTGTGCTGGTATGGACCACAAGGCAAATAAAGCATTTTTAACCAGGGTGCAGGCCCCCTTGTGAGATCCTTTAACTTCCCTTTTTTGAGATGGGGGAACCTCAAAGGCTTGGAAGTAAAACTCCATCTCCTTTGGGGAGACAGCAACAGAGAGAATACTTCATTGGAGGTTCCTTTGAGCAACCTCTTGGGACCTTAATCCCAGAAAAGCATGGGCTGGTCTATAATCGCTTTCCAGTCTCAGGAGCACATGGGTGGTTTTTTTTAAAGAATGTGGTAGGCATCAAGTAGATAACCCCAGGGAATAAAATATATTAGACTAATTAGATGCTAGCCAGCAAGCATAATGTGGGGAATTGCTCTGAATATCTGGATTACCCTTGTGAGTCAGACTTGTTGCTGTGTTCTCATACAGTGAACTCTTTTGTGGAGACACTTTCCTTTCACAGGGGTAGGGGAACACTGCAAATTTTAAGGCAAGAATTGATAGAGGGCTGTAGTCAGTATCAGTGAGCTGATGCTGTGTTAGTAAGTGAATGATCTGAAATGTTCCAGAATGCGAAACTATTATCTGAAGATGCTCATAAAAGGCTGTCTTGGGTTGGAGGAAAAAACTTTTCTGTGGATTCTTTTCCAGAAAGGAAAGATTTTGCCATTATCTTTTCAATTCTGTAGCCTTGCAGAATTACTTAACTGCTGAGTATTTATTTAGATAAGAACTGATAAGTATTTCATCCTGTGCTCTTCAAATCAGACTCTGTCCCTTTTGGCTTGCCCCTTAGCAAGCTAATCACCATTCCCTTTTTTATTGTAATTGGTGTGTTTGATGTTAGAGCACTCTGCTTCTATGAGACTCCGTTTGTTGTTGCTGTTATGCTTCGCCTTTCTGTAACAGTCTTGCTCCAGTGTTACCAGTTTAAAGGACCTTCTTAAATTAATGTGGTGAGGCTCAGTTCTTATAACCATCTCTTAGCTTTATTAATCCCTTCTTATTATGAGTTCCAGGGGCAGCTAAAGGCTTAGACTAGAGCAGCGCTCTGCTGTGTCATGCCCGACACGTAAGTCTATGGGCCAGCACTGCTTACTCTGTTTACAGTCTAAATAGGTAAAACCAAAACTGAGAAGGAAAACAGACACCCTGTCATTAAGGGACTTGTCCAAGGTCACAGAGCAGAGCTGTTTGCAGAGTGCCCTGATTCCCTAGTGACTACTGTCCTAGTCAAACATATGGAAGCTGTGGAGCTGCCTGCTGTGTTGCTGCTTGAGAATGTTGATGGTGACTAGGCGTATGTGAACACTTCTCTGATTATCCTCTGGATATATAACATTAACTTTCTCAAGTTACACAGAGAAGATGATGCACGATTATTTGCCAGTGGGTTTAAAGGTGCAGCTGCATATCTTTAGAGAAGTAGAGTGGAACAGACATGA
The DNA here is from genome assembly GCF_964195595.1 of Calonectris borealis. Taxonomy (NCBI): domain Eukaryota; kingdom Metazoa; phylum Chordata; class Aves; order Procellariiformes; family Procellariidae; genus Calonectris; species Calonectris borealis. The sequence continues at coordinate 38,233,932 of NC_134316.1, forward strand.
CTACACTGACAAATGAGACGCAAAGAACTTGCAGGAGAGGCACCAGGGTATATTGGTTTTGCTCACAAATCTTCTAAACCACCTGGATGATAAGATTTGCTTGCCTCGCTCAACATCCCAAAACAGTTTTCTGATTTCATACAGGTATTCTGTTTTTGCGGCAGGTGGGAAGGAAGCCTGTTGGCCTGGAGGTAAAGGGGAAGCCCTGCTGCATTTGTGGGAGGGAAAAAAGTCATCAAGGCAATGTTACTTTTTCCTGCACCTCTGGTGGGAAGATCAGGCTCCTGCTATTGCTGTACCAAGCAGGAAATAGTAGTCCGTAACAGAGTTATACCATGGTCATGCCCTCCTGTTTCCACTGAAGCTAAACTGCAGCAACAGACATCCTTTTGCTTCCCTTAGACAGCTTTTGTCAGTTGTGACTTACATTTTTCAAGTCAACTTTTAAAGACCAGCTACAGTAGGAGGAGCTCTTTCTCCGTTTCATCTCTTCTCTCCCTGTTCAGCTAGCTATTCACTAAAGCTCTGAGTTGCTTTTGTATGGGCTGCTTACTCCCTGTCCAGCTTCTTAAATCCTCTGGACTTCTTTGGGCATGTAAGCTCCCTTCAGGGTATGAATGAAACACTAATTCCACTGACCCTTTTTGATACTACGGTTGTTGGGCATTTCATGATACACAGCTTCTTGCTGTGTTTCTCCTGTTCGCTAGTTTCGAAAAGTGGCTGAAGTGTTCTGTATTTCGCAGCTTTGCTGTAGCATTTCTTTTTCAGTACAGACAAAACCCCAGCCATGCAGTTCCCAAATGCACAGGCCTTCAGTAAACGTTCCAGGTAATATTGGTCCGTTTTTTTCTTCAGTTAGGTTAATTTCTAGAACTGTAAAGATTATGCAGACAACATATACACAATACTAACTTCAGTACTTTCTAGTATAAGCTAGAGGGAGTTGGAAAGCTCACCCTACAGACATTAGTAAAACCATGTCAGTCATGTTCAGTGACTGATTCTCCCTGTTACATGCACACTACAGGGCAATAGCTTCTTCAGTCAGAAGGCATTTCTCCCAGAGCTGGCAGCAGACCAGACGTTTGTAAGCCCTCAATTTGATGACAAGAATCAGCATTCCAATATTCTTTACTAACAAATGAACGTATGCATAGTCCTCTTCATGCTGAAGACTTTCAAGTTTTGTAGATGCTTTACGTGCAGAGAATGGTAGGAATTTCTAGGGTAAAGCATGGAAGCACCGTGAAAGGCAACCCCCGAGGATGCCCTCATCGAGGTTCCCGTGCCTGAGGCACACTGATTTACTCCACCTCAACAGCGCGGCGGCTCCCACCTCCCGGGAGGCGCTCACGTTCACGAGCGGGGATAAACACTGAACACCCCCTCGGCCCCTCCTTTCCCCAACGCTGCTTCTCTTCTGATGGGGCGGGTGCAGGCGGGGCGCTACCCCGGGCGGCGAAGGCGGCCGCAGGGGCCTCCCTAGGCCGCAGCCCCGCGGGCCGAGCACGGCCGCCGCCGCCATCCCCGCCCGCCGAGCGGCGCCCCCGCGCGCTCCCTCCTTCCCGCCCGCCCACGGGAACCACCGCTCCCGGCATGCCCTGCGCGCCACCGGGTTTCACGGGTGCGGGGGATTGGTGGGAGCGGAGCCAATCGCGAGTGCAGGCCTTGCCCGACGGGCCCGCCTCCTCGCGCCTGCCGCGGGGAGCCTTTGAAAAAGTTCTGAGGTGCGCGGGGCTGTCCGCTCCACGGGGGGGTCTGGCCCGGCCCGGCGGGAGACCCCGGAGCCGCGGGGGCGAGGCTGGTGTGCGGCGGGAGCGAGGTTCCGGGTGCCCGCGGCGCTGTCGGGGGTGAGGGGGGCCCAGGCCGGGCCAGGGCTCCGGCTGCGGGCGCAGTCCCGGGTCCCGGACCTGTGGGGCGGGCGGGCGCCTGAGTCCCCGGGGCTGTCGGCGGGAGGGGAGCCCTGTGTCGCCGCAGCGCAGCCGCTGCTGGCCTTCAGGTGCTGGGGTCGTAAGTTCATCTCATTCCAGATGAAGCGATAATGTCAAGCTCACCTGCAGCTCCTGTGACACCTGGTGTAAGTCCGTGCCGGTATATGTCTGTATTTCTGCCCCTCACGGGCCTCCTGGTCCGCCGGCCCGGCCCGGGACCACAGAGAGGGCGCAGGCAGCGCTGCTGCGGGCGTCCCCTGTGATCGCGTCAGTCACAAAATCAGTTACCAGAGGTTGTGCCTGGGCGTTTGTGCAGCTGCAGCGGTGTGTGGGGTATGTGCAGAACCAGAAACCACCGTAATGCTCGAGGTAGAGTGTGCAGTTTGTGTGATGAATTGTTGTTAATACCGCTGGTAGCTTGAAGGACACGGAACTCTTCAAACGTTTGGTTTTCCTCCTGTCTAAAGAGGGTTTTGTAGAGGGGGCAGTAAAGTTTCCATCTTGTGAAGATGCGGAGGCCTATGCATCTGCAAAAGTTGTAGCAATTTCGCATTATTTGAAAACCTTTTTATTTTGCCTAAACTTCTGGCTAAATAAATACTAGGAATATTGCCTGAACAATATGTGTGAAACAGCTATGTGCCCAAACGTATGTATAGGCTAGGAAAACACATGTGCTTTAGGTTGTACTGAGCTGAATACCATCCTGTGGAGTTTCATTCAGTAGAATGGGATGACAAAAAAAAGGGACAAATGCAAATAGCTGAGGGCTAAGGGGAGAAGGATTGTAGTGGCAGTGTAATCTTACGTGCTACGTAAAATAGTCTTAAGGCTTATCTGAAATAATCAGGTACTCTTTAAGCAGGAATCCCAATAAATACAATGATTGAATCTCAATAAATAAGTGACTGATTATACACAATTGTTGCTGCCTTGGTCCAATGGTATTTTTGTTCACTTTTAGAATAAAATATTTACATTGCAGTTCTTGTCTTCATATGCTTAGTTTTGGCCTCTGGTTTCTCTTACACTGTTGCCTAAATTAAAGAACGCTTTATTAACTGTGTTTGTTTCATAAATTGTTACATAGAATATTATGAGGTGGGTTTGACTAGTTTGACTACTTGAGTCTTGCATATTAAATTATGTTTCCAGCCCTTCAGTCTTTGTAGTGTCTCCTTTCTGGGTCCTTCCTGTTCTTTCAACATTTGTCATGAATCCTGGGTCACCAGAACCGAGTGTTTTGTTCTAGCAGTATATGGTCTAGGGCTAAATACTTACTGTGATTACTCTACTATTCGTGTTTAGGCATCCAAAGATAACCTTATTTCTTTCCAGTGCAGTATAGCTTGAGTTCTTGTTCAGTTCACCACAGAGTAATTTCCAGCTTTCTTATGTCCCAGAAACATCTGTCCTATAAACACTGCTGACTCTTCTGTTCTCACTGGCATGATCTCATACACGGTCAAATATGAGGAGGTATAATTTAACATAACTGCTTTCAGAGTGGTAATATAATTTAATGTGATATAGACTTATATGGGAAGTCTGTATCACATGAAATTTTTTTTATATATATATACACACACACATACACATGTGCGCACACTTTCCTGTTCTTTAGCAAGAAGTGAGTATAATTGTCCGCATAGTCATATTCCAAGCATCTTTCAAAAATTTTTTTTGTTTGCCCTGTAGATTGGGGAGCATGGCTGCTAAGAAACTAAGAAGAGCAAGGTTGTCTCAGGAGCTGTGTGAAAGGCTGAGTCGCCATCAGATCACTACCTGTCAGGTGAAAGGGTTATTTTATGTTTGTGGGGGGTGTTTTTTGGGGGTTGGTTTTTGGGGTTTTTTGGGGGAAGGGGGGGTTGTGTTTTAATGCGTGTACTGTTTACTTTTTTGCAGTTTAATTTACAGAGAGGTTTACTTTCTATATGGTAGGGGGCATTTCAGGCTCCATCTGGCCTGCTGCCTTGTAAAAATAAAGCTTTAAAATGATAGATGCCTAACTAAAACACTTAAACCTGTGTGTACTTACTACCTTCACTTCTAAAGAACCTGAAGATGCTTTATTTTAGCAGGGGTGTGCAGTGTACTACTACTTGTATGGAGTAAGACATCCATTTGTGAACACTTCACAAAAACACATGTGTACTACATAATCTAGCGTGCAAACGTGCTGTGATGTTACACTATCAGTTATGGGTTGATTCAGCAGTACGTTCTGAAGTTGTTTTTATGAACGCTCTCCTAAAGAGAGCCAAGAGGCCCTATATATTTCAGTAGTGTGCATCATAAATACAGGATCCAGTCCCAGGACTGCAATCTAGAAGACATGATATATTTTGACTGTTTTTCAGGTAGATAAGAGACTTTTGTAGGCAAAAAGGTATTAACTTGTTGCAATTCCATCACACAGTTCATGCATGTTTGGTCCTTTGACTCCATGCCCTTTAAAATATGAATACAATTTTTTTTAATATAGTGGTATCAGAGGAAGGTAGGAGAGGTATAGCATAGTAGTGTATAACATGGCACAGTTGGTAAACTTGTGGAATGTATACTAGTTGTGTATAAATTGCATCACTTTAGTCCCCAGTCTTGATTTCTAGGTTGAGCTCTGAACTGTTCTATCATCTTTCAGGACTTTTTATGTCTTTCCCTCTTGGAGCTAATGAAAGTGACGGGACAGAGCTACTATGATGTGCAGAAGCTTCTTTGTAAAGTCAGCCGAGCTTGTGCTCCCAAAATGCAGACAGTAAGTATACCTGTGTTGATTCTGTTTTTGATGCAATATCTGGGAAAAAGCTAAACAGTGTCATCTTTTTACCTGGGAGGTTTGTGATATCTTCATTTGATTGCACAATGAAATAATACTTTTATTTTTAAATTTAGATCTCTGAGGCACTTTAGTTTGATATGGTGACTTTATTAAGCATTATGGCCTCAAGAGAGAGGCAGAATCAGTTCTGAGTGCAATAGGGAAATACAGCATTCTCTCTTGCAATCCAGCATATAAAAATTGCTTCAAGTTTGGACCCTGCAACTAAAAAAAAAAAGGCATTGTTTAATACAAGCAAAGAATAAGAATTTCAGTATACATTGGTTTTAGACATAAAATTGGTGCCAAGAAGTGAAGTGATCCTTCTTGAGGATTTTTTCCATCCATGTAAATGAGCTGTAGTGTGGTTTGGGCTACAGGTAGCCTAACTGGGGAGAGTGCAAGAAGGAAACAGATGTTAGCTGCAGTGCGGTGGCTGGATTTTGGTTTTTTTTTTTGAATTTAGGTGAAAAGATGTCAAAAATGGTGTCTTTTTAGAGCAAAGAGGACATGGACAGGTCTGACCTGTGTCAATGCAACCTGCTTTTTTTCTGAAAAAAAATAAGCCATGTCAAAATTTATTATGTGTAATTGGCATAGTAATTGTAGCAGTAACTCTGTGAAACTTTAAATTCACAAACACACTGCATTAAAGTTAGTGATATGCAGAATTAATATGACTTACACTGAATGGATTAAAAACTAGTCTTCCACGAATAACTGTTAATAATCAATAAATTGAAGACAGATGGAAGTTTTAAGTAGAGTTCTAGCATTTGCTTTTGCCTGTCATCCTCACATCACTATTCAATCAAATTTCTTTGCTGAGGAGCTTGGCAGACACTGAAGTTTGTCAGACAGCAGTTGTCAAGGACTGTTAATACAGAGCTAGCTGATAGATCACCAACTATGTAAGTGTATTCTGGAAGCTGTACTTCCAGAAACAGAGGATGTTAGCTATTTCTAAGGGATGAGGATTGAATCTTTGCAAACACAGGATTTCAAATGGACTTCAGGTCAGGGTGACTGATGTAACATCATGATTGATGTAGCAAGAAGGTTTGACAATATCTTTGATGGAAAAAAAAAAATTAGATAATAGGAGTTATAAATAAGGGGAAAATACTGTCCAGATATAACATTGGAAGCACTAGCAGCAAAACTTGAGAGTATGCCAAGATATACAGTAAAAGTCTAATTTCTGGAAAACTTGCCTCACAGTATGAAGTACAGAATGAAGCCTACTGAGCTCATCAGAGAGGAAGTTAGTTAAGGGGTGACTTGATCACATTATATGCTGAGTAGAAAAAAATAATTGTATTAGAGGTCTCTAGAGTCTAGCTGAACAAAAAGCTGAACAAGATCCAGTGGCTGTAAGATAAATTAAAAAATTAATCTCTGAAATGGGAAGTAATAAGAAAATCTTTAGAAAGTAATGTAAGTTACCATTGGAAGAGGTTGTCTAAGGATATGGTACTTTTTCGTTTACTTGGACTCCTGATTTAACAATTGAATTATTTTTTTTTACTGAAAGTCTGGTTCAATCCTAATTTTGTGGATTAAATACAGAAATCACTGGGTAAAATTTTAGAGTCCATGTTAGGCAGGAAAGCTAGACTAGAATATTGTTTCCATGGTTTACAGGGTTTGTTTCCAGTCTACAGGGTTTAAGTCCTGTCAGAGATTAAACAAAAAATGATTAAATTAAAATATGTTGCAAATCCTTGTTCATCAAGACATGTATTCACTCTTAAAGTGAATCTGAGCATAAACTCTGATTCCATTTGAGTGAGGTAAAATTCGTTGGTTTTTGTATTGGTCTGTTCTGTGTCTTAAAAGCTATTTTTTGTATATTTCTCCTCAATAGAACTGAAGAACAGAGAAGGTCTGAATGAATTTCAAATACTATTGTAATATGCTACCTGTCATAACATAGGGAAGAACTGTAGCATAAAAAAAGGAAGGTACAAGCTGTCTTATCTTAGCCTGCTGGTAGAACTAGCTGGAAATTCTTCTGATCAACTTCAGCCAAAAACGCTCACTTGTTGGCCCAACAAGTATGGACTAAAACACCTAGGATGCAATGGTGTGGTTATTTACTTAGTTATGGATGATTCCTGTGGAGGTGCTTCCATGGTACACCATATTCCCAGCAGACTCTTAAGACTGGGATAAATCAGATGCCTGCATTTCTCAGGCATAGACAAATCAGGTTTTCTGGAGTGGTCAGTCGTGGCAGGTTATGGCGGTACATTGTGACAGGGCTTCAAGAATCTGTGTTGTTGGGCGAGGAGTCTGAAACCTCTGGGAACTCTTAACTAGAGCAACAACCTTTAGATCTTGGGCTGTTCCTTTTAAAAGTCAAACTTCTGATGTTCAGAATGCTCAGTGGCTGAGGAATGTGTCAGTTCTAACAGATGTCTGCAAGGTGTGAGCAAGCCCTGTTTCTTTTGGAAACAACATGTTTTGGTGTTTCCAGATCAGCATTTCCATTTTGTTATTTCTTCTTTGGTTTAAATTGATTCCCCAAATGAAAATAATTCTTATGAACTAGAATTCTGATCTTGGGCCAGCTCCTCTAGTCAATGGAGGAACTAGGAATTCAACTATTTTCAGTTCTGTACCTGTCCTGTCTGCTTGGCTAGTCTTCCTCACAAAATTGGAAAATTATGAATGGCTACACGATCAGCCCAGACTTGTTCAAAGACTTGGGAATCTTTAGTAAACCTTTCCTTAACCCAGGTAGTTTCAAATTGGTAACGAATGTTGGCCAGGGAGTTCTTGGTTTTAGGTTTCATGTGAGTGTTCTGCATTGGTCACTAACTGTACATACAGTGTTTACTTATTTAAAAGTTGGAGTTTTACAGGTTGAAAGGAAGCCTTGTTGAACAGGAGCAGAGAAAACCTTTGACATATCATTATTAAAGGCTTATTATTTAATATTGTGGTGAGGGAGGTACAACAAACTTTTAAATTTACTCCGTGAGCTATAAATGGGATAGAAATGCGAGGAAGGGTGATGAGCTAAGAGAGGACTATAGCTGAAGATAGGAATAGTTTGCTCATTGGCAAGTGTTGAGTCATACCAGGTTGATGAAAGCAAGTGCGAGAAGCTTGCTATTTCCATCAAAAAAAAAAAGGTATTTTCTGATTTGCGTGCTTGTTTTCTTTTGCTTTTTCCCCTCCTTTTATAGGCTTATGAAATGAAACTGAGGAAGTCTGTCAATCCCTCTTCAGCCTTTTTATCCACCACGCTGCATAGTTTGGATAAAGTCTTGCATGGTGGAGTGCCCTGTGGATCCCTCACAGAGGTAACTTGTTTAATATATGTGCAGTTGCACATCACACCTAGAAGTCAAAAGTCACAGATAGGTTGGACTGTCTTGTGTCAGGTGCTTTAAACACAAAATACACAAAAATTTTGGATGAGAAATGCTTTTTTTTAATTGGTAGAGGCTGCACTTCTTTTTGGTGGTGTTTTTTTTTTTCCCCAGCGTGTCAGGTAAGTAAGAAAATTAAGGAATTAAGAAATTTGGTGACCCTATTTTCCTTTAAAAAAGTGGAAATTTTACCAGGAAATTCGGGAGAATTGTTGGCTGGATTTTACAGTGGGAAAGTTGCAGTGTGGTTTCATGGTCAGAGCACAAGGTACTGAATCAGGAGTCTGTCCTGACTCACTCTGACTTTACCAAGCCATTAGTTTTTATGAAGGTACAATAAGCAATAAGGACAAAGGCATGAAGCATATAGGCAAGAGAAAGACTTTACAGAGCTTTTATATATAAATATAACTAATTTGTGCAATAAATATGTAATGCATTCTTTTTAAAAAAGACTGTAATTCACATTGCAATGCTATGAATTGCATATATATAACTCTGTCACTCTCTGGACTTTGTATGCAATGCTACTTTTTTGGTTATAATTTTCTTTTAAGATCAAGGGAGCACTTAATCTTCTAGTACTTGGATTTCTCTGTGGCCTTGCAGAAAGCGATAATAACTTGCATAGTTTCTATAATCTGGAAAGACAGGATTGGTGTAGATGCTCATAGGAGTCATTGAGTATTATAAAAATACAAAGATGCAATCTCTGGCTTAAGAATTTGCTGAGCTACAAATGGAGATGCAGAAATGTATATATATGAGGGAGTATCAATATATACGTGCCCTGTTCTTATGTTATTCCCCTGGCCATCTGTTGTAAGCCCTCGGTAGAGACAGAATCCAGAGCTAGATGGACGTTGGTTTTATGCAATGTGGCCATACTTGCCTTCTTAAAGTAAAGTTCTGAACTCAGCTGTGCACTTGAAACAAGTGGAAAAATATATATTGTGTGCCTCATATTCTGAATTTAGGCAGGTTGAAACCATTTTTTTTTCCTTGAACACTTGAACAGTCCTTACCAAATGCTTTTCTTTGTCTACTGTGGCAAATTGCCACAGCAGAGGAGTAGAAGTGAGAAGTTATGAAAAATCTTACTATGAGGAAAATACATTTTTTCCACACCCTATAATCAAACTAAATTGGTTTTGATCTCAGACAGAAATCACTTATGAAATCCGATAGTGACTTAAAACATGTTAGTGTTTAAGCAACACTGAGTTTAGACAGTTTCTGCTCTAGTAATCCCCTCTTATGTAATGAGGGGCTATTACTTTTTAAAGATTCTGAGTATTACATTTTGTATACGATGTACAGGAATATACACCATTCAGGTCTTCATAAAAATGTTTAAGAATGCATCCATGAACTTACATTGATATGTCAGAATTAATATTTTCATCATATTTGGGCCTAGCTTTGTTACCAATTTACTATAAGAAAATTGGAGCAGAAGAACTTAATCTTAAGATGAATACTGCAAGTCTTCAAATTCTAGGAGAGAAGACTTGCTAAATTCTGTTTCATTGAAGAAGAAAGAGCTGTTCTTATAAGTAGCAGTGGGATATGCAGGGTCCTGAGATTGTAACTTTGCTGCTGTTGAGGATAGTGCCTTCAGCAGAAGATGAGTTTTTGGTTCCTAAATATATTTTTATCAGCAAAGCAGTGGCCGCACTCAGTGTAGTTTGACTCCTTTTCTTTTGGATTATTGTTCATGCAGTCAACTGATGAAATAGCATCGTGTTTGAAAAGAAATAATGCTCGCTTGCGGCTAGGATCTGGCTTTCCGGGATTTCCATCTGGTCCACTAACTTTTCCTTGGTGGAGGCAGAGAATGGCTGTTCACATGCTTATGCTGCTTAAACTTCTGAATTGTGCTTCTTTAGTTGAAATGTAGAGCCACTGCTGCACAGGCAGGAGGAAAAAGTAAAATAGAGGTGTGTCTTTTCTGTGATGTGCTGACTTGTCCTTGAGCCTGTGACTGGCTCATGAGTGGTGCCCAAAACAAGGATGTCACCCTTCTATAGGTCAACCCAGATAACCCAATCTATTTTGCCCTCCTTCCTTGAGTAAAAGATGGCCAGAATGTAAAAGTTTGCATTAAAGGATCCTGGAATATTTTTTTCCTGATTAAAAAAATAAATGGATGTGATCCTTTTGGGTCGGAAGACCCACAGTTAATTTACAAGGCTGCTGAAAACAATGCTGTGAATATTTGTCTTTTTTCTTAATTGTAAGCGTAGCTGTTTTTCAGCTATCAGTGCAGTCTATCTGACATGTTCTTGCCTGAAGACCAGGTAGAATGGCTCTGGAGCACTGATAGACTTTAAGCTTGCTCATTGTCACGTTCTTGGCATTGCTCCAGAGGGAGATCTGGGAAAAGCAGTGATTGACATGCTGGGAGTTTTACTGGAGTTTAGCTAACCTTTGACTTCTAAATTTTGGTGTGTGGGTTTTTTTTTTAATTATTATTTTTATTTTTAAATTTTTTTAATTTTTAAATTCTTAAATTTTTAAAAATTTTTTATTTTTTTTTTAATTTGAAATTAAGTTCTGCAAGCAGTTGATCTCAAAACATGGATGTCAAATATAGTTTGCCTGAGATAGTACAAAATAATGCTCTTCAGGAAGTAAATGCAAATGCTTAATTTTCCAGAACTATGTATTTTGTAATACTTCTTAGCTTGGTTGACTATCACAATACTCAGTTTCTAATTTTTTTTTCCAGTGTTTCCTTAAAACATTATCTCTTTAGATGTGAGAAAATCTGGGAAAGTGTTGCTAAACTCTATTTTAAGAGTGGTCATACTCCGTATGTATCAAGGTATTTAAAAGTAGTTGGGGGAGATGAGTATATTCAAAGATAGGCTGAACTTTTATCTGATTGTAAACGAAAAGCATTGCTCCAGGAAAGGTGTTGCACTTTAAGTTTTCTTCTGAAAAAAACTTCTGAATGTTAAGTTTTTTGTATTCTTTTTTGTATTTTGTATTGTTATTTGGTTAAAAATACAGAGACCTGCCTAATGCAGTTATCTTCAATAGGTGATCTCACTAAGTGACTGAGATGTTGAAGTCTGCACAAGACATCTAGTGGATGGGACCAGAACTGCAAGCACTATGTGCTTTCACCAGTAGCTTGGTCTTGGTTGCACCCTCATGCCAGATTGACAATACTGATGCATAATAACTATTTAATCAGAAATATTACAGAAAGAACTAGGTAAACGCCAGAAATTAGATGACTAACGTAAGAGATCAGAGGTGTCTAAAAAAAAAAAAGTGTGTGCTTTTTATTTGCCTTTTAGGTACTAAATGTGGAAAGTGATTAGGGCACGTATTAGGGGTTTCTCAGCAAACGTAAAGGCAGAGAACAATTAACTATGCAGAAACTGAGTTTCTCATTTAAAGCCTGGTTCTGGAGATTTTTAAAAGCATTTTTGCAAGAGTCATGAGATCTGAAGTAGTTTCAAAGGTTGGCAGCGCTGCAAGTGTTCTTCAGCATAAGTTAGATGAGATTTTAGTAGAAAGCTATTGAGTGCTGCTGCTGCTTTGATGCCGTACTGGAGCTTGCGAACACTTTCAGGTCATGTTCTTTTTGGATTCAAGTGATTTTGGAACTTAATAATTTTAATTTGCTCTTTTGCAACTTGCTGGACTGTAGCTGATCAGCAGATTGCCCTTCGGTATTTTTGTTATTAGGCAGATATTCTAAGTCTGAGAGAAGTTCTCTTCAAAAGTATGTTGTGTGCAGCATTTACTTCCTGACTGGTGTGGCTAAATCGTTGTCTTCCTGTTACTTTACCCAGCAGTGAGGGTGGTTGGAAACTTGGAATTTGAGTACATGAGCCGCAGGGTTAAGACTTGTGGTGGTATCTTCTACAGCCAAAGCTGCTTGCTTTTTGAGTGCCAGAGGGATTTGATTTGCGTTACACTGTCTTGGACCATTTTTTCCTAAACCACTATTAGGTTTTAAGTTGGAAATTAAATCATAGCTGAAATTTTGTGGTCAGATGTCAGAGCTTTTGGCCAACTCCTCTGAGGAAAAGTTAAAGTAATGACTTTGTGAATATTGAAGAGTTTAATCCCCTGGTAGCTGAAGAAGAATTAGCGTCTTGTGATTTCATCCAAACCCTACAGATGTGCCACAGAAAATAATATACAGCTTATTGAAAAATAAAAGTATATTTTATTAGGCAGAGATAAATTAAAAACTGTAGTAGTCTTCTCATTTCTCTCTGGATGGACTTGATTTTTTTTCTTTTTCCAGGGCAAATTTAGAGTAAAACAAACTAAGCAAACTTTTTGCAGACATTTTATTTAAATTATATTAGAGGAATTTTAGGGTTTTTTTAACTAAGATTGTATTGTTCAAAACACTTGCTGAACCAGTGGTAACTACAGCAAAATGTGGTAGTCCTTTAAAATTGTTCACTGTGGATTTGAATTCCCATTTTAATGCCCTTTAAAGGAATGCTGATAAAAGATGAAGTGTTATTGTCTTTGGGAATAAAAAGTCTCTCTTGCTCCATTGGCTTGCTTCCTAGTACTAGCTCGTACTGCAAGATTCCCTGTCTTTCTCTGATACGATGCTCGTATCCTCAGATATTTTTACAGCATCTCTGGTGAATTAGCTCCTGCATCAGCCACTGAAATAAATGTTGATTCCAGTGCACCTCCCAGGCAAGGCTGAAACTGCAAACGTTTTTATGAGGTCTCCTCACAATTGTCCAAACATTTTAATTTAACAACTGGATTGATGCCCTCCCCTCACTCATTTCAAGTCTTCTTTTTAACTAGAAACAGCTGGTGAGATTCCTTGGCTATCACAGTCTAAGGAATGTGTATTGCCTCTGCAATTTTTATATATGCTTTGGGTTCATATTAAAATGTGGCAGCTATTGTTGATATGCTATCTTGTAATTTAAGTACACTGGATGGAGGACAAGTAATTGCATAAATATGACTGATTCCTGATCTGTAAGTCACTAAATGCGGTATGTTCTTCTAAACAAAAATAATCTAATGCTTCTTTTGTATTAAAGCTTCAAGTAGAGTGACTGATATGGCTTGGTTTTCAGGCCTTGTTTAAAGACAAAAGTCTTCTGGGGATTTTAACCAACTGTTAACAGTAGCTAATGTGTAACTGTAGCTAATGCACTCCCTCAGTGTTTCCCTGTAAATTTTCTGTGCTTCAGGTCATGCTGCTGCTGCTTAAAATGAAACCATAGCAATACTGTAGTATCTTGTGGTGAAAGGGTGTTTGTACTTAAAAACAAACTGTTGTGCATTTAGGCTCAACAATCAGTTTGATTTTGAGTGTCTGTCTGTTGTAATGTTTCTTTTTTAATTTAAAACAACAGATCTGCATTGAAGCCTTTGTTTTGGCACTACTAGGTGTTTTGAGGAGGTATGTGTCATTTTGCAGTTTAACTTCCCTGGAGAGGCTTACTTTTATCTTGCATTATTATTTAGTCCCTACTAGCATCAGAATGAACCCATCACACTCTGTTTTTAGTGCCTAAAGTCACTTAAACTTTGTATTTGCTGTTTTTCAGCCCTCTTGGTATTTAAGATACCATCATTTCCCTTCCCAGAAGCAGTGACAATGTGATACTGTATTTAAAGACCTACTGTAGTAGTAATGAACATATGATTATCTGAACACAGAGCCCAGCATTCATTTACAATCTCTGCAAGATCTGCAGTGGATAAAGAACAGTATACTGCTGTCTCTAATAGAAAAATCTTGCTCGTGGAAACAGGGGATCTCGTCAAACACTGTATTCTTTTGATCCTTGTGGTTTTTCTCTTGGATCAAAATCGTACTGGAACAATTTCACACAATTGAGTTGAGTGTGCTCTTTTTGAATACTGCTTAACTGAAAGCCTACTGCGGTTAAGCACAGGTGAAAGCTTAAAATCGGCAAGCTGGTCTGGATCATTAAATGGTGTTTGTGTTGAAATATGGTAATAGGGAGTTAACACCAGTGACAAAACACATGCTGCATAGCAGAGTGTAGTCTCTGGGGCAGATAAAATCTGTCTTACGTATATATGTGGTTCATATTGAACGTTCAGTCTCTACAGGATATAAGTGATTATCCTTATGATTTCCAAGGGAGATCTGGTTGTAACCAAGATAATGATGATTCCTAAACAGTCATTTACATCTGTGAGCTCATTAGCTCTGGACTTTGTTTTCAGCTCTAAAGGCCATTGATGTCATGTGAATGTCAACTGTGAATCTTCTAATTCTGCTCTATTTTAGAAGGTAGCACAGAGAAAGAGATGGAAGAGAACTAGCTGTGGCACTAGGGAATATCTTGTAGGAGGAGGGGGAGAGGAGGGGACCTCAAATATGAGACATAATAAAGGATGTCAAAGAAATAAAGTACAAGCATAATGCTGTGTCTGAAGAACTATTCTTCAGTGGATGAGTTTGACTGCAAGGCACAGATCCAAGAGTAACTGCAAGTTGCTCCTTGTGGGCTGCATTCTATCTTTTTGTGGCTGTCTCCTCCTTTGGTAACTGGAAGAGGAGAATTTGAGGAGTTCTGGATGATGGGTCTTTCTTAAACATAGAATCAGGGTGAAATGAATCTGGTGTCTCTTGTTTATGTTACTCATCTTTTTTTCTTCCAGATAACTAGCCCACCAGGTTGTGGCAAAACTCAGTTTTGTATTATGGTGAGTGTTCTGGCTACACTGCCTGTAAGCATGGGAGGACTGGATGGGGCCGTTATATACATTGACACAGAGTCTGCGTTCAGTGCTGAAAGGTAAGATGCAAAATTCTAAAATACACACTTGCAACTTCTTTAGCACCTTTTACCTTGGAGCCTTCAATTATTTTCTGAACAATTAAGCATTTATAAAGTAAATACCTATGGCAGGTATTAAACATTCATCTGACATATGCAGTTATTCCATAGATGATGACATTAATTTAATAGAATGGTTTGCTCACCTTCCTAATTTGTATGATGTTGCAGATTCCAGTTGTGGTATGACGAGGTGGATGGCGCGCTCTCTAAATTTATAAATGGTCTTAATAGTCCTGTACCTGAAATCTTTCTTTGCAGTTTAGTTTGTGGAGTTAGTAGGAAGGTTTTGAGGATGTAAAGGCCCAGCATTTTGAGTACAAAGGAAATGGAGATTTTCCTGTGAACAACAGGACTGACATAGCCAGTTTTCCTTCAGATTTCTATCCTATTTCTGCTGAGTGGGGCCCCCTGTCCTTTTCCTGCACTTCCTATTTCCCTCTGCAGTAACCTCGCATCTCTCCTATATCCTTAGTGGCCATGCAGTACTATATTCCCTTACATCTGTAACATCTCTGGTTCTTCCAATATCTTCTGTTTTGCCCATGTTACCAAAACTGCTCAGCTATGCACTTACGATATATTCTAACTGCTGAATGCACAGGAGACTTTCTATGCTGTATCTGCTTGAGAGTTACAGAGATATGCATGTGTTGGTTACCACTCTTCCCATGTTAACTGACTGATTAACTGTTGAAATAATTCTGCAGTATTTCATTAAAGGTAGCTCTAATTTAGTTAGCTACCAACTTTTTTAAACCATGAGGATTTGATGTTTTTGAGATTATTCCTTTGTCACTGTTGTTTGGAATTAGTGAGTTCAAAAGTTAAGGGTCTGGGGGAGGATGAGAAGTACAGTAGTCTCATCCTTGTTTGTGTAGAAAAATGGGCAGAACAAGGTTCATTGAAATTTATATATTTCAGATGACTGACTTAGGCCCATGGCCTGAATCTGGAGTATCAAAGCAGATGTATTTGCATTGTTCAATCATTTGAAGTTATCATGGATGTGAAGGTGGGGTTTTAACCCTGTTTTTTGTCAAGTTAATTTCACGAAAGTTTGAATTACTTTAAACCAGAAGTGTAATATATCAAAGAAAAAAAAGCTTCAAGCAATGGCTCTGCAAAGTATGGTGCTCCCTTCTTACATACCACTTAATTTTTATTTCAGGTCACTGAAATGTAGATAGTAAAAAAGGGTAGGACCTAATGGGTGAGTTAAGGCTTGTTGCTTAGAAGCGAATGCTAAAGAGGAGGAAAACAGATGAACGTGAAAATAAAACTGCTGAAAATAGAGTAGGATTGGAAAGGAAATGTGGTAAAAATAACATTATTACTAAGGATGAGAATATTTATGTATTAAATCATATTTAGTATTGCTCAGTTGGAAATGATAGCTGAACACAATTTCAGCAGACAAGCTATATCTTATACTTTTCTGTGTTGCAACCTCTGAGAAGCAGCACCAGCAGAGTGAGGGGAGTGCTTATCTCCTTCTAGACTACCTGTTAGACTACATCTAGATCCTGTATACTGTTTTGGGCTCTCCATGTGAGAAAGACATGACAAACTGCAGGGAGTTCAGCAGGGGACTACCAAGATGGTTGGGGGCTGGAGCACATGCCCTTTGTGGAGAGACTGAGGGCTTGCTCAGTCTAGAGGAGAGAAGGCTTTGGGGGGATCTAACAGCAGCCTCCCCCTACCAATGAGGAGGCCATCAAGAAGATGGCACAGTGGTGCATGACAGGGAGACAGCAGGCATATATTGAAATCCATTTCTGTGCTGATATATGGAGAAGCTTTTTCACCAAAGGACAGTCAGCAATTGGAAGAGTTTGCCCAGAGAGGTTGTGCTGCCTCCATCCTTGGAGGCTTCCAAAATATGACTAGATAAAGCCTCAAGTAACTTGTTCTGACTTCATAGCTGGCACTACTTGAACAGGATGTTGGCCTGGAGATCTGAGTTCTTTTTCTAACCTGAATTTTCTTACGATTCTGTAATCCTGTACTATTAATAGATGGCAAGTAGAAGAGATTGTGGTTTTGTTCTAAACACTTGAGATAAGAGGGCAAATATTCATTTAATACCAACTTATTTTAAAGGGGTTAATGGAGACATTTAGCTGGCACGATTTTTATTTAAAACTCGAAAACCTCTGCAGAAAGCCTGAGAAGAGTGTTTGTATCCCTGCTGCTTTTTAGGGCTGAGAGTTGCTAAGTTGTAGCTGTCATACTGGCTGTAATGCTGTGCTGCTTCTAGAAAGATACTGCATAAAGCTGGCTAATTTTATTTCTTTTGCTGAAAGGCACTTCTCTCTTGTCATTCTGCCTGGCAGGTCTTACTTCAGGGCAGTGAGCTTTTTGCTTCCACAAACTTTCATAGTCTTATTACTTATTCTTTAACATGACAGTTTAGTTCAATCTAATAGCAATGCTGAGCAGAGTGATCAGAATTGAGGCTGGTCTTCTAAGATATGCCACTGGTTTCTGTAATTTATATATTTTTGTCTTGTGGAAGAGAAAGCCATAACAGTGCAGATGGCGTCCATCATTCAGCTTTGTCAGAATACGGACAATAGGACAGATAGATAGAATGGCCGTAATAAGTCTGGAAATCAAAATTGTTGTCATCAATTTTGTAGCAATTCAATTCAACTCTAGCCAGCTATTAACTGAAAACATATCAGACTTATTTAGAAAGTCTGAAGACAATTTGTTTGGTTTGCTTTTCTCTCTTGCCATACTTATTGCTTGTGAAAAACACTAGATACAAATTTCTGTGAACCAAAGCTGAGAACAAACGGATTTTCCACCTTATGGGCCTCTGCTGTGATTGCAGAGAACACGTTCTGTGCAATTTTTGGTCTCATCATGACAAACGGGATTTAGATCTTGAAGACCTTTGAACCTGCATGGAACTCGGTGAATAGTACTGCGATCTCTGCAAGATTTTGACGTGTCATTTTAAGTCAGTCTGTGTAATGATGTTCTTTGTGATATGCATGTCCTTTAGGAAGCGTACTGAAATCTCATTTCATGCAGACCATTGAATGACAGATCACTGTTGCCCAAATGTCTGCATGATTAATTGTGCAAATGGAAAGACAAGATTCTGTCCCTGGAAGTTCTGCAGGACAAGTTTAGGTGTAATAAGTAATGTATCTAATGAATGAGATTCAGGCTATTGTAATAAAATTGCTTGCTCAGGATAAGTATGTTAACATTCAAGCTTGGTGTTTCTATTTCTAAACCAAATAAAACTGATTTAAAAGAATTTTTCTAAAATAGCTTTAACATTTTGGGTTTTAATGAAAGGGGCCTAAATAAAAAGCATCAAGATAACCAGTAAGTTGTGCCCACAGGTATCATCCACTAGATGCCACTCTTCTCAAGCTATAAGTGGTGGGATATGTCTGCTTAAAATACAAACAATTAAGTATTTTCTGTTATTAAAAAATAACATCTTCATTGTGGAAAAAAAATTACGGTGCTCAGGTTGTAACTATGAGTTTCTAAGTTAAATTCTTGGAACATTTATTTAAGGACCTAGATAGAATTGCCTTGTATTCAGAGGGGTGGAACTTCTTTCCACTGACTTCCAAAGAGTTTGCAGGCAGTCAGCATTTCTAAAACGTGTACCATTTAGTGTCCTCAATGATTTTATGTATAAAATCTCATTTAACTGAAAATATTGGCCTCTCATCAGTAAATTGTTTAGTTTTACGTCTGTGCAAGAGGTTTTTTCCAATCATAGTTTCTGAATATAAAAGTATTTTGACAACAAATAATAAATACCCAACTTCCTCTGACTTCTTTTAGTGTTATCACCAGTTATCTGATATGCTTCCTTAGTCTACTCTGATAATAAACAGTGGTATGCTTAACAATTGTAATTCAAGGTTTTGAAGGGTCATGAATTTGCTAATAAGGTAATGGAGAACATTTAATCATGGAATCCCTCATTCAGTTCTATCAGTGAAGCAGCCACTTAAACTGTTTAGTCATTTCATTATATCAAGTCATGCCAGTTGTACCTGTGCTATCTGAATGGATGGATGTTCATTTGTAGCCGCCTGGCAGCTGGAGCCTCAGTCGCTTTGTGACACAATGCTGATTTTTTTTTTTTTTTTGCTATGTTCTGGAAAGTATATTTTCTTAAGACTTTATAAGCTCTTTTTACAAAGAGGTAACTGGCACAATGGAAGTGGTTTCAGCAAAAAAGTGGTTTCAGCGTGGTTTCAGCGGAAAGGAGAGATTATCTGTGAAAAGATTTTCACTTTGGCCTACTTCCCATACATGTACTGCTTGTGTAAGTACTTGCAGTCAAACTGGGCTTTGTGCTTTGCAGTCCTGCTTCCATGTTGGCTGGATCTTGTAATGGATCTTCTGTTTGTTATCAGCTTGTTAAATTTCTGTGGTGACACAAGGCCCACTTTGATTTCACTGCAAGTTAAAGGTGAAAGAGAAGACGATTTGAGTTGGAAAGTATATTTGTTTAAATGAAAGTAATATTTACATATAATATTTAAAATAGGAGAATGCTTGGCCATTGAGTGGAACCTCTTGTACAAAACTCAAAGAACTTTGTATTCAGTAACTGTAAACTGTAAAGTTTCCTTCTACAGGAGATAATTTTGTTTCTTTGTGTACAGCCACATTATGTCTTTCCCTCATATACCACTGACTCTAGCATCAGTGTTCTGACTTCCAGTATTTCAGACTGCTAAAGTATGCTTCTCCTTTGAAAAAGATTTCCAGTATTACTTGGTATCTGCTTATCATTCAGAGGTTTGTTTTGTTTACTTTGTGAATACTTGATGCCTTACTATCCCACATTATTGCTTTTGCAGCGTTATGTCTTCTGTTTTTTTGATAGGTTGATTGAGATAGCAGGAAACAGATTCCCTACTTATTTTGACTCAGATGAAAAGCTGTTCTGCATGACCCGTAGCATTCACCTGTATCGAGAGCTGACCTGTGGCAGTGTACTGAAGAGGTATTTTCCAGAGTTTAAAAAAAAAAAAGACCGTTTTGACTGGATTGTCTATAACAATATTTGTTTTATGTCAAAGTTTTATGGAGAGTAATTCATTTATTTGAGGCCTTTTCATGTTGCTAACAGCATGGTCCCCAACAAAGTAAAATTGCTACAGAAAGACTGACATTGCTCTTCTCATTTCATAGCATATGACTAATCCAGTTGATGCTTTCTAATTTCTGATAGACAATTTCTATATGATCTGATCCCTGTAAGCCTTTAAAGGGTAGTATTCATGTGACAGGTCTTATCTTATCTTGGATTGTGGAGAGACCATAGTATAAGAGTTACATTTTCCATGAAATAGGAGTTTGCTCCTCCAAAGCACAGTTTGTTTCTTCTTCCAGGAAGACTGGGACTCCTCCAGCAGTGGGAGGGAGGAATCATTTAACAGTCATCAGCCCGAATGCCTCTGTTGGCAGTGTTGTATTGTCATGTTGTTACCTTATATTAATTTGTGAACACATTTTGCAGTGAAAATGAATAAAGTTGTATATTAGCATCATCTTGTGTATTTTATGTTAGTGGGAGAATTATTCTAAGAATAGTTTCTTCTAGTGCAGCTTTATCAGGGAACAGCTAGTAGCATATTATCAACAGATTAGGTTTGGCATACTGTCTTTGGAGGTATATGGAAATGGATTTGACCTTCTGCACATATGTGCACCAAGGATTCTGGTGCTGGCAATGGGACGCTGCTACTGTGAGCAAAAAGGCACAGTTTCAATGTCCACTTAACTTGCTGTCTGCCATTCAGGGGATGGCATGATGGCATGATGTCTGCCATGGCAGGAGAGGTCCTCCCTTGGTTTATGTGGCCCACTGCAGCCTCAAATTCCTTTCCAA
Source organism: Calonectris borealis (assembly GCF_964195595.1). Lineage (NCBI taxonomy): Eukaryota > Metazoa > Chordata > Aves > Procellariiformes > Procellariidae > Calonectris > Calonectris borealis. Next base: position 38,254,775 of record NC_134316.1, read on the forward strand.
ATCTCTTCAACACATGCAGATGTTAGTGGAGGTGGTGTGTGAGGGGGGAAAAAGAGGGGCTGACTTTCAGCTTATTGAAGTAAACCTTTTATTTAAACAATTTCAGGGTTATAAAATGGTTCTATTGTGTAAATAACGTTATCAATGACTGGCGTTTTTTGTTGTTTTTTCTTTTTTAGGATTATGTCTTTGGAAGAAGAAATTATTTCAAAGAAAGTTAAACTCATAATAATTGACTCTGTTGCTTCAGTTGTCAGAAAGGAGTTTGACACAAAACTCCAAGGCAACCTGGCAGAGAGAAGTAACTTTTTGGCTAGAGGAGCATCAGTGTTGAAGTATTTGGCAGAGGAGTTCTCAATACCAGTAAGTTCTTCCTCCTTTCTTAAGTTTTTGCCTTAACAGTATCAAGTAATAAAATCTGAGAAGAATGAAAATGACAGGAAGATGAAAACCAGAAAAAGCTTCTGGCAGGAATCTTCAAGCAGGTACCAACTGGAAAATAGTTGGGGAATTGGGGAACAGTAACTGTTCTGCTTGATGTTTTTTGTTGTATTTATTTTTTTTTTAATTTAGGACTTCAAATAAGGGTTTACAAGATTCTCCAGCTGTGTTTCAGTGCTTTGTTTTCTATTTTTTTTTCTTAAATCTTATATTTTATTTTGTTGCCATTAGATATTGCTTACCCTGATGGTTCCCTTCTAATGCAATGCTTACTCTAACTAGTGCGTACTCTGACCAGGTGAAGATCTTTTTCTACCTGTCCCTTCTTACTTAAGTTTATAGGTGCCTTATGCTCTGGAGCAGCGTAATTTCCTTTTGTGACTGATAATGTATGCTAATTAATGCAGAAAGGAAGGTAACAGCTCAGCAAATCCTTGTCTGTGGACTTGCCCATAAAATACAAAGAAGACACGGACACTTAGTGCAGGGACTGGGTGGAACTGATTGAAAAGTGCTTTAGAAGATGTAAGCTGTATAAATGTGTGTGTGTGTTTGTGTTCTCTCATTATATGATCCACGGAGGATCAAATTAACTCAAAAGATGTCATTGAGACTCAACTCTTGGAGTATTTCCTAGTATGGGTAACCTACTCGTCACTCCAGTGTAAGAGAGAAACTGTAGCAAGAACTTGAGTAAGACTTGTGGCACCTTTTCCCTCCGACAGCAACTATCATACCAGAAATATACACGTCAGAGCTGTGGAAGTGGATGACTTAACTTTAGAGGAATAGATTTCCTTCTGCCATGTAATTTCTAAAGACTTGATGGAGAAGATTGAACACTGCATAAGTGCCTTTAAAGTTCAGGTACAAAAGATAGCATCCTAGTTAGTGCACCCAGTAATGTTTGTAGTGCTTTAAAAAGCCAGGAAAGAATTGTGTGTAAGTATGTACACTCTCATATTTTGGGAAAATATTATGCAGTCCGTTGAAAAAGTGGAGAAGTTTTATGGGAAGATACTATTTTTCTCTATTTCTCTATTTTCTTCTCCCTTAGACACCCCCTCCTCCCCCCTCCACCTTCATTAAAATGGTGAGGATGAGCTGGATTGGAGCCTGTGACAGTTCAGGCTGCTGCCCTCCTTACAGTCAGAGGGACGGTGTTGATATTCACAAAAGTCTTAAGAGTTGGACAATATGAAGTAGCCTAAGATTGTGATTCTAATTCGTCCTACGTAAGAAGAAGATAAAGCTCGAATGTTTAAAGGTTTCCATTACATTAAAGCTAACGTGTTTGCTTTGAGGCATTTGTGATACCTGGTGTGCTGGCCTGTCCTTGTTTCTCACTGTGAACAGTTTGGTAAGGAGTTCTGGGATTTTGGGCAGGAACTTGTGCTCTGGTCACAGCTCTGTCTTTTTGAATTGGTCCATGAGATATCTTACCTTTTAAATAAAGTCTTTAAGATCCGTGTAATTACAGGTAAATACACAGATTGAAAGCTTGTATATTTTTAAGCATCTATTGATTAAGTTTATCAATTTTTTCAATGGAAATCCAAGTGTGTTTTCATTTATCATTGTCTTTAACACACATTGCTTGTGAGTTAGTTCTGGAGTATTTTAAAGATTTGTTAAATTTTATGTTACAAAATAACCTGTAGTAACTCCTATTAGTTGAGAATTCTAGGAGGGCCCTGGCTAGAGACTTGGGTTCTTGCAAACACGGATCCCTAGGCAAGGCTGTGTATGAGTAACATGCAAAATCCAACATCAGAGTGTTATGCATCTGCAAGTGTTGGTGCATACTAGAGGTAAGTCTGCTGTTGCATACATTGTATTAAACTCCGCTACTTGCGGTTCCAGAGTATCCAAGGTTCTCATTGTAAATAACTGTGTTGAAATTATTTCAGATGTTTTTACTTACCTAGAAAATCATAAATATAAATTTGGGACTAAAAGAACATTAAGGTTGCAAAGTGATTTAGATCACTAATAAATTGAACATATGAAACAATATGTAACACATTTCATGGCAGAATCAGTGCAACTAAATACTGAGTTGGGCAACTAAATACAAGTAGGGGGACTCAGTCTGAGACTCTGAAAAAGATTTGGAGTTGGTGATTCATAGGAGTTGAACTTGAAGTCAATCTGTTTGGCTGTAGCTAAAAGGTCTGGTGAAAAACTTCGAGTAGTTGAGCAAGGGAATTGGAAATAAGGAGGTTGTGTATTATCTATTTAGCTATAACTGTTACTGGAGCAGTACATCTGGTGTTAACAGTCCAGGGAGGATGGTGAAAAAACAACTTCCAGAGAATAGCCTTGAAAATGACTGGGAGAAGGGGAGAGCAGTCTTAGTAATTAAGACATCAGGTGCTTACTTTGTTTAGCTTAGCTAAGGAAATGTTAAGGGTTTCTCCATCAGTCAATATATACCTACTTGAGGAAGAGGTATTTGATAAAAGCAACCTCCTCTTTAGCTGACAAAGGTATACCACTGTTCTGTGGTTGGAAGCTGAATTAAGCAAGTTCAGACTTCAAATAAGGGGTGTGGTCTTACTGAACTAATTAATCACTGGAATGCATTACTAAACATAAATAGCTTCTTGTCACTGAGTATTTTTAAATGGGCTTTTTTTTCCCATTTCCTAAAAAGGGGTTCAAAAAGGATTAAATTTGGGGAAACCGTGTACTACCACATTATGCCAGAGTTCAAATGAGTTTAATGCAATTCTTTCTGTTGGTGTTATAAACTCTCTAGCTGTTTATAATTGTGTGTTCATGGTGTCTGGATATTGAGTTTGATGTGCAAAAGTGACTAGCATTCATAGCTTTTACCAAACTCAAGGTGAGCTGTTTCAAACCCAAGTAGCTTTATATAGTATGAAGTATTCGGGGAAAAAAGTTGACCTTAACTGCCTCAAAACTGATGGTCATTGTTCAGTAACCTCTCTGCACCTCTATTTTCAGTTTGTAAAATGGGAATAACAGAGCTGTTAGTTGTGAGGATGCTGTGAGGATAGGGTCATTACTATTGAGAAAGCACTCATACTGTGTCCACGAACAATGTATAGATGCTCATTGGAAAGTAACACTTGCCATCCTCAGCGTAAAATTTAAATAATGTGTAGTAAATGAAACTGTAATCCATCTTTTGAGATGAGAAAAAAATATTGAACATATTCATTGAGTGGCACCATCTTAGCCACTGAATAAAGCAAGTGAAAGTGTTGTGTGATTGTAAATTTTTGCTTGTCTTAATGGTTTTTGAATTTTTTTGTTTGTAAAGTACAAATAAACACAAAGCTTTTTTTTCTTATGTATGGATGTTAGTAAAACATAAGTTGTTTCTCAAAAAGTTAAATATGATGCCTGATTTCCTTTTTTGATCCCTTTTTCCACCTAACTTAGCAGGTTCCATCCTAGGCTCTTTAAGTGATACCAGGGCAAGAGGCAGCACAAGGTTTGGATTGCTTCTAGTCTATTGACAGGCCACCTGGCAGCCATCCTGGTGACTGAACAGTCACTGAAGCTCTTTCCTTCGTGGGGCACTATGTAGCAGTGTCCCTTTTTCACCTTCCCTGCACACAGCTGTGGCGAAAACCTACTTTTTTCTGCCAGGTTTGGTTGAAACTAGCCAGTCAGATCAAAAGCGATTGCTAGAAACTGAGAGGGACAGTTTAACTATAAATCAAATAAAAAGCCCTTTATTTTTGAAATCTAGTGAATATGTAAAGCTATATGAAAAGCTTACATTTATCTGTTTTAGAGCATGTTGTAGTTGAGAGCATTTGGATCTGAATGTTTTCTGTTACAATGTGTGTCGATGCTGTCTACCAGATTACATATTTAAGCAGCAGGAATCAGTCCTATATGTTTCCTGACTTCCTAAGCCTTCTAAAAAGAACAGAAAACAAAATACACTTTGGATTTTCTTTCTTCTGTTCTTCCATATTCATAGGAAAGTATTTATTATTAGTAAGTGGTATTCATTACTAAAAGTAGTTTAGTGTTCATGCTGGTTGAGAGAGAAATGATGTCTCCATTTCAGTGAAGAGCTAAAACTAAAACCCAATATGACTAGAATTGTTCTTGAGATTTAACTGTTAAGCTTATAAAAACTGTTATTTATAGAACCTGGTCTTCTAGTTGCTAGTGCTTGAGGAAATGTGTGAAGCTGGCTAAACTTCGCCACAGAAAAGCACTCTAAAAGTGGCAGTTGCAAAACCAAACTGCTTTAAGCATTCTTTTAAATGTCAAATTGAGACTGAAGATGAAACTTGCTTTGTAAATCTGTAAGGCTAATCGAATTACAACACTGGCTGTCCTTTATACTTTCGTCTGGGTTGTGTTCTTAGATCTGTGAAGTGAACCTTTGTTATTTATGATAAGCATGTTGGTTATCATTACTACCAGCAAATGTATAATAGTAGCTTTTGTTCTCTTTTTTCTTTTTTAAAATTGTTCTCTCTGAGAATATGAAATAGCTTAGGAGGAGAGACTTTTATCTCTCACTCGTGATTTATAGTGCAAATGAAAGACAAACCTTATGTAACTATTCTCTAATGCTTTTATTTGCTATGCTAAATAAGTTAACAGTAGTCAAGGAACCCATAATTTCCACAGGTAATATTTTTCGCCTTTAGATGCCACATGCTCCATTTAAAAACTAAAAATTCACTTTATCAGTATTGATAATATGACAGCAATTAAAGCTGTCATAGTCAATTTTCTTTTCACACTCAGTTCTCACATTTTTTGTTTCAGTGCTTCACACTCACGCATTCTGCTCTGTAAACTTTATGCCCAGGATTTTAATTTGCTTTGGAAAGCCAAATGTTTAGCTAAATATATATTTGTTTTTAGGTTGTGTATGTTTTTTCTTCTCAAAATCAATTTATATGCAGAAATTACTTGACATCTGCAGTGCCTTTTCTGCTGTCTTTGGTTAAGTGTGTTTAATTATATCATCCCAGCTTCCTGCAGTAAAGTGTCTCAAGATTGAAGTGCTTCTGTTGGCAAAAAGAGAATATTCTAACTGTTAATTTTCTCTTTCTTCATAAGCAAGTATTTCCATTTGGCCTCATCCTTGCTTCTGTTTTATTCTGTTTCCACAGATGGTTGCTTGTCAGCTCCTCTGCACCTTTGCTATTACTGTTCTGATATTTGAAAATATTATTTTATGGAGAGCTAAACAAATTCCAAAATGGAAGATTTCTGAAGAAAAGTTGTTTAAATGTCAGTTCCTTTTGAATTGGTAATAAATATGTAGAAAGTTTAGAAAAAATGGGTAGTTGATTTGTTGTTACAGTATGTAACAATACTGTATGCTGACTTTTCCAAAACTATGGACATACAAATTCACCTGGAAGTCTAATGTATCTGGACTGTAAGCTGCTGAAATGCAAACTTTGTTTTTATACTTTGCTATTAAAAAGTATTTTTAATACCAGTGTTACAGAAACAGTAATTGAATTATCTTTGCAAGTTGTTTAAACCTAGAATAAGAAAAACTTTTCTCTACTTCCAAAACTTAAAGAACTGGTTCCATTTAGAAGTTTTCTAAAAAGAGAAATATCTCATATGTTACACCACATCAAAACGTGTTTCTTTAATGAGGAGCTAACCTTATCGGAAGAAAACATTTTGGAACTGAATTACCAGAATTTTACTAGCTGTATTTAGGCCAGATGTTGTTCAAACAGTTTCTACTGGTGAGAATTCAATGGAAAGTATGGGTCCTTTTCTGTTGAGCTGCTGATACTTATGTAAAGTGTCTTGTTGCTCAAGTTTCAAGCATATTCTGTGTTTGTGTATGTGAACTTGGATACCCTTCCCAACTGCAAACAGAAGGATCTTTATATTTCTACATAATCACACTGAACTCCTGGCCATCTGCTTGCTGCAAAAGGTTGAGGTTTACCTAATAATGTAATTCTCCTTTCAGTGTGTGGTGGCTACTTGCCTTGTTTCTCTTTCTCTCTCTCTCTCTCTCCCTGCCCCGCCTTAGCTTCCATATGAGTAGCTTTGGTGCTTTTTTTCATGAAGTCTGTATATTTCTCTAGGGAGCAGCATGAAGGTTAAAACAATTTGTGACTGTTTGCTTAGAAGACAGAGTAGTGCTTCTGAACCTGCAGAATTTTATTAAGATAATTCACCAACAACTTTGAGAAACTGAGTTGTCCTTCTATGAACTCAATAGGATGAAAAGATACTGGCGTCTTACGCTAATCATACTGTGAACATTATCCACAGAAGTGTAAATATTTAGAATAATGTAGATATTGCAGAATTTGCTGACTTTATTATTCTGTGTGAATTAAAGAAAGATTGAATAGCCCTAACTTTGTTTTGAGCCATGGAAAACAGTAGTTAATTTGTTTCCTAAATCAGGAAAATTACTTCCAAAACTAACTTTCTTCTAATAAAGAACAGTTCTTGTTCTCTTCAAGATGTTTCACTCCTCCTGCACCAAAATTCAAGGTGGTGTTCATGTCCTCAATAATTGGTGAACGGAGCAGCATTAGAAAATTATGTTCATGCTAGTTATAGCAGAACTTTTGGTTTCAAACATATTCTCTTTTGGTGCAAAGAGGAATACCTAACCTTGTTCAGTGTGGTTCATCAGTTTAAGTAACAAATAGTTTGAGAAACAAACAAAATAGTTTATGTTAAGATTTCCTCCCGTGTTATGCTTAGCAGTATTTTTGTGCCCAGAACTGAGTCTATAGCTTTGGTTTTTTTAATTAAATATTGTAATGTTAACCTTTGTTTCCTTACAAAAACCTGCTAAAAAACATGTGTCAGAATTTCACATATATGTGAACACTTCTGTTTGTAAAGTGTGGTTTGGAGTGAATTTTAATTTGCATTATTGTTTAATTAGGAAAACAAAATGGTTAAAGGAGACTTGCAGACCAGAGTTCTTTCTTCACCCTCGCTAAAACTTCATAAGCCCAGTTTTTGTTGGCAGATTGTTTATGTTTCAATTACCCCTCAGCTCCACCGTACTGAGCAAAAAAGTAGTTTTGATAAAAGGGAGTTAATTCAACTGCTAAGTGTTGTTACAGTGGCAAAGTTAGATGGCTTTGTCTTCTCGTGTGGCTGTTAAAATTATTCTCGGAAGGCACAACTTTGTTTTAGTTTGAAACGACTGGTTAAAATGTAATTATAACTATCTTCAGTACTGCTGCCATCTGTGTACTTTTTTATATGTGTCTGGAGAATATTCGTTTCTGCAGTTTATGGCCCAACACGGTGTTCCTTTTGGACTGTCTATGCTCGTAAAATGTTTAATACTGCTGAGGAAAAGGAATGAGAAATGGTAGAGCAATGTTTCCTGTTTTCATGTGGTGGTGAAGTATAGAAAAGGAGGTAGTTTAAAGTTATGTGATACTGGAGTTCAGTTTTCTTTTTCTTTTAAAGTATTCCCTCCATTGCTTTTTCCATTTTACAGTGCAAGTGACTTTGCCAAAAGCTGTCATTCTGCACAATTGCACATATGAAATTATGTAGAAGGAAGGCACCAGTATTAATGTATAGGAGAGAGAGTTAAGAGGAATGAGATTTTATTACCAGATTTGTTTTTGATCTGCTATACGATCATGGACGATGCTTACTATAAAGGAGGGCAGACACTTTCCCTGATACCTGCCTTGATTTGAATTTCTGAAAGACTTTATCCAAAATAAATTAGCAGTTTCTTGCATCTTCTAACCCTCATTCTCGTTGCACTTCTCTGGGTGCCCTTCAGCTGATTTACATCATCTTAAAGGTGAAGTGCCCAAAACTGAGACAGTATTCCAGATGAATCTCTACCAATGTTTGGGTATGGAGAAGGATTTCTTCTCATGCCTTGCAGGACATCCTCTTGTTTATGCATCGTAATACACTGTTTGCTTTCTTTGCAGCAGCCTGATGTCGTTTACTTACCATTCATTAAAAACCTGGATCTGCATCTGCTGACTTTGTTACTTAGCTAGTTGCTCCTCCTTCTAATGTGTTATTTTTCCAGACTTGGCAAGAAGGTTTTGAATTCTCATCTTATGTTCTAGTGTAGTAGTCTCCTCCCTGCTTTCCTGTTTTTGCAAGGAAAATGATCGTTCTTTCTATTACAGATTCTTTGTGTACCTATTGGATAGAACCAGGCTTCAAGCAGACTATACCATTTTGTTCAATAAGAGACCTTTAAACACTGGTAACTGCTATGTGTCACTTTCCAATAAACTTTGCATTTACCCTGTAATAGATTCATCTAGGTTATATTCTCTAGTTTAAGTAACATACCTATATAAGATGCTCTACTGCTAAAATAAAAATACAGTATTTGGGGTTTTTTTTCCCTGTCATGTTATTACTCTGTATGTGCTGTAGAAAACAACAGTAAAAGTACTGAAGGGCTTTTATGCCTTTTATTGGGAGTTTAGGGTTTGGCAAGATGTATTGTTTTGACTGTGTGAAAAATTGCCTGAACCTTTAGGCCAATAATCTATTTGTGACTCGGCAGAGAAGTACTTATGTCTTGAGTATTCCAATCTTTTCACGTGTTTTCTTGTGCCTTCTTCTTGTCCTTTGATTTTATTTAAACTGTTAGGTTCTCTAGGAATATTTCTGCATTTGCGTAATGTGTAACTGAAAGTGATTCTAGTCTCTAGACAGGATAGCAATACAAAGAATAGTTGACCAGATTACAAGCTGTTGGAAAAATCTTACCTGTATGAGCTCAGTATAGACTAATTAGTGGTTTGATTTCCAGATTCTCTAGAGTTTGTTTGCTTTATGGTTACTCAGCCTCGGGGCTTCTGGGAATAAAGAGGATCTGCTCTGCACTTGTTACTCTTAAATAATATTGTACCAGCCCCCTGAGGTGTAAAGGGATGGGGATAAGAGGAAATTAAGATCGGGCAATGCGTATGTCTGTTACAATACAAATGTGCCCAGAGATCAAAAGTAAAGTCTTATTTGCTTGGAAACTGGTAGTAGTAGAGATGATTGTATCACTTTCCTCTTTGTGTCTACAGGACTGCTTTGTGGGAATATTGCATTTGTTTGGAACCAGGTGCACTGCTGAGGCTGCTTTTTCATGAAGTATGATCTGGAAGCTTCATGATGCAGTCTGCTTGCTGCTGTTAACTAGAGAACCTGCCTTTTTCAGCCTGCAAAATTTCCTCTCCTTCCACACGTGGTTGGATGGTAATAACAGACAACCAGACCAAACCTATTGCAGCTAGATGGTTGATGATCCTGTGCTGCCTTGAAAATAGATTTACAGGACAGGCTTTTCAGTCTGTACTTTTTCTTCTACTGTTGACGCTTTTGTGCACTAGAAGAGTTATGGGTTTTGCTCTGGTTTCCCTCCTCTGTTTTGCTTGGAATTGGAATCTGAGCTAGAATGCAGGGTCTCCTGAGCAACTTCATTCTGATTTTTCTACAAGAAGACCCCATCTTCTTTACTGAGAACATGTATGTTTTGTGTCGTTGTTCACTGAAGTTGCAGCTATCTATGTTGATTTATTCACCCCAGTTTTCTATTTAAAGAAGGAAACCCATTATTTTAACAGCAAGCATTTAAATTAATTTGGCAGAAACTCGTATAATCAAACTGAGGGAGACTCATTCCAAATACGGATTCCAATGAGAATCTACATGATTTCAGTAACTTCATCAAAACTGTCATGTTGCCTCTTGCTAAAATGCATAGCTATATCTAATTTGAAAATATAGCACTTCCGTTGTAATATTCTAGGTTTTTATTAAATAAGACTGAGCAGTCATCTGCAGAATTTTAATAAGACAGGAATGAAAAAGATGCTGTTTTTTGTTGGTGAGACTACATCTGAATTTCAGTAAGACAGTATCTCTCCCCACAATACTCTGTTAACATTTTCGATAGTCTGATTTGGATGAGCTGCATTGCCCACCCCAGAATACGAATCACTTTCTTTGTCTTTAGATTCCAGTATTTTCCATACTTTATTTATCATATCTCATACTTTTGACCTGGGGCAGAGAGTGCTTTGCTCTTCAGCGATATCTGAGGTCTTGACTGGATTCTTGGCAGACTGTGGTGTTTTTCATGATGTACTGTTTAGCAAAATCACCTCTAATACATGAACTAAACACTACTTTTTCATGCAACTGAAACCCTTAGTTCTTGTAGAGGAAAATTGTTTTAAAAGTGCTTACTGCTTAAATGCTTTTTGTAACTTCATAAAGGTCCCCCCTAGGGAAAAGGGGGGCTTGCTTAAAGCTGCAGGCACATACTGGTGCTCCGGGTACATTACTTTTGAAGAACGTTATTTTAAGCAAACGGACTTCAGATGTTGGCAGTCTTTGAAATGCCAAACTGAAGTTATTTGTCTGTAAAGCGTATGAACAATACTAGCAAGCTACAACTGGATAACTGAAGTTTGATGTAGGGCTATGTGTCTGTTTCTCTATCAGTCTTAAATTTGTGCATCACCAAATGTATGTTAAGTCTTTTTTTTCTTCCAGTAGTCGTGAGAGAAAATGCAGTGAAAGGTAAGCTAGGTATGAAATACTAAGATTACTTTTTTAACTCAGACCCTTGCCTTCTGTTATCTTCTGTGATTTCCTTAAACAACGTCTTATTCTAACAAACCTCAGGTCTGCGCAGAGAGGTTTGGGACGACATCTAAGAACTGTTCCCTTATGTCTTTAGCAAATTCTCTCAATTCTCCAGGAACGGTACAGGAGCCTGCTGCTTACCTTTTTAGTGGTATGTCCTTTTCCGTATAATTTTCTAGCTAGATAGTGAAGAGCTTGTTTGGAAGAGGAATTGACTGATAAAACATTCAAGGTTTGCTTGTGTCAAAAATTGTGGGGAAAATTCTTAACCTGAAAAATCTTCTGAATATGCACTGTCATAGGATTTCCTGAGGCGGGTATATACAATCAGCTGCCCCAGGCTGGCACGTGTTGGGCTTGTATAACTTTCCCTGGTTGCATGGAAGAGCTCCATGTCACAGCCCTTCCTGGCATTGTGATGGAAACAGGCACACCTGGGCAGTGAGTACAAAGTTTCTGAGGAGGCCTGGGCACAAAGTGTATGCACAGTGCTAGTATACTGCATATTAGAACAGATATGCTCTATTCTGCTTCTGCAGTGCCCCTAAAATGGAGCTGCTAAAAGCAAACAGATGCTGCTGAAACAATTTATAAAGCCTGCTCCTGCTTGTCATATTTTCAAGGAGCAGATTGGCAATAGTAAAGGAGGTTGTTATTTGCTAGAGATGCTGGTTTTGGGTTGGCAGCAATGCTTACTGCTGTGCCTTCTTTTTCAGTTGGCTTAAGAGAGCCACAGAAGGGAGGAACTAGCAAAGTGGTGAAGCTGCTGCCTGGAAATCCACTGATCTGCAGCCCATTCTGAAATTGTCCCTAGGAAAGGAGGCCATCAGACAGAAGCTGCAAGCAGAATAAATCATCTGTGCAAATCACAAGTGGCATGTGGGTAGCAGGTTAATTGAGCTTGCATTAGAGAAAGTTTGAGTAGTCCAAAATCAAGAGGTAGTCAACCAACGTCAGGGATTAAACAGAAACAAGAGGATAATAATACGTGCTTTTTTCCTTCCTACCTGCCTTGTAATTCATTTCAGTATAGAGTTTGCAACTGGTTCATACTTGCTGATGAGCCCGAACAAGGATGTAAACCAGCTGAAAAGCAACCCAGGAAAAAAAATTGAGTGGGCAATTGTTGTGCAGCTGAGCAGGCACTAATGTAGGCAGAAAGGAGGGGCAGGAATGTGTGGTTTCTGGCAGCAGCACAAGTTTTGAATGTAAAACTGCATCCTCAGTAAAAAGGATAAGTATGAGTAAAAATGCTAACCAGGTTATTACTCAGAACAAGCAAAGAAGAAGAGTGTTAGGTGCTTGGAACATCCTTTAAACTTTTAACAGCTCTAGGAAGGATTCTGTTACATACCATTATTATGATGCTTTGTAGTTTGACTAAAGGTTAGCAAATGCCTGGCTACGTACAGCCTATCCTTACATTGCTTAGGGCTTTTGTGCATCATTAGGTCTGTGTCCTGGTTTTAGTCTGCATGTTCTGGTTTTAAAATGCATCATAATATGCTGTATTTGGAGTTGTAATATATCCATGCATAATGAATTATAGCTGAGGTCAGAAACTATGCTGAATAGTAGATTTTCAAACCACAGTATTTCTTCCTATGCTAAAATTCAGAATGAAATATATAACAATCCATAAAATAGCTGGTACAGTTCATAACATGCTTGCATTCCTTCATTATTAATAGTTTCATATCCATCTGTCAGCATGCTATGGCTAAACCATTAGCCAAGTTTTTGCAGCTGCTGCTTTACAAGTCTGTAGAATGTAGTTATCTCCAGCTCCTGTTTTTTGTCTACTAGTAAGAGGAAGTTTTACAGAGAACTTACTAAATTGTCCAAGACTGTAAGTTCAGTTCTAGGTGAAAGTCTATGATCTTGATTTAACTTACTTGGCCTGTGGTACTTTCCCTGTTATTTCTTTTGTTCGAACTACATTGGTCACAGCAGTTGTTTCAAGTAATGGTGGTTTGTTTAATCTTATTAGAAGTTCTGCACATAGTTGTTGTAGTCCTGTATTTTTGTACGTCTATTTTTAAGAACATTTTGTACAAATTATGGTTGCTGATTTGATCTGAAGATAGAGCCCCTAGAGAGGTCTGGTTTGAGATGAATGGGTCTATGGGGAGTATGTGTGGGGTTTTTTGTTTTGACTCCCTCCATTAAAATGTGGATGAAGATGGGTATTGTTTGCAGCAAAGATAGCTATCGATGTAGAAAGTAGTATGTATGTAGACTGCTGAACTACGTGTGCATGATACTGAACAGTTACTGGAGAATAACAGTTAAGATTATTGCTAAATCAAAATAGTTTCATACTAGTTACTAGGAGTTTCTAGAAGTATTTGTGTGGTCCAGTACCTCTGTGTGTGTGTGTTCTTTTTAAAATTCCAATTCTGTCAAATTCCAAAGACTACAGTTTGTGAATCATGATAGATACCTGCTTTTCTCATTTTTGGTGCCAGGTAAAATCTGTTAACATAAATAGAATATTGCTAAATGATAAAATAATATTTGCGTATATTTACAAGGTTCTATCTCCTGGAATAACATTATTTATGCTGATGGGATGTAATGAAATATTTGCCATCTTATAAAACCCAGTGCTAAGGAATAAATTGCATTTTACGTACTTGACTGTTCCACCTGCATTCAGTCCAGTCATTCACCACTGACTGGACCACTAATATGTCAAACCTCTCACCAGTTTAATACAGTGGTTGTTGAAATACATACCAACAAGTTATGTTTCCATTCATTTCCGAAGCCTTAAACTTGTTATTTTCATGCCAAGAGCCAACTATTACCAGACATTATTATAGAGTGATAATAGACCACTCTGTTACTAGGCTTGTATTTCAGTTGCCTTAATGTCTTGTTTGCTTGTTTTTTCTGATGTTGGAGTGTTCCTCAGTGGGGTTAGTTTAAAAGAATATCTGTCTTCTATTTGGTTATTTTAATACCCATTTTTACTTCAAGTGCTCTATTTGCCCTTAAACACTGCTATTTTTAATATTGTTTGAAGCTGGCTTTGCAGTTCCTTCTGAAGGAATAGTTGACTAGCAATAATAGTGATGTGTTTCTCCTCTCAAAGACAAACAATTTGTGCAGAAGCCTGTGCTGTTTCTCCTTGGTCACTGCAATTGAGTCCTTTGTCTGGATGCTAGAGGTAAGGTTTGCATCCCTGGGAATATGTCATGAATTGTTGGTACAATGACCTAACGGCTGCTTTTTTTCATAGAGCCTCCCAAATGTAGGGAGATACTAAACAGAGGAGATCTGTGAATAGCAAGGAAATGAGAGCTTGTATAGCAATACCATTTACTCAACTTGATTTGCTGTTACTGGAGTACAGTAAACTACTGGATCTCTGTAAATTTCACGAACTTGTTTGGAATTAACGATGCAGCCTGAATGCTAGGTGCTACTTAAAAACGTGAACCTGGCCCTAGTACAGCTGTAGAGCCTTCTGGAGTTTTGAGCAGAAAACGTAAGAATTTGTAGCCAGGCCTGAAGCATGCGCATGTCATGCAGACACTGTAATTGATTCTATTAAATGTAACTTTAGTATTTATGTAAGCTTGGGTTTTTCTAACTGTAATGTTCCTCAGATACTGAGAATGTAAAAAAAAAATGCTAGGTAATTAAGAACAATCAGTCACGTTACCCCACTTCATCTGAAGGATAGACAACATTGACTCTCTTGGTAAACTGCCTTCTTTCTAGTAGTTGAATACCTGACACTTAAGATTCTGTTTAAGAAATATAAGTCATTAGCATTTTTTAGGCAAAATATGATTTAGATTCAGTCCATAAATTTTGCTATATGTGAAGAGAAAAATAGGAAAATAAAATTTCTGTGGTACCAAGCAAAGATGTGTCGTTCATGATGCTGTGGTATCAGTGATAAAAGTCATATAGGTTGTGTTCCTGAGCTCTGAAAATACATACAAACTCAGTTACTGTCACATACTTCTGTCAGAAACTATAGATGGAATTACAATGTTATGTTTTTTTGTCAATGCTAAAGTTTTTCAATAATCCATGTACTGACACAGTCTGCGACCTCAGAATATTTTAATTAGTACAGCTTTTTTCTCAGGTTCAGTAAATCTGCTTCCTAGTTCAGAGTTGCAACTGATGAGGTAAAGATAAAGTGAAGAAGGATTGATAGGGAGTGGGGTGAAAGTTTTTATTAGCTCAATTGAAAAGGGAGAGCTTTTCACTAGAAATCTGAAGAGGGGCTTGGGAAAACCTGCCTGTCAGCTGGGCTAGTAAAGGAGAATATTTCTGCCTGTAAACTTTCCCTCATCTAGTTTAGACTCTGTAGAGTTACTGATGAGCAGAGACATTAAGCTTTCCTAGTTTTTCTGTGTCATTTAACCTGAAAATTTCTTTTCTGTTTAAATTGCAGTTTCGTAATATACTGTAAGGCACCAAATGCTCGTGGTCATTTGCATCCCTTTGTATGCGAGTGATCTAGTAAAATACGCAGTACTGATATGCTTAATCATTTGGCATTAATGAATTTTTGGGGGATCCACTCTCCTAGTATAGGTTTGTGGAAGTTCTAACAGAAGAATAAAGACAACAGAATTTTACTAAATAGAAATAGTTGTAAGACATCTTGTAGAGCAGGCAGCTTATAGTTCCTTTTGATGGTATGAAATGGAAGCAGAAAGCTGACACTCCTCCCCCTTCCTGCACCAAATTTTAAAGCAATTGGAAGTGAAAATTGACACTGTTCAAACCTCTTGAGTTTTTGCCATCATCACCATAGTTGATATGTATCCTTGCTGTTTCATCTATTTTATATAGCAGCTGAGAACATCTGCCTTACTCCTAAAGGTTTTCTTTTTCCTTTGCTTCAGTATGTACCTCAGAGAGGTATCTCCAAATGGAGTCCTGTTTTGCTGGTGATTATCTTCATTGGTTTGTTTCTTATCCCCTCTAAATAGGTCATAAGAATCCAGTTTAAAGACTTTAAAATCTATCATCTTGTTATACCAGTCACAATATTAAATATAATTTCAGTATCAGGAGTGAGTTTTCCTTGGAAATGGTGAAGAAAATGGCAGCATAAATTAGTTACATCCCTTTGTGTTAATTTCTCGCTAGTCTTTTTTCCACTCCCCTCTTGTATATTCTTCATTTTATCCGTTCAAGACTGAAGAGATGTTATCCATATTCTTTACAACAGCAGTCAATTTACAGTGCCTATTTAGTCACTGTTGAATTTCTTAGATTTTATGTTTTCTGAAACAGACAGAACCATGTTGTCTTGGTCAGTTGGGATGAAAATGCGTGTGGCTGACAAATTCAGACTGTACTCATAAGACTTAGACTCACTAGTATTTTATATTTGTGATTGAAGATGAAATTTCATTGGTAACTTTTTGACAATGCTGTCGGCTTTTTTTTATATATATATATGTGTATTTATACACACATAAATATACACCTTATGTTACCTTTTTTTGTTCTTACAGAAGCATTTGTGCAGCCATATAGTGAATTGGAGTGGGGAACTGATCCAGCTGAAAAGTGGTCTTTCAGGTTTTTTTTCCTCAATAACTTTTCACCTGAATGCAATATCCTTGCATCTTGACTTGTTCACTTGTATTCCACTGTAGTCCCTACATCCTTTGGTAAAGAACACCTGTGTTGCTAACCAGTCTTTATTTTTAAACTTGGTTATCCTTGTAGCAGCTTGTGCTTTCTTGAATTGCGTTCCCCCCCCTTTTATTTTTTTCAATTTTTGCAAGGATTTCACCAGTCTTTTGAGACCTTCTTGAAGGCTAATCCTGTCCTGTCATAGTCTGTTCCTTCCATTTATGGTGCTGATGCACAAGCATTTTGCAGGAATGGTGCAGGGGTCTTTAGTGCTGCTACTGAACATCATGCTGTGGTTTATCTGTTCCTCTCACTAGAATGTACTACTGGGATAACAGATGTGTTTTTCAGCAGTATGGGTTAAGTCTAAACTTAGATGTACTAATTCTTCTCAGGTTTATTTTCTGTATTAATATAACAAAATATAGAGATGGCAGGTGATTTGCAAGCAAATAATTTCATCCAGGCTCTCTAATTATACTGAAACTACAGGCACTGACTTTTGAGTCATCAGAACTTGAAGACAGGATTAATTCCCTGTGCTATAAGTCATTGCAATCCATTTTTCTTCATAATTTTAGACATTGAAATATTAGCATTTACATAAAAATACTAACTATAGAAACATTTTCAAGAACTGCAAGCAGATTTTATATTCTTGTGGGTTTTTTGGTGGCTCATTCTGTGTAAATTGCGTAAATGCTCTGGCAATGTTGGTGGAATATGGAGAAGATATATAAAGGAGTCGACTAGCTTTTAAAAGAGGAATCACAGGCATTTTCTGCTTTCCATACTTTCTGAATACTGAGTATATAGATATTCTAAAGTGTATTCTATTATTCATTTTGTATTCCATCAGCCCATTGTCATTAATTTTGTGTTCCATCAATCACTTTTCAGAATGTGTTTACGGTCTTTTGATAGGAGGACATATTTTCTAGTAGGCAGACATTGAACTAGAAGTTGTTTGGATTATGTTCTTAGCCATGTTGTCCGGTGTCTCCTGTGGCTCAAGTTTAACACGCAAAGGAAAAAGAAGCTTTAATGAAAAGGCCTGTGCATGAAGGATTCTATTTGTGGCAAATATTGTTTGCTCACCAACTGAAGTAAGTACAATATTCTTATTCTAACTTCCAACATACTGTCCTATAGCAATTTTTTGGTGTTTTATTTCAGAAAAAGGTAGTGGCTCTGTATTTTGCACAGTGCCTGATTAAATTTGCTTTTGACTGTGACTGCTATTTGGTTATTGCTTATGGAAAAATGATATTATTTCTACAGGCAAATAAATTATGTTAATTTAGATCCTTGTAATAAGTGTCTAATCAGTGCCTGCTAGAGAAATAATAATATAGGTGGGATAGTGGAGAAGCTTAGTGTCGCCATGTTACAAGTTAAACTCCTTCCCTTGTTAAGCTAAACCAACTATGAAAATCTTAAGAACTTCAGTATTCACTTTGAGATTAAATATAACAAAGCCTTAATTACCCACTTTAGTTAGGCAGAATGCTTCATTAGCTGAAACATGCTCTGATATTTGTTATTTAGTGGTAATTTTTTCATTATACAAACCTTTGATGCTCCCATTGACAGAACTGGGAATTGGCTGTACTGGAATTTTTTCTGCTAGCTGGTGAAGCCTTTCTCTGAGCAACATCCACAAGGTGGTGCCTTTTCATCACCCGAAAGGGAAGGGAACTTTGCTTTGCGAAGTTCACATTGGCTTTTGGCCTGTTGCTTGGCAGAAATGGGAAGCTCAGATACTGAGGTGAGAGTATCCTTTTCTCCCTGAATATGAAGTGAATGCTATCATTCTCCGTTCTTTCCAGCCTTTGTGGTTGGAAACTGACTGTGAGGCTTAGAAGTTCAGAAGTAGAAGAGAAAGGTAGTGGCTTGGAAATCAAAATTGAGCTGTGTTGGCAAAATCATGAAAAGATTGGCTCTGGAATACCAGATTTGTGCAGGCGAGGGAGGATGTATACTGCCAGAGGATCTTGTGAAATCAGACCAAGAATTGCAACAACTTTTATATGTCAGGCTCAGGCCACCTTGGTGAAACTATGCCGGAGCCTGAAAGTGGAAGAATGAGAAGTGCTTTAGGCAAGTGCTGTGCAGTTTGGGGGGTGGGTGAAGGGGAACTGGCATAGCATTGGCAATCCTCTTTTAGTTACATCATAGTTTATCTTTGTAAGGTGAATTCAGTTGAAGATGAGGCAGTTGGAAAACATTCTGAAATATTACCCTCTATTGCAGAATAAGACCTGAGAACAGAAGTATTATAAAGAAAGAGTTTTTCACATGACATATATGTAATTCCCAGCTGTGAACCCTCTGGCAATAAGCATGAAATCCAAAACACAGCTGATGGGGGGAAAGGGCTGTTGTCAGCTCAGACCGAACACTTGAGTATTCATAGCATGGTGCTTTTACAAACAGACATTGGAGTACATCAGAATAATTTGGTTTTGAGATCTGTGCAGGAACCTCCTCCTAGCTGTGTGTGTTTTCAGATACAGTGGCAATCAGTGCTGAAGGAGAACCAGGTGTGCACCATATTGTACTAGTTTTCCTCCAGAACGGCAAGCCTCAACCCCACCCCCCACCCCTTGTACCTCTCTGCCAAATTTCCTGCTGTAAATTGGTCTTATGTTTGCCTTTATGTACCTTGTGACCCCTTCAGAATATTTGTGGTATTTTAAACCCTGCATTGTGTGCATGACACAGTGTTTAGTTTGGAAACAAAGTTTAATTTAATCACACATGCTGATTGTGGTGTTTATTTTGGAACCAATAAGTAGGAGGCAACCTTTTATATTTTATTAGTCTGGATGAATTCTCCCTGTTACTTGATAACCATGTGTAAGTTTGAACTAAAAAAATCGATATGCAAAGGAATGCTGAAACACGGATGGCACTTGAATACGGCCTCTCATCCACTCTGGGCTTGGATTCTTCTTGTTGGATACCTAAACTCTTTCGGTACTTGTGGTTCACTGTGGTGATCGTGATAGAGTGGCTATTTTGTTTTTAAAGGATTGTGTATCATTCCTCTTTATGTGCCAGTGGAGCTGGAGAGGGAGTTGTTTTGGAAAGAGCAACGTTCACATTAGAGGAGAGGCTTTTTCTGTTTGTTTCTTCCATCTATTACAAATGAAGGGAGCTGTGTTTGCAGAGGGAGGTTAGGGCTCTGTGGCCCTGGCCTTGTTTTGTTTGCTTCCCACATGTCTGCACTTACAGCAGAATAAGTGAGTGTTAGAAGCAGATTTGCTTACTCCTTGCAAACTGCCCCCTACCCCTAACATCCCAGCAAAACTGCTCCCATGGTCTGCAGTTAATAATGTGTGTGGTGGTGATTCTAGTCCCCAATCTTATCTTTCTGTGAGTGCTGAGGGTCTTGGGGAAAAAAAGGGGGTGAGTTTCCATGAGCCCTCTTTAATAGAATGTGATGGAAAAGGATGTAACAAAGCTGAAAGGAATCCACCAGCAAACTTCCATGCAGCATTGCAAGGACACCTGTCTTCACTATTTTGACTGCTGAAGTGAAGCAATTTTGATGCAAAGTTCTGTATGTCATGAAATAGCAGGTATTATATGAGATAGTTAAAGCTGTGTGTTGTGTGAATAACTCCAAGCTGTATTTCTCCTGTAATATTCTACTTGGGCTGTTCCTCTATAAGAAGCTTTCCTTCAAGAGAAGTGTTGGAACTCTCCCCTAATAAAGCAACGCACTTAAAAGACAAAATTTGATAATCCAGGTTTTTTTGAGATACCATGTGTTTTCTATTCCAAACTCCTGTGTAGCAAAATGCAGTGTTATTTCCATGACAGTTATCTGGTGGCTCTTGGCAAATGCTGTTTTTCTGGTGTTTGCTGTAAGCTTTTTTCCGTATCTGATTTCCTTGATCTTGTGAAAGAAAACAGGATGTTATGATAAGAGCATAATCAAGATGAGAGGAAAAACAGGCTAATTCTTTGTTGTGGTTGGGTTTTTTTGTTGTTGTTGTTTGTTTGTTTGTTTTTTAAATTTAATTGAAAATCTGAAGATCTGTTTTAGATCATTATTTTGACTTGGATTCCATACCTCAAAGGTGACTGTCTAGTCTTCTGAACATAGCATGTGTGTTAATCTGCATGGAGGACAATACTTGAAGGTATGGTACCAAATTTGGCATAAAATCAATGAGTTATTTCTGAATGATGTTTTTGGCACTATCTTCCATTTGTTGTCTGTAGAAATACTGCACTTGAGTGTAGACACAGTAGATGGCACTTGAGTCATTAATTTTGTGATGTAGGAAAGCAAGCCAAACTCAGTTATGGAGTTAGCTGTAGCAATAGGCACATTTTGTTGAAAGAGCAGCTTCAAAGCCTTTGCTTTCAGTTAAATAGTCCTAGAAGAAAGTAAAACATGCACAAATTCTTTTTCAGTACAAGTAGGCCCTCTCCAAGTCCTTGAGTTTGTTGAATTTTTAAAAAGACAAATGGGCAGGACATGATCAGCCAGAATCATAAATACATAGTGTCAGATTCCTTTTAAACACGTTGCCAGTGTTTGGTTTTGTAATCTGTTGTTTACAGCATATTCTCTAATATAGTTTCTTCATTTTTTTTTTTCAAGTCTTGCTTACTCCATCAGACCATTTCTGATGTGACCTCTGATAGCAGGTGAAGGATAAAAATCTGCTAACAAAGTTAACAATCCTTAACAAAGGATTTCTAACCATATTGTCTTAGTGTCGGAACAGTTTGAATACTACGTTCCTTACTGTGGCTAAGTCTGACAACCAAGGCTAAGAGTATGCCAGTAGTTTTGCTAATCAAAATGTAAACGTGTGATGTAAGGTATTGCAAAGTGGGTACCTTATGCTATGTTTGGTACCCTTGGACAGTACTGTTTGGTCATTTGTTTGTTCTCAACATTTTCAATAATAGCATTAGGTAGTGGATTGACAGTCCTGAAAGCTGAAGTGGCAATACAGACTTCCCCAATAATATCCTGTCACTATGATTCAGCACTAATGTTTATTGCTGAGTTCAGACGGTGTAGTCAGACTTAGTTCATGATTCATTCTTTGCCCTTTCTGCTGATGCTCTTACAATACTTATTTTAATGAGGATGCTATCGGGCTTGAACCCAGGAACTAGCTTCATTTATGTTCTTACTCCTATGTTGTTTTATCACTCTGCCAATTCCAGGTTTTAAAGTTCATAAAAATGTTTGAAGGCAAAAAAAGGATGTTTATTTACTAGAGGACAGGGTTCTGTGTCTTTCATTTTGTTTAGCCAATGTTTGTAAAATAGGTAGAGATATTTATGTATGTTTTACTAATGTTTATGTGATTGTTATTACATTTGGAAAAAAATGCTGCATGTTAAACAGGTGTTACCTGGCACTGAGTTTGAGCAATGTGACTTTGCAGGGAGCTTACCCCTTTGTTTGTTTTGCTTTGAGTATTTGCCAGTGAGTTTCATCGCTCAGTACAGCTCTTTCTGACTGGTTATACAGATGTGTACTGGACAGAAAAGTAAAAAGTAAGAGAAGAGTGTAGGGAACTTTGAAGGTGTAAATGATTATAGCTGCCTACTAGCATGGTCCCTTCATCTCATGAGTAGGACAAGTCCTCTGATGTTGTAGCTGCATCTGTCCCTAATTCAAGATGCTCCATTCAGGTTAGAGAGTAATTAAATCCTTTTAGCAGCTCGTCAGTTTTGTGAACATGTTTTCCATCCAAAAAGCCAGCTTTTTCCTCTTTGATTGAGACTCCCCAGCAGGAGGTACCTTTTTGCTTTGCCAGTTGGAGAAAGCCCACATCCACTTACAGAGACTATACTGGAACTCACAGGCATTTCATTTTAATTCCAGGCAACCATCCCTTTGCTGCTGCCTTTGGAACAGCTCAGCTGTGGAAGAAGTGAGCTAATCTGGAAATTTGAAAGTGAAGTACTTAGTGAAGCCCTGGGGTTTACAGTTGGAGTAATTAAGGAGAGGAATTACACACCCTGTACTTGATTTTTGTTTTAATTAGTCTTCCTTTGATCTAGTCTCTCAATTTAAATTTTAAGATTTGAATCAACAACCTGCCACAGTATATTGCTTAACTCCTCTCCTTCTCAGCCTGTAGAGGAGATGTAGAATATTGTTTATGCTTTCTGTTTTGTATTTTGTTGGGGAAGGTTTTGGCTGTCACTCCTGCTTCCTATTTTCTACTGGGATTCTTTCTATCCCTCCCATCCTCTCTTTTCCTCCATTCTCCCCTCTCCCTTCCCAATCTACTTTTTTTATCCTCAGTGATCCTCACCAATTTTCCGTTCACTTTAGGATGTAGTTGAGAATTGTAACTTTTAGAAATCTGCCTCAGGCATCTTAGTAGATTGTCTCCTTCACTATGAATCAGTCCCACTCTTTCCATGTGACTTCTCCTTTATTGGAAGAGCTGTCTTTGTTGCTGTTGCCAATTGGAATAGGCTTCCTGCACTTCTCTGCCTTGCTGGATAAGCCAGCCAATTTTAGCTCTTATTTGAAATCCTTTTTTTATTTCTACCTTGTCATCTGAATTCCCCTTTCCTATGTTAATATATTCTATGTCTCAGTTTACCACCATGTTGCTTTTGTGATGCAGCACAAGGGTATTTTCACATACACTGTATCTGCAACTTGGATGTTGAAGCATGCCAAAGTCTACTGTGATCGTATTAATGATCAATATTCTTTGTTTTTCTAGCAGGTTTTGATTAGTCTATGGTTGTTGTGCAGGTCCTCTTTGATGGAAAGAAACTACCAGCTTTAGAAAGAGAATGGCAATTTAAGTCAGAGGCATCAGGCCAACCATGATTTCTTGAAGAAAAGTCATGAAAACATTAATATCAACGTAAAACAAATAAGACTTTAGTTTTTGAAGTCTTATCCAAAAAAATTTTCCTGCCAAAAAGCTGCTGGGCAAATATGGTAAATGGCATAGGAACCTGGTCTATCTGCTTTGGAAAAATAAAACTTCATATTGACATTACCAAGATTTGAACTTTGCTTCTAGGAGTTGGTTATTTTAGAATTAACCTAAGCTATGTTACTATTAAACTTTTGTTATCTCTGAGTGGACATGTGCCCTTTTATATTTTATAAATAAGCAGAAAATGTTTGGAGCTTCTGATACAGTTCAGTGCACAAAAATGCTTATGGATACATGCTGTAGCTGTGATTTCTTTTTTGGCAACCAGTCTCTCCCCCCTCCCTCCCCGTCCTTCAAGTGTAGGAGACTGATTTTTTCCATTATAATTTGCCTGATCAATGATACAGCTACCTATTTTTTTTCTTCCTACTGCAATATATTTATTCCTGCTAGCTTTTAAATGTTCCCTCCTTTGTGTTTCCTGTTTTGTTACAGTCTCTGTGAATCAACAATGCAGCCGCCCTGTGGCCAGTGGAATTGCTAGTAGGTGAATGGAAGGAGACCTCGTGAAATGCTTTGCCTTATTTGTGAATTTACTTTAATAGCAGTGTTACAAGGTTAAAATTAGTTTTGTGGGTTTCTTTAAAGAGGCTTGGTTATCTGGTTGCATCTGTTGCGTTTTGAATTAACAAAATAGGAAGGAGTTGTTTAGGAATTCTTCTCGAATGTAGTAGAATCTAACTTTCATAACTGGTGTTTACTCTCTGATATTATGCATCTCAGCTTTGATAATTACAATGAAAAGTCTAATCAGTTCTAGTCTTATGTGATTTCATGGTATAGCAGGATGTTAAGTTGAAATATACCAGGTATATTTTTCTCCTTCAAACAATGAAACTTCAAGTTTTTTATAGCCCTTAAGCAAGCAAACAAAACCTAATGAAGACGTACCTGAGAAGCAAGTGGGCAGAACCGAGTATCCATTATTTTAAAAATATGAGTATGCACTTTAAATAGTATAAGTATAACCTTTTTATGCTCCTTGTCTTTGATTAAGGTTGGGTTTTTTTGTTTTATTGAGAGAGTTATGTTTTCTTGTCGTCGTTAGGACAGAGTTTCCAGTGGTAAAACTGATCTTTCTTGAGATTTTGAAGAGCAGCAATGAAATAGGTAATTAATAGGTAATTACCACGAATACTGGCTCGGCATTTTTAGATTTCATACCCTGTTGTATTTTTCACAAATGCATTTATTTCAACAGTTCTGATGATTATTCTTAACTGCTTAAGCTGGGATTTGTCATTCACATCAAAGATATTCTTATGGTAGTGGCTCCCAACAGTTGACACTGAAGTAAAATTTTTGAATGTGGTTCCAAATCAAATAAAATCATATTTGAAAAGCTCCAAGATAACCGTAAAATTGCATCTTTCCACATCTTGCATATGGAAATGACTGTTGGTTTATCACAGAATATTTCAGACTGTTGCTTGCTCAAGGAATCTCATAATCCGTACCTAGTAATGCAAGTGATGCTTTGCTGCTGCTTTTAAAGAATTTCAGTCCTGCAGGTTGTAGGAGAACTTGGAGGGAAGTAACTAAATCTTATTGGGCTGAGGCTTTCCCATTATCTCTGGTAATTTAAAATACACATGATAGTGTGAGTAGTGAATAGCTGGTCATATGTGATAGTGTCTAAGAATTGAGTGGGGTAAGGCTTAAGACAGGAGGAAGACAAGAGTGGGAGTCCTCTGAGTTTTTCATGGAGCAAAAAATTTCTACTCTGCCTTGCCTTATATCTTATCTTTTGAATAAAAGCTGATTAGATAAAATATAAGTGTCGCAGCCTTGCTCAGAAAACTGTGTAGAAACGCATCCCATTAGGCCAGAGATCTTTGAACACAGTGCTGAAGAGGGGGTTAAAATATGTATTGGCTGTATTTTAACTTGAAATCAAGAAGTAAAGATAATAGTGTCAGATGAGCAGGTTCAGCCCTGATAAAGGAATAAATATTTTGTACTGTTGTCCATTCCATCACAGTAGGAACTTAAAAAAATTTAAAAAAGCCTCCATCCAGAAGGTTGTTTTCCAGTTGCTCACCAATCCATTGATTCTGCTCTTGATTATTAGTTACCCATCCCTGTAGGAATGTGAGTTTATTAGGCATATTACTACAAAGCTTTGTAGTCTATAAGAATTCTATTCAGTTTCTCTTTTGATCTTGCAGTCTGCAAGGTTTGACCTTAAGTACTTGAAGGACCTACGGTTTCTTTGAATATGGTTTTGACTGTCTTACAAGCTTTCTAGAAGAAAGCAATGAGATAAGAGGCTTGCAAGCAGAATGGGGGGACTTCAGAAAGGAGATTCACCAAAGGCTTTCATTTCTGTGAGGAATAAGAATGGTTAAACAATTAATTATTTTCACAAAGATACAAATACAAAATTCATTTTGACTGCTTGGCTTTTGTAAGGTCATTATTACATGCAGAGTTCCATATTCTAGGCGTTAAAAGTGAAACAAAAACCCCATTATCCTGTAAACAAAATTAACTATTCCAGCACATTGGAAATGGAGAAAGTAAGAAAATATTGCTGCTGTTTTAGATCTGAGGAGGTTGATGAAGTACTGCATTGTGAATTGCACATCATTATTTTGATTACTTTTTTTTTTTTTAAAAGACATTCAGGATAGTATTTTTCTGGTAATAACCTTTAAATAAAAGTTCATAGTATTGCAACACTGAGTGACTCGATTTTATTCTAGGTTTTGAAAAAGCAAGAATGAGGGACGGTTACGTTGTTATTTTGTTTTGCCTTGAAGAGAAATCACTTTAATGTAACACAGAAGTCTGAACTGAATTCTGAGTGATTATGGAGATTCACCAAATGTACAAAAAATGGAGATTTTTCCAAAATACAAGGAAATTTCAGATATTTTGGGTAAAGTGATCAATCTTTTTCATGCATGGCATATATAAATTTCTGTGTTCTCTCTGTTGGATCCATTGTGGAATCAATTAGAAGGAAATAAGAAAATATAAGCTAATTATTTAAGGATTAAGCTGTTTCCCCAGTAATCTGTCTATCTTTGTCTAATCTTGGAGAGCTATTAGCTTGTTTCATGAATATGCTGCAGTATAGGATTCCATGGGCAAGAACAGCTTAAAAAAAAAAAAAGATATGGGAGTTTTTTAATAACATGACAGGGAATTTTGAAGATTGTATTAGCAAAACAATTTTTTTTTTTTTTAATCATTTGAAGACAGAGACACTCTCTTTTCTGGCTGGCGGAGAACAATACCCATATGTTTTCATATGAGATCAATAGCTTTTAGAGCATTCTGTTTTGGAACCAATGACTGACTTAGTTTAGCTTTCATAGCTTTTCTTAGCTCCATGCAAATTAAGTGCAAAGCTTGTTTAGTTAATGGAGGACACAGCAGTGGATTTGGGGGGATGGAGGGAGGAGATCATTCTGAATTGAGAGGAGCAAAACCTTAAACAGCTTTAAACCCATATAAGATGAATAATTTTAAGATTGAGGGGATGGAAAAGAGAGCCTCTTTAGCAGAAATTTTGGGAGAGTTGATGTGAGGAAGCAGGAATTGCTCAGTGTGTTGTGTTTTTTGGTGTGGTTTTTGGTTTTTTTGGGGGGTTGGTGGTGGTTGGTTGGTGGGGTTTTTTTTTTGGTTGATTGTTTTTTTTTTTTCCCCTTGTGCTCTTTCCCAGCCCTGATTCTGTCTGATAGCCCATGCCATTAGTGCACCTTCCCATCCTTTGCTTTTGCTGGGTCTGGCCACTCTGGTATGACTCCGTGCTATTCAACAAAATTTATTAGCTTAGGTTCTACACTTTCCCATTCACAAGGTGGTATGTATCACTAGTGAAGTTGTTTTGGTGGGGAACTAGTTGTCTGTGTGAGTTTTTAGAAGCTTAGTATTTATGGAAAGGGAGTTTTTTCCCCTTTAAGTGCATAGTGTCTTTGAATGGATTTGCATTGTGCTACGACAGTAGAAATACTGGCTGTGTCAAATAGATCACACTTACTTCTGTCATGCTGGCTGTATCAAGCCTAGCATGGGTACCTCGGTAAGTGTCATTAAAGGAGGAACTTTTCTACTAATGAAAGATGCTATCAAACAGGTGCTTGTCTTCACTAGGTTATGAATGTTATTAACTCGAAGTTAATTGGCAAAAATAATTGGATTTTCTCCACCCATTTGATCTTAGCTACAAATATATGGGTCAGCTTATACACGTACTGTACAGTTACAGTAGTGCAATCATATATCTAAGATGAGACAGCAGTCAAATAATGTGCACAAAGATATGGCCAATGATTTGGCCACATCTGTTGGTTTCATTAGAAATGCCATGAGATTGTTGTCCAGTCAGCAGAGGAAACTTAAGTTTTTAAAGTCTCATCTGAAAGATCTTCAGATGGTAAACTCTACTTGCTTTCATCTGCATCCTGCTGCAGATTGAAGCTGTGGTTCCAGAGAGTCTAAGTATTTGAAATGTGAGGCAGAGAGATGCACGTCATTCTCTGTAGCGTTTAATAGAATGACAACATTTTGCTTGTAAATCTAGTGAGATACCAGCTAGCAAATGGAAAAGGAATGAAAGACAATGGAAATGCTGTTTTCATTTTGAGGTATCATATGCTGTTCTTGTTTTGAAATGCAAATACTGAAGGGAGATTTGAGAACAATAACAAAAAGGCACTATATTTTCCCCCTTCCCCTGCCACTTTTTCCACTACAAAGGAGATCTTATAGTATTTTGTCAAGTGCCCTGAGCCTTTCATATTCAAGCCATAAAGACTGGCTGACTGGAAGGTTTGGGAAGGATAGGTAAAGGGGTGGGAAACAATGGGGGCGTGTGTATTTACTTGTCAAAGATGTGGAATTTACAGATATTAAAGCAGAATCAGCCAAGGATTAAAACCTAAAGGAATGTACAAAAAGTTGTACTGCTTTGGGTAGATGCTATTTTCCCTGAAGGTATTTGAATCTGAGTGAGGTTGTTTTTGTATAGCCGAAGATGATTTATCATTTCAACATGCCCAGTGGGCTAAATGCTGAAAATGTTTCATAACAAAGATAACCAGAATAAATGGTATATGGATTCTGTATTCATTTGAAGGTGAACCTCAAAATAAACATTACTGGTTTCCTGAATGTTTAAGTGGTACTTTGCTATGTTTGACTAATGGGTGTTGTGAGTTTGAGAATTTCAAATAGCAGGATGGATTTCATAGAGAATAACACTGAGTGAAACAGTGGTCTGTCCAGCGAGATTTCTTTTAACATAGCTTTATCTCAGCCATGTGAGTTACAAAAAGGTTGTAAGTGCTCATCGTGCAAGAAAATCAAGTCTCTTTAATATTAAATATTTAAAATGGATGCTTAGCATCAGTGTTTAATCTCTTAAAAATATTGTTCTGTTTGAGAGATATCCCACATAGATGGTGGTTGTTTCTTTTTTTAAATACAAAATAATTTGAAGATTGTAGGAATAGGGGAAAAAAGTACGTACAAGACAAATGTGTGGCCTTTAGTTTATATAAAGGTAGGATATTCAGAAATAAAATTACTGTTGAGTGGAGTTTGGAATGGGGGAGAGGGCTTAAGTATTGTGACCTGCCCTGAAGTTACAGGGCAATGTAATTTCTCTTCAACTCTGAGTACAATTTGCACCTTTTAGCAGCAAAACAAAAGAGCAAGAATATTAAGGTTTTGCTGTAGATAGTACCAGATCCTTTAACTTATCATTTGATTGTTGAAAATTATTTCTTTTCCTTTGCTAAAATAGCATCACCTGATAACTTGACCCTGAAGCTTAGGTTGTAGTGATTGTGCTTTACATTGAAATATTGGCCTTGATCGTAATCCGTTTGAGGCTTTTATTTATTGCAACAAGCATATATTCAACTGTCATTGGTATATTTTATGAATGCTGAAGTAAAGAAAGGCTATTTTTAAACTCATAAATCTAGTGTGGGTAGTCTGGTTACAAGGTATACATCAGTTTTGAGATTATAAAGATAACAAATGTCTTGTTGACCCCTCAGCACCTTAGATTCAAGTCCTGACAGTATTGCGAGTAAGCTCCAAATGTTACTTATTTCTGATCCGTCTGTGAAAGTGTTGTAATTATGCCTGTGAATCTTTTTTCAAAACATTTCTCTTCCCTTTTAAAAAAAAAAGCCTGTCAACTAGAACAACAGTATCATAGAGAACCCTTGTGTTATAACAGGGTTTTGGTTGACCCACATTGTGCTGAGTTTTGCCAGTTCGGATACCATTCCTTGTTTTAAACTCCACTGAAGTGTGGTTATGATGAGTGGCTGTTTCCTTTCATCCTTCTGTGACTGTATGCACTGCATATAGTTTATGAAAGAGATTGGGATAGTTCTTTCGTGTCAGGGACTCAGTGGGACTACTGAGATTTCAAATTAGAATAAGGTGCCTGGTGGAGAATTAGAAAAATGAATTCCATTTAGATTATTTATGCAGAGATCTTAAAGCAGCCCAGGCAACCGAAGAAGTAGGATGGGAGGACCAGAAGGATGGTGTGAGTAGTTTACCACATGCTTAGTTTGCTAGAATTTACTCTTCATGAATGGCTCTTAAAGCAAGCTTTGCATGCCCTTATGCACACCCTTCTGCTACAACGGAGAACTTGCCAGCTGCACAGAACCTGCTGGGCTTGTTTAGGACTCGAAGCAACAAAATGATTATGTGGTGCTGTGCAGCACTGTTGTCCCTTGGGCATTTTTTTTGTATACACTGTGCTGCCTAGGGTGTGATATGCTATATGTACCAATAGTTGTATGTACCTGTATTGAAGGAAAGGCGTTTCCTTGATTCCAAAGTCTGCTTTTTATTTGGAGATACCATTGGCTTGATGTGCTGTGTGTTAATGAAACAGGTATATCGGTGTTAATAGGAACCGTACCTTAGTCTTCGCTAGCTGGGGATAAACAGATCTGTACAATACACTCTGCTTTGCTATGGTGCTAAAGTTTTTCTCATGACTATTCCATGCAAAATGCTGTAAATATGCAAATTGATTACTGCAATTTTCATCACAGAATCTGAACTATCTTTACAAGCCATGAATTTGGCTCCTAGTTCCGACCTCAGCAGACTGTTGTCACCCCATTTCATACAGATGAAAACTGCATACAATGTTAAATATACTTCAGGGGATTTGTAGAGATATTAGTTGACCAGGAACTCCCTCTAATTTTGGTTTATCTGTGCTCAATGCATGATAGGACTAAAGTAAATTGGCGAATGCCTTGGATTAAATTAGCAGGATGAAAATGAATGATGCCCAGTAAATGCATCCGTAAACATATTTAGCTAGATGAGGCTAGCAGCAGCAGAGGTCCCAGTTATAATTAAGAGCTGAGCAGCAACAGTTCTGCAGTTTGTAGTCTGTTTGCAGTTCTAGAGGAATAAACAGAAGTGGAAAGGTATTTCTTTGTCACTAGTGCTAGAGTGAACAGGTAGCATCAGGCCCATCTAGCAGTGAAAGACTGACTTCTGTTTCTTACTACTATACTGTCCTCTAAGTTCCCATCAAAGGAGGAAAGTCTTTCCATCTCTGACACATTATTTGCATTATTTTCTTTATTATGCATTAAGATCATCTAAGTCATTACTTGACTACTTTCTGTTACATTGAAAATGTGTATTCCTATAAAAGTCTGAAATTGTACACAAGATACCAGTAGTTTTATTTCTCAGAATAATGATATTAACGTCATCGGAAACTGTAATACAATTTGAGAAAGTACTTAATTTTCAAATGTTAATAGCAGCTCACCAACTTAGCAGTACTTTTGTATAAACTACTTCTATATAAGAAGTTATGATAAAGGAACAAAATACATGCCTGCTGAAAGGTGTAGAGGGCAGAATCTGGCTTCTTGAATTTAGCAATGGTAAAGAGGCTTCTAAGTCAGTATCTTACACCAAGTCAGTATCTTTTAATGGAAATTTCGAAGAATAGCTACTCCTGTACAGATTTTTGTTGTTGTTCCAAATTGCTCCTTCAGTTTTACTTAACTATTATGTCTCTGTCCTCTATTATTCAGTACTATGAAGCTAGGAGCTAGTACAAGATTTATACTTGTTTGCTGCAAGTTACAAGGTCATCCTGACTGGCTTGCTTTCACTCACTATTGTTAAATTTTGTTTTTCAAGTTTTATTCTTGTATAAAACCTTCTCACTTTTGTCTTGAGGCTTTCAGCATCATTTATTTGCATCTAGCTTTTCTTTTCTTGGATTTGTTTTCAGAGAAAGAAAATTAAAGTTCACATAACAAATGTTTTGATGGTACTAGGGGGACCTGAGAGGTTGATGTTCTTTCACTCTGCACTGTCAGAAATCTTCTAGTCTGGCTTTTTTTCTCTCTCTTCTCTGTCCCCACCCCCCTCCCCGTTCTGTTGTAGCCTTTACTGCGGTTTCTACCCCCACCAAGAACTATTTCTTTGCCATTCTATAACGTGTTAATACCTAGAAACGGATGCAAGATAACCTTCTTTTGGTTTCTGGATTAAACTGTTTGTGGCCCATTTAAACCAACAGGTTGTCTTACCTATTTCAGAATACATAACGCAGATGAATGCAGTGCCATGGAAACTGATGTTAGTTATATTGCTGTCCAGTGTTACTTACATGGCTGTTCTGGCATCTGCATGCTAAATACAGGGTATGTAAATAAAAGTGTGATTTGGATAAACACGATTAAGACAGGATTTGGAGTTTGCTATTAATATCTTAACTACTAACCAGCTTAATATTCTGTATTTCCATATATGTCTAAAAATAAGCACGTTAGATTTTTACTGATGGTTCTAATGAAAGTATTGCCCATTTGTGCATATTTTGGAATGTGATGGTGGTGCTTATATTTCTCTTCTGGGTTTTTTGTTTGTTTTGTTTTAAGCTCTATTTCATAGCATGAATGTTGAGCAAACACTTAATAAAGCACCACAACCACTATCTTTCTGGACAGTTATCCTTTGTCTGTAAGACTGGCATAAGCCTCTTGCTGAAGGGGGGAAGGGGGAATGTGTGTAGTGTGGCTGGAGTTGAAATGGGCGTTATGCCATTGGCAACCAGTCATGAGAGGTCTATATCTATATATATATCTCAAAAGTGTGTCTGCAGTTCTAAAGCATAACTCCTAAACTTTAAAGAAACTTCTCCTAAGAAATCAATTAATAACCAGCTTAATGCTCTGTATGGAAGAAGAATGCTTGCTTTTCTTGAGTATTATACTGAAAAAAGAGCTGCATCTTGACCTGCTGCTGCACTGTGATTCACCCTGTTCTGATTGTGGTGTAAAAGTATTTGTTTGGGTGCTTATTTTTTCCGTAGTTGCCAGCCTCATGTCCATTGAGAGGGAGGTATTTCTTAACAATCTCTGTTTTGGCAGAGAGGTTGCCTACCTTAATTTTGTGTTTTCTGGAAAACTTGCTGTGTTTTGTTGTTTTGGTAGATCACAGGCATGTTGAATGCTCTGTTTTTATTAAACAAGCACATATAACTGGGTATCTGTAACAAAGCAGATTTCCAGCTTCTTTGGTAAGAAATGTAATAAAAAACGTTTCTATTTGTCTCGACTGGTGCAGGAACTTAAATATATTTGGTTTTTGGCCTCACTGACCCCAAGAACATCAAATTAATGGTTCGGAAGTTACTATTGCCCTTTTCATTGCTATAAAACCTCATACAGGCTAGAACCGCATCTTTTTGTAGTTACTTGACCAGATACATAGGTAAGTAGATGATAGTGACCTGGTAAAAGGAAAATGTTGCAGACCAGTAGATGAAGCATTTAAAACCACCTTTGTTAAAAAGCCTTCAGGTAAATGAAGTGTATGTAATACTAAACTCTTACAGATGTGCATTTTCTCCGTGATCACAAATAAGGATGAACTTAGTCCCCAGAGGAAATCTGGGAGCTGTATTTTATTGTCTCAGTGAGGAGTAATGCCATATGAAATTATTTATTCCAGAAACGTTCCCTCCGGAAAGTTTGCAGGACTGGCTCTAAGCCTGTAGCTTAGAAAGCAGAAAGTGTCAGAGGGTCCCAGGGCAGTACAGGTACTAAATAATGAGCAGTTCATGTGGCGTGATCCCTACAGTGCTGCACACTATTTATGCTTGTAGCCAGTTTGGCAAAAGTAGGAGGATACGGAAGATATGTCTATATTTTAGATAGATGAGGAGTTCAGCAGGCCTCGTATCTTTGCGTGGTTCAACATCTTGGTATGTGTAAATGAAAAACTGTTTTAATTAACTGTCATTTTGGAAATGAACACAGGGAAATACATTCCAATTTAGGATTCTCATAGCTCACAATTTTGACTAACTTTTAAAAGTTATGTAATTTTATATTCTTGAATTGCATATGATACTAAGCAGGTTTTTTCCTGGAAAACATACGTGTGCACATACACACACACATATATATGTCCAGGTTATGATTTTGTTGTATTAATAACTTCAAGTTTTTTGGGTTTTAATGTAGTGTTTAGTCACTTTCCTTAGGTAATGAGTAGCAGTGCTTTTGAATATTCTCTACTAAAAGTGGTTACTTTATTGAATACAAGGCTCCTTTCAGTTGTTTAGAGATTCTGCTAGAAGACATATATAAAAATCTCAAATTTCATGGTATTTTCTTAGATAATCTGTTATCTTCCAAGAAAAATAAGGACAACTGTAAAAATCTTTACTGAAGAGCAAAGGCTCCAAGGAGGGAAAAATAAGATGCCTTGTGCTTCTTGCCTGGATTGTTTGGTGTACTTAAAACCTGAACTGTTGATCAGACAAATGTCTGGCTTTTGTGGCCCATATATGCCTCAGGTGTCACTTTCCAAAAACTATGCTATCATCATATTAAATAAGAATTTAAAATATATTCTGTTGCTCTTTCCATCAGGAGCTGTTTTTCTGAGGAGGATGTGTTTTGGTCACCCTTTGTTAAGGGTATGCAGTCAAGATAAAGATCATGGTTGTTGATCTCTAGTCTGGCTGAGTTGTGGAATAGCTTAGGCAGGCGCACCTCACTTCATTGGTGAGGCAATGGTTATATATAACATGATTTAGAATTTGTATCCATTGCAAAAAGAGGATAAGATCCCAAAACATGGCAGCAGACCATTATTTATATGAGATGCAATTTTAAGTAATGACTTTTCTTCATGTTTGGTTTCCTTTTAAAATTGGAGGACAACTAATGAGTCAATACAAATATTTTATACTAATTCACAATCCATATTAGTTTTTTTAATCAAAACCATAAGACTATATGTACCAAAAAAGAATCATTCACTTTCCATTGAAATGGAAACTAAGAGGCAAAAAAATTTGGAAATAATAAGACAGGAGTTTAAAATATATGTCAATTTTTAAATGACCCATACATCTTTGTCAGACCAGCCCAGCATCATCTGCTCATGTTTTGAAGATACGGTGCTATTTGTTATGCTTAAACGTGCTGGGAATTTACTTGAGATTTATGTTGGTTCGAAAATTCTTCTGGTGATGCTCTGCCAGTGGATGTACTAATCTAAGTGCAATGCCAAATTAGTAACAGAAAACACAAACTTTTTATTAAAAAGCATCCAAACTTTTCAGACTTCCTGGTTAGTAGAAATGTTGATAAATCTGTTAGGTTTTGAAGCTGGGGTAGCCCTGGTTGTCGTATCTTCTTGTCATATCAGGTATCTCAGAAATGAGAGATTCTTTTCAAGAATTACTTTGATCTTGGCTGCTATGTTATATTTAAATATAAATCAGAAAGATTACCAAAAAGATGCAGAACTTGACATCTGCCTACAGTTTCAGAAAAATGCTTGGTATTTACAATGTAGAATTGAGATAGAAGATTGCTGTTTTAGAAGTTACTAAAAAGAAAAGACATCTGTCAGGTAGTGATGTGCTTTGCTTAGAGGATATAGAAGCAGCTCTGAAAGAATTTCACTTTTTAGAGACCAGTGAGGGCCCAATGAGGGAAAAATAATGAGTAACTTTAACAAACAGGTTAATAAAAACCTCCTTTTTGTAGATGTTACTTTATCCAACCACTATCTCGACAAGGTGTGGTTATTTTCATCTGAGTCTGAAGTTAAACACTCTACTGGTTTCATTTATTTAAACCTAAATAAAAAACAATGGTTAAATATATTAAATATATTTGTTGGACTTTCTTGGGAAAAATGATTTGATTATTTGGCAAAAATGCAGCATGATAGACCTGTAAGAAAGTAAAATTTGATACTTCTAGTGTTTTGGGTTTTCAGGCAGCTAGGAAACATTTTTGATGCATTTATCTTCTAGGTAACTTCGGAGCATTTGTTAGCTTGGACTTGGTGCTATGTTGTGATCAGCCTTGGTTGTGGATAGAACAAGCCTCGTGTCTGTTAAGGGCACAGCCTTGTCATCTGCCTGCAAAAGGTTATATAGGCATATGTTGTTTCGGTCCAATACAGCTTGCTTATTCTGTTTCATGCTAGCAGCCTGCCTGAAAGATATTCTTTGTCCTAAAATAGTGTTTCAAGTTCACTGGGATTCAAGTATTACCTCACAAGTGCTAAGGCTGTTTCAGGAAATGATGAGACTCTTGGATCCCCTACCACGTTGGATAACTTAACATCCGAGAAAGATGTTTGCAAGTCCTTAATCCGTGAAACGTGTAAAGAACCCTGCTTAATGCATCTCCTAGTTTCCCAAAAGAAGAAGGTGAGCTCATTCTCTCAGATGTTTAGTGCCAACTAAATCATGGAATAAAATGCGGTTCACAGTAAAAGCCAGGAGACAATTTAGGGGAAAGGCTCCCCTTTAAGGAGACCCCCTGCAACGTCTACTTTGTCTTGCCCCTCTGATTTTTATGGCTTTGAGGAATTAATCCAATTAAAATATATTTATACTAGCATAAGATGGGATATCTGTCTGGGGTCTTACTGCCTTGTAACTCATGGTTAGCTTCTCAAGTTGGTGTCATTGTGTTGCCTTTTGCAGTCATCAGTGAGTATGCCCTTCTTCATTATTGTCACCTCAGATAAGAGGGGTGGGAAAGATGCCAGCTCTGACAGCAGACCTCCCTTAGGCATTTTCCACCTTGAGAATATATCCTTAATGATAAACTCCAGGTGTCTCAAATACAGAAATGGAATCTCTGAGAAACAAATCTTCTCATCTTAAGCAAAACTTCATTCACCTGGGGTTTCACGTGTCCTTGCTGACGATGTGTTCTGTTCTTTTTCTTGTAAATGGCAATAATTAACATGACTATCTTGGCTTCTCACAGGTACGGTGAGTGGAGAGAAGGGTCTGGTAATCTCTCACCGAAGGCTTTTTGAACCAGTCTGTGATGGCTTGAGTGTGAATTAAGACATAGCCATGTTTTACTACTATGCTGCATGTATCTGTTCCTTTTAAGGTGCTTCCCCCTCTAGCCCCTCCGCTGCCCACACACAAAGTTCAAACACTGGCAATATCCTGAACATCTGTAACACGGCTGTCTGGAACTCCTTGCATCCTCCCAAGGTGACATTATGTAATTTCTGGGGTCTCCAGAAAATGCTTTCAGTTTATTCTTTTGAGACGTTTTATGTCTAATTCCAAATGAAGTGGTGGCTACCTTAGAGCTTTTCACAGGGGCATGTGTGACACAGACAATAACTTGGAGGAGAAAATTACATGCGTCTCAGTCGCTGGAGTTCTTTGAGTTGTGGTGCCATGTATCCAGTCCTGATGTAACCTCTCTTTTCTGCCTAGCTGTGTATAGAGGGTGGTAGCTGAGAGAAACCCATGTCCTCTCTCTCGTCATAAAGACAGACAAGGCATATGCACATCATCTGGATACCTCAGTCCAAAAACAAATCCTGGCACTCCCATGAACAAATTGCCTGTTTGTGTGACTTCATGATGAGTTTCTTATCATTCAAAATAGTCCCTAGAAGACCTTTTTAATCAACAATAAATTTAGCTGAGAGTACCTTATGTGATGAGTGGCACCACGTGGTCAGTCAGCATTCAGTATGTATTCAGTATGTATTCATTAAAATGTCTGGCTCAATTAAAACTACCTTATAGCTGAGCTCTGGTCTTGCTCTTTTGAATGATACAGTGCAGTTTGCTGTAATACTCCCTTCTGTCTTTTTGGCCACTTCTTATTTTTTGTGGACTGTTTAGAGTTGTGTGCTTTTAATGCTCTTAAGTATGTTGTTTGTTTGGGGTTTTTTGGGGTTTTGTTTTTGTTCTTGTTTTTTTTTTTTTTTTTAAATCGATGTAAACCAAGTTGGAAAAATCACTGGCATCTCCTAATTCCTGTGGCTGGAAAGAAAAATGAAGTTCTCCTAAAAATATTGATTTGGGGTGAAGCTTCTTTAGGACTCTGGATTTCCTGGAGTTCCTGTTGTCAGTTTGTTTCACAGCCTTAACATCAATTAAATGTAGCTTGTTTGGTATTTAAGTTGTATTTTTAATAAAGGGGAGGGGAAAAGGGTATGAGAGGTCTTTAAAATACTACCTTGTACTCAGGAAATGAAACGTTTTGGCTTCTTAAATGGCCAAACATCATATTTATTTATGTAACAAAGAAAACAGTGGCTGCTATTTGCCAGGTAGTCGGAAAAGACTCAAAAGGAAAATATTTGGTCCCCAAGAAGCTGGTTAATTTGTGTGTATCTCACATCTTGGATGCTGGCCCATTGTAATGGATCTGAAAGCTTGTCTTAGAAGTCTGGGTCTTGGTCTGTCACATTGTGCTGTGGTTCCTATTCCTGAATTGCACCCACGTCTTCTCCCTTGGGATCCTGCCTTCTGTTTATATCCCCAAGTGTTGCATAAGAAAACCACATGAAGTGGGGAGGGGAAGATGGCTTGGATCAGTCATTTCTAAAATTGAAGACATGCTATTAATAGATAGAAGTAAATCATAGAGGGAAAGGAGATTATCAGCAAAATACTAGTGGTGACCTGGGGATGTTGGAAAGTTAGCGTTTAGTGCAGAACAAGAGTCTTAATATGTACTAGGAAAAGAAGAAAGGGCCTTTAGTCTGCAAAAGGTGGGGAAAGGAGTGATGGATGTATTTGGTGCACCTGTTAAGATGAAGGTGAGGATTTGAGTTAGTTTACTAAGCTTACCTACTTCAGTCTGGATAGAAACAGTATCTTGAATTCATTTGTCATTAGGTTTTGTGGACTACAGAAAAATCTCAATGTAAAAGTCATTCTGATACACAAAGAGCAAGGTGTTGTAATAGGCTTATTTTTTATTTCAAAGCTGTCTGCTTTATTAACAGGAACACTTCTGAAATGTGATGTTTTGTTAATACTAAATATTTAGTAGAGATTATGTAGGAAATAAAAATTGTGGTGGTGTGGGTTTTGGGTTTTGTGGGTTTTTTTTTGTTTTTGTGTGGTGTGGTTTTTTTTTTTTGGTGGCTGTTCATAGTTCCATTGAAATCTCTGGAGGAGTTCAGGGGTGATATTTTTGCAGAACAGACTGTATCTCCAGATCCTTTAACTTGCCTTCTTCAACCCAGTAATTTTTGTACTTTTCCAGGGGGATTACTCTTGACTTCCTGTTCTCTGTTAAGTCTTGCTCGTATGTGTTTTCATAGAATCATAGAATCATTAAGGTTGGAAAAGACCTCTAAGATCATTGGGTCCAACCGTCAACCCAACACTACCATGCCCACTACATGAAACTAATATTTCACAATTTTTTTTTGGTGATTGTGGGGACAGATGTGTCCACAAGAAGCTGAAGGATTTTTTTTTTTTCCTCAAAGTAGTGCTGTAGACTCTGAATAGACAACTAGATTTCATTTCCTCTCACCTTGCTGGTAAGTCTGCCTTCAGAAAGCAGATCAAGCAATTCACATGTTGATGTGCAAACTAGAATAGTGTCTGTGCCACTTCCCCAAAACCAACTGACTGCAACTGCAGTGTTTAAAAGAATACCTTTGTAACAGGAGGATTTGCAGGCAAAAATAACAGATCTTCGTCATTTTACTAAAAATATCAGGTGCGAAACAGGATTTTTTTTGACCTTGAACAGTTACAAAAATGGATAGCTTTTAAACTGCTGTATCAGGAAGAATTTACAATTGAAATAACCCTATTAGCAGGGTCCCTTTTGACATCTGTATTATTCAAAATTTACAATCTGCTTTGGTAGTTCTCTGGGAAAGCGTTGTAAAAAATTTGCTTAGAAAATGTAAGCGGGTTAAGCTCTGCATAAAACTAATACTTTGGTTTTTTGGATGTGAGTATGCAATGCAAACCAAAAGTTCTCTCTGCACATGGACTTCTGTTCTATGAACTTCAGGTTCAAGAGGACCTGGTGTATAATCTGTTGATATTTCCATTTAGCTGAACCAGCTTTGGGTCAAGCTTGGAAGCAATGCAATGAGGGCAGTAGTCTGTCTTTATATGCGAGTAATTCAGTGTCTTCAAAATCAGTAAGAAGACTTGTTTCTTAGTCTTGTAAGGCCAGATGAAGACAAAATGTGGTATTTCTGAGACACTAATGTACCAATAAAATGTCTTTTGTGCCTTTTCCTGATGCCATTCTGTGGTGGGTTGACCAAGCCCAGCAGCTAAGCACCCATCAGCTGCTCGCTTCCTTCCCCTCAGTGGGATGCAGGAGAGAACTGGAAGAGCAAAAATGAGAAAAACTCATGGGTCGAGATGAATACAGTTTAATAAGTGAAGGGAGGAGAAAAAAAGAAAACAAAGTGATGCAAAGGCAGTCACTCACCACCTCTCATCAGCAGACTGCTGCCCAGCCAGCATCCAACCAACAGCCAGACCGAGTACACATACTGGAGCTCCAAATGACCTTACTGAGATGTTAGGAAGGATACCTTGCTTCTCTGGTAGGAGTGTGTGTGCAAATAATGAGAGCTAAAATCAGTCAGACTGAGATGTGGTGTTTGAGGCAGTTTGATGTTTTAATGGTATTACTGTACTGTCAAGCT
This sequence comes from Calonectris borealis, assembly GCF_964195595.1. NCBI lineage: Eukaryota > Metazoa > Chordata > Aves > Procellariiformes > Procellariidae > Calonectris > Calonectris borealis. The sequence goes on from NC_134316.1 coordinate 38,295,322, forward strand.
TTAATTTTTCTCTGTGTGGGACTTTGGAGGAAGAGTATCAGAACAGGACTCTACTGCCAAAGTCGAAAGGGTGAAGTGGAGAAGGATTGACTTGTAGACCGTTAATTTAAAAACAGATGTGATAGGTAGAAAGGTGAATGTGTTTTGCTATTTGAGTGTTGAGTCATTACAATATTTTGGGTAAGTTTCAGTCTAGTTTCTTTGTGGTTAGCATTCACACCACAGAGAAGTTTCTCAGCTTACATTAAGAGGAAAACTTGTTGATTCACTTAAGCAAAGTTGACTTACTTTGGGCATTTTAGGTTTCGAACTAAGGTGTATTAGTGGGACACCTATCTGAAGTACATGTTCTGCTTTTTTAAAACATTATTTCTTTGGGAGTGTTAGTCTTGAATTTGTAAGCACTTTAAGACTGGCATTTTCAAATCTAAATATTGAAGGTTAATTGTTGAATTAAGAGACTGAGTTAGTGCATGACTTGGAAGTTTGTGTGTTCTCTGCTCAGAAAATCAAGATGCTGATATTTATGTATCCACTCCTGGTTTTTTGGTAACCTGACTTTTAACATGTGTTGTGGTTTAACCCCAGCTGGCAACTAAGCCCCACACAGCTGCTTGCTCACTCCCCCCTGGTGGGATGGGAGAGAGCATCAGAAGAGTAAAAGTGAGAAAACTCATGGGCTGAGATAAAGACAGTTTAACAGGTAAAGCAAAAGCTGCACACGCAAGCAAAGCAAAACAAGGAATTCACTCACTCCTTCCCATCGGCAGTCAGGTATTCAGCCACCTCCAGGAAAGCAGGAATCCATCACGTGTAATGGTTACTTGGGAAGACAAACGCCATCACTCCGAATGTCCCCCCTTCTTTCTTCTTCCCCCAGCTTTATATGCTGAGCATGATGTCATATGGTATGGAATATCCCTTTGGTCAGTTGGGGTCAGCTGTCCCAGCCGTGTCCCCTCCCAACTTCTTGTGCCCCCCAGCCTGCTCGCTGGTGGGGTGGGGTGAGGAGCAGAAAATGCCTTGACCCTGTGTAAGCACTGCTCAGCAGTAACGGAAACATCCCTGTATTATCAACACTGTTTTCAGCACAAACCCAAACCACAGCCCCATACTAGCTACTATGAAGAAAACTAACTCTATCCCAGCCAAAACCAGCAAAACGTGGAAGTATGAAAATACTAGCCAGTTTTCACAGAGACTTCAAGGGAGTAGGTTGCTGTATTTTTATTAAACTGGTTTTTTGCTCCATAAAATGTTTTGCAAAGTAAAGTAACACCCTAATAATAATTTCTGTTTTGATAAAATATTTTATCTTGCGATCTCAAAATGTTTTACAAATGCTGATGAATAAAACCTCCTTTCACTCCTGTGAAGCACATGGTGGTATTCCCATTTAATGTATGGAATGGAACCCAGATGTATTAACTTAAAGTCCTGTGCCACAAGCAGCAAATCATCTCCTCCCTTCTGTTTTTACACGAATCATCTCTGCTTTCCAACTCTTCACTTTATGAGACTTTTAAGTGCACAGTGTAGTGATTTACTGTTGATCACTTTTCTAACATTTTATTCTAAATGAAACAGCCCTGCAGATTATGACTTGCCAAATGACAGAAAACAGGAGCTCCCCCAAGTTCAAGCTGTTTTAAAGTCTAAAGATTTACAATAAAGAAAATAATTAAGTGAATGGTGTCAGAGAGGCCTGCGTTTTACTGTTAAGCTGTCACCGACTCAGCTGTTAACATCTTTGTATTGACAACTTCATGGTTGCTCACTTTTTAAAAAAAAAACCTGTACTCCATTGCTGTTGAACTTGCAACTAACATGAGGGCCTGTCCTTTTTGGTTTTTTAGTATATATTATATATTATGCAGGCGTTTTGGGAGATTCACCCTTGATCTGCAGAAAACACAGATGTACATGGATATAATCTAATGAGTTGATCTCTGTATAGTGCCTCACTTCTCTAATGAAATTGTGTAGCATACGCAGTTTTGCATAATTCTAAAGCAGCAGTTTGGAAGCCCTTAGCACTGGGGTATTGGAAGAAACTGTAGATGCATCACCAAGCACAAATTGCATTACATCTTGTTAGTGTAGTCTCAAGATACCTCAGCTAGCTTAAACTGACACCAAAAGGAGACTAAGAACTGTCTTTCTCAGGTATGTAGACTTGTTTTTTTTTTCCAAGGAATGGATTTTAAAATGAATCTTTTTGTTAAATGAGCATATGCAAGGCCAGAGTGGAGAATTACTTCCTCAAAGCATTTGTTAAATGTAATACTGCTAAAAAAAGGGCCTTCCCTCCTCCCCAACACTATGAAGCAACTGTACTTTTTCCAGAATAAAGAATAAGGAACAATGAGGAAAACACACACAGCGGTTTTTTGTTGTTTTGGTTTTTTGTTTTGGTTTGGTTTTTTAATCTCTCTCCATGTAAATGAATGACTGCAAGTGCTGGTCAGTGGGTTTTTGTACAGAAAGGATAAGAGGAGAGAAGCCAAAAGGTAAGGAAGGGGGTTAAAAGCAAAACTTTTCTGCAAAGACAACACTTGAGAAGAAAGAGGGCACTTACTTGTGAATTTGCTCTGGAAACCAGTCTGATAACAACTTTGAACAACTCTCTATAGACAAGATTATCTTAAAAGTTTTCAAACTTGGTTGCTCCTAGAACAGCAGCTCCATGGTAATAAAATTAATGTGTTGCCAGGAGTTTTGTGCACCAGGAAGTCTCACTGGTCTGAGTAGAAATCCTGAAGACTAGGACGCTTACCTGAGTGCTCACGTCAGAATTACAAGTTTTACATTTTTATGTTGGTGGTGATATGACTGCTATCAAACGTTGCTATGTGTGTGCCAGTAAAGCAGGATAATTTTGAAATAAGGGGGAGGGAGGGAGCATTTGGCTAGTAACTTGTAGTTGTTAGCAGAAAAGCCTCTACAATTTTTATTTCTTGAGAAGTGTTGGGAGAAGAGAAATTATATATCAGAGAAATTGGTAGTTTTCTGATGAAAACTATTTTAACTTTATCTGTACAAGTTCAGTTGATGAATCATTCTGTCTTAAGTTTCCTGACAGTTCTTTAAGAAATGTTTAAAGACAAATGATGCCACCAGTGTTGCATAAACAATTTAAATTCATTCCTCTAGATCTTTACTGATACCTTTTCTGCAAAGATGTGTCCAAGTGACTTGGTGATGAAAATACTCTATAAACATTGACTGTATTTAAAAGATGACCTTGTGCATTTTAAGTAGGCTTTGTAACTACTAATTCCTTTCCTGGCACATTGATAATGCAGTGTGGTGATGACAGCATTCAGGCTCTTTTGTAAATTAAATTATAAATTTTGTAGCTGGTTGTGTATATGGATTGTCTGGTTCTGAGTAAACCTGTCCATCAGCAGTTTAAACCTGGAGACTTTTCTCACCTAGACAGCATTCATGTTCCTTATCTCATTTGATTTGCATGGGTGATCTAAGGGCAGCCAATTCTTCACACTCCCCAGCTCATCTTAACTTCCTTAATTCAAGATTCAAATTTTAATTCAAGAATTTCTGCAGTCTGCTCTAGTTTGTTTGGTTAACAATCACTAACAATCTAAAACCTTGTTTTCTTTTCCCCTCTTGGTTTTTAAACTCTCCAGTTGTTAATCAAATGTCCTTATCTTCTTGAGGGTTAGTTTTGGTTGTGTCATAGGAAGACTTGAGATTTCCTTGTCTTGGGCTACATGATTCTTCAAGCCAGCTGAGGCTTCATTTTCACTGTGCTTTGGTCAGGCCTTCGGCACTTTGATATCAAGGTTTGTCCCTCCTGTTAAGAGCTGTAGCAATCAAGCATGGGCAAACCATATGAAGCTACCTCTCCTGAGGATCTTAAGTTGCTGGGATATGTTGTGTTTGTAAATTGCTGAGTTCCTGATGAGGAGAGGCTAGGGTTTTTGCTAATTCTAGAGGCAAAACCATGTCTCTACTGCTTTTCACTTTTTCTTTTATCCTAGTAGACACAAGACACAATACAAAATCTGAACTAGAGAATATTAGGTTGTTACAACTCTCATAACAGCCAAGCTTGGACTGCAGGTTTGGGCTTAGCTCCAAGGAGAATGTGTGTTCTCACAGAAACAGAAAGTTACAGGATTGTCAGTAAGCTCGAATAAGATAAAGCACGGCTGAGGAACAGGTATGGGCCATGTGCAAAATCATTAGTGGTAGGACATTTGAAATCTGAATATGTTCGATGAACAACTCACTTTTGCTTTAAAATAAACACAATGGACAGTAGATTTAACTGTTGTCAACAGCACTTGCTCAGGGTATGCAAGTAATGTGAAAAAGTAAAATACAATAATATACAAATATGCTAATTATATGCTACAAAATTACCTAATTTTAAAAAAGGGAGGAGAGAAATTTGTGAGATAGAATACTAAAAAATACTGACTGCTCCTAAAGACAGACTTCTGTAAATTTTTTTGTTTGTTTGTTTTAAACTTAGAGAAAAAGACAGGTGGTATGTTGGGAAAAAAGCTGTATGGGACTGTCACAACTTGCATGTTGTGTGCATGCAAGAGTGTTGTGTGCATGGAAGGGGAAAATACTAACAGCAATAAAATTGACCAGGAAGGTCTTAAACTCCAGCAGCTCCAGAGCTAAACTATCCAGTCTGAATGTACAATTTCATGGGCCGCCCATTCTGAGGAAAACCGCCCATAATGATGAACGTGCCAAAGCACAGTAATTGTGATAGAAGCTATCTTAGTTCCTGGTCACAGAAGTGTCAAGGGGAATGATCCATGGGTGAGTAGTTACATAGCACTTGCTTCCTATTTACCATAGATGACTTTGTAAACAAGGCTTCCTTTTTCTTGGAATCGTTTGTCTTCATACTCCTTTGCACTTGTATATTTAAATTCCCCAATACTTCTAGGCCTCACTTAGTTTTAATGTCCTCTTTCACTTTATTTCCTCCCCCTTGGAAGCAGGATCTAGGCTATTCAAATTCTATGCCTGCTTGCAGAAAATTAGTGGTTATGTATCATGGGCATTGTACCTGCTAATAGATGATCTGAAGTAAAAACTCAGGTGATTGGAGTTAGAGGAAATGTGTTTGAAGTAATGATTGTTTTGCAGTTTGGCTGTAGACAAGCCAACCTATGGTCCGGCCGTGTTTTCAGAGACATGTTTATCCTTATAGCTTATTCAAAATAAATACAAGAGGAAATTACTGTTTTTATGTTCAATCAAAGATTGGCTTTCAAAGATGAGATACTGATAACAGTTGTATCATAGGCGGGGTGATTCTAGATTCAAGGTTTGGATGCACGTCAAAACTATTTTAACCTATAGAGGACCTCAGAAGACTGCTCCACATTTCCCCTTTAAATTGTACCAGATGTTTGTTATTTTACTCAACATGGTTACCTTGTTCCAGTGTCAGTGATGGATGTCTCTCTGGGTGCTTTGGGAGGTTGCATAAATTCTGTCACTAAAAACCTTTGACACTATCCAGCCTTGGAACAGAAAACAGTGACAGAGTTGCTTCCTTCTGATCATCTTAGTCAGACTGGCTCTTTAAACTGGCCTGTCACATGATGGGAAGAACTCATCAGAAATCGCGTTGGGATGTGTACTTTTTCTTCTGATGCATATAAACATGGGCCAACATGACACTGAAGAGCTAGTGTGACTTTTTAAGGAAAAGGCAACATGACAACTTCAAAGACAGAATGTCCTTGCAGCTGCCTAACAGCAACAGAGTTGCACATCTGTTTTTCACCAAATTTGAAGTTTTTAAGGATTCACAAAACTGGAGATAAAAAAGAGAGATCTTTGTTCTGAAGATCCCAGCCTCCTGTATTTTTAAACTGTGTATTCCTCAGGGAGAGTCTTTAGGTCATGTGGCTCTTAATGATTGTTATGATTAACTATCAATCAGTCACATTTCAAGGAACTTGCACCCTGCTAAGATGTTGCGGTTGTTCCCTCTGTTCGTATTCAATATATTTTCTTAATTTTGGAGTGCATCATAAATATGTTCTTCTGGAAGAAAGATTTGTCTCTTGGTGAAATAAAGTACAAAGGAGGAGTGCTTCCTAGACAGGAGCACCTTCTGCAAGGAATGGAAAAGTGGCTTCAGGAAAACTGGGAAGAATGTCAAACAGGGAGAGCATATAATCTAGTTATAAATGCTTACTAGGCATTGGGAAACCTCAGTCTGAGGAGTGATGGGGAGCTCCGTGCATATGCTTCAAGAAGTGGGGCAAGGAAGCTAAAGACAGTGTCAGAAAAGCAGGTTTGAAAAGGATGCAACATTGAAGACAGCCAAACAGTAAAAATGGTCTACAAGAATATATTGCAGGACTCTCAATACTTCATATCCCTCTCATCTACCTTTACAGGGAAAATGTAAATAAATGCTTTCAGAATTTTTAAAAAAGTTACTTTCATTGTCCAACCAGTAGTACTTATTTAATTGCTAATAATCAATCATTGAGTATGCACATTAAATGGATCAGGCCGTTGGCTGGGAGTTGGACTACATTTGTCGTTCTGCCACTGGTCTGGTGTGACCTCAGAGCTCATAGCAGATGACCTGAATACGCAGATGTGTCATTCCAGCTCTTGCACCAGCCCTATCCCTTACCTCTTCTGTCTGTTTAATTTCAGCATTGGGGTTAGTAGGAGGGTTACTGGTTTTACTTTGCTAGGCACTGATTAAGAATATAGTAGGCCCAAGGCTTTCTTCTGCTTCTATGTAGTACTGAAATGCACATTATTAGTTTGTTCTTTTTAAAGTAGAAGAATTAATACAATTTCTTTCTATGAGGATGAAGCTTCTTGTTGCTAAGAATATCATGTGTTTACAACCTTTAGGTATTCCTCAGGGACTGATGGTGTCAAGATGAGGTCAGTTTTCAGCAATATAGTTAGTGCCAGCAGAGAGCTTGGTGGTGCCACTTGTCAATCAAACCTTTTAAAGTCCCTGTTAAAAATGTTAAAGTTCTTGCCAATCAGAGGATGCCTTTTCGTTATGTGTTTGTTCAGGGATTTGAAGGAAAAAGCCTTGAAAGCGTTTTTCCCTATAGATCATATAAACGTCCATTTTTAATTCCAGATCCTGGTAAATTCCAGATGTTTCAATATTTTTGCACCAGCTTGTTCATTGTTCTAGTTGATGTGAAATAATGAATGCAATGTAGAAAGCAAACAATAACCCAAAGTACACTCCCATGCACCCGCCCTGTATCTAATTAGTCTGAAATGACCAAGTGGATGCCGGCCTCAAGCAAAAGTACCTTCCTGAAAAGTTAAGAAATTCTTACAGGCAAGTTTGTTCCCCTCCCTTTTTTTAAATGATGGGGTGGAGGTTGCAGGCAATGAGAAATGCGAATAACAGAGAGTGAAGCCTCTGAAATAATCCGAAGCAACTTGCTGAAATATCCTTTATAAAGATGGTTTGTGTACTATGACTATGCAGTGTATTCCAGTAAGGTTACAGTAATTACCTCAAGTTTTACTGAAAGTATCTCAAATGTGCTCCACCCATTATGAGCCCAACTAGTTGGCCCTAAATGAGGGGAATTATATTTCTCCTGAGATCAGGAAGCCTAAACTGCAGCTGTTGTCTATACTGTGTATGTGAGCAAAGCCGAGCAACCTCCTCTGCCCTTGTGCTTACATGGTCTTAAGTCAGAGGAAAGCAGTTTTCCTGTAACCTACACTTGATTGTACTTCTTTTGATGGTTAACTTCATTATTTATGCTTTTTTTGTACTAAGTCCAATTAAAACAATTGGACTCTGCACCAGCTTCTGTCTTGATTAAGAAATGTATTTATATGGGGTAGCATATGGAAGCAGAACCTGTTAACAGCTGCAAACTTTGTTGATTAAACTAGGTGCAGACAAATTTATAAGAGAAACTGTTCTGTGAAAAATTCCAGTTCCCTGACATGCAAAGGTATCCTGACTATTTTCTTACCAGTTTCCACAGTTTCTTGCCAAGAATAATACAAGGTACCTTGCAAAGTATTGACACTGAAGGTTCTAAATGCTAAATGTTTTATCAATCATTTGTACGGTAAACAAACATATGTATCTGTGCAGACACTTGGAGATACTCTTAGCCCTTGAAGACCACATTCTTTTCAAGCAAGCTTTCAGATCCTTGTGTGGCCACAGCAAAGTTTGTTTGTATCATCTGCTGAGAGGCACCACAAGGTAATGGAAGTTACAGGACACTGTGGCCTAATTTTTGTTTAGTGAAATTTAGGGATAATACTTGCAAATCATTTGGACAGGAAGACCATATGAGTCCTGATCTTGTCAAGCAAGACTTTAAACGTTCTGAAAGCTTAAGATGCTTTATCTTACAATCTCAAAAGCACATTGCAAATAAATGTTCCTCTAAAAATCTGTTTGATATAAAATAAATTATTCTATGGATAGATAGCTAAAGCATGGAGAGTGTAAATGACTATTTCAAAGACTACTAAGTGAGTCAGTGGCAGACCCAGCATTGATGAAATAGTCGGGAACGTCAGAAGACTTGAATCTCAGGTTAGCAGTGAGACCAAATGCAATATGAAGTGATAGTGTCAAATATGTAATGTTTAAAATGAGACCAACTTCTTCACTTGTGCATAAATGTCTGTACTCATCTGTCATTATTTGTTTTGGTTTAAAGACAAATACATAAAACTTTCTTGAATTGCTGCTAGGAGCTTCATAATCTGCTTTAATGGCCTGAATTGTGTTTGCAGTGCTCTTAAGTGAGTAAATTCGACTGCTGCATTTGCTGCTTTGGACTCATAAATCAGTCTGCAGGAAAAAATCTCTCTTGAAGTACAGTGGTACGAATGGAAACAAAAATTTTTATGGATTGAAGTTTCTAATTCTCAGGGTGTGATTATACATAGAAGCTTAAAAAAATTCCATACCCTCAAGAATCTATTGAAGTATTTGGAACTAATTAAAGTAATTATGTCCATACGTATAAAGAACAAGGCTGTACTGGAGCCGAGGTAATAAAATTTTGAGTTAAATGTCAAACAAATTTAGTTCCTACGTAAATATTCTTTATTGTGAATTACAGATGGAATTTCTGTTATTTGGTGTGTCAGAAAGCAATACACTCCAGCATTACAGGAGAAACAAATATGCTTTATGAGGAACACATTATTTCCTTTTCTGCTTGTGTTTTTGTCTAATATTTTGCAGCACATTTATATACATCTTTTTCTTTTGTTCCAAGACAGTAACTTTAGATAGCAAAAAGGCTTTTTTTTTTTTTTTGTAAAGCTGAGAATAATCTAACTGGTGCAAACCGTATTTGTTGATTGACAGATTTTTAAAGGAGAAAATTTAAGTACAGAGAGCACCATAGATACACTATGAAAAGAGCTCCCTGACTAAAGTGGTCTTCTGGTTGCTGGTTAAGGAATATGGAACTTTTCACCTGAAAGTCAGCTATTCATACCTAGACCGTGAGCTCAAATGAATCAGAATAATGGATAAACTTTAATAATCTTACTAGAACCCGTGTGAAAACAAATATAAAACTGTGTTTAAAAATATCAAAACATTATAGAGGGTAGTATGATGGAGAGTCAAGAATTAGAGAATTGGAGGTTAAATTTTTCTATGCAACCTTAATGTTTCCCTTTTGGTATTATGAGATAATCTAATCTCACCGTTTTGTATTTTACATGATATCTCTGCTTCAATCTGTTCAGGGAATGGGTCTGTTTGCAGTGAAAGAGGCTGTTTGCAAGATTATTGCCTCATTGGTTGCAAAAGTTGATTTTTCTGAAGTGAATAAGACCTAATCAAGACAGCTGAATTCTTCCCTGGAGAATCAGATATGCCTTTGGTTATATAAACATATATAAGTATACTTAAGGATGACTAAATCATTAAAAGCAGATTTTTCACAGCTGATCTTTAATAGTACATCTCATTTTCTGGATGCTTGGTTTGTGAGATTAAAAGTGAAGTGCTCACTTCTAGAACTACATTCAGTAGAGGCTGTTCTTTTAACAGATTAAATGTTACAGCATGCCATATTGAACTGAACAATCAAGTCCTGAATGGCTCAAAGCAGGCACCCAAAACTCTTTACATTAATCTGTCTGTGGCTCCATTCCCTATCTGTAAATGGGATTAATCCATTTCTCAGGACAGAGGTACTGAAGGCAAAGCAGCTGTGAAGCACTTAAGGTAGGTTTCAGTTGCTAAAGAAAAGAGTAATTTGGTGTTCAGAACAGAACTTTAGCAGTGTGCAGTAAATGAGGGCTTGGATTAAAAGCTTCAGAATAGAGAGAAAACAAAATGAATAATTTCTTGTTGAGAGCCATCCTGCACATGTGCAATTGTCTTTTTTTAGCCTTGTTTTAAGTCTGATCCTGGAAAATTAAAACAAAATAGGTCAAGTTCAAGAACGTTCTAGGGGACTGAAAATGAATTATGACAGGAAGTGCTAGATCGTAAAGGGGGCTGACATCCCCATCTGTAATAACTTACAGATACAGGATCCTAATACATATTGCCACTGAGACAGCGTTTTCCTAAACGGAAGCCTTGTGGCATAAAGCAGTCTTGTTATTCTGGCATCTTGCTTGAGTGCCAAAAAAAGGAGTTAAAGCAAGCTTCCCCCTTTCTGAAAATTTTATGCATATAATGGACTTTGTGACAGAAGGTGGTTAGAACTGTTTCTTTATTTAGCAGCCTGCCATTGTATCAAGGGTAAACTAGTGGTATTTTCTAGTAGCTGTTATTGTCAGGATGAGGTTTGTAGGTAGAGTTAGCAACTTCTATTAAATCATCTAAGATGGACAAAGCGCCATAACGCGTTGGGGGTAGGAGAACTTGATTTAGATGAAAATGCAAGTGAAATGCAGCTTAAATGACACTGTCTGCTTTCTGCAGCACATAAGGTAAACTGTATTTAGGACTGCAAAAGAAATTAATATGCTACTTAACACCTCTTCTGAGTAGTATAGTGTTTTTTTCAGTTCTTCTGCTCTGTGGTGCTTGTGAAGCCTGGTATTGAGACCATTTTGATTCTCTTGTGCTTGAATCCTTAAAAGACTTAAAAAATACTCACGATTCCCCAGAGTTTGTGATTCTCTTTTATTTAGAAGGTGGAGGGAGACATCATAAGGTGAATAGAAATGGAGACTAGAAACTATGCAAGTTGCGACATTGCGTTGGGAACAAGAGAGAGATGGAACAGAGTTGTTCTTGCCACTAGAAATAATGCTGCCCCCCTGGAACTTTGCGTGTCCCATTGCAAGAATTTTTCCTTTTGTGGGTTATGTCACAGGTGATTCATTACCTCAGAGTGCAGATTAAAAAATAAAAACATCCCACAATAGCTTTATTTTAATTATCCATTATTAACCCTCAGTTGAGGGGAAAAAAACATGGGAGAGGCTTCTTAAAACAGGTTTCTGTTTGGGTTTATTTTTTGTTGCTTTGTTCTGTTTTGCAACACAGAAGCTTTTAATTTTGCTAATAATTGTGCAATATGAAAGAAATACCCTTTTTGAGAGCATCTCACCAGTCACATAATGTAACTTAAAGCTAAGGCTTGTGGTGTAGTTAAAGCAAGAATTTTGTTTCCTTATATATGAGAATTGGAGTGCATGTCTTCTAAGATAAGATTTTTTTTTTTTACAATACAAGTTGGTTTATTGAAAGCTTTTACAAATTACTTGTTTTCCCCAGATGATAGTGATATTAAAATAATATAGGCCCTTCTCATTAAAATTCTTTGAAATAACATGAAAATGTTGTAAACTGTTCTGCTGCCAACCTAAATTTATTACTGAATTTGTCTACATCTTGTAACTTAGCCTAAACTCATCCTGATGTATCCTGTACTGCACGTATTAGTACCTGTATTAGCCAAGGCCAAATGCAGTGGCAGCCGAACTCCTCTGCTTACTTCAGGTTTGACAAGAGGATTTTGGGGAGAAGAGCTTAAGTTTTTAGGTCTGAATTGTTCTATGAATTGTTTTGCAGGATAATGGGGGGAAAATATTCCAGACCATTCTGAGCTTTATTTAGAACTTCACCAATCTGCCAAGTTGGTAAATAAAAATATTTTGAGCGAGGTGTGTGCTCACTTCTGGCTATGCTTGCTCTTCTGGTTAGCATAGTAAATCATGCACACTATAGCGTACGCACATAGTAAACCTCAGAACAATGACTTGAATCCTCTCTTCCTTCTGAAATAATTCTTTTGGAAAGTTGAGGATCCAGGATAGGAAATGTGATAGAGTATTTTGTAATGGTTTGTTATCTTGAGATGCCAATGGCATGCAGACTGTATGTATATGTTTTAGTGTAGTGGAAGTAGTTTCAAGTTTCAACAGTGATGGTATTCCTGTAGGGATAGATCTGATAGATCTCATGCACTGAGTGGTGGGACCACATCACGTAGATACTGGATGACTGGAAATTTCCTGTGTTTGGAGATGTCATCTATCATGGAGCTGCCAAAACAGCTTGCTCTGATCTCTTTTTTTTTTTTTTTTTTTAATGTCAGGTTGGTACAGGTAAGACAAGGGCCGTACAGAAGCAGCTTTCTAGGGCCATCTGGAATCCAGCTGCTCCCAGCTGCTGCAGGTCAGAGACTAACTGGTCTTGTGTTGGCAGGTTAAATGTAATGTAGTGGTCTAAGAGGAAATCATTCCTTCTGTTTGATCTTCCTGTGCTTGTTTCACAAGCTTTCATATACCACTCACTAATCAAGAAGTCAGTTAAGTGCTAAGAGAAAGGAAGTAGTCCAGCTGCTATTGTAGTAATCAAAGTACACTAGGAATTTATAATCAGCTGTATAAATAGACTTCACAATAAAACCAATCAGTGTAGTGTTACAGAAAGTGGAATCATATACCATCTGTATTCTTGTTCTTCTTTCCCTCTGAACGCGTAGGGTAGCATTAAACCTATTGGAGCATCTTTGCGCCACAGAAGCGTGAGCCTTGTGGAGGGAAGGCCACCTGAGATTGCAGATGCTGGGATGTGCTGCCTTCTGTCAATTGGTCTTAAGTACCTGCTGGAACAGTTCATTTTGATCCTGTTGATCTAACTCAGTCTGTTTTGCAGAATACTCAGCAATTCATCTACTCCTTTCTTTCTATCTTCTTCCCCATTCTGCTTTAACACATCAGGAGGTCACTTGTACTCAAAGCCTTTTTGTGTGTTCTCTAGCAAGTTGCATTCCTTGTCCCCCTCCCTGTCTTGTTGTTCCAGAGAAGAAATGTCAAGCAATGGAAGATCATGTTTTGCTCTAAAGGAAGAAAAACTTAATGCTGTATATCACAGCACAGGCAAAAGTTGCATATTTTTCCTTTGTGTACACCTATGTTCTGCCTCGATGTTCCCTGTCTTAACTGATTCTGAAGTTACCAGGCCACCAAAGGGAGTTCTAATTACTTTGGTTATTGAATTATAATTACTATGTTTACTATCTATTAAGATCCTCAGGGTAGTAGAGTTGGGTGATTAGGACATGATCTGTGGATCTTTTGTTTTGGTGATCTTCTTGTTTTAGGCAGTCAGGGCATTAAAAGATTACAACTTGCCTAACTTTCCAAACTGGAAGAGGTTGAAACTTGTGTTAGCCCTCTGACAGAAGGCCTCTCTACTTGTGACTGACTTGTTAACAAATTTAAGGTGTCAAATTCTGCTAGCTAGGAAAACATTAACTTGGTGACAATACTTAAACTTTTATTTTATGTCAGCCTGTTTTTTTTCTTTCTTTCTTTTTTTTTTTTTCTTTCTAGCTGCCTCTTTCTGTTCTTAGGCATTTTCTCGGATACCTTCTCGAGATACTACAGCTAATTACTAAACTGTGTCTCCCTTCTAGAATCTCAAATATGAATGAGGTGCCATTTCTTATAATTACGTGCATTTTGCTCTGCAGTGGACTCTTTACCAAAGTTCACAGCTTTTAGTTTTTTTATTTTTTAACTAAACTATGGTCTTAATGCCAGTTAATGATTTCAAATACCATTCATGAGTTCTTTTCTGCTATTGCTTGTTATCTTGATACTTGTTATCTTGATCCTCCTGGTGCTCATGGAACTGCTATAACCTGATAATAATAGGTAACATAATATTATTTCTTCTGAACTGCTACTCTTTCCAACCTAACCAATATCTTTGTTAGGAATGTGAATCATACAGTTGTACTGTGTCATCCACTAAACTGTATGATTTTGACTTCAGTAGGTGTACTTCTTGATAGAGCTACTTGCTTCCTTGGTGACGGTGTTGTAGGCTGTGTTCTGGACACTGTTGATGGTGCTTATAATCTGTTTAGGCTTTGAAGTTACACTTGTAGAGAAAATTAAGAAAAAATATTGGGGTATTTAGAGCCTTGTTTGTACTATTATATTTTTTTTATTTATGTGTACGCTTTTTCAGCCAGTCTAAGAGCTCTTCTAGGAAACGTTTCAGATTGCAACTCGGTCTCATAACTTCATATCTTAACAGCTTTCAGCGGTTCATTTGAAGCCTGTATAGAAAACATAGCCCCCTTTGCTGGGTAAATGTAAATATTCTTGATGTCAGTACAGGCTTCAAATCTTTCAACTTTTGTCCTCCATACTCTTCTTCATCCTTCAGAAGGTTTGCTCTGTGGTGGGGTGTTTCACTTGCAGAATCTCAAGTTGTAGAAAAGAGAAGGTAAAGCAGAGATTTTATACTACTTCAGAGGCTCCATGTGTATTTGGGTTTGCTCAGTTCTTACAAATGCTCTAGCCTAATTTAGGTAGGCCTTGTAGGGAATGTGTCCTCTTGCAGCCACCTTGTCTCTGTCCTGTATGAAAGAAACATCTCTTTCATAATCATATCTGAAAAAAAAGCGATGAATCAATTGGTACCCAGTTGTGTCTCCCTACTTGTGACAAGGATTCTAGTATGTGTAAATTGAAGGCTACAGCTTTTGCTTTCCTTATAGCAAAAACTTTCCTTTGTTGGGCCGTCTGTGTAGCTCAGTCTCAAAATCAGTTATCTGGAGGTTTTTGATTTCATCCTTGTCCTTCCATGCTCTGTATTTTCCTTCTACTTTATTTTCTTTTGGTTCTCTTTTTCAGTTAGAGGTATACTTATTTTGTATTTGCACGTAGACCATTCATAAATACTTAATACTCAGTGAATTAATGGCTTAAGGGTAGCATCGTTCAATGCATGCATGAAAAGGGTTTCTCCTTTCTCCTTTGCAAATGAAGTATGTATATCTGCATTCATAATGTATTATTCCGCTTTTTGTAATATAAATGTAAAATACTTGGGTCTGTTACGGTGCCCTATATCTTTCTTTGAGTTCTGGATGTTATCTATATTTATATAAATGCCACATCATGGGGTATGGGTCTTGGCGGTTTTTTAATGTCTCTGTTTTTAAACTTTACCCCTCTATTCCCTCCATGTTTATCCCCTCCATGTTTATTTTTACTTAACTGTGCTGTTTTGCAATGTTTTTTCTCTTCTCTGAGGCTTTTGTTTGTGTTTGCATTTACTTATGCCCTGCTGGTTGGCATATGAATGCCTCTGTAATCATATGGTGTGCACTGTTGAATATTTGTTCACATACCTTTTTGTTAGTATTCAAGTTAATAGTATAATCAGAATCACTGGAATCTGATTCCATGTCTAGAATATACTTCTCCTAGGAATGTAACAATAACCAAGTTTTTCTTTGTTAATTCAAAGCTCTCATTCTCTTTTCTCCCCAGCAACATGGAACACGTTGCACTTGCATTGGGCTTATGCACCACCTATCACCAGCTGCAGGGCAAATTTTCTGTTTGCCCTGTTTTTACTTGTCCCTGTGCAACCTACTTAAAGTTTAAATTGCTGCTTGAACTTTTTCCAAATTGAACTGGCAGATTTATTTGTTGTAATTGGAAAAGCCTCACAATGTGCATATTCCTTTTACTTTTTACCCTGTTTGTAGGCAGGTAGTGCTTTGATCAAATATTTGCAATCTAGTAGTTGCTCTCCTGGGTTTACATGTAATCTGTGGCTTGCATTCTGATGCTGTCTATGTTTCAATGATTACTTAAGCTGTCCTAAAATTTGTGTCAGTAGTGATGCACAATTTTGCAAATACAATGCTGAATCTTTTCTATAATCTATAAACCAGACCAAGCTGTGGTCTTTTTTTTTTTTATTCTCTGCAGCAGGTTCTTGCCACTCTGAGTGAAAGTCAAAAGAGAGAGTATAAATCTGCCTTTAAAGTTGGATCTCTTAATGTTACAAGCTGCTTCACAGCATCTGGGTCTCTCAAGTTTATACCACACAGTTCTGTCAAGCAAACCTGTTATAGTCAGCAGTAGTTGGCACCTTCATTGATAGCTTCTGAAGTTCAGAAAATAAGTAAAAATGTATTTCACTATAATCTGAACACTTTCATTTCTTTTACTCTGTAAAGATGGTTCCCTTGGGCAATGGGGAGACAGTGAGGGCGAGGTTGAGTAGCTTTAATTAAAATTGCCTCTGTTGTACCAGATCCTTTTGTACGTGCAAATTCATCTCCAGGAATGTCAGGCAACTGAATTGTCTCTTACTAAAAAAAAAAAAAAAAAAAAAAAAACCAACACAAACCCAAACAAAAAACAACCCATGTTCAACTGAAAACCTTGTGTGACCTTTTAATGTAATCCCAGCACTGGATCTGACATATCATAAGGGTGGTAAAAGTGTAGTGTAAACAAATACAAAAATACCTAAGGAAGTCACAGGAGTAATGTAAAGCAAATCTTCCTTGGGTCACATTTTTTAATTTGTAATTAAATTTAGTAATTTTTTTCATAAATAATGCAAACCACAGCTGTAAAAAAAGGAGGAGAGCAGATGTAGTTTCCATCTTTTGAAATAGGCAATCATTCTTGACAGAATATAAAATAAGTTTTAGAAGTTCTGACTCCTTGTAACATTGTGATCACAGTCAGTCACCACTAACACACCATCAAAGAGCGTGTCCGTAATAGGTTTACAGTGCAAAATTGTGTTACTGCAATAGACCAGTGCTTGGAAAGGGTGAGAACTTGATGCGTGCTGCTCGCTGCTGGTGCTCAGAACTGCAGAAAGCTAACGGGAGTGAGCAATAAGCTGAAATCAGAAGGAAGTTATTTTGTTTTATGCTCCTGCTTACCCGCTTGGACACCACCACCCTGACATAGAATTAGAGTGGAAATTTGTTCATAGTTGAATGTATGAACATCTTTTATCTTTTTGTTCTCTGTACTTTTTCATATGGAAAGGAAGATCTTAAGGTATCCATAGGTAGATATTTTTGTTAGATTTGTTTGAACATTTTCATGAAAATGTAAGACATATGTTGGTTTTGATTAATCAGTTCTCATTTTTTCCAGAAAACAGTAGTCTGTTTGGATGATGCAGTTTTATATAACTCAATTTCATAGAAATATAATTGTAGACTGTGTTTGTGAAGTTTATTTGTTATGTCTATTTCAAAGAGCATCCTGGATTTTAAAGGCAAAGAATCACCTCTGATTTTAGGTGTTTCCATTTTGAGTTGTTTCTTCTGTGACGCTTAAGCAAACAAGAATAGATTATATTGAGTATCTTCAAATGTTTTTGCCCATCAGGTTACCTCCATGATTGTGTTAGTTACTGCCTTATCTTGTTGTCCTTCCTTTTCTGTTTTTTCTTCTCTTTCCTCTCTACTGCTTTTTACATTTAAACAGTAGAGTTTTTGCACAGTAGGGATGGTCTCTCTAGTGTGGCTAAGAAAATTGTGTTTTAGTGGGCTAAACCACGCATTTTTAAGAATATAAGCATCTGCATGCCTGCCTTTGTTTCATCTTGCTTTTAATTTGACTTGAGTAATGAAAATAAACTGACCTGTTTCAATTTTCTCTGTAGTCAAATTCCTTTAACTTTGCTTTGTTATGCCTCTCTCTGCTGTTGTATATAAGGTCACAAAATTAAAGCCGAGCATTTAAGTTAAAAATAATAAAGGCACCCTTCTATTCATAATTTTCATAGGAGCAATTGTGACCATATTGCACACTATTATTAACTAGAATGAACTTGAACTTTGAAGTCCTTCCATCTTGCTCCTCTTGCAAATGTATTTTAAATGGTTTCCTGTGAATCTAATATCAAACTGTGGTGCATTATTCAGTCTCCTTTTTTCAGGTTTTTATATGTAAAAAATCCTGTAGGCAATGTTTTGCCTTGCTTGTTTGTCATTTTGTAGTTTTGGTTATCCCTGAAAATTTACAGTTAGAAACAAATATTTTCCAGAAATACTGTGGAGCATTTGAAAAAGTACTTGATCATCTTTAACTTCTGTTGGGAATATTTTCTAATATAAATTATCATTTTAATACAAAATTGTGTGCCAATATCATGTAGTCAACAATTGGCATAACTGCATTAATACTTAAGATAAAAATTTGTTATATACTTAGGTTTTGGTTTTGGTTTTGTTTTTTTTTTTTTTTTTTTTAATCTAGAGATGCTGAATAAGAAGGAATTTGTACTCCTGGGAGAGCAAGGCTGAATGTTAGGGTAAATTTAGGGTATCTTGAGGAGACGGCTAAAGTAGAGTTCAACTGGTTTCATACCCCACTGCCACTTGTCTAAGGACATAATTCAGATTGTAAATAGAAGTTATAATATTATAAATGTATTAAAAATATATAAATATAACATAATATATAAAATATATAAAAATATATATAAAATATATAATATATAAATATATAATAATATATAAAAATTATAAACTCGCACTCAGCTATAATGTTTGACAGATACCTATGTTCCGGGATGATGTTCAGAATGGGTTTTCTCATTTTGTAAACGAGAAAACACACATAGCTGTGCAAATTCAGTTTGTTAAAAGATTATTTTCAGACATTGACTGGAGAAGTGACTAGATTGTGCGTAATCCTTTAACTAACATTATCTTGTCTCATGGAAACAATTTTCTATTTTGAAGTGCTGTGAATGTGTCATATACCTTTCAAAAGCACATAATCTGTAAGTGTCAAAAGTGTGTTTTGTTTTTCAAATAAGACAGCTGAAAGCTAGGCTGACACAATCAACCATCTTGACACCTCCTGTGAAAAACAGCTTAGTTTGCAGAACTTGCATTAATCTGTGGTTGGTTGGGTTTTTTTCAAATTAATTAGTAATCAGTAGTATGTAGGCATTGGAGGTTTTTCTCCCACACCCTTTATATTACTATCTTCTATTCCTGCGACTGAAGCAATCTATTGTGCTGAGTATAAAAAAATAAATTGGGTGTGGCAAGGTAAAAGATACTGTAGAACTCATGCATACTGTAATATTCTAAAACTGATAAATATATTAATGTATATTTATACAAAATGAATGATATGTAACATTCTAAGCTATCTGGCTACATGCTTTGTTCATTGTCATATGAACCTATGGCTAGTAAATTATACAGTAGGGTGAAAATGATAACAACGAGTTAAGTTTTATACAGTTGGCTCTTTTAACACAGTCTTTCTCATCAGCGTGCATAAGTAGGTGATATTCTTTAGTGGCTGGTGTTCCATAAAACCTGAAGACATTTTAGTCTAGTCTGTTTTTAAAGAGAGTCATTCAGATTCCAGTTTTAATTTCTCTTGTTGTCTATGGTTGTATACTTGTGCCTATGGAGATTTTCCTCTTGCTCTGACATCTGTTTTCATGAGAGCACTGCTCTACTTCATGAATTGAATAAACATTTTAATAAGCATGACTTTGTTCTGCTCTTGGGGAAACTCAGACTTATCAGCATGGGTCTATTGAGAAAGGTGAGCAAAGGTCCTCTGGGCGTGCCAAGTCAGCAGTCTGTGCATGTTGGGGCCGAGAAATGCATGAAATAGACTGCAAGTTTAACAAGTCAGAATGTTTTTGTTATTTCCATATTTATCAAAGATGTCAAGGAATGTGATCACAAGGCCTTCCAGGGATTAACCGCTCTAGTATTTTGATTGTTTTTTGGGTGTTTTTTTTTTTTTTAAAACTGTGACAACAGCCAAGTTTTCAATGTGCAGCAGTGCTTTCATATTTATGAATATGAAGAATGACTGGCTGATCTTGGAGATCTTTTCTGAATGGCAGGCAGCGTTCTCTGAATGTTCAATCACACCCTGCAACTGATGGGGACTTACGCTTTGGGAGGTGACTAGTATTTTGGCATGTTTCCCATGACCAAAAGCCTGGAATGAATATTCTGTAGTGTCTGTAAATATACTTCTGTAGATCAACCAGTCAATAATTCTTCGAAATACGCATGTAATCTGAGCAGTGAATTTAATCTCTTTAGGTTTGCAAGGGTTATCAAAGCATTTTGAATATCTTCGCTTAGGAGTGAGCACAAGATTTTGAAAATTGGAATGGACAGGTTCTCTTCCTACCAATACTGAGAGCTAACCAGAAAAGGAGAATAAGAAATGAGGGAACCCAACCACGAGACACACCTGTAGATAGAGCTCTGTTTGCAAAATGGGTTTGATTTCATGACTAGCTTGCTGAAACCTGACTCTAGGGGTTATTCAGTAGATTGATCTATCCCACTTACTGGTGCTGTGTACTTCTGCTGTATCAAAATTATGAACAGGATGATGGTAAATGAAGTGAAAGTTGTATATCAGGTGTCTAAAGGTGAAAAATAGAGGGAAGCATTGGCATGGGTGGAAGGGTTTTCGCTATTTTTGATACCTTTTTGTTTTCCAAGAGTTACATTCTCCAAATTTCAACTTCATAGTTTGAACTCAAGTTCCTGTAATCCAAGACACAGGATCACATGCATGTGTGTGCATGTGCTCGTGAATCTGCGTGCAAAACTGCCTTTGAACTTCTGGCCAGTTTCAGCCAGATTTGACAGAAGATTAAAAAAAAAAGTTTTTATAAATGTGGTGAAAGTAGATGACCATCTTAAGAAGGTAAAGAAAAATTGTAGGTGCCCCCAACCATGAGAGAAGATTCAACAGGTCGTCAAAATTCTTAACCTATTGCAAACAAACAAGCAAAATACTCCAAGTGTAGTACAGCCTGTTCTGGCTTTAAAACCTTTGGAAGAACAATGATGAGTTCTGTTTGAAGAATTGATTTTATGCTCCAGGAAAAAAATTGTGGAATAACTGGAGCCTTTCCAATTAATGTAGGAATATTGATCAAATATAGAAAGAGACCATAAAAGAGTCCTTTTGATGTTAATGAGTCTAGAAAATTGTTGCATCTTGTTTTCATTCGCAGTGGTTAAAAAATCAGTCATGTTTTTTGCCATAGGTTTATTGTGATGAAATAGAGATTTGATGCAAGCTGTTATTTGTTTTGGGTACAGTGCCTTACTTCTTTTTTTTTTTCCTTGTCATCTTTTTCTTGTTATTTTGGCATTTTGAGGGGTGGGGTTTTTTCTTCAAACACTTGCATTTATGCATTGATGTGTTCCAGCTGGTAGTTCATGGGCTAGATCCATGGGAAACTTTGTATCCTGCTGTCTTTTCCTTGAGGAAGAATGGACCACGTATGAAGGCTGTACTTGCAACCCCTGCTGATTCCTGCCTGTGGGCAGCAGTTGTAGCCAAAGTCACCTGCTTGTCAGTGTATAAGAATAAGGCAGAGGTGAACCTTCTGGTCATGCATTTGGCTTTGCTCTTTCAGCTGCTTACTTCTGCTGCAAGGTTGGGCAAGCTTAGCTAGAGAAAGAGGTATTTTGTGCTTAAGTCATTGTCTAGAAAGCTGTATAATAACAGGCGTGAACAGTCAGTGTTAAAATACTGTTTGGATGCTTCTTGGTAAAGATCAGGGTTTTTTTTCTGTAGCAGTTTTGAAAGAACAAATGTGGTCAATGTTGGTCAGAACTCTGACTGTTAATGAAATCATCAAATATGATTTAATATTTGTTAATGTCCAGAAGGTGCTAATGTATCTTTCCAAGTTAAGGTAGGAAAGAGAACTTAATCATGTTACAGATTGCTCTAGGTTAGCTCATCTGTTGATAGGATTGATTTTAAAAAAAATAACAGTTCATATACAGTGAAGTCTGCCTGCACTGGCCAAGTATTTTAGCATCTCCTGAGTCCAACCTGTAGCTATATATGGTTCTTCTGAGACAGATCTCTATTATACACAGGGCATGAGGGTGAAAGAAATATTTACTATTAGACTCTGCTAGAGAAATGAAAATAGCAATAATGCTATTTCACTCTTATGTAGCACCTTTCATCTAAAGATTTCAAAGCACTTTAATACCATTTAATTAAGCTTTAAAATGTCCCTCTGTTATAGATTGATTATATTCCTTGTTTACAGATGGGAGAAATATAACTAAGTCCAGTACAAAATGTTGCAAAGGGAGCTCTTAATAAGAGCCAGGAATAAAACCCCAGGAATCTTAAATCCCAGTTTTCTGCTTTAGGCTTAGATCCAGCAAACACTTCTGCAAGTGTTCTAATTCCTGCACTGCTCACATGCTTAAAGTTAAATACCTGAATAAGTACTTGGAGGAATGGGGAAGTAACAATTGGGAGTCTTGCCTTTTTCAATCTGAGGAATGTAAAATGCCAAACGTATTTCCAGCTGCTCTTGGGCTTTGCACTCTAAAATGTATATTAATAAATAATTCTGTGGGAAATTATGTTAGATAGGTGATAGTTTTCATTTTTAAAAATAATCAGCTTCTTACTTCCTACAAACTAAAGTGCAGAAATTTCAAATATATAATAAAAATGCAGTTCTATACAAGTTGGGCTTGGAGTGGCTTAGGGATTCAGTAGTGTGAAAGTTCTCCTTTTGTATTGTCAGATACCCGTACAGAGGAGGAGTGAAGTGTGCTACAGGAGTTGAATGCCCTCGAAGATTGGCTCGGTAGAAAATGTAATTGACCAGTGTGGTAAATAGTGCAAGGTCATGCACTTAAGTCCTAATAACAAAAGTTTATTTTGTAAAGTGGTGGTAAGTCATCATTTGGAAACAGGGAGAATAGTGTTGTGTAGGCTAGTCTCTTGGAGAGGACTGAGACATCCATGGGTAAAATGAAAATGTGATTTTAGAAGAGGTACATCTTACAGATAAAGAGAAGTCTGAATGCCATCTCATAAGGCACTCTTGAGACTTTGTGTAGAACTTGGTGGGAAATCAACAGTGTTTAAAAAAATATCAAGAAGAAATTAGTTTAAAGAAGAGCTATTGTCAGGAACACTAAGCCTCTCTTTTGAGAGGAAACTGAAAGACCTTTGCTTGTTTACTCTACCAAGTTAAAGATACGAAGGGATAGGAACATAGGGGTTTTCCCTGTGCAGGAGAGGTGAAGTATAAGCTGAACTGCTCTGACGGTACAAAAAACTACCAGCTAAGTTGAAAAGTACTTATGCTTATTGTGGAAATTAGAATTGGTTGTGTCATCAGTTAGCAATGTAGTTGTACATCTGCCCACAGCAGTGACTTTTAAGTGGGCTTTGCTCAGCTTGAGGAAAGTACTATATTTTGTTGCAGCTCTGATAGCAGGAGACTAGACTTGATGTCTTGAGAAGCCGCCTCCTTGTGCATTATATTTATAAATATAATATAAATGTTCCATAAATACTGAAGAAACTTTGGGAACAATGCCATAGGGCTAAGCTCTGATACAGCATCGCTGCTTTTTAAAATTCTGCTTCTTCAGTCTGTTTAATTTCTGCCATGTGTTCACCTTGCCCCGGTAACCTTAACCTATTTTTTTCAGACAGCTGAGAAGCACTAGCAGTGTGGTTTCCTGGGACTGTGCAGAAGTGTCTTTCAGCCTTTCCCGTGCTTCCCGGGTCCTCACTGAGCTGCTGCCTGGTGTGTTTCAGAGCCACAGGAGGGCTGTTGGAACAAGCTTCCATTTGCTCTGTGGGTTTATTTTAGCAGCTGGCTTTGCCATTCTGTGTTGCAGTGGAGAAATGTGATGGTGAAGGAGTAGGCAAGAGGGCTCTGTCATACAAGATCCCCCTGATATAAGAAAACTTTTCAGTGGCAGTAATACCCACAGACAGGGCAGCTTGACATCACAGCGGAGGTACTAAGCTGTTGCAGAATTATTTATAAAAAGAGAAAAGGTAATCAGTTGTCTTCCACTCAGTCCACTTGTCACAGCAATGCCAGCTGATTTGAACACAGTGAACTGTTTCTGTTTTTAACTGTAGCTAATGTTAAGTTATTGAAATAATAACTGAAATATAGATTATATGTCAGCGAAGTGCTTTGCAGGTGATGCACCTTTTAATTGTCTGAATATTAATATGAAAACAGACACTTAATGATCTTTCTCCATTTTTTTTCAGTTGCAGAAAGTATACTTT
Source organism: Calonectris borealis (assembly GCF_964195595.1). Taxonomy (NCBI): domain Eukaryota; kingdom Metazoa; phylum Chordata; class Aves; order Procellariiformes; family Procellariidae; genus Calonectris; species Calonectris borealis. Next base: position 38,319,655 of record NC_134316.1, read on the forward strand.
TTAAAAATAGTTACGTTGTGTTATGAGAAAGGGAGGAAAAACTTGTTTGAAAAGTTTTAAGTTTACGAAAAAGCAAAAATTTATCATGCAATTATTTAATTGCATTGTCTATTTGGTGGTCGTAATACAACTGGTTTATTCCCAGTTGAGCTGATAACTAAAAATGCAGGAAAGAGGAATGTTTTTGTTTGGTGTTGCAGCAGTGAAGAATGACAGGCTCCCTTGTGTTCGGCTCAGGCAAAAGGAGTGCTATAGTCATGAGAGAAATAATGCAGAACTGTTTACAACCCATTCACGTTTCTTAAGTAATTTTTCTGCTTTTGTTACTGCATATAGGGATTCAGATACAGCAGTGTATATGATGCTGCTTGTAAGCTAAAAGCATAGAAGTCTGCCTTCCTGTTATTTTGTGAGATGACGGGTAAAAAAATACATTTTTGACAAAACATTAGTTTTCCTCTGTTGCCGGTAACCACTTACAAATAGTGAAATATTGTTTAATTATTTAAAACAACTTTATCTGCATAGCACTTTCTTGTGCTTTTTTCAGTTTGGTCAATGGAAGCATGTTAGCAATTTTTAGTAAGTTTTACTTCCAGACTAGTACACAGAAACAAACATCTGTGATGTTTGAATTGCTCATACTGCAGGGTTAAACTTGACTCATATGTCATGCACATCACACAGAAGCACCATATTCTACTTTTGCCCTTTGGCTAGGATCGCAAGTGCTTGATAAGATGGCAAAGACAGAAGTTTTTCCTTGAAAATGCTCTTCTTTGATGGTAGGTGTTGTTAAGGTACCAGATACAAAAGCATCCAGATCTTTTTGTACGTCTGTATTAGTTTGTAACCTTCAGGCATACTCTACAGCATGAAAGAGGAAGAAGAAATAAAAGGTGCACCTACTCCTAGTAGGGTTGTGTGGCAGTGAGGGATGTGGAATGGTCTTATGGCCTTACAGCTTCCCTGACTACTTAGGTGGCTGAGCATCACGTTAGTATGACAGTAGTGCTTGTAGTACCTACCGGTGCTAGTGAGACGTAAGCATGAGTTACGCAGCGTGTGTTACGTACTGTATTCCTGGGTCCTGCAGTTAGGAGGCATCAAATGTTTTGAAGACTCTCCCTTCTCCTCTTGTTTCGTCTGCCCAATGAGTTACGCACCATTTATTCATGCACATAAGTTTAAATACTCAGGTATAGTCACTATTCAATGTCAGATGTATTTTCAACTCCTTATTTCTCCTATTTGTTACGTTGTCAGTTTAAAAGTGAGGGGCTATTGAATTTGCATCACTTCAGTAACTTTGGGGATGTGCCTCTGGTATTTGGAGGTTGTGATGAGTTGGGGACAGAAGCTGAATCTTGTGGTATGACAGGACAGAAAGGGAATGTAGCTGCTGGAGTAGGGTGCAGGCATGCCAAGTAGGGCCCCAGAGGTACCAAACTTTTCAAATTCACTTTAACACCTGTGTCCCCACTCTGTGTCCTTTCTGTACAGAAAAATTCATGCAGATTCCCACATTTAATTTTAATTTTCTTTGGCTGTAACTGGTTCCTGCCACATCTTCTGAGAAATTCAGAGAATAAAGTACTGTCTCCCTAATACCTGTGTTTGAAAAAAATACTGATTGCTCATCACTGATGAGAAATGTAACATATAGAGTTATGCTGTAGTGGGCAGGTGTGTTTGCAGTGTTTTTTATAAAAGCTGTTCTTAGGTTTTTTGTTTTGTTTTAAAAAAAAAAAAGGAACAATAATGAGGACATTATTCATCTTGCCAAACCTGTGTTCTGAGCCAAAATTGACTTAATTGACTATTATTAGGACCAACAATTTGAATAGCAGCAGCATTCTCCCCACCACTTGGTGAGAAAACATGGATGTAGTTGAAATGAGGGAATGAGAGACCACGGAGTCAAGCAGGGGAGGGAAAAATGATGTGTTTTCCACTTGGGTTGTATCCAACAAAAAAAAAAATCTAATTTCCTTTTTCTTCTCTGGGGTAGCACAATGGGAAGCATAAGCAACAGAAGTAGGGGCAAGTATAGAGAAGAAAGGTACAAAGACGGTTAGCTGATTTGACCATGTCTGTGGTCATTTGTGCAGTCACGTCAGTCACAGGTTCCTCTGCCTCACACCCTTCACTTGCTGGTGGAGCCAGATTTCTCTGCTACTTTGAGAGTTGTGTTTGCAGCAGCAGCAGCCACCTCCCAGTTCAACAGCAACACCTCCCTGATTCTGTGGGAGATCATCCTCCAGGAAGCTGACAGCAGATCTGTTTGCCAGCAGCAACTGGGGACAGAGTAAATCGAAGCAAGGTTTTTTGTTTTTTTTTTTTTTTTCTTTTGTCCGAATGAGTGAATGAAGTGTTGAGATGGGGCCTCATCCAGAGGAAATTGTAAACCATATGACTTTGTCTTGGTTGTGCTGTATTAAAAGTTGCGCTGTTTTCTTACTTAAAATAGTGTGTTTTGTGTTTTTTAAAATGATGTGTGTGTTTGAAAATAATTTGGCTTTAAAAAAATAAGTCATGCCAACTAGGCTGACTATACTTAGTTTTATATTTAAATCTCTTTACTCCAGGAGTAGAATGTGACTAAGGCTGGGAACCCATTAGGCTAACGTGTGTACAGTACGTATGCACAAGATGACGTGGTTTGGGCCACAAAATACTTACAGTCAAAATGAATATTGAAATTTGGGCTTGTTTTGAAATCCCAGTTCATACAGAGAAGGAAAAAATACTTGGTTAAAAATAGTCAGGATTAGAATGTAGAAAACCTTAACAGATGGGTGTATGTGTTTCAGGACATGTGCGCTTAACTTTCATTTCTTTACCAAGAGATTCGCATGCTGAATTGATTACTCCGTAGCTGTTTCCTGCATAATTTCATATGTTTTTGGCTGAAACATCCTGTACCAGCCATTGTAGAGGCAGGACACTAGACCTGGTCGGAGAGAGCCTCTCTTCTCCTGCTTGTGGTTTATCGGAATCCCTCCTCCAGGCTGGCTCATGACTTACAGCATGGGAGGTGCAGCCCCCACAGCGCTGCAGACTGCCTACTCTTAGTCTCCATTTTACTTCAGCCCATCTCGCCTGGTCCCTGTCCCAAAGTCAAGCTTTCTGTCTGGTCTCAGGGTCCTATTAATCTTTTGCAAAAATTCAGAAAGTGAATGTAGGGCTTCTACATGAAATAGTAAGACATAATTACTAAAGCTTTCTAGAATATTTTAGTCAATCTTAAGATTAGATTTAGTTTCTTAGGCCAATTTTTTTTCAGACAAACCTAAAGCAGTGCTGGAAATGCTTATACTGTGATAGAGATGGGAGACAGTTTAAAAATAAATCTCTCAAGTTTCCATTTGAGTGGAAACCCAACTGGGGAAAAAGTTTGACGTTTAGAGTATTAGTTAGGTGTTTAGAATATTAACCTTATCTATAGATGTTTCACATACCGCTTCATTAACATTGCATCCCGATGAGTCTTTCTATTTGTGACTTCCAGAGCTGGAATTTCTAGGGATGAGGCAGCAGCTATCAAAAATACAATTAGATCTAATTGTTGTGAAATAAGTATTTTATTGGCACAGATGACAGGGGTTGAGAAATACACACTATCTTTCATCTGTGCATTTCAAATCACTTTCCAGATGAGCTAATTAGGCCTTCTAGATAATTAGATGTAACTTATAAATAAATAATGGGAAGTGACTTGCCTAGTATCACATAGCAAATCAAAAGCTGGCTAAAATGAAACCTGGGAGACCTGGCTCCAAATTTCCTGCCATCAGCACGCAGTCAGTCTGTAGCTCCCGATGTTGCATCTAAGAAAGATGTATTTGCACAAGACCATGAAAAGTTGAGGGCTTGAATTTTCAGATCTCTGCTGCAGCTCGTACTTCATTGTACAGTATTTCACAGGGTTGTTGCGGAAGAAGAGCAGAGCTCCTTCTTTGCTGAATGAAGTAATGCTTATTTAAAAAGGCAGGCTATGGTGAAAGCGTGGGGAATGCCAGTATATTCCTGTAACAAGGTGGAAGCTTTGACTTTGTTAATTGAGTCCTGCTTTGGGAACGGTCTCTAGGTTAAATAAACAGTAGTTTGATGTTCCCCTAACACAAAGGATTGCTTTATTTGAGGCATTGCATGTGCTTGAATGTTTTTTGTTGGTTTTTGTTTGTTGGTTGTTTTGGGGTTTTTTTTTGTGTGGTGTGTTTGTTTTTTTTTTTTTAAAAAAAAAAAAAAACCTGAAGATCACACTGATCCTGAAATTTTAGTATTTGATTTTCCTACCAGTGTTGGTAACATAATTTATCTTGGTGAAAGAATGGACTGCTATTTTATCAGTAGATTACCCCCTTTTGGTTACTCTTAGGAACTCAAATCTAAACTATTGTTCTTGGAGTATTGATGATATTGATAACCTTCTGTTTAAGCTGTCTCTAGTGAAGAATGACGTATCCCTTTGGAACTGTATGTATGTAATTTATGAACTAAGGAGAGTTCAAGTGCTTCACGTATAATGAATTAGGGTGCCTGGAGCTCTTACCTCAGAACTTCCAGTGTGAAAAGCATGCTACTGACCGTATAAAGCTCACTGGTGTACTGGAGTGCGTAGTGACACTCAAAAGCAGTAGGTGTTACTTTGAGTATCTTTGCTTGTATTTGAAATGAACCTTTTAAAGGCTTAAACCCAAAGTTTTTTGCCCAACTCCTTAGCGGTTTGCTTTGATGCATGTGCTTGTGGGACCCTCTGGCGGTACCCACATACAGTGAGCAGGGCTAACATGCTCTATCCAGCCCCCCTGGAAACGGGAAGTGTTTGGAGTTCAGAAAAAGACTTCCAGCTTGTGAAATTTTATCCAGGTTCTTTGAAGTTTTGGGGGGAAGGTTCAGGAAATTGAGTACGCTTCTCTGTTCAGAAATCAGGGAGTCTAGGTCCTTATGGAAGGACAGAATTTGTGTTTTCATGTTACAGGGATCACAAAAAAAATTTTGAGATGGCATGTTTCATACAATGAAACTAAGAACTTCATAATATTGATGTTTGTGAGAATAATATTTTAGCATAGTCTGATCTCATTATGCAAGGAATAACCATACAAGTTCTCTCTCTGAATAACAATACATCTTTTTGGTATGAAATTAAATAATAGCATGTGAGGGACTTTTTCAAATCATACTGCAGCATTGATAACTTTTTTTAATTAATAGGAGTTATGTGTTTTGCATACATAAGCATAAACGTTACTTGGCAAGAATTACTTCTTACCACATTGTTCTTAAGGTACAAGTAGAAAGGCAAATCAATTTCTCATGGGAAAAGTGATGTTGATGAAGGTATGCAGCAAATCAGGGTATTAATTTAAATAATGTGTTGTTAATCAAACTGAGTGATGAGGCAACGTGAACCATGACGAACAATGATAAATTAGTTTATCCTGAAGACAAATTCATTATAATTAGGTTACAGACACTGTAAGAAAAATGGCACTCAAAATAGCTACAGATTACCAAGCAGCTCTGCCTTCTGTGCGTTCTCTATATGGAGACACTATGATTCTATGATTCTGTGACTTCCATAGAGAAGATTAAATAGCAGTTGGATTAGAGAGAGAGGATTGTTGAAGCCACGTTTCATAGTGAGACCAGATTCTACTACCTTTCCATGAAATGATACCATGTTCTGAAAACAGTTCTATCAGCTTCACTGGTGCTACTTGCAGAAAAAATTTACTGCTTAACATGAGTAAGGATTGCAGATAGCAAATATACAGCATTCTTCTTACACTGACAGAACCAGTACAGTTGCAAGAATCTCTAGCTGAGTTCTGATACAGGATGGAATCCTTTTAGGTAACAAAATATATTAATAACTTAACTAATTATGAAAGTTACATTCGGCTCTCTGATGTTCATGAGAGATTAAAGATCAGATTTGAAGAGACAGCCAAGCCAAATTAGCATTTTGTTCCTGCTAGGAGTAGTCCTGCTTCTTTTTCCTCCCTCACTTGTTCTGATGTTCATCTGATCCCTTGGTAAGTTGATTGAAGTTACCAACTTGCAGAAGGTTCGTTCTGGATAGATTAGCTTTCTGCCAGTGAATTGACTCACTGAAGGATCACATGAATATCAGAGCTGATACAAGGAAAGCATCAGGAATGTGTGGCTGGAAAGGGGAGTGCTGAGAGGAGGAGGGAGTACGGGACCTGTTTTCGGCAGCAGTTGATCTGTTACATCAGCTCAGCTGAGTTCCTCTTATTGCACAGTTAGCATCTAACTGCTTTAAATTGGTCTAGTTTTCAAAATGCCAGTCTGTAAAATACTCAGTATATTCAGAGAGGTGGGGCTACCCAAGAAAAGTAATGACTAGAAAATAATTCAGTCCTACCAACAGTGAATTACTCTGTCAACTGGGAATAATGGACTTTCTGCTGGTATGGTGAATGACACTGACTTTTTGAAAGAAGAAGTCTTGTTGATAAAGAGGAGAAACCTATTACTTTCAAAGCTTGTATTTCTCATTTGCTAGTATTCTACCATTCTATGAAATTAATTCAGTTATTTCAGTCAGTGATATTGTGGATATTGTGTTGGAGCACAAAACCAATGTATGTGCTGGAGTGCTGGCCCTTGCAGAGTCATTCATGCTGAGTCCTTCCTGGATTGGGATAAATAGCAAAGTTCTGCTACATGTGCTGTAACTGTACCAAAGAAATATGCAATGTCTGTCTCCTTAGGCAATCCAGAATTCTTTCATCATCTGCAGGCACAGACTTTTTATGCTTTTGGGAAAAAAATGCATATGCTTAGAATAATTTAAAATATACTATTGGGTACATTGTGTTTATCCTAAAGCTCTTGAGCTGGAAGTAAAAAGTGCAGAAAGCCTCTGAGGTTTGCTGTTCTTTAGTGGATCTGAATAACAGGTGTTCTCAGTACTATTGATTGCCTTTGCAGTGTGCCAGAAGAGTACTTGAGCTCATGCTGTCAGGCTTAGTTTTTTCTTTTTATTCCAAGGCAGGATACAAAAGCATGAAGAGAGTCTGCCTTTTACTGACCTTCTAATTGTCTGTGGACAGGCAAGAAGTTGCATATTTCCCTTTTAAGGTTGCAAAAATGGCCTTGTTGACTATCTTAAGCCAGGATTTTAACATATTCCTCCGCCTTTATAGTTCAAGTGCCATGCCTGCATTATACTGGATTATAGCCTTGCTGCTGTGACCCTGTCTTTTCATTACCACATTTCTGGTTTTCTTGTATGTCCAAGAATAGAGGACTTCAGTACTCCAGTTCTGTGCTTCTCAGTAAGCATTTACACAAATGAGAAGGCATGATAAATAATCTTTTGGGGTGAGTATTTAAACTTGACAGGTTTATGTATGTGATTATAAACATAAGCATGTGAAATTAGCCTTTGTGTATGACTTCTATCAAAAGCTTCCTTCAAAAAGCCCAAACAAGTCACAGATTTGTTAAAGGACCACAAAACAGGATCAAGAATGAGCAATGTAGTGTTAATTGTGCATGTCAGCAGTGCAAGGTTACCTCTTCCTGTGGTGGCTATCCTGTTGATACCCACTTAGGGATGATTCTTCCTTGCTTTTCATTGGAGAAACTGTGGATTGTAGTTTGAGTTGAAGTAGAAAGCTTTTCTATAAGACTACTAGAAAGCTTTTCTATAAGACTGTTCATGTTTCTTGCCTACACATGTCCTACAAACAAACACCCTATCAAGTCTCTCTCAGTTCCTTGAGTCTTTGGTTAGAGGTAAATTTAAGTATCATCTCAGAACAACAATTTCGGGGGGATTCCACAGATAATAGCTGTATTTACAGTGAGCAGAGGTAGCCTTGTGGTGACAGTCTTAAGAGTAGAAATCACGAGATCTGAAATCTGTTCTGCCTTTGTCCTAGACTTAGTTCTTAATATAGACAAGTCACAGCATGTCTCTGCTGTGAAATAGGGATTAGACCTGCCTACTTAACAACAGCATAAGTTTGCTACCCTCTCTAAAGAAAGAAGGTTGTTAAAGAAGTGCAAAGTGCCATTTCCACTCTGTTTGCATTTCATTTGAACTCTGGATTTCCAGGGTGAAGGAAAATGAGTGTTTGTTTTATTGTTTCAGACCCCTTTGGATCCAAAGTATTGCAGCTGGAAAAAGACCTTTTTTCTCACCCAAAGCTTCCAATTTTTTTTCTTCCTCCTCACGTGTTTTGAAAGTGTTCTCATGTTGCTGCATCTGCCTCTGTCAGTTATGCCAATAAACTGTTTGCGTGCTGGCACTTTTGAATTTTTTTCTAATATAAAATTTTTTTGGTTTCTGATATGCTTTAATTTCTTCAGAGCTGCGCCTTGGCTGCTGCACGTGCAGCAGTAGAAGCCATGGGTGCAACTAAAACCATGAACTGTTTGACTAATGGCAACTGTTTTTTTGTTTTTCCTAAATAAAATATGAAAATGGGAGAGATATCCATGTTAGTGTCACTTTTCTCTTTGTATTTCTGCTCAGTGGTGACCTTTGACTCTACAGATTGAAATGTTTTTGTTGTTTTAAACCATTTTTGGTATTGGTATAGAGATTTTGAAGGTAGCAGGTATTTTCTTCTTTTTATGGAAATATTCCTTGATTTGGGTTTTACAAACTTTCCCACCCAACCTCTTTTTTATTCAGTGCTTCAGCGCTGCTTTGCTTTGCTCTTTGTATCAGTTAGGAAATGAAAACAACAAGTGAAATAGTGTTCAAAACATGGAAGTGTTGGTTGTACGTTTGATGCCTGTTGGAACATGTAACACACCGTGCTGTTCCCGGCTCATCTTTTATGACTCATTAGCACCTTTTCGGAAAAGGTTGCTTCTGCTAGGCTAAGTGGAGCGTGAGGGAGGAGGGGGATCCTTCTTTAGCCTTTTCATGTGTTTTGTTTTAGTCCTCTGTATTTATAGTGGCCTGGCTTGAAGGCTAGCACATTCCTGTGGGTGCTACTACCTATTTTTACCAGGTGTCCTTCCTTGCATTGAAGACTTGAAACTTCATACTTTGAGATTAACAGATCAAGCAGTTAACAAGGCTTCAAACAGCCTTTTGATGGAACAAATCTGTTCCGGAGTGCTAGTAAATTGCTGGAAGTTTGCTTCTTATGCTTTATTTTTTCTACTTTCTTTGGACTATCTTGATAAGTTACCTGTTTTTGGAGTAACAGACAAATTAACAAATTACATAAATATGAAAAATCTCACATTGCTCCTTTTTTTGTAGCTTGGGGTGCCTGGTAGGAGTTTAAAATAACAAACATCCATCAATGTTGTTTTCCTGGTTCAAATGGCAACTGTTTGAAACATTTGCTGTCTAGCAGTGCGTGGATAACACACTTTATTAGAAGTCACATGTCTGGAGAATTGTATCTGAGCCAGTGTGTTTTAATTTTTTTTACAACAAGCTATGCTGCTAATCTTTGCTCAAAAACTAGGCTTTTGGCTGGTGTTCCTCAACCTCAAAGCATGTAATTTGGCTAAAGGAGATATTTTATTCTTCAACATTTGTGAAGCATGTAGGTATGTGAAGAGCAACGAACTCTGGCATAAGCAGCCTGTCATATTATTCACTCATTTTTGAGCTAAGCTTATTGCTATTGATCTTACGAAGCACTCCTAGATCTTGGCTATGGCTGCCTTTAGAAATGGGGATCAGCATGAGTTAAATACAAATTTTGGTCTGGTTTCTAACAGCTTTGTTTATGCTTATTTTTTCCTACCTCCTCTGTTGGTATATTAGTATAAATCACTATAACTTGCTTGAAGGAAACGGAGCAATGCTGAGTAACAACTGCTAAGGTTTCGGACCTTATTTTTTTTCTTACTGTGTTTGTTTTAGACGACAAAAGACCTCATTGTGAGAGAGAGAGGTAATATTTAAGCATCTAGTTTAGCATTTAAAAGGAAAGGAATAACCACATGCAGAAATAGACTTTTTTCTTACTGTGATAGCCAACCTCAACAGTAGCTCCAATGTTTAAAAGTTTGATGTAGCAAATGGTGAGCTGTACTCTGTCGAGATTCCAGCTTATGTAGTTGCACTAACTGAACTGTTAAGGAGTGAAAAGTCTGTCTAATAAATTTTCACAAAGCTTTTAGTTGTGAAGAGACAAATATAAATATTTGTGGTTGTGAGGAACTTTGTACACATCAGTGGGGTAAAATGGAATAATACAGTCTTTTCTTTGCCTCTCTCAGTGGTTTTGAAGAACCACAGAAACGTAAGTATTCATCATAATTTAACAAAAGGCAGTATCTCAGTTTTCCACCTACGTCCAGAATGAGTTGAATTCAGAGGAGGAGAAGGATTCATGGGGAGGATGGTTTTCAGCTGCGTTTATGTTGCCTAGGGCTGGTTTTTTGGTTTTGTTTGTTTGTTTCCTCAGAGTGTGATATTGCAGTAGTCTTTGGCCTCTACCCAAAAGGTGATTGTGGTGCTCAGAGGTCATCTTTCCACTTCACTGACAATACACTGCGTCGCCTTCAGCTTCTCCTTGAGCATCAGAAGGCAGTAACACCCTGATGGTGAAGTGTCTCACAGCCAGATTGCCACTAGTGTTCCGTACAGCAGAATCTTTCCAGGTGATGGCTGCCTTGGTGAACTTGCCAGTTACAATTCACCCTTGGCCCTTAAGCCTGTGCCTTCTGTTTCTTGTCAGCTACTTCTGTGGCCGAGAAGGAAGAGTGAGGAGCTGAAATTAATTCTCTCTCTCCCTATGTATGAACATTCAGCCCTTGTCCTGACGTCTCTGGAGGCATTGGCATTGCTCTCATTAACTGGTTAATCCTAATGATGCTAAATATTTAAAGAATAATCTACAGGATTGTTAATGCAGGTTCATTTTCATGGGGTGTCACGTCTCCATTTTGTCTGCAACATGTAACAGTTACTTCAGCACTTGGAGTATTTGCCTGCGGGTTGGGCACTGAGCTCTTTAGCTCGTAGGATGGCAGACTGTTACGTTGAGAAGCTTGTGGCAACACTTGGTGTCAACTGTCTGTGGAGAGATACCTTGGTTTACACTGAGAACTAAGTTCATGACGCTAACAGCTGTAGTAGGCATGGCAAGCACTTTTTCCCTAAGGTTTTCCCACAGAGCCCTAAGAAGCCTTCTCCCTGGTTGTTAAGAGGCTCCAGTTTGTCGTGATTCTCCCTCTGGCAGAAACTTAAATGTATTTGGGCTAACCAGGGGAGTTGGTAGAAAGAGAAGTGCTCAGTCCACTGCAACTCTATCAAGTTAGGCTTTACAACGTTGCTGGCAGAAGCCATATATTGGACATCTCTGTAACAGCATTGCTTTTAGATTGCCCTGCTTTGGTGTTGCGTATCGATAACGTAATCCCGTGCATAACCCAGAAGTGTATATTTTTGAGATAATCTCATGTGTACTTGCTGTGTGTTTAAAACATGTTCAAAGACAGAATAATATTTTGCCCAGTCAAAGACAGGTGATTAGTTCTGCTACATCAGGACTCTTCTATCCTCCCCAGTGTTATGTGCAGACTTCAGACCTGAAGCTATGCTTGAGCTCTCCTTCTTTTTTAGGATAGATCGTGTAGATGTTAGTGCCATTTACCAAATCATTTTCGGCAGCATTATTTCCTTCTGACATATTGTTTGCAACGTAAAGCTACGAAGCTGTAACCTGTGCTACCAGTGGTGTGTCATCTATTGACTTCTGTGCTCACTATTCTAGTTTTCCCTCCCAATAAGGTTGTTCCCCTGTTAGTGACTCTGTTACTTACTGACAATCCTAGAAAAGGAGTCTGTGGTCAGACTGTCCAGTGGGAGGCTGGGAAAGAATTGGGATTGAAGCTTCTTGCAGAGCGGACGTATAGACCCAGCTGTGTGTTAGGGTTGTGCACGGCGCTGTCCTGGTTGACGGTGGGACTCGTAGAACCTCAGTTCTGCTTCATTACTTATAAAGATACTTCTCCACCAGGACATCCATGATATTAGTAGTAGGCTTTGCGTACTCTTCAGGAGAGAAAGTACCTTTGAAGGCTAATTGTATGCTTCCTCCACTATTGTGGTGGATTGACCCCAGCTGGCAGCTCGCTCACTCCCTTTGAAAAGGGATGGGGGAGAGACTTGGAAGGGCAAAAGCAAGGGAAAAAGTGTGGGTCAAGATACAGGCAGTTTAAGGGGAGGGGGGGACACCACAACAAACACACCCCCACACCTTCCCCCCCAAACATGACGCAAGGGCAGTCACCACCAGCAGACAGATGCCCAGCTAGTATCCGAGGAATAGCTACTTTGGAAAAACTCACCCCCCTGCCCTCCCCACCAAACCCCTGCCCCATTTTATGTCTGGGCATGATGTTAGGTGGTATGGAATAGCTCTTCCGTTGATTCAAGTCAGCTGCCCCAGCTGTGTCCCCTCGCAACCTAACAAGGGTGGCAGAGCGAGGAAAGAGAAAGCCTTGGTGGTGTGTAAGCAGTGTTCAGCAGTGGCTAAAACACTGGTGTGTCAGCAACGGTGTTTTGGTCACCAGTCTAAAACACAGCACCATATGGGCTGCTATGAAGAAAATGAACTCCATCCTGGCCAGACCTAGTACAACTGTGTACTGCTACTGACTGTGAGGCTGCTTTATTTCAGCATGAACCTGTAACAGGTTCATGAGTACATATTGCTGGTCAATAAAGGTTAAAGCATTGCTTAGACATTGTAGTGTATTCAATCCAGTAGCTGAAATCAGACCAAATTCTTGGATTAAGCTGGGATTAACTTCTAGCATAGTCTATGCAGTAGCAAGGATCTGAAAACTAAGATTCTCAAGTTCAGTGTTTTCCTTGTAGTTTAGTCATTGTTCAAAGCTGACTGAAATATTTATCCTTTTAGTTTCGGTATCCTCAACTATGAAATGATAATGTTGATAACACTGACTGAATTCTTACGTGTGTGGTAGTAGAAAGGTAGTAATGCTAAAAGTAGGAGTGTTTGTAAGGATCCTTTATTTCTTAGGAATACCAATAGTTAAAAAAAAAAAAAGCACTGTGTTGTTATTATTGTTGGATTTTTTTTTTCTGAATTAGAAAACATTCTTGGGAGATCTCCATGAATTCTCAAGTTTTTCTTCATCTTGAGACATTTGACAGCAATGCCAAATAACACTGGAGCTATTGTTAGAAGGGAACCTGATATTGTTATTGTTCCACTTAAATGGAGTTGTGCGAGGAAATGCCAGCTCTCCTATTGAGGGAACTCAATCAACTGGAAGAGTTTTTTGGTTTCCTGCATTACTAGCTGCCAAACGAATGAGAAGAACTGATTCAATCCAAGTATGACAGCTTACTCAACAACCATCTGAAGGAGTGAAAAGTAAATGAACAGTCCTTTGCAGGGGAGATTTCTGGAATGTAAATCACAAGTGGGAAACATCAGTTTTGAGCTGGTAGATTTTATACACATAGACAAAAGCCTATATCTTTTAAAAGATTAAATTAATGTAGAGTAAGGCAATACAACATTTCACTTAGAGTATTAAGAGAGAGGAAGAGCAGTTAGTTTGGATCAACTGCATTTCATGTAATTCAGAAGAAATTTTATTCTACTCCAGAAACTTCTCACTGTTCATTTTACCAGATCTTTTACTCGCACATACGCTGGGTAGATAGTATATGACTTAATTCACTCACAAAATCAGAGGAATTACCAACTTCGATTGACTTGAGTAACAAAATATCTTGACATTGAACCGATTTTTGAAATCTGGGTTTCTTAAAACTGTTGGCTTGACTTGTGCCATTCAGTTACTTCAATTGAATTTAATTTTTGGGCCAGGGACTTAAAGCAAAACAAAAAAAGGAAATGGTGTTAATGAAAACTGGGGAAGGGGGGGAATCACTACTTAAATTTAGACGGTAGAAATTCACATAGACAGACCAGTCTAGGTTTTGAAGATTCACTGCAGTTGGGTAATATTAAATACCTCCTGTTTAAGTACACTAGCACAACTTTTAGACATGTTTCTAAAACTTGTCTAAAGCAAGTGTGAGGTATTTACCATTTAAAAGTAAATAAAGAACCTGGCAATATTTATGTAAAATCAGCAGTGTTTAAAATCTTGGTACTTTGTACAGGTTTTAGCTCTTCAATTTCCCTCTTCAGCTTAATTAGGTGTAATATGAAACTCTATATCCTAAAGTACATATATGTACTCTATATCCTCCTACAAGTAGAGCTTCTTGTAAACAAAGAGCTTTGGGATGCATTGGCATGAAAAATATTATGGAATTAAAGGTAGTGTTGCTTGGTTTAGACTGTTAAGAAACACGTCCTTGGCTGATGTTGAATACAGCTAAAAGTAAGTTTCACTACTTTTCATGTACACTAACTGGACATAGTGTAGGAAGTGCAACAAAACAAATATAAATTCTATAATCTGAATTGTAATCTAAATTTTGCATTCACTTGACTGGAGCAAATTTCCTGAGGATTAAGGACCAGATGGGGTATATTGGCTCCTCCCAGTCAGTCACTAATCTTCAGGGAGTTGGTTTCAGTGCTTATGCTTAATTTCATAGGATTCAGTGAATTTGTATTCTGTGTAGAGGGAGGAAGGACAAACACAATCTTGGCAAAGTTTCAGTAAGGTCACTGATTATCTCCAAATATCTGTGCTCCAGTATCAGCAACTAATTAAACAAACTCTGCTGTGTACCTTTTTCCCATAGTAGTAATGAATTGCATGTTGTGGTATGGCTGTATTTCGCTGCAGATGCAGTGTGTCTCACACAGGGAAAGTGGTTCCTGCTTGTGGCTATTATAATTTATCATATAAAGATAATAATAAAAAATTATCATGTATTTCCAGAAACGTTAACTGCAGATTTCACTGTGTGCCCTTTTTTGCTGCCGGCTCTACAGAACAGATTCCTCACCCAACCTGTCTCAAGTCAGAAGGAGCTGGGCAAGGCTTCCAGACTACCTGGTTCATCACATGCTCATTGGACAACCAATTCATTAAAACTGGGGCAAGTGTTCCATTAAAAGTGAGGCAAGTCCCAGAAACACAAGCCAATGACATCAGCTGAATGAGTCCATGCAATTTTTAGTTGGTATTTTTAAGGTCAAGAGGTGTGGAAGTTCCAGTATTTCTTGCCAGGTCCCATTTAAAGGGCAGCTTCTATTTCTGTATGAATGGAAGTTCTGGTAGATCAACAGTCTTTAGAGTAGGCAGTGGGAGCTTTGGGCCAACTGTGTTCCTTTGATAAACTGGTTGGAAGGAGGGAATTCCACTCACGGGAAACTGGGTTTTGTGGCTTCTTCATAATCCTAACTGTGCTCATCTGTAAAACAGATAATTATATAGTTGTGGTACCCAAAATGTACTAAGTGTTTTGAAGTCCTTGCTATGAAAAATAACTCAGATATGTGAAAGCTAGAGGAAATATAAATATGTAGTGAGTATGATGATAGTAAAAAAAACAACCAACCAACCAACCAAAAAAAAACCAAAACTAAAAACAAACAACCCCCTCCCCCCCAAAAAACAACACCAGAACAAAACAGAAAAAAAAACTTGATAAGTAGGTAGCTGAATGAGGTGAAGTGGATTTTATGGTTTTCTTGGGTTTGGGTTTTCAATTGTTTTTTTTTTATATATGAGAATGGCCAGATTGGGGAGAAACTTCAGGCATATCGACAAAAGAAGAAGGAGTTTTAAATGAGGCTAGGAGTGATAGAGATGAAGAAGGGAGTTCGAGGGAAGAGGACTGCATGAATGGCTGATTCTGTAAAGAGGACTGGCAGAGGAAATGTGCTTGGTTGGTTTGTCATCATGTTCCCTCCCTTTTCCTCTTCCTTTTCTAGTCAGCAGTGATTTTCCTTCAATCTCGTTGATCACTCACAGCACCTGGAAAGATGCTGCTCTAGCGCTGAGCTTTTCTGGGCTCCCAATAAGGACGCTGTTGTTGTCCAAGCAAGAACCAGGGCTTGGAAGGCTCCAGAGCTGTCATGGAAGATTCCTGGCAGGAGGGGAGTGCAGGGAGGGTTTAATCTCTTCAGGGTTTCTGGCCCCAGAAGCTACTTGTTTTATGGAAGTAATTCTTCTAAAGCTTTTCCTCTTTCCTTTATGGGCAGGATTTGCAAGTGACCTGACATATTTTGAAGTATTTCATTTTTCAGACAAAACAGGAACCGTTTTATCTCTAGATAATATCACTGTTGACATCAGAGACAAGCTTCATTGCTGGTATAAGCAGGTGCAACTGTATTGACTTGAGAGGAGTTGCACACATATTTGCCAGAGGTGAACGTCTCCTGTTTCCACCCACATAACAGTTGGGTAAATAATGATGCGCACAGTTCTCATAAGGGGATTATAGCAAAGCCACAATGGAGTTTATTCAGTTTTGATAGAATCAAGTGACTTCACTTTGTAGGCTGATAATGCGATTTACTGCCATACTAAGGATTCAGGTCTGAACCAGATATAACTCGTTTCACTTGTGCATACAAAGCATTTGACTGAGTTTGAGATACGTGTTTTCTGTCAGCTCATTTATGAGTTATTCAGTGCAGGCATGTTTAGGATCAACCATCCAAGGTCCTCTTGTGTCTAAAAGGGACTAAATTAAGAGCTTGTGATGCAGCAGTTTTTACTGGCATGGAATATATACAGGGGTGAAAATAAAATAATAAACTTTTCTGCAAGCATGTCTTAAGTCATATTGGTGTGTTTATTTGGGACTCGGTATGAGGGGGTAGGCAGGGGGGCTTGTCTTTCCCAGGCTCTGTGCACACTTCATTAGGGTTACTTTATTTATATTACAAGGTCAAATGTGATCTTGGTGCACAGGGCTCTGTCTTAAACAGAAATTCCCTTGATTGTTAGTGAGATTTTTTTTTTCCTCCCAAGTCACTTTCTGACGTCTGGCCTGATTGAAAACAGGCAGAAACTGGCACGGAACAATATTATGTCATCCTTTGCTTATATTTCCTACCCACTCATTCTTTATTTTAATGTTATATGAGGTCTTCAGCAGAGTGTGACATATTGTTATAATTACATCATTTGGAAATGTGTTTATCCCCAAGAGTCGTAATTTGATTTAGGAACTGTTTTCCCTGCTTTCAGTCTGTTATTCATAGCATGGCATGACCATCAGGCTTCTGCAGCAGGACTTGACACACCACTTTAAATATTTGCAAACCAAAACACAAGAGTCCATTGATGCATGTGGGGAGGAAAGAAGGAAGGGGACATGATTTAACATTCGATAAAATTATTGCAGATTGAATAAACTCTAATAATATTGTGGTAGTTTCTGTATAGGGTATTAATTCATTCATATTTCTTTGCCGTATAAACAAATGCATTTTTATGAGTGTTTTTATATGTTTCTGTAGGGTGCTTGTAATGGAACTGCACGTCTGGTCCTTGGCCTCGTGCAATGGGAAGCAATAGCTCTTGAGCATGTTTGTTAAGAAAATTGCTGTGACTTTTAGCCGTGGTTTTTGATGCCTGCAGAAAAACATATTTAATTAGAACACAGAAGTTAAGGAAACTTCAGAGTAGTGTTCAAAAACATTTCAAGATCTGCCCTATGAATGGAACAGCTGTGTAAATGTGGGAAACTGCCATTTTTGTGATGATAAGAAGCAGAGTCCCATGATGTTCATCAGGCGTAGAAGAGCTGCTACCAGAGGTATCAAGACCCTCCAGAGATGTGAAGTTCAGACTCAGTCCACGTTTTTGGGGCTTGTATGATACGTACGCATGTATGTTTCATTGAGAATATATCAAAAAGTATGATGTGTGCCTTTAGAAAGAGTAAACTAGAGCTGTTCCCACAGCATTATTTTGCTGTCTCTGGTGATCGTTAAGGATCATTAAACTGTTTGCTTTTAAACTTCCTGCTTAACAAATAGTTGTTGGTTTTTATATTTATATATACAAAATGAGAGAGAGAACATCAAAACAAATAAATTAATTAAGGCCCACTAATCTCATCTTTTGTAACTAGTTTGAGATTACTCATGTGAATGGAACTTTGCAGGGCCGTACCCAGGATTGTGTTTTCTTTTGTACCGGATTATTAGAGCGGGTTTTTTTATATATATAAATATATAGAGAGATATATATCACTTATGTTCTCCTTCAAGGAAGAAACATTTACCACATTTCGCTCAAAACCTAGAGTCCATGCATGGACTTAACTTTTCCTGCACTTGATTCTTAACTGTGCCGGAATACACTTGTCTCAGTACTGAGCCTGGGCAGGTCGCAGGTGGCAGCTCCTGACTTCCTGTTTTTCAAAGATACCTGGCCTGATGTAAAGGAAGGTCATCTAGGGACTCTGCAGAGTATTCTTAAAACACATACATCCCTCATGGGGAGTTTTGGCTGCTCCCCTGGCCTGACTCTGCTATCAGCCTGCGCAACTGTCAGTGAGAGTCCATCTCTGTTCACAAAAATATATTCCTGAGAGTAAGAGTTGTTGCTTTATGCAAAAAGCAATGTTAGGACCATTTGCTACCTTTGTCCTATTATCCTCAGGGAACAATAGTGTTTATTGGGGTCTAAAGAATGGGCCCCTCAGAGAGAAATAGAGGTCACAGTCACACTTCACATCTGCATTTCCTCTTCTGAGTGCTAATTTTAGTTGTGGACTTGGGGTGTTGAAGGGAACGCAGCTGGTTTGGTGTACTTGCTCCATCCTTTCCAGTTCCCCTGCTGTCCCACGTTCAGAATTGGGGAGTGAGGGAGGCTCGTTTCAGCAGACCTTGCTGTTGCAACTGCTGAATCCCATGAGCATAAAAGCATACACCTTTGAGAACTGTAGGTCAATAATCTTAGTTTCTGACTTTTTCCAGTCTTTTAAGCTATTAATAAATCATATAATTATTTTTTTTTTATATTCTGCTTAGCAGACGCTTTGAATTTGTTTGATCATCTGAATTGCTGGATTCTTCATCAACTCAGGCACACGTTAAACTTTGTCTTACACTATGTCAAGTTCCTTTTAATAGGGTATGGTTTTGCAGCTTGGATTTGTTTTATGTCTAAGCATATGAAACAAATTCAGGGACTTTTATTATCTCAGTTGTTTTTCAGTGTACTTTTGCTCATGCTGCTTTTGCAGTGGGTTTCAGAATTTTGCTGGAAATACCTGTTCATGAGATTTCCAAGTCATAAACTGATTCACTGAAGAACTTTGTCCCGTATCTGCATGGAGGAACCCCACACAGGATCCTGTTTTTCTTCTATCAGAGCCTTGCAGTCCAGGTGCACATTTATGAATGAGCTTTGCTTTTGTATTTCTTGGAAAATATACAAAAGTTGTTAGGGTAATAATTTTGGTTTTATTGTACTGATTGCTTCTAGGCACTTTCTGTCTTCTGGAAAAAATTCCTCTTGCCCTGTATTCTTATGTTTCTCCTCTGGCCTTTGTCTGTTCTTCACTGTCAGTTCAAACCGGTGCTGTAAATTACCTCTCTTTCTTAAACTAGCATTTTGCTTTTTTATTTTTCACTTGGGAGACTGGTGTGAAAAAGGCAACCGGTTTCAGACTAAAGCTTGACGTGCTTGTATTAAATCTTTACTATTTCTCTAAAGCCAGAGAAAACGAGTTATTCACAGTCATTCTCACAGGGAAAACTTGAAATGATTGTTGGAGTTACCTAACAGCGAAGTGCAGCACAGCTGCTGGAGAAGAGCTGGCTGGAGGCTGGCATTAATAATTCGGATGTTATGCTGGGTGGGAACAAGTGCAATGCTTAATCAAGAAGTCTGTTTTGACACTGTGGAATAACATCAGTGGATATGAATGTTAAAGAGAAATTGTTGAAATTAAGTGTAGGTATCTTGAAATAAGTTTTTTTACAATGGCAAATAACTAAATTGAAAATTAACATCAGTGTCATTGAAACTAACAGAATCCTACTATATCGGAGTTTCTTATGTGAAAAACAAACCTTTTTGTAAACAACCCGCTGCTCCCCCCGAATTCTTAAATAGGTTTTCTCCTCTGGCTTTGTAACCCCACTTATTTTAAAAGGATGAATATTCAGGATTAGTGTAGTGATCTTTTAAGTATTTTGATGTTTAAAAGAGATATCTCAACATATTGGTTATTTGATTAATGACTGAATTCCAAATGAAAATTATAGTAGCTCAGATCCTTGAGCTTAATCTCTCCCTCAAAGGTTTTGTTTACAGGGTAAGGGACCATGAGCAAAACAGTTTCTTTGAGGCTCGTTTTTGTCTTGGGTAAAAGGGGACACTGGAGTCCTCTTTAAAAATCTACACTATTAAATAGCTGTTAGCTAAATGTACTCTGTAATGCGATAGTGCATTTGCTATGAGGTCATCAAACTTTTCTTGCTCCTTTGCATATCAATGTGAAGTTCATTCTGCTCAGATCTTAAATCTGCCAAAAATGTGTTTCATCTCAAAGTATTTTTTCTAAGTTATTTTCTTCTATGAAGTGGTGGTTTATAATAACATACGTAGAATTTGTCATTGTCACCTCATTTCTGCTGTGCTTGCTTGTGATAGAGTATTTAAAAATTACTTGCTGGGGATGTTTAATGGATTTCATGGTCAGAGTGCGTCAGCAAAGAGTGGGTTTTCTTGGTGTGGGGTGTTTTTTTTTTGTCTCCGACTTCTGGAGTTAGATTCATGTTTATAGGTTGTAAAGTTGTAGCAAGTAATGCTAGGTGAGATATGGTTACGGGAAAAGATTATGAAGAATGCGAAGAAATGTTCAAGTCGCGGAATGAGTTACAGATCTCACTTCTTCCTTTTGAGATAGATGCAGATACACTTTTGCTATAGTCAGCTTGTATGTATTGACCAAATTAATCTCTTGTGAAACAGTTCACTACAATAATTTGGGGTTATATGAAACTTAGTTTGATTTCCTGAGTCTAGTTGATAAATGCATATCTCTGAGCAGAAATCAGATTGCACAAAATTAACAAAAAGTTGTTCATTTTTTTAAAAAGTATTTTAAAGTAAACCTTTATATTTGTTGACATATTTTCTATCGTTTGCATTAAGGCAACATATTTATTAGATAGCAAAAGGCGGGGATGTTAGCTGCTTTCTGTTCCTAAGTTACTTGAGAAACCTGTAGTTTCTGAAGGTAAAACAACTAGCCACTAGAAACTGAATTTCACTACCTTTCAAAATTAAGCCTAAGGCTCCCCTCAGCTTCAGATTATCACTTTTCCTGTACATACCTACTTCACATTGAAGTGTTCTGGTATTTGCAAAGTTTTTTTTGTGGACAATATTTCGAAAGCACTGAGGAAGAGCAAAGCATTAATGTTGTTCCTGAGATGTTTACCTCATGGAAGAATGCACTGAACTAACAAATGTTGAAGAGAAATCTGTCCAAAACCCCAAGCTTTTCAGCCTTGTGTTTATTGTCATCCTCAGGCTCTTGGCTAATTTCTAATTGTGTGTAATGTCTCAAACCCAGGGCTCTAATTCAGAGGTAATTATCATATGATCAAGCTGTAGTTGTTATTTTAGTGCAGATTTGGGAAATAAAAGCTGACAGCTGTGTTCCAGCTGTGTTTCAGCTGCACTCCATTAAAAAAAATAGATGGGAGAAGCAGCAGCAGCAGCTTTGCAATTTTTTCCATCATTGCTGAACTTGGTGAAGTTGCCTTATCTGGTTGCCCTGTGAAATATTTGCCATGTGTCTCCGGAGCCTAAATAAATAAAAAAGGAAGAGAAGGTTCAGTAACTAGATGGAAAGATTGTTAGTAGACTGAACACGCAAACACATGTATGTGCATTTGGCTCTGCTGAATACGTAAGACATCAGCTATTAATTCCCGCTAGACTTTTGTGTAGGCTGGATCACAGGTTACTAGAGAGGTCAGTTCCCTTAAATAAACCAAGTTCAAGATACATTCAGTGACTTCCCTGTCATGTCTTATTAAAAACTGTCATATATCTGATATATAGAAAACAGATTTAAAACTTCTACTAGTCTGTGATTTTTCTTAAAGAACAGTATCAGTTAGGTCATTAATTGCTAAAGCCACAAACCCCATTCCTCTAGACTTGAATGAAGTTCTTTAATGTTTGAGACACATAAGTACATGAGTCCTAAGAGAAACAGATCGTGTTTTTTTAAAAAAAAAAAAGTAAAAGCTAAGCTGAAAGTTGGAGCTGTAACTGATTGCTCTGTAAAAATGCAGAATGTACAAGCTCTGCAGATGAAAGCTGAGAGACACTGACAATCTGGGCTTCCATTATAAAATTTAACTTTTCCTTCCATTTAGTAGCATTTGATCATCATAGGGATAATATTTTTCAAAAGTTGCCAACTGATTCAGGAGCTACTGATGTAGGCAATGTCCTGTAGGCTGTAATTATTTTCATGCAAAGTTTTCTAACATTCTCTGGTTTGGTTTGCTGAATTTTTATTTAGGTTGCTTAAAGATCTCTCAGCATATATTTGTGTTTTAATTGAGGAAAAAAAACCCCAAAACACGAGTGGTCATGCCCTCTCAATCCACGACTCAAATCTGAATTCATGCACATGATGCAGTTGAAATCTCTGTTCCTTTGGTAACTGGATGAAGAGTTTGTGGTTTGGGTCTTTGAGGGAGAAGTGTCAAATGTTTATTTTCAGGGTTATGAGTTGAAGTACTTGTGAGCTGATGCTACAGAACTGCTGTTTCTCAATTTTCTCTCCAATCTCTCCAGTGCAAAAGAATCTGTTTTCTAGAGAAAATAAAGATGGCATTCCTTTGGGCTGCTCTCATATGAGAGCGAGCAGTCCAGAAGAAGAAGAGCGAGCACTGTGGCTCATCTTTGGAACATGGCTGATGAGTGATTGTGCGTCTCATTTTTCTTTTTGGTATCCTGTAATTTATCGTCAAAACTGCAGAATATCGAGGCTTGAATCAATGAAAGATATAACAAGTCTTCCAGTCATCTTCTAGTGCCATCTTTAACTGATGTACTGCTGCATTATGTGAGCATATGACTTTAAAAGAAATGCTGCTTGTTGAAATTCAGGAGCAATGGCGTGAGCAAGTGCTTTCAGGCTAGGGAACAAGTGAACTACGTTGATAGGAAATATATGGTTGACAGTTGAACAACTTTGAACTTTGAGTGAGGTTGATGAATAACAAGTAGCATGTACATTAATAGCATGACTGGGGGTCTCGGCAGCTGAATGGCTGCCTCTGCATCTTTCTTTCCTGGAGGTTGCAAGATGCATCTGCAGTGGTGCAATGGGTGAAAAAAAGTGGTATAGCTTAAGTTACCTCTTTCATTTACTCATTAAGCACTCCTAACTCATGCCTGTTAACAGAGAAAAACGTGGCACCTTTGAAACTTGCACTTGGTTTAATAACAAAATAATTTATTAAACCAAAGACACTTTTCACAGAATTTAAACTGACTGGTTCCACAGTACGTGAAGGTCCTTTTTTTAAGAATTGTTGCATCTTTTTTCAGGAAATTGTTGCATTGTTTTCATAATTTGTAGCTTGAATTGCTACAATGAATCTTAAGGGACTGACTTACAATGGCTTTTTTTCCATGTAAATCCTAGAGTTCTTCTGTAATGTGTTTCATATTTAATAAGTTGTAACTTTATTTTTCTGATCAACATCATCTCTAGTCTCAAGCAAGAGAAGCATTGGGGTGATCCCATCTTCTGAGTTAGATTTGTGATTGGCTTATTTGTCTTTCCCAGGCTCATTATTTCCTGCGTAAAAGACTAATTAACTTATTATAGACAACATCATGCTGAATTCTAGTTAATTTATTTCAACAAAAACTGACATTTAGCTCTGTGTTGACAAATATTTTACTGGGGGATTTTTTTCTCTATTTATATGTGTCTATATATATATATATTTTAGTAACAACTGTTTTACTGGAAGAGAATAGTGTTGGTTTGTGTCTGGGAGCAATGTTCTTCTCTACAAACTCTTTTGAATGCCACCCAGAGGACAAAGAGTTAGTGATTAGAAAATTGATGGGAAGGGGATTGTGCCCATCAAACTGAAGAACTAAAGGGCATACATATGGCATTCTGTACAGAGTGTACATGTACCAGCGTGATAGAGTTTGTGTTTCCATAAAAACATGTGAAAACATAGACTCTAGAGATGGAAAAAGGCTGTAAGGCTTCATTCACTTCTACTTTTTTCCTTTCCTATCCCAGTCAGTCCAAGACTACTCCCAAAATTGTGCTGCAAACCAAAATATCAATCAGACATTTATACAGATTGTAATGGAATCCTATCTAACTTTGTAGCCATTTTGGAAAACTTTCAACAAAAGATAAATTTCAGAAGTGAGACAAAATGATTGTAGTTGAAAGGTTAGAGCCAGCTAGACTCAGTGCATTTGGGTGGAGGGAAAATGCGTACTTAGATGGGAGACTCCCTACATGCTGTGGAAAAATACCAAAACAGATAGCTGCAGACTTCTTGAGGTAATTGAACGCTCTGTTTTTTGACAGCATGGCCTAGATATAATTTTCAAAAGTGATTCAGGTCAGAAACCCCAAATCTTTTAAGTCAGTGAGATGTTGCAAATTAAATACCTCAGCCACTTTTTAAGAGTTGAATTCTTCAGCCATTTACAGCCTTGTGTTGCTGAGTAGAGCAACGTCTGTAACCTCAAGGAAGTCTGTACTGAAAAGCCTGGCAACTTAGGCTAAGTCTATCACGTATAGAATCCAGTCTTATGACAGTCCATTAGTGACAAACTAATACTGGAGTTCTTGTACAGCCCTCAACCTCCAGATTGAAGTTCATAGTCGATGACTGCTGTGTTTCTTTGAACCTTTCGTCATCTACGGTGGTTTCTCGGTTTCTCCTTTTGAAGACTTATGCATATTTCATGGTAGATTAGCTGAAAAGCGGGAGCAGCCTGTCTGACCTGAAAGAACACATCTTGTTGTGTTGGGATTTTAATGAATATGTTGCAGAACATTCTCCAGCTGTTGCCCTCAAGAGGAAAATTATCAGGGTCTGTTAAGAAGGCAGAATTATTTTCTAAACCACCAAACTATGTGCTCTGATACCAAGTAGATAAGTAAACAGCTTATGTGTGAAGCTTAACAGAAACAATTGCAATATAACAGATTTGCAATCAGAAGGTGGAAAATTCCTTAAATTTGTTTAGATCTGATGACAGGGACAGCTCTTGTGGAGTAGAAGGACACAGTTTCTTATGACTTTCTTGAAATTTGTTGTGATTTCACTGCAGCTTTGGGGAAAGTGTGTGATGATCAAGTCAGTCAATACAAGTGTTGGCAATATTTTTGTCTGCTCATTGGGTGCTGCAGCACTTCTTGTAAAATCCTTGATGCACAATCTATGGAATTATCCATGTAGTCTTGTCAACATACTTCATCCTACTTTTTCGTCTTGCTGCATATTGTCTGCT
Source organism: Calonectris borealis (assembly GCF_964195595.1). Classification (NCBI taxonomy): domain Eukaryota; kingdom Metazoa; phylum Chordata; class Aves; order Procellariiformes; family Procellariidae; genus Calonectris; species Calonectris borealis. The sequence continues at coordinate 38,345,080 of NC_134316.1, forward strand.
GTTATGCTCATTTATTGCGTTTCATTTCTAATTAGACTGTAAACTCATTGTGGATGACTCCTTGTTTACATAGATGTTTAGATAACAGCATAAAGCAATCTTGTTTCTTGTCGAGTCCTTTTACTTGGGTAATGTAGATACTGCATTCTGCTTTTCAGATCACCTAAGTTCCAATACAGTTTCCAATTTTGTATGAACATAGACCGAGGCCTCCAAAACTGTTCTTTGATCTCAGCATGTTTAACAGATGGAGTGAAAGGTTCTACCTTCAAAAGTCAAAAGGTCAGTCAGGAAGCCAGTTCCTAAAAGATCGTTCCTTGTTATCACATGACAAGATGCTGCTGCTATTTGGTTTATGAAAGTGCATAGAAGCCTGAAGATTGGGATATTTTTGCATTTAGAATGAATGAGCACTCACCTCAAAAGAAAATACAGTTTAAGTAGTCAAGATAGGCAGGGTGGAAAAATAGGAAGGCCCCATGTACTGTGCCTAATATAACTAAAGCAGCTGCTTTTGCTCATAAAAGGCCTTGTCACATTGGAGTTTTTACTAGGATATAGCTTATGTTGCTGCTATTGTTGAAGATGACGTCTAAGCTGTCTGTTTGCGTAGCTTAATTCTTTGGTTCAGTGCCGATTCAGTTTAAAAGATAATTAAAATATTTATGTGTGGGTGAGTGGACACGGATAGCTAATGGAGATTATTTGGTGTTGGCAACGTTAGGCAATTTTTAAAGTTGATACAGCCTAAATTCCAAAGTTGTCAAAGAGATTGGTGGTGGGCTGGAGCGATTTCGACACAGTGCTGTGAGGACTGAGACTAGAATTAAGGAATATTTCAGCCTTCTGTGCAGAACTGGCATGTCAGACACTGTTCTGTAGAAAATATGTATATGAGCATAGGGCTTAATAGTACGAGATGATCCATGACTTGGTTTAAAAGCAGAGATGGGCTTAGCAAATGTTTGAAGCCAGAATACGAAGGAGCAGGCTAGGATATAGATCAGCGCTAGAGTATTTTTTCAGGGCATTAATTTAGGAAAAGAGATCCTTGAGTCCAGTTTGACAGAGCTAAGAAGAAAAAAGGTTGAGAAGAGAGAAATAGATATAGATACTTCTCTGTCTACTATAGTCTTTTTCATACTTTATGTATTCCATCCTGCCATTGCTGTTTAACAACAAAGAAGCCCCTAGATAATTATTTGTGGAGGGCTTTTTTCTTCCAATATTCACAAGCTAGATGACATAGTATCCTAGAGACAGCAGTGATTTTTCTTTAGGTGCAAATAAATCACAGGAATTAAAGGGAAAGATTCTTTTCAAAAAACCTGCTTTAAGCTGCAGTATGTCAAATAGCTAGTGGAGAATTAAGATTTCAGTCAAGGTAATGTTTTCCATTTCACTGGCTTTCTTAACATCTTTTTAAAATGTGAGAGACTGTTTTCACAGGAGGTGAAATTAAAATTTTGAATGCTTTGGGAAGCAGATGAGATAAAATGAGTTGCTTTGTAAATTTGCTATAAAGCTTTATTAAATCTTCAAAAATTATGAGAGCAGTGGATATATAACTAAGGAAGAACAGTTTAAGCTTTCTGAGAGTGTTGCTTAGCTTAATCTGCAATAATGCTGTACTTGTGGGAGAGGAACCTGATACACCCCACCTCCCCCCAAGGTGGGGAAAAAGGTGGTTTTATCACGTAGCATTCAGATTTGCTCACGTTGCAAACATTGCACAATGTCAACACAACTTTTTGCCCTACTGAAAAGTACTGAAGACGGAAACTGGAGCGGTTGCACTAGAAATCTTTGGTCACCTTTTTACTTTAAAGCTCTCAGGACACTGTACAACAGTGGATAATAAAGTGTGATGAACTGAATACCAAAAACACTTCATAGAAGCAGGTTGGATTTCTACATGGTCAGGGCAGTGGTCCGGCAACACTTTGTTGAGGTGGTTCAGAGCAGCAGAGTCCCCATGGCTGCTCTCCTTTACGTAGTCCATTAATAGCTCTCCACTTGCCTGCTTTTCTGAGGGGTTGAGTTGGAGGGGACTCTAGCTCTACTGTTTTTACGCTTTTTGAAAGTATTATCTCAAAGGTTTGGGTGTAAGCTGCTGTTACCCAGATCTCATCCTGTGAAGCATTGTGGCTTTCCTCAGTCACTGTGTTTCCCTTATCTTCTATTTGTTTCTGTGAGATCCTGATGGCATGGGCAGGCTGTTGCTGCATATTTAGCTGGAACAGCACAAGAAATTACCCCCAGTGTTGCTTGTTATTATCACCAAATGGGCAAACAGATTGCATAAATACCCTTTGGACCATTCATCAGAAAGTCATCTGGGTTGGCTTAAGTGGCTAATACGTGTGAGTTTGCACTGAAGCAGATGCAGAGCTCTTGCATCACCTGATCTGTGAAATGAGCTGTAGAGGTGTAATAGCCACTGACAGAGGTTAAACTGCTTTCCTTTTTCCAAAAGACAGGATTTGTCTTTGTCCTAATCTAACACTGACCTGTGCTTCCTCAGCTTTCTGACTTGTGAACAGAGTGTAGAATAGCACAGTAAAAACTAATTCTACTGTCATTCATTTCTCTGTACCCTGTTGGAATGTGCCCATCTTATAAAGGGGAAGATTTTTTCCCAGTTGTTGGACAACTCTTAAATAATAAAATAACATAGAAATAATTCCCCAATAGGAGTTTATCCTGAGCATTGAAAGCCATGTTATACTCTTAATTACAGACAGTGTTTTTATGGATCACTAGTATTTAAAAGGCACAGTTCATTTGTTTTTAGGTATCTGGAAGAAATATTGTTGCTTATGCAACTGAAGTTAAACTGAAGTATGATCTGCCCTGGGGAGAATTTGGGTACAAACCAAAGATTTCACGGGATTTTGTAAGAAGAGACAGGGATGACCTCAGCCTGTTGCTCAGGACAAGTGTTACTGTGCCAGGTAACGTTAGGGATTGCTGTTCACAGAGCTGCTGCTGTATTTGTTTGGAGTATTCACACAGTGTCTTCCATCCCATTTAACAGACTGATTTGACAACCTGGAGGGAAATAAAAGGAATTTTTTTTTTATTGCCACTTGCTTTGTTCTTTGATACATTGTATGGTGCAGTTTTTCTCAAATTAACGATGAGGCTATACTATTACTGTATAGTTTGGTAGCAAGCTTTTTTCCTTTGACTATTTGTTCTGAAGGGCAAAATTAAAATAAAATTGCATTTAAAGAATTCAAATTATTTTCCACACTTGTGTGCCTAGCAGTGGCTCAGCAATAGTAACAGCTTATTACTGGTTTTCCCCTTTTCATCTGTTTTTTTTTTTTCTTTTTTTCCTTCCTTGCCAGCTATCCTTTCTCATGCTGAAAGGATAGCCAACTGGTGATGATTAGCTTGCAAAATTTGTTTCACTTGGAAGTAAGGATGCAATGAAAAGCACAGTGGTCATTTCTTAGCTGGTAAAAAAAAAATTCTGTTAGAGCTTATGATACAGGGAAGTTACAATTTGAGGAATTTTGAGCACTCAGTCTTAACTTCGTGTTAACTTACAAATATGCTTCATTCAATATATTGAAAAGACACTTGGATTGAATGTTACTGTTATGGGCAGCATGGACCATCCACGTGAGATGTGCTGCAGAGCTCTTTCAAGAACTTTTATCCATCCTCCCTCTTTAGTACTTGTTAAAAATGTTCTCCTTTCACATTTAGATTGCTGTATTTTGTAGCAATGGGCTTGAAAGGTTCTCATTCTGTATTTTTTTACTTTTTCCTTGGGGTGTTATCTTTGGTTCTACCTTCTTGTATTATGTACTCATGACCTCTAAGGCTCTACCCTTTCCACTGTCCATTTTGTGGCCCTGTGATATCTTCCCCGTGAATTTAACTGCTGTCTCAAGGCTGACAGCTTTTATGTCTGTCATGTGCTATTTTATCTTGAATCTGAAACTTCCTGGACCTTGTACTACAACTCAGACTCAGTTCAGTGTTGAAATCCTTGAGAATCTTGACCTGGCTCCTTCCCAGCATTACAGCTGTGCCGATGTGACATCTCCAAGAGACCTGAATGAATCTGGGAAACCAAATAGCTACAAAAGAGTTAACCCCCCTGCTCTTGAATGTGATGTTTCTTTTGGTTGCCTTTAGCTGCTTCTCCCCGTATGAGATTCAACATATATTTCATTCCTAGAGGGGTTTACTCCAACCACAACCATATTTTTCTGAAAGACATGCTAAAATAAAATATAGTTCAGACCCGTACTTACAGAAAAGGCCCATGTTGTTGTCCAGTTTGACTGCAACAGTGCAATGACCTGTGTTTCAGAAAGTGATTTGCAAGCATTTTGTCTGTCAGGGAACCTTCAAAAAGTGTTTTCTTTGTTTCTTTCCTTTCAAGAGTCAGGGAAAAATTGACATAATAAATAATTACCTGTGGCCATGTCTAGGCTTCATGTACTCTTTTCCAGAAGCCTTCCCTTGGGAGTATTATATTATAGTTTGGGCTTTTAATAGCAGAACATTATAACAGTTTTTCCCTGTCAACTGATATGGTTGTTTATACTACAGAATACATGTACATGACAGGTTTTGGTGAAATTTTTAGGCCCTTATTGAAGCTGAGTGTGTGATCTTAGCTCTCAGTAATTTTATATCTGGGATTCAGTTACTATTTTGTACTTTCCTCTCCTACTTCCATGCATGTCCGCTTTAGAAGTTGTACTTTCAAGTAGACATTTTATGTGCATACATGAGTAATTCATGTTTCGCTAGGACCGTTCTGAACCCACTTTTTTATCCCCTCATTTTGCTTAATTCTACATTATTTTACTTGTTATTGTGATCCATTTCTGCTTTGTTTAGTATCATTCTAAAGCACTGCAAAGCTTGTATTGCTCCAACCCTGAGGTTTATGAATTCTGGCAGGATTTAAGAATTGGATTTTCCTAAGGTCTCAGTCAGGCAGTGCAGAAATGTACGGGGAAAAACAGCCAGAGGCTGAACCTTGAATTATCATAACTATAGGATGGACTAAGAAGAATACAGCTATATTCTTTTCACTTTTTACCCAGACTGTTGTGTGCTGTTACTGTGAGCTAGAGAAGAGCTTCAGTGTTCAACTCCAGAGGTACTTGGGTGTGTGTTTTCAGATCATTGGACATGAAAGGCATGGTAGAAACGAAAGTTGCTATTCTTACTTTCACCCTCTGTATAATTAATTTCTCTTTAGGGAAGTAGAGCAAGAGAAGAATATAGTTTGACCTAATAGAATTAAGGCACAGGAACATACATCCCACCAGTCAGCATTGCCCCAAACACAAATATTTCAAGGAGGGAGAGCAGAGCAATAGCAAATGAACTGTGTGCCATTCTGTCCTTGTCTGCCTGAGAGCAAGCTGTGTGTTTATTGAAGGAAATGGTTCTGCTGAACTAGTCCTGATGCTGTTCCAAGCCAATTGGTGATTACCTTTTCCATGGGGATTGAAATGAATGTGTTATATTTTAAAATAAGCTTTTTAACTGTTGCTGCTATTCAGAATTTCTGTCTGTTAGTTGTTTGTTCAGCTGGACTTGACAGCTTCTGTCTTAACTGCGCAGAGAGGCACTAGCTCAGCTTTAGCTTGGCTTAGGTTCCCTTCCCCTTTTTCCCCTCACATTAGTGTGCTTTTCTTCAGAACTGTAATGTACGGTGAAGGATGTCTATAAATATTAAACCTAAGTATAAAATGAATTGACATTTATTCTGCATGGCTGTAAAAGAAATAATGCATGATTTATTGTGATCTGGGAAGTTCTTGTGAATTTCTGACTATTTAGCCTAGTCCTCAGAAAAGTTGCTAGGCTGGAGCCAATTAGTGTGTAATCCGGAGAGGAGAGGAGAGGAAGGGAGAAAAAGGGAGGAGAAGATCAAAAAGCTGAGGTCACATTTCTTGAACGTTACTTCATCTACGAGGTCGAAATTGCCCAAGTTGGACCTGGAATCTGATCAAAATCTGAGTTTCCTCAAACTATGGGGGAAATGGTGATCTAAGTTTTCCTTTCAAGTGAACAGGCTCGGACTTTTGAAGGAGAGTTGTAAGGTTCAAATTTGAAATCAGAAATACACCTTAAATATTGGGAAACTAACTTATACATTTTGGTTCATGTGTATCTCTTGTTGCATTATCAATTAGTGCAACAAGATAGTAATAATCAATACTAACATCCACTCTGTGTCCTAGATTGTTTGAGATGTGGTGGGCTGTGAGTACAGGTAATTTTGTCAAAGAACTGCATGTGTAAGTCTCTGACATGTTTTGCTCATGCTCCATGGAGGAAGAATTGCTGTCCACAGTGATGAGTAAACGGCTGTCAGTTGTTTAATTGAAGTGGTCTCTGTGTACCCAAGATTATTTTCTTTGTTTTCCTGACTGGTTAATCATCGCTATTTGTAAGGGAATGGACAACCTTCATGGAAATTTTTGATTAGGTGGTAGATCTTTTCTTTTATCCTATGTCATCAGTTTTTTCTGCTGTGTCCTTATTGAAGCTTAGACATAAATGTTGTTTGCATTTCCATAATCTAGGCAATACAACAGACCTCTGGCTGGGTGTGTACAACAACGCTTAAAAGGTACTGCAGTGATTAATTTTTTTTTTAGGTAAGTATTTTTGGTTTGAGTGTTCTGGTGGCTGAGGCATCAAAACTGATAATGAATAATGCTGTAGGTAGGGCTTCGGGTATTCGGCCAGCATGTTTCTTCTAGCTTCCTGTCACTCTCCTCTGGTTTCAGACAAAGGATAGGATTCTTCAGTGACCGTATATGGTGTATAAATAATTTGGTGGAAGGATGGAGAAGGTCTGAAGTATACACAAACTAGTTCTAGTTCCAGTTTAAAATAAATTTGTAACTCTCTAAAAACCCAGTGTAAACAAAGTAAAGCAGATACAATGTGAATCGTTGCTTTTTGAACATGAGCAGAGAAGATGACCACTAATCAAAATACTGATTAAAGAAATGTTACAATGTAAGTGTCTCATTATCATACGGTCTTGGGTACTGCGTTGAGGATATGTTTCTGAAGGAAATAATGAATGAGAATCTCATTGCTGCTAGACTCCCAGCAGATGATCATTTTCATGTTTGTTTTCCAGACCTAAAGATTTGTGTTTCTGATAAATGTACATCTTTTATCAAACTATGTAAATTGGTAGTGTTAGGAACAACAGAAGGGTAGGAATTCCTTCATTTTATAATGTATACATTAGATTCCTTAGAGGATGGCTTTCTCAGGTAGGGTTGCATTTCAGGGCTGAATCAGAGTTGGCAAAGCTTATGTATTGAGGTGTGAAAAAGTGGAAAGAAGTGACTCTAATTATGTTTTATGGATCATACAGTAGTTTCCTGTTTCTTTGTGTATTGTGGTACGGTCTAAGAGTCCTAAGTGCTAAGATCTGAGTATTGGTAGGTTGTTACACGCCAGAATTTTTCCCTGTTTAATTGAAACCTAACACAACATATCTTAGACACAATGTTAAAAATTATGATCAAGTTCATAAATTACGATAAAAGTAATGACAATGTTGTCTGTGCAAACTCATCTTGGCTTTTTTAATCATTGTAATAAATATACACGTCTTCATGTTTATCTGTCATTTTTCTGCCAGAAAAGTTTCATTTACTTGACGTATAAAGTATTGACTGAATTAACATCACCGTTCACTATATGAGTATACTTTCTGGATTTGTGACCGACCATGGGATATCATCAACGTTCAGGAGTTAAATTGCATCCTTTCCAGATCCTAGAATGACTTGTTCGAAAAGCCTCAGATCTTAAGTTTCTCTCCGTATGTAGTCCATATCTGCCTCATCTTGGGATTAATGTGTTATTCTGCACCTCTACTTTATGTATATAAATGGATTCTTCTCTGCTGTTTCCTGTGCGTCAAGCCTGAACCCTGTGTGAGCAGGAGGAGGCTAGCCTGGGAGCTAGCTGCCTTGGTCTTGCAGGATTTTTAGGTCTTTGGCCTTCAGATTTGTGGCAAAAGCTTTGTGTGTCTTTTTTTAAAATGTGCCAAGGAGCAATACCAGATTTGGAGAGGAGAATATACTCCAGTGAGTGTGGTAAAGCATCAGTACTAATATATTTAACAGTATTGCATATGCTAAGGTATATAGCATAGAAAATACTGACTTTTTCGCATGCTTATGTGGTGACAGTGATGGTGATTGTGTTGTTTTAAAACAACTAAACAGTGCCTTGGGATGACACCTTTTATAAATTGAAATAAATAAAAATCCACTTACAAGTAAGGTGCTGCCAAATCCCTCACTTTAGTTACATGCTGTCGAGCCATATTCTGGATAGGTGAGGCTGATGAAAGCATAAAGGCATAGTCACAAGACTAGTTCGATTTCCTATTGTTTTTCAGTGTTAGAGATTTATTCTTCAGTGTTCTAGCGAACTCATTTATGAAGAGACTGGATGGCTGTGAAAATTGAATTGCATAAAAGTTACAGTATGTGAAAAAAATGCTAGTAATACAACAGGACTTTAAATGGATTTACATTTTTGTTATTGAAGTGCCATTAAATTTAACAAAACAATATCAAAAAGCATTAAAGGTATCAAATTTAATATTGACCTTGAATCTTAAGTCTGACATGAGTAATTTGATAGTTATTAGTCTTTGTAAATGTCCTATTAGGCTTGTATTCTATAAGGAATTACACAGATGTTCTGGACTTTACTAATGTTACTCATGTTTATAGCTAGAAATATGCATTTTGGTGTAAAGGACTGGGACCTTCTCATCGCGGCAAATGTAGCAGCAAAGTCAATTTTGTTTGCTGCTGCTATGCAGCCAGTTGCTGGAGGTAGTAAAGCTGCCATTTAAGAGAGCAGAGCAGCACTGCATAAGCCTGTGGGGTGTCTTAACATCAAATATCCCTTGTACAGTTAAAGCTTCACAAGAGTTTGAGATAAGCTGTGGTCAAATATCCCTGGAATTTAACACAAATAGTGACAACACACTTTTGTTCCTGCCAGAAGTTCATGGAAGTCTTTGTGCACAGTGATACGCTTTTTTCATTGGTCTCCCACACACTGGCTTGCAAAAGAGTGTATGTTTAATCACCAGTACTATTTCCTTCAGCATCACAAACCTAAATTTACTGGAAATTCACGGCAACAGATAGCTTTCATCATCCCTGATGACTGCAGTACAAAGCTCTGTGTGTAGTGGTACGGCAACCTGGAGCATACCTTTGTGGAGGGTGGTTCGTGATCTTTAGTTCATGTAGGGGCACCTGCCCTGCAGAGTTCAATTAAATTTAGTTTGAGTAGCACAAAGGAGTGTAAGGGTAGAACTGGCCAGAGGGTAACAGATCGCTGACACCTCTAAGCCCTCTGTTTTATGTAGGTAAAGCAGCTCTTACCCTTAGTAGTTAAAGTAATTAAGGTGAAGGAAAAAAAAAGTCTGGCTCCCTAAGATTTCTAACAAATGTTTTTCTGAAATGCTAAAGTACAATTTGCTTTCTATTAACACAAGTCTGGTGGACCTTAAGCATATAATGCAAAATGATAGCTCTTAAATGTAGTTGTTCTTCTTTCTGATGTGCTAACTGGCAAAATTGGAACTATTTACAGTTTCCACATTCATAGTATTTTGGTTGGAGTGAGCATACTTCCTTTAGGAAATAAGTGCTGCTCCACCTAAGATTCTGGAGACACAACTATATGCAAGAGTATAAAATGAAGATGATAGCAATTTTTAGTAGTAAAGACTGGAATTCTTTTAAAAAAAAAAAAAAAAACAAAACAACCTCTACCTGATTTCATAAGGTAAGTTCTGTTAAGAACATATGACATGCAGCTAAAGCAGTACTCTTCAGTGTATTTCACTCTTCGTGGACTTTGAAAGCTTTTTTTTAATAAAAACAGAGTATTAAAAAAAAAACATTTAAGTTTCAATCATATGACAGATGCACAAAGATTGTAAGGGTAATGATGGTAGTACTTACAAGATATGTATTGCAACATATGTGCCTCAATATTTAAGGGTTAAGATCTTCCCCAACTATTGGGACTATGTAACTGCAATTCGTGTTAAGTACCTTACTGGGAGAGAGGAATCGTTAAGCCTGCTCTGAAGACACTGATTTGGTAGTTGACACATTTCTGGCATTTTCATTTTGTGAAAAGTTGGCAGATGGATGCATATATTGTTTCTCTATCTTCGTAGTAGCCTCCATATTATCGTGCAGCAAGGCCTCTGGATGGGAAGCAGAGACCACGGTTGGGATTTGTCAGTAGGTTTCTGACTTTTCTGTAGCACAAACTGGAGTCTGCACTGTCTTGGCATCGTGCTCCCTTCCTCTGCACAACTGGTCTGCATTCCTTCCGGTCCTGTTGGAGGTATTTGCAGGTTCATGTCTGTGAGTCAGGATTTATCCCACACTTACTACTTCCTCTAAACTTCTGAGATGCAGTGGCAGCCCTGTCGGAGCTCTTGCTTACTGACAACTATCTGGCTATAATAGTACTGCTTGCTGGGTCTTAGCGGTGTTCGAAGGTGGTTGCTATATTCTGTCAGACAGATGCTGCAAGGGTCCGTAATACAAATGTAGGAGCTGTGGCTTAGCTGCTGTTTTGGCCGAGTTGGGCAAAACTAGTGCAGAGTTATCTTACCTATGGGATAAGGGACCGTAACATTATTAAGGTAAAGACATCTGGCATTAAAAAGAACACAGTCCAAAAGAAAACAGGAAATTAAATCAAATCAAAAGGGAAGTTGATGACTCTCCAAAACCCTGCAAATTGAAGGACATTGACAAAGACTGAGTGGACTTTTGGGAGTAGTGAGGAAATTAGCAATTTGTACACAAACATTTGCCAGTTTTCCATACAACAGCTCTCAATGCCTGGGTTCTCAGTACTGACGGCCAAGTACTCCCCTCTTTGCTTGCGTTCCAGGAAATGTAATTTTGTAAAACTACCATGTCCTGGTCACGCAGGTAGAGATTGTATAAACTCAACTGCTTCATAACTATTACAAAAATATGCTTGCTCTGTCCTTCACCTATTTTAACAATTAAGGAAACAAAGACGGAGAGAACAGTCTTTGTTTAGAGAATATGCTGACTGAAAACCAAAATCAGAAACATAACAACAGATGAATGTGTTGCCAGTGAGAGAATTGTTTCTGACTGGAGAATAATGATTTACATTAATAAGTACATAGCAGTTGTTGGCACAATTCTTTAACCTAAGAGTGTCTGTTATAAATCATTTTGTCAATAAGGCTTTTTTTTCCCCCCAAAATTAACCTTTTTCTCTATAGAGAATACAGTATAGGTCTTTGAGATTTTCTTTCTGTGCTTTGCATGTTACTAGTTGTAGTAGGCTTCTACCAGCAAAGAAAAGAACTCAGTAAAGGAAGCTGTTTTAAATTTTTGGCATAGCAATCCTCTCTGTATGGATGTTCTTGTGTGTATAGAGCTGAGTTGATTGATTTCAAATTCTTTCCCCATGAATGACAAGATAATAATCTCTGTTGAGTTATCTTGTAAGAAAGTTTTCTCCTTTGTTGTGCTTTTTAATAAGAACTTGAAGTAGCCCTATACAAAGTAGAGTCAGGAACTGGTGCGTGTTATAGTGCAAACATTCCCACACTTTTTATCTAATACTGGCTTTATTCTTTGTGCTAGGAATTACCTGCCCTAGTAGTGTGATAACATGGTATTAATGCAAATGTGGTATCTAGCATGAATAAAGAAAAAAGGAAAGTTGTGTTGTTTTTTTTTTCCTTCTGAGTATTGACTCTGAATCCTTTCTTCTTTTTTGTAGTCTTCAGGCTGGTATCATTATGATGTCTTTTTATTTTGGGCCTCAGGTTCAAATAAACCCACTTGGAAACTTCTGGTCGTATAAGAGGGTTGCCTGAGTGTGTTGGGTTTACGTGGCAAGGTTTTGGTAGCTGGGGCGGGCTGCAGGGGTAGCTTTTCTGAATAGAGACCAGGAGCTGCCCACGTGTCAGACAACTAATTAATAAGATCTGTAGCATACACAGAAGTTGAAAGAGAGTCCAAAACTCTTCTATTACTTTGCTGCCGTTGGTAGATACACTTTGCTATATGTTCCACAGGTGTCATTTACATGCTTTAATACTGTCCCCATAGAGGATAACATCTACCACTGCTATAGTGTTCTGGTTTTTCCTCAGTGCTCAGGGTGTAGCTCCATACTTTATTTCCTACAAACGGTGTGACACCTGCTCTGAAGATTGTTCGTGTCTTCATGGGATTTTACTCAAGACTATAGGATCCGTATGTTTCACAAGAGTTGGCTTTTCATGGTATCTCAATAGGAATGGAATATTTTTGTCAGCGTTTTAGAAAAAGAAACAGATGACAGAGGGATGTAAGGCAGGTAAGACATACTAATTTTGGAAAATTTGTTTTGAAATACCTTTGACCTCTTTGATTTGATTTGGTGTGGAGCACGTTGCACTTCTGACAAACTGAACTGTGGGGTCTCGAGTCAAGCAGTTAGTCGAATGAGGAGCAACAATTAGCAGATACTCAAAGTTTGGTCCAAACAACTTTCAACAACAGATTTTAGGGAAAAAAAAAAATAATTTCTCATTTACTAGGAACTAAGTCAGAAATTCCAGTTAAATTCTTCTTGGTTTTTTGTTTTACTCAGCTGGTCTGCAGGTGTAGAGGATTTTGGCCAAGGTTTCCATACTTGGAGACTACAGTCATTACTAAAACTCCTGGGCACACATTTATGTTGGAATGCAGCTGATGTCATGGAAAAACAGGACCTTCATGGTAACCCCCAACAACCAGAAGTATAGTAAACAGTAAATGTTACCTCCACCAAAATACTCAATTTTAAAGAGACTTGTTAGGATGGTGTCTGTGTGCCAAGAAATATAAACTTTTACTGATTTAACTACAGTTTTCCTAAAAGCACCAGCCTACTGCTGGGGTTTAGCCATGATTTTGATATGCCTAATAAAACCAGAAATAGTTCTGTTTAAATCTTCAAATACCCAGAATTTACTGTTCTTTCCACCACCGAACAGTTTTATGGTCTTTCACATTAGAAATCAGTGATGGTATGTTAGTTACAAAGGAAATAGCACTGTAATTTTCATGATTTGCAAAATACAGTTTCTTTCCAAGGTACATTTTCCCTCTAATTAAATGAGTGAACTGATTTTTTTCCTTGTAGAGTTGTGCAGAAATGTAGAACTGTACAATTCAGTTTTTTGATTTTTGTTTTTGTTCTTGAAAAGTCTGTTCTCAGCTTCAAGCTGTGCATACTGTTTTGCTTTCATAGGGTTACTTATAACTTCCAAGGCAATTTAGAGGTTTGTCATCCAAGGGGCATTCATTCCTTTACGTGATTTGTATGGTTTCATGTTTTTTTCCTCTGTTGATAGAAATACAGATACCATTCCTGTGAAAGCCCCACCACTTTGACCTTGCAACATAAAGCTTTACTTTCCTTTGTAAGCAGACAGTAATGTGGGGAGAAGGTTGAACAGCCTAACATACAGCGACACATTGTCTTTTTGAGAGCACCAGTGTAGCTCCTAGTACACTTTTTATGACCAAGTTGATTATTAGATATTGTATATGTTTGGTATTCTTTGGTTTAAATCTTGAGGTGGTTGTCAGTTGCTTTGTGCTTCTTAAGGGGACATACCTATCTATAATATTGTTGTCATTTAAAGATACTTCTGGCAGGATAGAACTAATGCTTTTTTGCAGGCATCTCCTTAAGCCATGCTTTCCTTGGGCTTAGATGAGGACCTAAAACAACTTTCTGTAGAGTAGTAGTAGTATAGGACAAACTTTATTACTGCATACTTCAAAAACTTAATTTGCCATACCCCAAGATAACTGCAAATTGGACTTCAGAAGTAGGAACAGTAGGTTAAAAAAAAAAAAGTGGCGGAAACATTTGGAAAATATACAGCCATTGTACATAGGGCTTGAACATGTCTGTGGAATATTAAGAGAATTGAGGGTTTCCTTCTGGGGTTCCCTGTGAGTTTCTTGTTTTCCACTCAGGTGTCCAGTTTTTTGTTTGTTTGTTTTTTTTTCTTTTTCCTAAGAGAGGTAGCATAAATTGAGGTGTTATTGAGTATCCCCTGATATCGTCAGCTGACTCACAAAACTGATCATTATGTTTACCAACATTTATCCAGCAAAATCATGGGAGTTGATCGGTGGTCTGTGATGAAGTCAAAATACCACTGATGTAGTGACCTGATACCTTGAGTCTACCCACTACCTTGGAAGAAAATGTTCTACAGTCCACTGCAGAGCTGTGAACCTCCCCTTTTTGATAGAAATAAAATATTTGTTTCCAGTTGTGACTAACTAAAATGTCTGTTTCTAGTTGTTGTGACTTAATGGAACATGAAGGAATCCATTCTGTAACTTCTGGGTTTTTTTTGTCACTACTGGGTGTTCTCATACCTTCTAAGAACATTGTTCCTCCTGCTTACCCTGTTAGAATTTAAAGCACAACAATTTTTGAAATTAAGAAAATATTGACATTTACGGGCAGGGAAAGGAGGATGGGGGAACCATTTTTGGTAGATTTGACTTGTTTTAAATAGTAGCTCTTCAGGTTGTTTAGATGTTAGAAATATTAGAACCAGGCCTAATGTTATTGAGCAAGACTACAAGCAGAACAGTGAAATTTTATAAATAAATGCAAAACCACATGAGTTTCAAATAGCAGTGTTTATTTGCATGATTAAAAAATTGAAACGAATTGCCATTTTTTCTTTAGTCTTGGAGACTCCACAGCATGCAGACCTCCCCCACGGGCCTGAGCTGCAGCGTCATACTCAGTTTTGGATCAGAGACAAATGTTAAGTCTACCTTATGATCTAGAAGAGAGAGAGAAACATAGTGTAGATCTTCTGGTCATCTTAAAAATATTCTTCTGTTAAATGGCTGGGGGGAAGCTGAGCAGGGAGTCCAGGAGAAAGCCTAAGAGTCAGCTTGACTTTCGAAAGCTGGCTTGGGTACTAGCAGTTAGCACTTGGGTTTCTCTTTATCTTAAGTCTGGTAGGTAGGACCTGCAATTTCACTACTTAGAATGTTTTTCTGAAGTTCAGACACTCTTCAGGCACTTCTGGATATTGTATCCTTACCATTTTTGCTTGTTTACATACCTGTAAAGGACTATGTATTCATCTGTATAGTATTGAAATTGGTTACCAATGGCTATAAAACTTAAAAAAGCCCCTAAAACTCTTGATTTAGAGATGTAGGAGTTTTACCAAAGGCACTTAACTGTGAAAGGTTTGCAAATGCCTGCAAGTGAACAGCAGTTGTAACGGTTCTAGTGAAAATAACTGCCTCAAGCTCTCCTGGCCAGGTCTTGTCGAAGCCTCTATACAAATAAATTGTTTCATTCAGTGAAATTCATTCAGTAAAATTTGAAGTGCAGAGGGGGCATGTGGTGTGGATGTGCCAGGGTATGTTCTGCTGGAGCATCGTTTCCCCAAAGTGGTCTTTTCTGACCAGGGAATGACTTCTCTCTGGAATCTCTCCAGCCTGTGCTCCTACTGGAAAGCACACAGATTTTAAAGGTTACTGCAAAAAGATGCATAGACCTATCTAGAAGGAGCATCAACTCCAGTACAATTCCCTCATCACCTTCCCAAAAAATAATTGCTGACGAAATGTCTGTTTTCCCTGTTAAGAACATGGATCCTGCACCCCCAACTTCAGATGAAATTGAGCTGGTTCTAAAACACAATTTTGAAGACTTAAATTTGTTTGCTGTGCAGAACCGAAGTATGGCAGAAGCCTTCTGAGAATATTTCACATATGTGTTTCTCATTTCCTCCTCATTCTACCAAATTGTAAAATTTGCTTTTGTCCTTTTGTAAGGAGCTGAGGGAACACTGCTGACAAAGAATGGGAGGTTTTTCAGACGTACAGTATCCAGAGGCAAAAGAAACTGGAGTGAGTCAGAAGTTTGAGCAGTTTATGCTTTCCTTTATTTTTGTCTCGCTCAATAAAGTGTACTCCTTAAAGATAATAAATTGCTGTGGGTTTTGGAAACTGATCTGTCCTCAATAGTGAGAATAACTATCAGTTATATTAAAAATGAAGTCAGGTGCTTCCTGTAGATGTAGTGTTTTCTCAAAATTGGGAGCTTCTCTGGTTATCACTATGCCCAAAGCAGTATCCTGTGCTTTACGGAAAATAAACTGTTGTATCCCTGATATAATAGCTTGAAACAAACAAAACCTGTTGTTTACACACTTGTGAAAATTTCTCATATTTAAGCAATTTACAGAGGTTCTAACAAGAAAATTCCCAAAATAAGGTATTTTAAAGCTCTACTAAATCGGTCCTTGGAAGGATGGTGCAGCACTGTCTGTGATTGCCAGTTGCTTTCTGCGGTATTAAATAAGCCAAATAACGGACTTAATGATTGTGAACTAATGGACTAATGGTTGCGGGGTTTTTCTTGGCACTAGATTTACATTGCCCTTCACTGTAAATCATCTCTTAGGTCTTCGCTATACTTCTAAGTAGCACAAGATTGCAAGCCTTAAGCATTCAGAAGCTGAGTCAGAAACCTTAAAAAGTAATACTTGCTTAAAAACAATTTACGAACTCTATTTTATTCTCAGTTTTTTTATATTGCCACCTTTTTGTGAGTTTTCAGGTATTCCTATTTTCCATCTTTTACTTGTGCATTTGAGGTAAAAAATGGTAAAAATTAAAGTCCTTGTGTTATTAGTGTTATGATTCAAACAGGATTCCAATATCAAGAAAAATGCCAAGCATCAAAGGTTCAAGATTAATGAGAAGAACTGGCAGGATGATTTATAAGCTAAATTATTTCTTTCCTTAATGACACCATGTTCCAGTTGCTTACAGGTGTTTATATATGACCATACTTTGTTAATATCTTCTAATAAATGTTTAGCATTTCTATTTTCTCTAGTTCCAGCACCATTCCTTTCAGAAATCTTTGACTTTTTTCCCCCACTTAGTGTTTGACACACTCACTAAATAAGAAATTTCTGTTTTAATTCTGCTGGTTACTGCTTTTTGCTCTGTGGTCTTGCTGCCTAGACACTAGCAAGTTGTACTGGCCTTATCTTCTCCTGTCTCCACTTTTAAAAAAGGAATTAATACATTGTGTAAATCATGGGAGAACAGCAATTAAAACATACAGTTCTCCAATTTGAGATTTTCAGTTACTTCCTAGCCAGGCAATGTATTTGGAGCTAGAACTGACAGCAGTTATCCTGAATTTTCCTCCTACTCCCCTTTATGCAGAAGAATTGCTCTCTGCTTCCTAAATATTACCTGAAATGAACATTGTTTTAGAAAATCGTAGGGCCAGAAAATAAGGTCATGTGCATTTTCTTTTGGTGGATTTTGAATAAAATGCAGATATTTAGTAGTCAAAATATTTGTTTATCAACACTCAGTGCAAAAAAACCCCAAACCTCACCAAGGAAGTTACAGCCTCACATCTCCTCCAAAAACAGAATAGCCTTTAAAATTGGAGTTCAGCTAAGAGCTCTTATGGAGAAGTGGCAAGTAGAAGAGAAGTCAGTTTATTCTCTCATGATTGTGTGTTTGTTCCTCAGTCTAAATATTTTAACAATTCTGATTATGAAGATAACAGGGAATGTGACTAAATGAAGAAGGTGCTGTTCTCATTGTCGTTTTTCAGCTTGTAACTATACATACAGTATGGTTACATGCCGTACAGTTTTCTCTTATACCGCTTGCTAAATGCAAGTAAAATGTAAAAAGAATAAATGTTAGTTTACTCTATAAATATTTCCTACTTGAGCTGTATCTCAAGAAACGGTGCTATTTTCCTGGATTTTTGTTTTGTTTTGTTTTCTCTGTTCAGAACAACAGCATCATTAGGTTTTTTGCTGATATAATCCGAGGCGAAGTAGATCTAATCTGCTCTGTCTCTCTACTTCATGCTATCTGTAATCAGGATAAATCATATGGATTATCTTAATATAATGGGAGCTTCAAATGAAATTATGCCTTTACATTGTAGTCAGTACAAGATCTAAGGCTATAGATGACTACATAAATAAACAGAGAAATTTTAAACATATACTGGTTGGTTAATGTATTGGTATCCCAGTGAAGACCAAGCAAAATGTTCTGTTGAAGATAATTAAGATAAACTTAGATGTTCTACTAAGATTTGTGTTTTAAAATATATTCAAATACGATCACACTGTTGCATGTTTGCTACTGTTTTTCAGGTTTGTCTTAGCTAATGACTTTCCTAATGAAGTTAGATCCAAGAGACAGGGAGTTTAGAGTGCAAGGTGGCTTGACATGTGTCTGAAGTAGGGAGGGAGATGTTTTCACAGTCTTTTCTGGTCTCCTGATCTCTTTTGGCTGAAGTTTATCTATGAAGAAATTAACACTTCTGCAGAATTTGAGCTTAGATTTCTGGCAGTGGATATGTAACCGGTAGTTCCTATTGCTGCCTGAAGTGTTTCTTTTCTGATTCCAGTGTAGGTCCCTTCCATCTTTGCCCTGTTCTTACCTGTAAATTTTGCCAAAATCTCAGTACTTCATCTCCATTTTCTTTCTCCATTTGCTTTCAACTGAAATGATTGAGCACCTTTTGAAATCTTGTCCTTTCTGGGCTTTTGTATTTCTAGCCTCTTGTAATTGTCCTTTTACCTCTTTATCCTTTTTCTTTTAGCATGTCATTTGGAGTATTTTTCTCCTTTCTCTCTCTAGGATTTTGTGAGAAGTCCTGATAGCTTGATCCTTGATTCCTTTCCCTTTTCTGGATAATCTTCCTTCAATTTCTGTTTCTATACAGACAATGGCAAGATCTTCCACTTTTCCTAAGACTTATCCTCTTTGTCCAGAGTAAAGTGTCAGCCTTTCTTGCTGATATTTTGCAGGCTAATCTCTGGGTTAAAAAGTTCAAAAGACTCCCTATCTTCTTCATCTTCAGTCATCCATCCATCTGTAGCTGCTATGGACAAAACCATTGTTCTTGTTGTTTGGGCCTAGCTGCACCTTTGTTAGAGACTTTTTCACAGATCCTCATATCTTGGACACATGTGACTCTCGCAGTTATTTTTTCTGCACAATTAATCATAAACACCGCCAAGAAAAAACCCTCTTGTCTAAAGAGCTCCTTTGCCATGACACCTGTTAATTGCATAGTGCAGTCCAGCTGTAGGCAGGTTATGTTTTGACCATGTCTCTGCTGCGTTCTTTGTGGTCTCCTGTCTTCTGCTTAAGAATTGAAGCACTTCTGGGGTAGCTCTGGCTTTGCTGTGTATTTGTGTAGCACTTAACACAGTGATATCCTGGACTATGAACAGATGTTCTTGTTATTGGGGTGATAAAAATAATAGGTAAGAGTAAGTAAATGTAATGCACAGAAGACTAGAGTTTGGGCAGGATACAAGGAGCCTCTAGTATAGTCCACATGCATGGTCTACAGAGGCAAAAAAAAAAGAAAGGGTGCGTGTGTGACCCAGTAGCATTTTCCTTACAGATCAGTGGAATACCCATTAAAACTATGAGTAACTTCACAAACAGTGCATGGATAATGTATAAACGATGCCTAAATGGAGGACACAACTGATACTAGCTCTTGCAGTGATGATACTGACTTTATCAGTAGTGAGTGATCTGAACACTCTTCTCACACTATATGCTTTTACCACAGAAGAAGATTGGACTATACACCATCTCTTAATCAGTCAGTATAAAATGAGACATAAGATCAAGTCATGAGATTTTGAATAAGATCCAAATTTCAAACATCCCAAGAGTCAGTGAGCTTATGGTCCTATCATTTTAGGCTGAATACACCTTTGGATGTTTCACAATCCAGATTGCATCCTGAGGACAATCTGAAGGTGACAGTAGTGGTTGGAGAAACGTTTGTAGTAGTATTTTTAAGAACAGGTTTCTGATGTGGTAGCTAAATTGTCTGCAGATCTGTTAAGTACCTTCCAGCCAGTGTAATTTTGTTACTGGTTAGCGCTGTAGGGACCACCTCTGGGTGAAAAAGTTGTGAGGCTGCTATTGCAGTCATCAGCTTTTGCCAAGACTGAGTGTATGTACTCCTCTTACCTTGTAGGAAATAGCCTTTGTATATCAGGTATATAACCTGTAGCAACTTACAAAAAAGACTGAAATTGTTTCTGGTCACAAGAATTCTACAGTTGATTTTGTGGAGATAATTCATATCTTGCAACAGGAAGATCTACCTTGGCATACCAGCACTATGAGGAAGAGCAATCAGTGGTTTTCAGGGTGGCTTGGCGCTAAAAGGTAGTTTCAAGTCTGCCTCAAGTCAAAAGCCAAAGCTGGTTTTGTGAACACGGGGATGATAGTGATATGTACAGAAGAGAAATGGTACTGTGTCTTCATTTCTACTGATGATAGTTCAAATTCCTGAACAGTTGGCGACTGCTGCTAAAATGGTCATTATTAATATATCTTTAAGGTAGTGAAGCATCAAAGTTAAATCTGTAGCTGAAGTAAGAATTGGCATGTCACCCTGTTAATATTCTTACTCACTCTTAAGCTAGTGTGGAAGAAGTTCATCTAGAATAGAATGTAGACATATATAGAAAGCTTTCTTTGTAGCCAAAAGATTTTTTTTTTTTTAAGTTAAACAAGCCCTTTTACATACATCATCTGTTTTAAGTGAGGCTCTGAATGTTATTTCTAACTGAGGATTTTGGGTATATTGCAGCTCACAACACTCTATATGTAATTCTAAAATAAAAATAAAAAGCTCAGAGAAACTATAGCTTCAGTAGTTGTCCACATCATTCAATGTATATGTTAAAAGCACAACAAAATAAAAAGTTTCTACTGCTTCCCAGAACTTAATATCCAAAACATCTCACTTGCTCTTCAAATCAAACATTGTATGTCCTCTTCCAACAACACAGTGTACACTACTGAATAGAAGTCAACAATTATCAAGCAGATCTCCTGTAATCCAAAGCGTGTAGGAAGCCGATGCTCTAGCTGGCTGTGCTGCCCGTATTCTGCCCGCAGCATCCCTGAGAGCAAGCATATATGTGTGTGTGTGTGTGTTGTTAGGGGGCTGCTGTAAAGCACACTGCAAATAAAGGTAACACCCCACCCTGTTCTGAGTTTTCCTGACTCACGCAGATGCCTTCCACATACTCCTGTAAAGTCTTTGATGTTTATCACTAGGATGTTTCTCTTAAATTTATGTTAGGTCAGACAAAGGTCAAAGTGCCCTGTCTAAAAACCTGGTTTACACACCTCTGGCAGTTTAATGAAAGACTCGTGTTGTCACATGGTGGTTTGCTCTAGCAGTGTTATGTGACAGGCCAGGGAAGACTGAAATGCATACTTGTTTTGTCAGTTGAATTAACTTCTGTGCACAATAGTTCTGAGTACATGTGGTGTTCTTCCCATTTATTCCTGGGGCTATTTATGTGTTTTGCTTACTGGCAATCAGGGTATTATTAATGTCAGTTGTAAGCGTGACTACAGACAGAACCACTGCTTCAGTGCCTCTCATAAAACTGAGTAACTGATAGGAGATTGTTTCAGACTTCCAACACCGTAAGTTCTCCAAAATAATGTTTTCCAAGTTTAGAATGAATGAACGAGTGTTCTTGTATCTGGCTTAAATATCTAGTGAGATTTTATCTGAAGAGTATTGGGTAGTTCTAGGAACACACACAGAAATATCACTAAATCTGTATCATGGTGACTGAAGGCAATTTATGCCTCAAATCTCAAGAGCAGGCAGAAGGCTAGTGCTTAAGATGTGTACCAATATCTTCTGAAAGGTTATGACCAAAACTGTCTAAGATCTTGTAACTAAGGAATTAGTGGAGGCCACTGCTGCTCAAAATGCCTGATTTACACTGACTACCTGTAGCAGAGTGGTTTAAATGAGAATCTTATGTTTTGTTTGTTGGGAAAGGGAGCAGATGGCCTAATTCTTCATTTGACTGTATGGATCCTAAAAAAGGAACAAAGGTAACTGTGTGACAACTCTCATAACCCGGCAGGTTGCAAAGTACTGAGCATAGGGCTGCCAAACTACTTGTCTGTGCGTACAACACTGCATAAGAGGCTGTAGGTCACTATGAACTTTCTTGTCCTTCCTGTGAAGGTTCGGGTATTGGTCATCGCTAGAAGCAAGATCACCGATTAGGTGGTCAGTGGCCTGGGTTATCCTGTTTCTGTGGCAATGAGGGTCATGAAGAAATATTAGTCAGTCAAGAAAGCCAAAAGTTGTCACTGCTTTACAGGTCAAATTTTGGTATGCATCTGTTTTTGTTTGACTTCCTGAGCATCTGTGCTGTCTCCAGTATGCAGTTTGGAAGCTGGAATTTAGATGATGCAAGGCAGCAGGTTTTAATTTCTCTTGGTTTTTGCTTCTTTTTAAACAGAACAAGCATATTTCAAGTTTAGATTCCCTTTCGTAGGTTGTTTGCTGGGGACTGAATGGAACATTACTACATACCAGCAGAGGAATTCACGTTAAACAACATTCATTTTCAGACTCTTCACACAGAATTGTTTAGGCTGGAAAGGACTGCTTGAGATCATCTAGTCCAACCCCAAGCTTACTCCATCATCCAAATGTTAAGCTATAAATAGACTGATGTGGGCCAAATCTATTATCAGTCAGTACTGTATGCTTTTTCTTTACCCAGGCTTTTCAACAGATGCACAATAAAAGAGGCTATAATTGCAATAATCACAAGAGTTTTTAGAAGTGAGGGGTTTTTTTTGAGGTGAGTCACACCCACTTGAGCAGTCTTTTAATTCAGGTACTTAGATTTACTTAACAAAAGATAGGCAGTGTGTCTGTGACAAGCGGTTAGTAGAAAGCATTTTTTATGGTGAATTTGATGTTCACAAGGCCAGCTTTTCCTGCTAAATTGTGACAGTGTATCGGAGTTTACATGTGCAAAACCCCCTCATATTTCAGTCCTGGGTCCTTTGCTCTTCCAGTGAGCCTCAGTCTATTTCTGCTTTGTTAAATGCCTTTCCTCTTACAATACTGGTCCAAGACATGCTTTAGGAGAACAATGTAATAACTTGGATAGAAGTTTGATATTAATATTCAAGTTTCCAGCACCTGTTTATCTGTGCTGACTCCGTGCTTGTGGATTTGAAATTCTCAATGGCAGTCTTAGGATCTGCCCAGTTGAGTATATGCATCATTAATTCTTTTTCTATAGCATGGTGATGTATTAGACACATCACTTCTGCCTTGTGTGCAGTCTTAGGTACAGTCTTTGGTCAACAGGTTAAGTACAGATCTTTGGAATGGAAGCCTTTTACAGGAGAGAGTTTTTCAGTCTGCCGATTGCTGTAAACCATTTTGTAGTAGCATTATTTTAATCCACATCACTGGTCAGCTACCTGGCTGCTGACACAAAGGAGGATCTGATAATACAGATGGAAGGGTAAGTCAGGGGTTGCTCCTTTTGGCTATGGTGTGGTCTAGTCAGCTTAGGCCAACTTAGAAACTACACCCGAACAAAAACACTTGCAGTCAAACAAAAAGCTGCTTCTATGGAAATAAAGGCAAAAGTACATGGATGTGACTTAAGCACTAGAGTGCTCTCTCCCACTCCCTGACTAGATAATTTGTCACTGGTGAAAGATACAGGCTTTTGGTTCGAGCTATAGACTTCTTCCTCCAGTACCTCTCGGTAGGTAGAGAGAGTTTATACAGTCTGCAGTACTTTCACCCTTGCATTTAGGCTAACTGGAACTATCTGCTGGAGATTTGCTGCTTTATTGCAGACAGTGCCTAAGATTGCAGACATGATTCCTGGTCACTTGGGAAAGAATATATTAGAGAATATTTGGTTTACATGTGTGGAGTGATCATTCACTAGTTGGACTGGCGACTCCAGTTGCAATGGTTGGTAGTAGTCACTATAGGCAATATAATTGCAATAAAGTATGTAAAGGAAAGAAGTCTGCATTGTAGTCAGGCAGCTTTTAAGATAGCATGACAGCTAATGTTCAAAGATTAACCACAGACTTTGTGTGCCGCCAGTTGATCACTTCCTGTGATAGTTTATGTTTTAATGTGTATTAAACAATACCAAAAGCAGTGGTTTCCACCACAAGAACGCTGTGAACTCTCTGCCTCTCTTACACGCCATACAAAAGAAACAAATTTGACATTTTCTCTTAACGGTGGTTCCTGGCACTGGTTGCCAAATGCTGCCAATTTCCAGACCACGGTCTGGGAATCAGCGCTACTGAGAATGATTGGAAAAATGTTAGAAAGATAGTGAGCCTAAGTTTGTAATATGGAAATAAGAAAACAAATACAGTCCTCAGGGCTGTTTGACCTAGAGAGGGATTCCGTGTCGTTGAAGATCATAGGTGTTACTAGATGGCCAGATGCATCAGCCCCCAGCTGCTCTGCTGACCTGGGTGCTGTCCCTGTCTTGTGAATTTGACAGCTGTAAGACTATACTATATAATTAGCGACTTCCCTATTTGTTTCTCCAAGCCCAAGGAGGGCTCTGAAATAGCCATTGCATTTGTTCACTTTTGGAGTGAAGTTGAATCCTTTGGCAGAAACCCAGTGGAAGTGTCAAAGATGGTCACCTCCTGCACTGCCAGCGGTGAATGCTCCTGGGGGCTTTTTTCCTGCAGTCCAAGACTTCAGAATCTGATAGAAGAAGCTGCTTCTTCCCTCCTGCCCTGCCTGCTTCTCTCTCAGCCTCTTCTAGGAAATACCTGGCGCTTTGCCAGGTTGGCTTTGCACCTCAAACCTTCCTATTTCTAGTTATGTGCTCTCAAAAAGGTGGATGAGAGGGAGAGAGGGTGAGCAAAATTACACGTATGTTCATACCTACCCTTTTGTAGAGCTGGCCTCAGGCTAAGACGAAGGGCTTGGGAGGTTTGAGACCTCGTGGATGCCTCCTGGATTCTTTTCCCACTGTGTCATTTCCTTTCAGCGGTGTCTGGTCCTTCAAGCTCACCTGGGTGTGTTCACAGGTAGCCAGACCTGTATTGTGAAAGAGAAATTAGATGCTTAATCTTGGCAATAATTAACTCCCATAGCCTTGTTTGCTACCTCTTTGTCATGCATTTATTGTCCTTTGTTTGCTCACTTCTAAGGAAATTCTTTTTGGCATTTTATCAGGCTTTTATGAATCTGAGCAAGTGAAGAATTAAACCGTGAGGCTCAGGTGCAGAGGAAGGATTTCTTTCTTTCGTTCCTTGGCAATTCACCTGTATAAACATGTATTGGGGATGGGTGGAGCTCAGCGGCAACGATAGCGGCGTGGAAACATAATAAACAGGTTTTGTGTAGTGTTTCTTGCTAAGCGCCTACTTGAGAAACCCCTAATCGTGTCTTCCAGACCGATAACCTTCTTGCCCTCAGCGGGGTGAGGAGGACTGGGTGAATTGCTCTGCTCTTTGTGTAGTCTGTGCTGAGTCCTGCAAAAAGGTAACTGGAATCTCCCCTTGCCAATACCAACACGTCAGGGCAAATAACCGCAAGAATGAGCCTGGCTATTTAACTGTTGTGCTCCCTGACAGAAAATGGTGAAAGCCATCATCTTGAATGTGCGAATGCTCTCAATTATTTTAATCCTTATTAAAAAGAGTTTCTTTTCCAAAGTAACTTTTTAACTTGGGCCTCTTGCTTTGTGTGTCTTTTCTGCGTACACACACACAGAGTGCTTTTCAAAACATTGGTGTCTGCTAGCAAAGCATTGCTTGCCAGCTAATAAAAAGGAGCAGTTCACAGCTGTTGAGGGATCCTTACTTAAGTGTATGGGAGTGAGGTTTGATCTTTGTGATTTAAAAAAAAAAAAAAAAAAGTGGAATGTCATATATGTCTGGCTCTTTTGTGTACACAAGAATACTTTTTTTTTTGGTCTATTTTACCTTGGGGACTATATTAGAAGTCAGACTTGGGTCTGTGTTGAAGCACTCCAAATTGACTTTCCTATACAATCAAGATCTCCTTATCTACTGCTGCATGTGCAGCAGTGAATTGCTTCTCTATAATTTCCCATAAAAACATTTCAAGAGAGCTCAGATGTACTTAGGCTGCAGTTTTAAGGAGCAAAGTGAGCTGATGTACTAATCCTTTCACCCACCGCTTTGCTCCTGTGACATACCTTGTTCTAGTTTGTGTTCACTATACCCAGTAAAAAAAAAAAAAAATCCCTGGACAGTTTTCTCATCTTCTCCCTTTGCACTGGCTTCAGTGCTTATCTGGTCTTCTGCTGAGCCATTATATGCACTAATGCAGAAGAAAGTACATGCAACAAAACCAGTGGTTAACTTTCTGTAGGGTTAGCATGCTGAAATGGCTCAGTGCAGGGTTCAGTGACCAGAGAAGTTAATATGAGCAGGTGGAAACACTTGAGTAGGGGTCATGGGATGATGTCCAGCATTTAGAGTGCCCTGAAAGTTGAAACTGATTCTCGGTATGCCTTTTGATGCTGCTATCAAAGATGCTATTTTGAGATTTCATTTTCCTCTGTGAACTTAGAGGACTTACTGAAACTGCAGTCCAGCAGTCCTGTCCAGTTTTGAAATGCGTATTACTCCAGATGGTATCTTATTGATGTCTTGCATACTACTATTTTAATTTCATTATTGCTGACATTTTTCAGATACTGTCAGAGAATTTTGGATGATAAATCTACCTAACTCATTCTACTGAAGAAAAGATAATATTGATGTGATTTTTAGTCCATCTAGTTATCTTTTTTTGTCTCTGTACTGGTCTTGTCTTGTGTCTCCTTTCACATTAGCGTATACTGTTTGTTTAGGTTTATGTTATGTTCCCCAACAAATGGGTTATTTTGCTTCTGAAATTCCTGAAATTAATCCTGAATGAAATTGAAAACTCACAATCTTGGTGTAATTTGAGATGGTAGCAGGTGATCTGACTGGAATGTGTGCCAGTACAGTAGATACAGTAGGATTCTGACAATAATGATGAGTGGACTAATTAAATCATTCCATGTTTTCTGTGATGTTTTCTCCTTATCACAGGAGAAGTGATTTTGGAGCTTTCAAATGCTTTTCTTATTATAGAAGTCAGATTAATTTTTTTCAAAATATTGTTTTCTTCCTTTATTCTCATTCTGTACATGTAAAGAGGGAATGTTGTTCTTAACAAGAATATAAATTTGAGCTAACTGAAGAAGGGCTTCAGGGTTTTTGGTTTTGTACTAACTACACCGGTTGTAATGAAACCAGAATTGCTGCTTTCTACAAACTTCACTTGTTTAGAGTATTGGTGAAAGGTGGACATTTTCTTTTATTCATGCATTTGATTTAACATGCTTAGAGGTAAATATAGCTTTTGATTCAGGGTTTAAAAATAAATCAAAAAAGCAAACCACCTCAAAATGCAAACTGAACTTTGAACTTAGAAGTAGATCTACTGACTTTAATGTATCTATTTAAGCTTTTTGCTACACTGCAGTCATGAAATGTATCTACAGGTAGTTCTGGTATTTGTTGTGGAGCCAGTTAAAAAGGTGGATATTAGCTCTGTGCTGCCCTTCATAGCCCCTTCAATGCCAGCCTAAGGGTTTATGGTGTCATGCAGTGAAATAGTTTACTGAAATAATCCAGGCTAAAAATAACCTTCTGAAAAAATGTGGTATGAGATGATAATGAGTAGCTGAAGGTAAGCAAGGTTGGCAATTTTTCAAGCCTGCTTTGCTGCTGAAACAGAAGCAGCATGTAACTGCCCCCACAGTGATCATTTCTATCCATCAGCAGTGAGAAATGGCTGTGGCAGTCTTTGTGGCGTCTACACCCAGTGCTTACTGGTGTCCTCTAAAAGGTCACTTCTGTGATGCTCTTCTCCCCTTTTCTGTTCACTTGAGTTGGTACAACTCTTTCAGAGGCCACCTGTGAACTGGGTGAAGAAACATAAATGAATTGAAAAAACCTGTATAAAAAGGAAAAAAGGTGGGGTTAGTTTAAATTTTGACCAGTTCTCTAGCTTGACATGTGGCGCTGCAGAAATAGTACTGATGTGAGCTGCTCAGGTTGTCAGTGCTGCACAGGGAAACATCTGTGGAAGCACTGCCTGAGCCGGCAGGGGTGTTTGATAAATGAGAAGGTCCTAAATTGCTGGAAGCATATGTTAAAACTTTCAAGTATTAAAAGCAGACCTGTAAAAAATGGGATATTTGACTGTATTTCTGCCATTTACTGCATACAATATATAAAAGAAGATTTTCTGGCAGCCAAAATGCTGTACACCCAATTTTACGTAAGAGTTGGGAGTCTAGCATAAGCTCTCTGTTTAAGAATGTTTAAGCATGATGATGTGGACACAGAGAGTAACTGCAAAGCATCCAACAAACCACCTCTTAATCTGTAATGTGCAGCTCAGGCTCTAATGTTTTACATCCCCATTCAGTGTGGACATTCACTTGACTTCAGACTTTGTGCATCTGGACACAGGAAGAATGAGCAGTGAACTTTACAGATCAGAAATGAAAAGACAGCCAACGTGTGTAGTAAAGAAATTAAAGTATTTCAATTGTTAGGGTGGAAAAACAGATTTTTCACTTAAAGCTCTTCTTTCTCATCTGAAAAGTAATTATTCCTAATTGATTTTTTAGTAAAAAGTAATGTTTCCTTAAGTGCTGTAATTATTCTGTGTCCAAATTCTGCACTCAGCAGAAGTAACATTTCCCATGAGAATGGGTGTTAATTGTCTTATATCCACGTCTCGCTGTGCATTGCCTGCTGCATTTTCTCGGAGTTTCATGTTTGTAGCATTTTTAATTTCTGTCCCAAACTGTGCTGTGGTATTCATGACTGTAAACATGCAGTGCATCAGCTTCAGCTTTTTTCATGACCGTTTCTATGGATTTATGTTTTATTAAAATAATAAAGATTGACTCAACATATTACTCTGAAAGTTATTAATGGCTTGTCTGTAGGCCATTACATCATGAAGAAACCAAAGCATGCTTTGAGAGCGTTTGCTTTTTTCTCTCAGGATTGCTGACATACAAAATACAGCTGTTCAGCAGTGCACATAGTATTCGCTAGCAGTACCAGATAAAAACAAACAGTACAGGAGAAATGCAATATTGAGAAAAGCTTCAATTTTCTTTTTAATAGAAAAAGAGCCATTCGTATCTCTGAATACAGATTTTAGTAAAAATTAATACTATTAAAATGGGATAAAGCTGTGCATCAGAATTTTGTGAACTGCTCATAACTTGTCAGTATTGCTGTTTTCTAGTATTTTCCATGTAATCATTATTAATATTGTGTGTGTCTGAATCTTGAGTCAGTGTATGTCACCAAATACCTATACTTCATTTATATATTTGAATGTGCAGTGCCCAGTTGATGCACTGGGATGCATAAAATGGAAATGTTGATTTGATAGTAATTGCAAGTTTTATTGCTTTTTCCATTGCTTTCCACTCCCACACCAGCTCCTTCTGCATCAAGGTTAGATAAGCACATGGTGGGATGGTGAATGTAGGAGCTTCTTTTGCAGTTGGTATCTTGCATGCCTCTTTGTGGGTAAATATAGAAACAAAAATTGCTTTTATCCAGATTCATTTTTAGAGACATCAATAAATACGTAAATGGCAAATGATGTCCTTTAATTGAAATGGTAATTAAAAATACCTTAAGCCACTGGAAGCTGAGCTTTTTTGAGAGGATTGCCTTTATTACTATTCCAGGTCCAGTTGAATCAGCTGTGCTGTGCATTTGTTCTGGGTAATTGTCTCTTATAGAGGAAGGTCTATTAAGGTTAGAAATCAAATTCTTCTCTACTCCACTAAATGAATTGCTGCTTTCTGCTTGCCAGAGGCACTGCTTCAAAACAAACCAAACTAACCCACAGGGAGTTAAAATATTTTGTCCTAAGTCGTCATGTCTGGCCGAGGAGTGACCTCAACCTTCTCCGGTTCTGAATCATTGTTGAGGTACCCACGTGCTCTAAATAGACTGAGGTAGGTTTCAGTGCCAGAAACTGTTTGTCTTTTCATGTGTTGTGGATGGCTGAATGAGTACAACTTTGACATTGTTAGAAAGGGCACAGCTACACCCAGTTACTGTAGGTGTAGTAGCAGATTAACCACTCTAACTACTTTCATGTGTGTAATCTTTCTAATCTTGATCAGGTGGCCATGTTGCTGTTCTCCTGTGGCACGTAGGCAGGGCTTGACTATAGTTTTAATCCTGAAGCTGTTTTTACAGTGGTAGGTGCAGACAAAAAGAAATATTTCAAGGAGTTGAAGTGTCACATAAAATGTTACATTGAGAAGATTAGGCTGCATTTATGTGAAAACCCCCAAACATATATTTGAATTAAGGAAAGTTATTAAAGTGATCCTTCAAGAAATGTCTGAGAGCAGTGCTTTTCATACTTACCCAAATTGTGTGAACTCAAATTAACGTAAGCCATGAGGTAGTCAGTCTGACAAATCCAGCACACAGTTTCTGGCAGTAGTCAAAGTAATACTTCAGAGGGAGAAGAGATGCTGGAAGCAAAGAAATTCTTTCCTGACTGTTGTATTCTTGCATTTATGATCAAAACCATACGTTGCGCACTGGTGAAAAAGCTGTTCACGACTTCCCTTACTGTCACCCATTAGGGTATGAATGAGAACTTGCTTTCTTTTAAAATCAGAAAGGAGAGCTGGTCTCTCCTCTGATACTTGTGAATTACAGTAATTCTAGTTAGGCTGTTTCAACTTTGCAAAGTGTGTGTATTTTGGGTTTTACTAGTTTTGTTTTCTGTTTTGGCAGCAAAGAAGAAAAAAATTAAGAAATTCATTGGTACTGGTTTAGTAGCTTCCAGCTTTTTGTTTTCTTCTACAAGTTTGTGATACTCTGGCTTAAGTTTCATTATCACTGAAAGGGAAGAACAGTTACTTGAACAGCTTTGTTTTCTTTAGATAGCTTTCCTGAGCTTATGGTTTCTTGTAATGGGGCTGTCCTCTACTCTCCCTCATTTAGTACTTTCACTCACTTCATGACCTCAATCCAAAACATATCCAGGACCTCTAAGATACAGTCTAGCCAGCAGTGCCAAAGTCTAGTGAAGGAGTATGTTGTAGTATATAACATGAATATATTAACTGAGTAGCTCTGTACTCTATTGTATGGCAATAAAACTATACTTATATCATGCTTGTAGTTTAGAAGAATAAATAAGAAGCCTTCAATTTAGAAAATAACACTGAGATCAAATACAGTAACAGTTGCCTTTGGAGCTGCATCTATAAGCTGCTTCTGTCATGTGGAACAGCTACCTTATCATGCTCTTCTGCTTTATATAGGTCCATGTAATTTTTTTTATCTTTGTGATATCTGAGCATTAAATGATGTTAATGTCAGTAAGCTGTTAAATGCTGTTACTAGCACCTGTTTATATGACTTATTCTCTTCCATATGTCATGCACAAAAATGTGTTTTCCAGTTTATTTTTCTTTTTCCCCAATAGACAATCATCTATTTGGAAGTAATCTAATGCACTGTTTGTATTAGCTGATGTCTAGGATACTCCTTATACATACCTAAGTATAAGACATTCCTTAGCCTGAAATTGTAGAAGAAATTTCCACAAGAGCTGTAACCATACTGTGGCTCTCATGTCTCACGTCCCTGTCACTTCTGCAATAAAACGGACAATAAGGAACAATAAGAGACGTGGAAACACATCAGGATAGAAGATACCACTGTATAAGGATACCTTTTTGCTCAGCAGGGCCTGAGGGACCACAGTGCCAGCCAGCCAAATGGCTGTGGTACAGTGCTGGTGCAGAAGTTCCTAACGCCCTCTGATACAGTCTGGTGGCATAATATATTTGCAGTGCAGAGTGGGTATTTCTGGGAAGGGAATCTGCATTAAAGTGGGTATTTCTGGGAAGGGAATCTGCATTAAAGTGCAGTAATGTGAATTATAAGAAGTTTTCACTGATTCTCCCGTAACCAAATCAAACACGGAATTCAGTGTCAGAGACAGTAAAGATAAAAACTTTATGTGCATTAGTAAAAGATCTGGCTTTATCTTGTGCTTTTTGGAAGGTAATAATTGTGATTAACATTTAAGAACATTGTACTGTACATTTAGTCCGTTAAATAAGAGAGCACTGGGAGCAGAGGGGCTGGAGCAGGCCGATAGGTGAAGTTCCGTCTGTTTCTGCTTCTCCAATAGCAGATCTCTTTAATGCAGCCCATGTGTTCAGCCTTGCTTGCCTTAAGGTGGTAGAGTTTTCATACTGGGGGAGGTAATCATTTGCAAATAACTGTTTTGCAATTCAGTACTAAGATGTATGTGTAGAGTTAGCTAGAAAGAAGTCCTTGCCTTTACAGGGATTAGAAACCTCTATGTAATTCCGGGGGTTACTATTTGGTTTGATTTCAGTGCTCTTTCTCACTCAATGACACAAACGCCCTCTTTGTATATACACTGCATGAATGGAAATGTGAACAGGACCGAAAGCAGGTGTTTGTGTTACAGAGGGGAATGTTACAACAATATTTATAGGCTATTCATTTATTATTGAAGTTATTTGAAGTTGTTGCATAAACTAGAAGTTGAAGTAGAAAACAGCAAAGTCCAGTTTTATCTAGAGGACTGGTCTCAGCCCTGCTGCAAACCTGCACAGTTAATTAGATGTTCATAGGAGATGAATTATTTCTTCCTTAGCTTATTTGGAGTCTGATTCTGCCCCTTCCATAGTGCCTTATTCAAGTGTTAAAACTAACTGTGGGTACTCTCCATAAGCTTGTGTGTAATGGAACTATTCAGCATGCAAAATACTCATCAGGACTGTGGAATTGGGTCCTTTGGTGTTGTAAAAAGGGAATCATACAGATCACAGACTTCTGTCTGTAAATGTTAGCAATGGATGAGCCAGTAAATGGATTTGATGTCTTTGCTTGTCCTGTACTAACTGTCCTGTATGGAAATACATGGGGTGGGTGGCACTTTGGTTTGTTCTTTATTGTTTGTAACGCTCCTTCAGCTTGTTTAGTGAATGTATGTGCCAGAGTGAACCTCTTCAGCTGGAAGGATGCTGATGATAATGTGGGAAATGGATGAGTGAAATTTTAACTGATACATATGGATACAATATGGATAGGAACTTTGTTAGAAACACTTAATACTAGTCTTTATTAACTAATGACATCGATTCCTTTTTTCCTTTTTTTTCCCTGGAAGGGATGTGTTTAAAGTGTTGGTTTTGTCACAAAATTGACTAAAATTGGTATTAGTTTATATATTGTGTTGGAAATCAGATACGCTCATTTTACTTACAGAAGTAAGTTTTCTTGTAGATTGGTTCCAGAGGACATGCACAACTTTAAGAAAACAATAAAGCCAGACTGTGTTCTCTTTCATGAATTAATGTTTAAGTTTCAAGTGAAAAATTGTTGCATTATTGATGTGATGTTAGAGACATGACTCCATGTAGAATTTACAGCCTGGCAGTATTTAGAAAGGCCACCTGACTACATGGATTTGTAAACTGACTATGTTAGGCAGAAATCACCAGGGGAAAAAAGCTATGGAGCCTCCTCATATCACTTATCCATTTGGTTTTCCGGTAGAAACAGCAGTTTTAAGATACAGCTAGGTTCAAGAGGGGAAGAATTAGCCATCTTTCCCGAGAAGTAGCTTTTAAATTCTGGGAAGCACACCTACTTTACTTAAAGATGTGAAGAGAGGATTTATTATAATTTTATACATTTAATATAATTGCCCAGTATAAAATTACTTTTAAGGGGTTGTTTGGAAAGCTGGTTAGCCGTGCAGCATGTTATTTTTTAAAACCTTGTTCCTATGTGCTCTGATTTCCATGACACCATTCTTTAGGGACAGCACATTTGTTATAGGAGGCTGAATTGTTTCCTTTCGCAAAGCCTTGCAGGCTCTGAATCTCCCACTGGCTGCTGTCCAGAAAGAAAGATTTGTGGGTTCTGCCCAGTGTCTGCAAATGTGTGATGATATTTATATCCATTGAGTTGTTTTCACTGTAGCTAGATCTGGTAAAACACTTGTGGCTTTACCACAAGTAAAAGACTTGTGGTAAAGACTGAGAACTTTGAAATCAAATTCTGTGCTCGAAGACATGGTCTGACTTCCATCGCATCCCTGGTTACTGGGTGGGAACGAGGATCATCCTAGTTGTACATCAGCCCTCTCAGAGGGGGGGGAAGTCAGCAAACCTTTAAAGAAAGAAGTAAAACTTCAGATTTTGAAAGCATAATACTTTTAAGCATGGACAAAAAGCAGAATATTGGCAAGTTAGGGCCTAAACTGAGACTTCAAAGGTGATTCACAATACTTTTTATTGCTAGAGTCCTTAAAACCTACTTAATTCTGCACAGCTGTACAGTTGCGTTGAGTCAAAAGTCTTTCATGGATGGGACTTCTAAAAGAAAAAGCTGCTTTTTTCTTCTTCTGTTTTTCTAAACTGGTGACAACAAAGAGAAGCACAGACATTTCACTTCCATGTGCACTTTCATGTCTTCTTGCTCTTTTTCCTCTTCCAGAAGCTTCTCCTAAGAAGGAAAAACAATACGGCCAGTGACAAAACCTCCTTGTTTTGAGAAGCATTTCCAAGCATGAAAACAATACCAATGTAATGCTTTTGTAGACCAGTTTTTGCTTAAATTGACAATGATTCACTTGATCTTCATCTGAAATGTCTTCAAGCTATTTACCACTTCCTCTAGATATGGTTTTATAAAATGGTGTTCTCAGATTTTTCCATATGGTGTTCCATTTTTGAAAAAGGGGGTAAGGTTTTGGCTCCAGAAAGAAAGGATGGTCATGGCCCCTTGAAACCCGTTTGCCACCTTTGAGCTTTAAAATCCACAGTCTAATCGGTAGATTAGGGTACTGTGCAGGTTTGGCCCTGTTCCTGGCTTTGCTCTATGTTTTCTAATATAGTCTTAAGTAATGACACTGGTCAGTCTACCTGCAGGTTTCCTAATCTCTGAAACAAGACTTACAGCTACCTTAAAATGGAAATCAGGAGGTACTTATTGAAGTCAATAAAGACTGACTTAGAGATCCTTAGAAAGATGTTTGTATATGGAAATAATTTTCCTTGAATATGCATTCTCTTCTAACTTACGTTTCTCAAATGGCTTTATGGCATTAGATCTAGAAAAAATTTGTATTGGATGAAACATATATCGCATAAACTCTTTTGGCTTAGTTCTGTCCATGTGACTGTAACTGGCTGAAGATCCAAGTACCAGTGAAAGGATGTGGTAAATTTTCCTTGGAGCTGGCAAAAGTTCCCGTGTTTGGAACTTTTAAAACCAGACTAGGTTGATATACTGGAAAATGTACTGCAGAGAAGACAGTGCTTTATTGGTAGGAAAATAGGCTGGGTATTCCTATAGGCCTCTCTGTGTACAGCTAATGAAGTTGTAAATGATAGTTATTTTAATTTGCCTTTGTTTTCCCAGTTTTGCTGGATGTGGCCTACAGCATGACTGAAGCCCTCAGTCTCACGCCAATGAGAATGGCCGTCGACGTTTCCTTGTTTAGTTTCTCTTGTGAAGTGCAGGGTGAAACTTCAAGGGTGTAGCTAAGAAAATATTGATTCCACGCCCCCCTCCCCCCTTCCAGATGAAAACTTGCAGGCATTTGCCCAGCAGGGCGGAGTAGAAAAGTTATCTCGATTGTGTAACTCCAGTCTTTGGCTCTGGAGCCCTGAGAACACTTGAGCAATAGATGACTGCCGTTTGCCGTTGGCTAGATAATGTTGTTGTTTCTAGGCTGTGGACCGTAGACTGACTTTCACACAAGCCAATGGCGTGGGGCTTTCCCACACTTGCAACATCACTGGGTTTCCAGCAGGACGACACATCTTGTGTACAGAAGTTAAATTTCAACTGAAACGTCTTCTGCTCAGGTCAGCCATCAGTTGGGCAAAGCTGTGCTCGTTACCCAAGTGAGCAGCGTCTGTCAGCGCAAGTGCGCAGTGTACAACAAAATCATTTTGAAATACTACGCCACGGGCTTATGGCTGTTACTTTCTTTTAGCTGCAGAGTCGTAACCTGCTCCTCTCCAGCTTGAGTTTCTGGGACGTCCTCCTGCAGCAGGTGTGGCTGAGGTGGCATCTAGGAGCGAGAGGAACTGGGAGCCTGACCTAGTCTGCAGAAAGGATTTCAGTGGGCTTGGGTCTGATGCATGAAAATGATCAGGCATAGGGGTGCAGGTGGACACAACTGTGCTTAACTCGGGGTGATATCTGGAATACGTGGATGTTTGTGCTTTAAGACCCTCGGTCTGAGAGTTTGCTGAGGGGCCTGCTCCAGAGGTCTGTGTGTACACACGTGGTGTTTGCCGCGAGGTGTTTAGAGCCTGTGGTTTTGTTTGACTCTGAAGCTGAAGGTTTTTTCCTACATTTGCGGTCCCTCACCCTTAGAAATGGCAGATACAAGTCATGCGGCTTTGATGATGTTGAAATTGATTTAATCCAATTAAATCTCCTTGGAATTTTATCCTGTGGTTAAAGCTACTTTCTTTTGCTTGATAGCGTGAAATTAAGTGCTTTGGAAGGAAAGGAATTTGAGGTCTGATCTGTTGACCACTGAAGTTTTCTGTTGTGCTGGCCTAGGAAAACATTTCCAGTACAATAGCTGAGATTTTAAGTCTCAGTCTAGTTTTGTATTTTTGAGGGGTTTATGCAAGAATAAATGTTCAAAAAAGTGTTTCTTCTGTCAAACTCATGTAATACAGGATCAGTTCATATTACTAATATTTGTTTTGACCTGTGAGGAAGTAGACGGGTAAAATGAATAGTTCATAACTATTTTCTTGACATAACTTGGTGGTATTTGGAGTTGTTGGTAGACTGTAGGTCTCACTGCAGCCTGTGGTGTACCAGAAACAAAGGTGAAGCTGATTGAACACCTTCATTATTATTCGAAATAGCATGAATTAAAATTAGGTAGAGTGAATTTATGATACATGTGCCTGTGTAGGTATGGTTACAAAGGGCTAGAAGGTAAAGGAAAAGTGTTTTGAGTTGATGTTTTCAGCACTGAGGCAAGGGCAGAGCTGTGCCCCATGAAAGGTGGTCTGGATCTCTTGTATTTCTCTCCTGCCGTTGTTGTAGTGCTGTCTCCCTAAGTCCCAGCTCTCCAAACCTCATTGCATGTAAATAATGCCTTTTGGGTAGCGATTGCATTATGTCAAGTTTTGTATGCCCATCCTGCCAAGGGATCAGAAAGTTCACTGGTCGTTTTTTACCTTAGCTTTGGAAAATATCCTGGTGTCACAGAAGGCAATAATGCTGCTCTTTCATGTTTATACTAGCTGCTTTTCCTTTTTAATAATCAGAGCAGGAGGAAATGTGTTGAATTAGCTGCATGATAGAAGCAGAGGAGTTCATTAAAGAAAGTAAGATGAATTCTACTCAAGTTTCAGGCTTCTGGGTTGGAGTCACAAAGCAGTAATCATCTTCTAGATGTTTTTCATTATTTCTTTTGTGGCACTTTCCTTGTCCATGAAATCGATATTTACTGTTATTGATGGTGAGTCTGAGAAAATGAGCAATGTCATTGAGGCTTTGAGCGGTGTAAACATTAACCAGTACCTTTCTGTTGTAGTCTCTGATGTGTTTGTCAAGACCAGGGGAGAGAGAGTGGATGAATCAGGATGTTACCTTGGGACTATGCGGTCTTCACCTGTAGTTTGCCATTTCAAATACAACCCAGCTTGGTAGCGACTGGAACACTTTACCAAGTTATGTATTGTTGGTGATATAAATGAGTAAATGTTTGACTTCATGCAAGGCTTTAAAAAGACTCCATGAGTCTCTGAGCAACATTAAGCTGTGGGCCCCTTCTTTTATCTGATTAAAAGTTAGAGCAGAACACTGTATCTGTGTCTACAGACCATGTCATCACACACAGGCAGTCTGTCTCATCTATGGCTTATTTACCTGCCAGCTTGAGGTCTATGTGGCACGTCATTTTTATGTCAAACTTTACATGCACTGCACAGCACATACATACACATTAGCCCCTGATGTCTCTGTCCCCCCCAAGAAATAATGCTGCTTTGCGTCTGTTTCCCTATAACTCTAAAGGAATCCTGAGAAGGGAAGGATTCCAAAGCTACGCTGTTCACTTAACTTCTTAGATGAATTGAATCTGAGCCTTACTGTCCCCATATTTTGGTCCCTATTTAAAGGGGGTAGTAATGCTTTACGACAATATAGGAATGGATGGTTGATTACTTAAGCTGGGTGGCACTTATGTAGTTCTTCTTTAACACGACATGTGTGTACCTAAGGCTGATGAATAATAGGCCTGGCTTGAAAAGGCAGATGTGCAAAAA
This sequence comes from Calonectris borealis, assembly GCF_964195595.1. NCBI lineage: Eukaryota > Metazoa > Chordata > Aves > Procellariiformes > Procellariidae > Calonectris > Calonectris borealis. The sequence continues at coordinate 38,383,454 of NC_134316.1, forward strand.
TGTGAACATATATTAGCTGGGCATATCAAACATGCATTTGAGCCATGGATTTACCAGGATGACTGATAGGACTACAGACCCCTTATTACGGCTGCATAGTGTGGTGTCCGTAGTCTGGGTCACTGATGTGGAAACAGTACACTATGTATTAAAGTCTGCGTGTTTACACGGTGTTTTGGGTTTTTGTTTCTCCTCTGGAAATAATGACACTTTGTTATGTAGATCCACTTCTGATTTTATTGAATTAAGCAAGTACCAAAGCCACAGTAAGATGTAGCAGATGAGCCTTAGGGCTAACTTGTCCCATATCAGCTTTTTTGGCTTTGCTGTATTCATCCTGGCATCCATCTCCGTAAGAAGTTCAGTCACTCAAGGAACGCCTTAAATCTGATGTTCATTAGCTCCTTTATCTTATTTACAGATGAAGTTTCTACATGCAAGTCTGTGTTAAACTAAAGAATTGGACAAATGGTGTCTTACCCAAGAGTAGCTTGGAAATCTGCAAATAGAGGAGTCTACAAGTAGGGGAAGACTTGTGTTACTGATGGCTGAAGAGTGTGTTTCTGTTAATTCCAGAAGCAACTGTCAGAAGATTTTAAAATCAGGTTTTTCTTTCCATTATGGAAAATGAAAAAAGCCTAAGGAGAACCCGTCCAGAAATCAGGAGGTGCAGAGGAGATGAGGCAAATTCATGAACACATGCCATAAACAGATTCTAAAGGGAATAGCTATAGAGGTATGCCCTCTAACATCCCTAATTTAATGACTGTAGTTGCTAAGGAAGGTCAAGAGGAATAGCTCAGCCACTTTCTAAAATATGATGTCCCTTCCTGTTGCTGCTATCAGGGACAGGGTACTGGATTAGATAAACCATTGATCTGACCCAACTGTGAAGAGAGGCTACTTCCCTATCTACTGCATGCAGTAGACACAATTGCATTGGAGCTATCTGCATAGTTGTTCACTGAAGGTCTTTCGGAGCAGGATAGGCGGGTTGAGTGTGGTGTCTGTGTATTCGTCTGGGGTTGTACAGTGCAGGATGTACAATCTTGATCTGTGAATCAAGTTTATGGGTGCTAATGTAATGCAAATGATAATGGTGGTCTACAGATGTAGATACTGGTCTCCTATGAGGGCCAGTGTGGCAGGAGCAGGGCCTACTGCAGGCATAAGACACAATTCTTGAGACCTGGGAGAGAACAGTGAAGAGTCTGATTTTAATTCATTAGAGCACTGTTTTGAAATAACAGTCCTAGATCCTGCTCAGAGTGGTATTCTGTGCAAATGGACATTTTTGTAATTGACATCTATGTATAAGCTACTGCTTGGGCAAGAGGAGTACTGTCCTGACTGTGTTACAGAGTCAGGATTCATTTTTGCATAGTCTTCAGCACTAAGAATTTTCCCTGTTTATTTTTTTGCTCTGCATAGGCCAAAGATGAACAGAAGGGCATAGAGAGTCTGGATTCAGCTTAAGTCATAGTTTGACTAGGAGGACATTTTCTTTTTGAAGTAAGAGTTGTGAGTTTGAATCCATTTAACATAGGCAGATGCTTGTTACCAGCTTCTGGGACAGGCGTCTGCCTTTTGGGCCGGTCATATGGATTGGTACCCACTGCTGGATTGGGATTATTTGACTAAGATCCACAGGGGTTTAGCAGCCTGAACATTAATCTGTAAACTACTGTCTCTCATTCTGCATACTGTTCTCATGTTAGATTTGATCACGGTGTTGTTGCTACATTTGTGTATTATACAAGCAGTTATTAAAAAATTGTAATTGAATCATATATTGTGTTACGAGACAGCTATGGATATCAACTTGAAGTATTGATACATAGGTGATCTTTTCCAAAGTTTTCCTGAAGGCACCAGTGATTCTGCAGATTTGACAGTTCTGATAGTAGTTGGTTTTAACAGTTCCTGTAGCTGTACCAGAAAAATGCCTTATATCTGATACCAGTTGCCTCCTAGCAATCAAATAGGCCTTCCTTACGGTTGGCGTTGAACTCCAGCAATATCTTAAGCCTAAAGGGTGTTACAATTTACATGAACTAGGTGCTGAGAAAGTTTTCTTTTTCAAAATTGAAAGATCTATGAGCAACTATCAATATTTTTTCGTTAGTGTCCTCTCAGAAAATGTGATTAAAAAGTGACAGGGAAAACATTTCAACTGCTACTAAATATTTCTTCTCCCTATTAGCTTCCAAAATTCCAATCAAGCTTTTTTATAACCTGATATAATTTGCTGTTAAGAAGGGTATGTCAACATGTCCAGTATAGCATTGTAAAGAAAGAATGCTTATGTGGTCTACGTTTTAAATCCTGTTTTTCTAGAACCACAAACTCAAATCCTGGCAGGGTTGACTTAACCCTCCATCCATCCGTAGTAGGTCTGAGTTGTCCGGTGCTCTGAACATCTGCTGGTCTTCCTCCACTGTTTATTTTTCTTCAGTGCTTTTCTTCACCTTGATACTCCGTTACCGTGAGGTTTTTTTTAAGGGAAAAAAAAAAAAGCAATCTGATAAACTTCACTCAGGCAAAGAAAATGGGCAGTTTTCTCTGAGTTTATTATAAATAATGCAATAAATCCCCTCCAAAGTACAATTCATTGAAGAATAAATGAATTCTCTGTTGATAATGGTGGGTATTTTACATACATACTTTCTAATGTCCCTCCTCCTATGCTTTGAGTTGTTATTTAAAGAAGCTATGCAGTTACTTCTTCACATCTTTCCTTAATCTCTTCAGTCATTAAAACTGACTTTTTTCCCTCTTTTGGAACTTTTTCCTAACTAGTTGTCACTAACTTTTTCAGAACTGACTGGGACCAGGTGTGCTGTCTGTTTTAAAGCAGCTTGCTTTCTGCTACGGTCAGTCTGAAGTGCTGGCATTGCTGGGTTTCGGGTTATGAGTTTGCCAAATAGCCCAGGAGAGAGAGGATGGGGCTGGGACAGTGTTTGGAAGAGCAGTCTCCGCATAAACGCTTGGTATGTAGGACATCCCCATCATTGTGGGACAGTAGATCTTGGAATATAGTTTTGGAGAATCCTTACTGGTTTAAAGGCAGCTTTTATGAAGAAGTATGAAGCCAAGGCCCAGACTAGTTGCTATGATCAAAGCATTTTAGTTTTTCATACAAATTGTTACTCACTAAGTTGGTGTTATCATTAAGTTCCTGAGTTTTCCTTACTTATATTGTCCTTGCTGCAAAAATTATGGCTTTTGGCTTTTTGCAATGAACAGCTGGGTAACATGTATGCTGTTGAAAAGCGGCTTTCTTCCGATCCCAGGTGTTGCTACACTTCAGTGACATTAGAGAACTTATGTTTACACACAGGAGTCATCCTGTAACATCCAGGTGTTTAAAATTATAAAACGTCTATTTATTTTGCACACTTTTTTGAGGCTGTAATTCCATAATGTCTTTAAGTGGACAGGGTTACTGGAAAAATCAGTGCCATCCTCTCTACAAGCTGCTCATGTTCTCCCTGCCTTCAAGGGAACAGAATATAGATTAAAACAAGAATCTCCCATTTGGCATCAGCATCACATTATGCTTATGTAAAATGTTAGTGGAAACCCAAGCTACAGGAAGCCTATGGAACTAGGTCTGTATAGTTTCCTATTTTGGGATGAAAGACCTGTAGAGATTAAGATATCAGTATAACAGCTCTTGGCATGCTGTGTGTTTTAATCCAAAGCCGTTTCCTTAACTACTATATGAGCAACTTCAGATATTAAAATAGTTTCTTTAAAGTGCTTTCTCTCCAGCTGGTGACAATGATTACCCTGGACTTCAGTGTGGTTTGGAACAACCACAGATAATATGAGTGGTTTGTTTCGAGAAATACACATCCTTAATTTTTGCACATGTGCCTTAGGGAAAGAACAAGCCCCACAGAAGAGGGGAGACAGCAAAGAACAGTTCTGTGACCTTCCTTTACCCTTTCACTGAGCACTGCTTCACGTATATATTGGCAAGAGATTTAACAGCTTGGTCTTGTTGGGGTTTTGTTTTTGGTTTGGTTTTTTTTTTTTTTTTTTTTCTTTTTTCTTCTGTTCTTCAGAACCTTATCAAGTTTTATGATAATCGTGCTGTACTCCTGCTTTGCCCACTGGTTACAGATTGTATACCAGCTAAGTCTGATGACTTCAGAAAAGCTGTATGTGCCATTGCAAATTGAGTTCCATAGTATTCCATTATAAATTTTGTTATTTATTTTAAAACATATTTTGGCTCATGCTTGACCAGTCAGTTATGAAATCTCCTAATCTTGTCCAATGAGATTTGGAGAAATTATTTTTGTAACTAGGAAAAACATCGTGCAAATGTGAATGTTGTTTTTCCTTTATTGAATTCAGATAAATGTATTATCTCTCAGGACATTAGCAATATATTTTCCATCTCTCCTCTAGAATTAATAGCTTCGAAGAAAAAACTGCTGCTTTTGAAATATGTGACCCTAACAGATTGATTTCATGATCAGTACCTTTATGGTATGTCTACAATACTGCTGCAGGCATAGTTGCAGCATGCATAGGCATACCTGAACCAGCAACCCATGTACATACCCAGTGTTCCCAGTAAGCCTGAACAGTGTGCCCCCCAGCCTCACCACTCTCACACTTGTCTGCTGTTCTTGGAGTAAAGCTAGCTAGCACCAGCGTGCCTGCTTGTGCTGCAGTCCGATTGCAGTGAAGATATAGTTTTAGAGTTTGTTTAATGATGTATTCCTGTGTTTGTTATTCCTTGTTTTTGTTTGGGAAGTTCGTTTCTAAAAAGGAGTTCAGGGAAATGAAAGCAAGTTAGGGTCTTCTTGCTTGTGGTCAGCCCTAGACAGTTTTCGACCAGCTTTGCCAGCGCTTCCAGTTGTCTGCTATTGCTAGACTAACATAGGTTAAGAATATGCATTGTTAAAATGTCAACATATTTTAAGCACCTAGAAATACTACATGTCCTCTGAAAGGCTTCATCATTGATACATATCATCAGGTGGGTGAAAGAGGTTTCCTGTTGATTCAAGACCGTATATTGCTATGCTGAAACAAAAGAAAGCATAGCTAAGCAAACCACAGTAATTTTACCTTAACGCATTCTTGCCTTTGCTAATTTTTCATTAAAGAATAGTCAAGTGTGTATTTGTATATTAGATTTAACCATTCTGCTGTGCTAGCAACTTTTCTTTCTTATAACTTCTAGAATTCTTCAGTACACATTTACTGTGATGATTTTAAATGTGTGGTTATATACTGAAAAGCGATCACAAAAAATCATGATCTCCCATACACATGACCTTCTGTGTCAAATATGTGTAGTCAGCAAGTCTGAAAATGCCCTTTTTTTCTGCTGGTATTACAAGCTCCCCCTGGGATCCTGAGAGGCCAGGTGTATCCCTGAAAACTGGGAAAATGGAGGGGGACCATAAACAAAATCCTAACTTTGGTCTGTGAATGTTTATTCCACAGTTGTTGCAAATAATGTCTAAGATTAAAATGTTAAAGAGATTATAGAAAAAAATGGTTTTCTTTCCTTTATTAATCTTATAGATTTAGTCAGATTAGTATTTTTGTCTGGGTACTTAGCGTTCCCATGTAAGTTTTGGTTTGTGAAAGGAAAGCTGTTGAGAACTCACAAGATTATTTGTTTAAATCCTTTATTTCAAAATTATAAGCTACTAAGCAAATCCTTAAAAATAAATAAATATTATTTCAATATGCATTCCCTGATGCTGGAAGCCAGAGTACAGTCTAGCTTGCCTTTTTGTAGCTGCTTTGATGCTATTTGAGCAAACAGGAGTTAGGGTTTGCTTTTGTTGTTCAACCACGGCTGAAGTATGATTTGAATATATACCAGTGAGTTGGTATATCGAATTAAAAATATCTAATGGTGCCGTTTCACACTATCGCCATATGCTAAATGAGTGTTCTTCTTTGAAATAAAAGGAATGTTGTACATACCCAGTCCTGAACCCTTTTTAACTTGAAGTTCAGAATGAAAGCATTCCAGGTTGTTAAGGAAAAGCAAGTCTGCCGTTACCATATGGTTTCCTTTAAAAGTATTTGTGCTTGAAAAGTCTGCATTGTATTAAATTTGAAACAACATAAATGCTGTAGTATTTGGCTCTTTTTCAGCAGGATAACCTTTGAAACATAGTTCCGTAATGTAGAAAACCTGCTGTTAAGCATTGTTGTTCATCTATAAATAAAGTTTTATAAAAGAGCTTTCACTTTCCACAGCTGTTCTTAAAACAAATTTAAGGCTGGCAACAGTGCCCCAGCTTGTGTCCTGCATGTAGTTGTTTACCCGTCCCTCTGCTGAGCCTATTGTGCTAAGACAAAAATTTTGATATTTTTTTTTTCCCAGATAATGACCTTATATATGTCAGATTAAGATTTTAGGATCAGATCTACCAGAAAAAGAGATCAGAGCTGTAAATTTAATGTGCCTTTCATGGCTCCAAAGTTGATATTCATAGAAGGGTGAATTATCAGAGCGGGGAAGGTAAAGTCACTGGTTGTCCTAAGGCTGAAATCTCTAGTTCTTTATCCCAAACAGAATGACAGAGCCAGAGGCATTGCAAACTTTCCCTTTCTTAATACAAGCTTGCTTTTATCTCCTGCTGACATTGTGACCAGTTCTGTAGGAGGGAAAGGTTTAGTCTTCAGTTTTGTTTGGTCCTTCGCCTGTTGAAAGCCGCTAACAAGAGCAGCGGTTGGTGCCAATTGCAATGTTTTGTTTTGTTTTTCCGTGATCCCGAAAAATGTCTAGTACAAACCGGACCATGACCACCCACTCGTTTCACATGAGCCACGAATCACTTGCCAGATGGCAAAGACTAAGGAACGTAAGATTTACTACAGCAGATCTGTCTGTCTGTCGTCTGCATTCTGTTTAGCTCAGAATAAGGCATCACCTCCTCTCCTGCCTTACTCACCCTGTCCTTGCAATGGAGCGGTGAGTGGGGAAGTGCTCCCATGACCACTGTAGCAACTGTTTATATTCGGAGGTATGAGATTTCATTGTCCTTATCTGAGTTTGCATAAATACCATGTTCGTTTTGGTTATAGTTAATCAGCTCTTTTCCTAAAGGAATGTTGCATTATAATTTTGTCCCAAGCTGAGTTCTAGCAAAGAAAAATCCCCAAGAAACCCCCCCAAAAACCTTTGCAGGCCTTGAGTGAGGAGAAATATTTCTGTTGCTGTATAAAAACTCTGTTGCAAAAGATGGTTTTGAGTAATGCACCTTGACAGTTTGCCACACAAATATCGTTTTATTAATGGTAATGTACAAAGGTGAACTGCGTAGAAATACATACAAATTCATCGAAATACAGCTGTGAACTCTGCTTCTCTCCAAGGTGAATGAAATGCCTAAAGTAAGGCTGAAATCTAAGTTAAAATGGAAACTTTAATATGCTGGATAAGATCTTTTCAGTAGACTACAATGCTGATCCAGGAAGACTCACACTTTGAATTCAGTCAACCTTAACATATGGTCAAAGTCTATGCTTTAGTCTTTTTAAATCATGCTCGCTGGCAAGACAGTATTTTTCTTTCACATCTAGAAAACGTAGAGAAGCAGAGTTAACACAAAACTGGCGTGCTATAAACTTTATACATTTCAAACACTGAAATTTTTTCAGTTCAGATTTGTAGGGAAGAGTTGAGTATGTGTTTCTAATTTCCTTACACTTGCCAAAAATACAGAAAAAAGAAAAAAAGGGAAATTTTGAAATTATTCCAAAGAATTGTATTTTCTACTATTTTGTCTTAACTATTGTAAATGAAGGATTTTATTTTGTTGGAAGAATGAAAGGAAAGAGCAGTGTGTGTGATAAGCTCACACTGACCTGAGATTTGTATCCAGAGACTCCCTGCAAAGAGTCGTGCATCCTTTTTCCTTACCTGTATTGCAGCTTCATCATTTGTGACACTCTGGGGATGCTTGTGTCTCAGTGATCATGTAGAGACTTGAAAGCAAAGCTTTGAAATGCTCCACAGGGGAGGAAGTGGAGTGTGTGGCACATTTACCTGGTGAGTTTTTGCTAGTCTCGCTTACCTTACAAACAGGCCATTTGATAATTATAGTTGCTGTATGAATCTCATCTTCACTTCTAAATAGAAGGAACTTGAGTGATGTCCCCTGGAGCTGTTTAAAACGCAGATAAAAATTGAAACATTTTTGCCTGATAGGAATAGTTACAGTAAAAATTGCCTTTAATCAGTTGAGAGTAATATTGCAGTTGATAAACCTGGAACTGGTGTTGAATCCAGACAAGTTTGGAAGCAATCCTTTACATTGACAGGGAAGGAACCCACAGTAAAAAGTGAAATCAGCCTTTTGGCTAGCTGTTTCTTCTTGTACATGTTGCCTTTGTTAAGATCATCTATCCAGATCTAAAGCTGGTTTTCATTTGTGTCTGGGAGGATTGCACGATACTAAACAGAAGATGCAAGGCACGCAGCACACCTTGCAACTTCTCCTATGGGTCTTGTGTGTGTTCATAGAAGATAAGTCTGGAAGGACCACAGGGAGTTGTATCACCCTGCTCTCCCGAATACAGGATATAAGTCATGTATGTGCGTACTTGGACACAAACGCACAAACACTTGGAGAAGAGGTAGGATTGCGCTTTACTGAATTCAAGGTCATCTTGGAAGAAGAGAAATTGCCCACTGTGATTCTGTGTGTGCAGCCTGCAAGAGAAGCAGGAGCCAATAAAGTAATGCAGAATTCATCCTTCTAGATCCTCAGCACTGATCGAAATCACTTCGTAATTTGAGGTGCTGAAAACTGCCAGGAGCTCTTACATTATAAATTCAGCCTTCCTTAAAGTCTCTAAGGGGACTCTTTCATCAAGGTCAGCTGTTAAAGAGAAGGATATAGGCCTGTTTAAGTAAAATCATCACCACTGGTTTCTTACTGATTTTTTCCCACTGGTAGATGGCTTGATAAAGTCATGAGCACTGAGCATCCCTTTCTTTATTAGGGACCACATTAATCAGTGTTCTGGATGGTAGGTTCCAGAACACATATTGATACTCCCAATCTACTTTTGAGCCTGAGTTTCTCCACCTTTTGTGAGCTGTAAAGAGGGAGACTGCAAAGTCTGTAGGAGGTACTATTTTAAATCTGTTTAAAATTATGATCCTTGGCCATTTCAAATGTAGTTGTAAAGAGATTTGCTGAATAAACAGGACTACTGTAAGTCAATTTAGCTAATATGAAGGATGCAACGAGGAAGCAATGAAAGAGAGGGCGAGGAAAACATTTCATTTTCCTAAGTTTAAATCAAGAGTGTAATCTTATCAGCGACTGTTCACTCAGCCAAAACATAGTAAACTATACTCCTCTGGATCACTGGTTATTGCCAGGTGATAGGTTCCCAGAAATTACTGTCATCTAATTGTTCTTTCATATTCATGTGAAATGTCTCAGGCCTTCCTAGCTTGGCAAAAGTTACAAATGCCATCATTTATTCAGCACTTGAAGATTTAATGTTTACAGACAAGGAACTCGGCCAGAGGTAGTTTAGCAGCTCTGCGATAAGGTAGCATGGAAAAGATTATTTTGCCCTGTCCCCAATGCAATTAATCTCTGTGGTGAAGCTGTCGTTGTCTAAGGCTGTAACAATGGCAGCATTGGGAAACAATACATTTCCTTAAAAACTGGAAGGAATTCTATATATAAAGTATATATATGTGTATACATATATAAATGTTTTTTAACATTAACATGCATATTACAAAATAGATAAATATGCAACAGATAAAATGAGGGGAATTTTAAGTAAGAGCTCTCACCACTGCAAACATATTATTGTAGCAAAGGAAACGTTTTTTAATTGAGGGACAGCAAATACTTTTGAGCTGTATTTACTTGTGCCTAAGTGTGTTGCTTTGTTTCATCCATGCCAGTCCTCAGAACTATTGACTTTGCCTCTTTCTCTTCCTTTAAATAACACAATGCTCGAAGCACCTTTGCTGTTTAAGACTCAGAAACTGTGAAATCCACCATCATTTCAGTGCCAGGCCTCTCTTAGAGCATTAATGCTTGCAATACTGTCATGTGATTTGCATGCATAAGCGCTAGAATGACAACTAGCATCCTTTTTTTCTGATTTTGGCTAAGTCTGTGCTTTAATTACCTTGAGGCTCCAGAAGGCACGGGAGTCAGGTACCAGCAGCTTCCCTAGCTTGCGTTTCTTTTCAGCTGGGCAATGGAGGCTGCTGCAAGGTACCTCTTTATTGTAGCAAAAGTAATCTGTCTGATTTACTGCATTTACATGCTATTTTCCTCCATACTATGTCAGTATCCACAGTGTCTCGCAAGTAGATGCGAGTTTGCTTTGCTTCTGCTTTGAACCCTGACAAGATGCACTGTGTGTTAGCTTGGTCTTGGCATTGCACTAACATGTTTTCCATTCTGCTTGGACCATAGGCACAGCAAGATTGTATTTGCCTTCAAAAGGTCATATAGCTGTACCCTGTAGATCTCTCAGATTGAATGCAGCATCAGAGACAAATAGCCATTGTCTATCTGTCTCCTGCTCTTCTCACAATGTTGAGAGAGAGATAGCAAAGCATCCCAGTGCTGTCAGCCTGTGGAAAGCCCCGACTTTCTGAATGCTGCAATCCTTGCTTTACAGAGGCTTTACTTAGAGCAGTTTTCTTGCAGCTTTTGAACCTCTTCATGTTGATTAATCATTTTCATGTCCTGACTCATTCAATCTTAAGGAAATAGCTTCAGGTCCTGGCCGCATTGCACTATAAGATCAGGCAAGCTGGATAATAAATAGGCTTGTTGTTGATGTGTAGAGGAATGGAAGCACTGCCAGAAGTGTCTAAGCATGCTGGGCTGAGATGTTGGCAGACTGTTGCCAGGGGCTGCTGTGGATCAGCCGTGTATTCAAATCAGGATGTTAATTGAAAAGCCTTTTTATATGTATTATGAAATGTTTGTTTGTTTTCACATTTTTCAGGCCCTGCAAGATGTATTCATTAATAGGTTACTCCATTTACTCTTTCTTTAATGAAAGGTGCATAATATACAACTTACATAGCTACACCACCTCAGGCTGTAATTTTTGTCACAAGTCGCAAATTAAGCAAGGTTGAGTCTGGTCAGTAAATGGATGGCAACCCTGCAAAGGGTGGGTGTGTGGGTAACAAACCTGTGCTCCTGGAGCTGTTGTTGGCGGTTTGGTTAGAGGCGTTCTTCCCTCTGAGTCAGGTCTGAGCCCGTGTCCTGGAGTAAAAGATTACTGCTGGAAAGGGTATATGATCAATGAGATGCAAACCCATGGTTTCAACATCTTGTGCTGACCAAAGCCCTCTTTGGTTTTTGCATGGAGAGCTAGGTGTTCCAGGCAAATTCCTGGAGCATCTCTGTTTTCTTCCCTAAAATAGTCTTCAAATTTGACTTGGCTCAAGGATTTTTGCTTTCCCCTTCATATCTATTGCACTGTATTGTAGTTTAACAACTCATTCTTAGTCACAGCTATGCATGCAGTTCAGCGGTGGTATAAATAATTTCTTGACAGTGTACAGTAGTTGATACGGCATAATGCAATTTGTCAGTATATGAGAAATTATACAATAGATTTGATACGGTCTTTGGATACTTTTGAATGCACTGGACATTAGCATTTCTGCTGCTCCATCTTCATTAAGATCTCTTAGTGTATATATAAAAAAATAAGTAAACTAACGGGTAAGAGATCTTAAGAGAAGCGTTTCTTCTGGACTTAGGAGCTGGTAGCTCCAGCATGGCCAGATCGAAGGGGAGATGGGGGAATCTCTTCCCAATGTGGCTGTGTTACAGATTATTTTACTGAACTCAGAAGTGGACAGTTGGATTGGATTTCTTTTTGTCTTGCTTCTAGCAGCCTTTTGTTAACACTCAGTTGAAACGAGGACTGTGTCAAAAATGGCTTCGCTCTTATAAGAGTCTGTCATGTATAACTTCTGTCACTATCAAATGCAAGATAATTAACAATTTAAATCAATCGTCCAGCCACGATACAGCTCTGAGATGTCATCTGCTTGACCTCTCTTTTTATGCATTGTCCAGGTGTGTTTCCTTTCAAAACTGAAGCCCCAAGTGTGATTAAAAACAGGTCAGAGAACAAATTAATCAAATCATAGGGTGTGGCCTTGGTAGTACATCTTGTTTTATCAGTAGATGATCTGGCTTCAGGGGAAAAGTATCTAATTATCTGCCTTGTTGAAAGGGGCAAGAATTATATGAACAGGGCACTGCAAGGAATAACATTCCTTATGGGAATTCCTATGGGAAAATACCTTATGGGGGAAAAAACCCAAAATTCATCATGCTAAAATGCAACAAGACAGGCTGGAAGAAATGCTAGTTGGCTTCCATCTATTGCACAGACAAGGAAATTAGCTTACTGTAAAAACTAAAACATCTGCATAAATTCTTAATGTAACAACTGCATATACACATGCAGCAAAGGATAACAAAATTCAGGAGCAGAAAAAATATTGAGTTTGTACAGGATGACCTTCCATTTTAGTACAGAAAACAGAACTCTGAAACCAAATCTAATAAAAACACCTTCTTTTAAAATTGATTTTTATGCATGCATGTGCTTTTTTGCAGGTTTATTTAGTATTGATTACAAAGGAAAGTGAGGCCAAGATCTGTATTAGGATCTAGCTCTGCTACAGATTTTCTTTGCTTGTCTTTTAATCACTTTTGCTATTTTGCTTCAAAATATAGGGCTAATAATACTTAACGCATATAAATTATTTGATACAGGTGGAGGTCAAAGTCGATGGCTACATATAAATGCCTCAAGATCTAGTTAAAATCTCCTTGCCATGGTATGCAAATCAGAAATAGAATTTCATTTTGAAATTAAAAGCGGTAATTAATGTTGCAGGTCTGCTCACTGGGCTCAGCAATGAGACAAAGCTTCTAGAAATGAAGGAAGCACGAGGCAAAAATACTGCTGAACTCATCTAACTCGGCCAACAAGTCCTTCCCCCCTCTCCTACCATAGCAGAGAGCGCGCAGGTATGTGGGGCTCCCTGCAGCAGGCGGGATGCTCTTTCATTCGGGGAGCTGCTGGAGCACTGCCCTGAGAAGCACCGGCGGTGGAGCACAGAGCTGTTGTCTTGAGAACTAATCTCTGTACTTGACCAAGGGGGAAAACAAAAATTGCTAGGAGGCTTCATTTGAAAGAGTGTGAAGCCGCCATGCATGTGCCGCTTGGCAAAAAGGGGGTGTACGCCTGTCTAATGTGTAACAGGCAATGGGATATCAAAGGGCTGAAGAGCCTGAAGGAACGACTGAATGTTTATTCTAAATGGCAGTGGGCAGCTGCCAAACTTTGCAAGGTGGAACAAGCTTTTAGTAGTGCTCTAAATGAAGAGTAGACCGACTACGTCTGTTTAATACAAGGAGTGGTTAACCATGCTGGCTTGTCTTGTGATCCCCCTCCGGTCTCGTGAGCCAAGCAAGTTTAGTCCAGTACTGTTTGGATGAGGGGCCACCCATGGCTCTCTTGGCCCATTAATATGAGGAAACCTTTGTAGGACCGGGTAGGGGATGGAGCAGACTGTTGCATGGATGTTCATTTTATGGAGTCAGGGTTTCCTTCGCCTAGAAGAGCTTTTTCTGTCCTGTAGTTTGGGTAAGATTTAGAACAGTATTTCTCATGAATTACAATAATTAAAAATCTGAAGGCATTTTTCAGTTGAGTGGATCATCTTTCAGTGAGTCACCCTCCTGCCCCCAATGTCCCTCTGCAGTTTTATTGGGCGTCCCATTCTTTTTCAGTCTTTTCCCTAAACTCTCCTGATGCTACTGCTACCTGCCCACGCTGGAGACAAACATTTAAGAGTGTGCAAAGCGATGAGCAACATAAGGGCACCATATGATGTAGCCTAGCCACTCTAGTTCTGCAAGAAGGTGTTGTGCGTGGCCTGAGATGAGGGGGTGGCACTTGTCACTGCTGTCCTGAAAATAAGTGGTGGCTGCTGCCAGCTGGCATGGACTGCAGCAGCAAAGTTGGGATGTCTACCTTATTGTCACTGGGGTGTCGTAAAAGGATTTGTCAAATTTGCTAAATCCTCAGCTGTATTACTGCTAGAACTGAAGGTGTGAGAGGAGTTACCTTTTCAATACCACTCGTTTTATTTTCTCTTTCCCCCGCTCAGACAGTGAATGTAGACTGGTGAATTTCAATATTTCTTTGAACCTGTTCTTTTTTTAAAATTGTTTATACTATAATTCAGCAGTGTTTGGGATCACAATTTTCAGACTAAAAGGTTTTTAGACATTTTTTTCCCGTGTGAATTTTAGAAGATTCATGAAAATACTTTGGTTTATGAGGTTTTTGGTTTTGGTTTTTTTTTTTAAACCACCAGGGCTTTTTTAAAAGCACCGGGCTCCCCTTCTCACCCCTGGCCCCCTTCATCTTGGCGATAAGCATCTTTTGGGTCACATACTTGAGAAGTCAACAAGAGAAAAAGATTGTAATATATCAGTTAATAACCGGATTTGTTTCTCCAATAAGGAAGTAGCCCCTTTTTTTATTAAGATTTTTTTTTTTTAAATTGAAAAGATTCGCATTCAAATATCTAGTATGAAAATCCATGAAAGCAACAGCAGGTGGCAGAATAACTTCACTGGAAGTTGTTTCTTGGTATGCTCAACTTTTTTCAATGAACATAGAGAGAAAAAGAGATGCATCTATGTGAGATGTGACCAACTGCTACTCTAGATAGTTGTCTTAATAGAGAATACTACAAGTTTTTCTTCAGTTTTTAATGATTGTTTGCTTTTCACTTCTGTAGAATAGTTAAATGCTTATTAAGAAGGTTTCTGAAGAGTTTGTACATGGTGCCTTAGTGTTGCAGAACAGGCACGTGTGTTAGTCACCAGCTGAAGTGTATCAAATGGTATTTTTGGAGGAAGTGTATCTATGTAAACACTACATACATATAATCCTTTCCTTTTAGAGAAGAGCATTTAAGTAAACATATTGCCATGAAATGTATTGTTCTACAGAGCAGTTTTGCTGTCATCTTTGAAGAAAAAAGCTCCCTGGGAAATTACTAGTAAATCGTGACTAGGATTCTTCAGCAATCAAAGCCTGAAGACTGTGTGAAAGACGTATCTTGCGGGTTGGGGAATGGGGAGGGTGCAGCTGTGAATTGCATTTTGATGTCTCATGGTCTGTTTAGCAACTCCTCAGCTTTCTCCTCTGCATCTCCCTGGGAAAAGTTATAGCGTTCAAAATCATGAACACCTCAAAACAATACCATTTAAAATAAATAGGACAAATAGACAGCCTATTGGGTAACGGCTTCCTTCACCTTTCCCAAAAAGTATGATAGTTTGAGGTATACATTGGGCTATAGCCAGTTCTTCAGTCATGGCTGCTAATCTAAAATTTTGAAAACTACCAGGACCAGAGGATGTAATGTAGTGGTATTTTCCCTCATTGTAGCAATAGAAAAGAGCCTAACATAAAGGCAATTAAAATTTTTGTTCTCCTTTAAAGGTCTGAGATCATAGTAGTGGTGGGATATTACGCTCTTAGTTTTGGTCCTGACATGACCTTTTTTATCCTGTAATTCTGCAAGCATTGCACACATGCAGTAACACGGCCTGGCTGCTGGAAGGAGTCATCCCATCCTCCCGCCATCCAAACTGGGAAACTGCATCAGTTCTTTAGTCCAGTTCGGTTTATGACCACACAAACATTTGCCTGCCTGGAATGGGCAGCAGCTCAGGGATGAGAATGAGAGACAGGAGAGGGCAGGATAGCTTCTTCTCATTTCAGTGTCGTCTTATACTATTTAAAACATATGTGAAACTACAGTCTCGTATAGTGATTGCTCTATGTGGAAAAGATACTAGAAATCATAAAGATTAGAGCTGTGGGTTTTTTTTCCATAATGGATACCTATAAAGATGTCCCCAAGGGAACACAAGAACAGTAGTTATGCCAATAGTGTGTTTTCTTATTTTTTTTGAAAAATTACTTCCTATTCAGCTTGCATTTGATATTATCTGCAGTGGCTGGAAATGGCCTACAAACACAAATGGCAAAACCTCAAAGGTTAATACAGCTATCTCAAACTTACACAAATGATCTTTATAATACAGTGTGTGTATTTAAATGTACGATGTTCACATGTAATAATACACTATACAAATCACCATTTTGAAGGAGAAGGAAAACAGTTAACTCCCAGATACCTGGGCTCTGATATCTAGGCCTGAATGACATCACATTGGACATTTGGTATGTCAGATGGTGCGTTTGTGGAGTTCTAGCAAGGCCTGAGAACAGGGGAGTTGCAGATGGGTGTTTTATGCCAAGGCATATGAGGGAATTTTATTTTGTGCTGTGAAAACAGTAATGGTACAGAGAGTAAGCGTACAGATGGGCAAAAATATGGTGTCTATATAGAGTGAGAAGAGGAACTTGAGTGTGTTTGTCTGTGTTATGATGCAGCTGGTTTTTTTAGGAGTTCATCCACTTGAATGTGAGCTTTGCCAGAACTCCTAGGTGTGTTCTGGGCAATCCTGTTGATGCATTTCTCTTTAACCTGCCACTTCAGTATCTTTTTGATCCCCTCCTTTCTGGCAATGCCTCATCTTTGTTATTTGAAAATAGCTGTGGGATCAGGATAAGTATTTGTGTAAGGTTTTCTCATTGAGGACTTATTTAACACAATCATATTGTTTGTCTAAGTGGCCCTTAGCCCCTTTCTCTTTTTTCTTCCCAGCAGATTCTGTGTTTACTTGCTTTAGACATGCTTCAGGAATTTGTTTGGTTTTATGTCCTTGTTTATTTACTTTTCCAATTCTGTCATAGCTCTCTAGATTTCGTTCTTATACATTGACTGCTGTAGTTTATTTTCCTCTCCATCAGCTGTATTAGTCTGAATGTTCATTTTCTAAGGTCTAGTTGTGTATTGAAAAGCATCTTTAAATCTTTCACTTTATTTATTATTAGGGCTGTCTGTGTTTTCTGAGATGTAGGCTTTCTGTAAAAACTAAATTTACTTTTGAGCCGAAATGCTTTCAACTTCTTTTCTCTTTTCTGAATTTTACATTGTTAGTCTAGCTTCTGAAGTTTTCAAACTGTGGGCACTAGTGTCAGATAGTTATGCACTTGTGGTATTTCCTGGATATGCCAACTATCTCTAAAATGCCCAATGCTGACCCTTGATTACAGTTTGTGAATGAAGCAATTAAAAACAATACTCTTAATAGACTTAATTATCTTTAGTAGTAGTAGTAGTAGTAGTAGGATTTGTCTCAACTCAAAAGTGTCCTTTTCCTGAAGTGTGGAAGAGAAATATAGCTCTACTTGTAACCTCATTATATTCTAATGACTTAGGTTTATATTAATGAAGATTCAACAACATAGTACGTTCTCTGCTCTTCTTTCAGTATAACATTACTTCCATCTACCTGAAATCTAGTTCCTCCTCTGTGGGCAGATACTGATTTTTGTTCAATAATCTTTTTTTAGCATACCTAGTTTGCCTAAATCCTGTTCTGTTGCTACACCCTCTAGTTTGACACCATTTCCTTTAAGCTCTTAACATTTATATATATTTTTGAAAATGTGCATATTTAAAATATTTGCTTGCTTGAAAATTTAACTTAAAACACCTTGTTTCTGTGATCTCAACCTGTACGTATTCCAGTTCAGCTGTAATTTCTTTTTCCCCTTGAAGAACTAATTTTTCTGACTGCGTGCAGTTCGGTAGTGCAATAGCCAGGCTAGTTGCAACTACGCTTATAAGAACATGCAGTCTCTGCCTCATACAGCATTTTGTCTTTTAATAACCCTTTTGCATTGCAATATTAAGTAGAACGCTATGAATACTGCCAAAATTTTTCCATTAACATCTGATTGAATTCTTTGGCCTCAACTCAGGAAAGCACTTAAACATATTTTAATTAGAGTTTTAGGTATATACTTAAAATTGAGTACATGCTTAAGTGCTGCCTTGAGTAGGAATACTTTTTCAGATTATTCTTTGGTTGTGTCTCTCTTCCTTCTGATGTTTTGTTTTCCACAACTACGTGTGAATGCTCTACTATTAACTCTTTCTGGGCCTGACATTTTTTATCATCTCCAACAAACTGAGAAGATATTTTAAAGTTTGTTATTAGACACTTTCTTTACAGTCTTCTGGTGCTTTTGGTGAACATCATAACCTCCTTTTTCAAAACTGAAAGACTGTCTTGATGTTTCTGAAGGGAGGTAGCCTTCGTCTGGTTATTGTTTACAGTTGTATGCAAATAATTTACTGACTTACCATTTGTAATTAAACCTGTGTTAAAAGAATGCTTCCAGTCCTGGTTCTGTGTTCTGAAATATTTTGCCTTTGTTTCAGTAATGTTTCTGAAAGTAGGTGTAGTCAGAAGAATGATTGATAGGAAACAAAGTCCCTAAGGGCCAAAATGACAGCGGTAGTAAGTATGCATGCCAAGCTGTGATGTTCAGCTGGGAGGAGGAGAAGGAAAGGAAGACAAATATATCCCTTTTGCAGTGCAGTTCTTGGAGCATTTATTACTATTCCCTGATCAATTGCTATCCTGGCAGTGTTTAACTTAAACTTGGTTTGATCCAAAGATACATAAATACTTGTGAAAATTAGAATAACTTTCTAGTTTTGCATATCAGCTTATTCCAGTATCTTCAGTGTCCAGTCTGAGGCGGGTGAAATGCAGTTGGGAGCAGAGATGTGATTTATCTGGGTTTTCCCCTACGTGTCCTCTTTTTCTGACTTGAAACCTCTTAAGTCTGAGGGGAAGAGAGAAATGGGGACATGCAGGATGTCTTAGCTGCCTAACTTCCAAATAAATAGACACTGCATATGCCAGGCTTCGTAGTGCATGCCCAATGTCCTAGACATGTCATATTTGCTGTTTATATGCTGTATAGCACATATTGATACTTTTTGCCTATTAAGGATGATTTGTAGGTCCATTGTCTGCCTCTGGTGGTATTGCTTCCTCTCTGCTTAGCCCAATATCCACTGTTTTCCTTGGGCAGCTGAAAGTGTTAAGATAGACCTGTGCTACCATTTCAAGGTATCTATAAGGTATTTCCATGGTATTAATACCCTGTTTATTACCCATTTGGGATATACGAATTGCCTCTCAGTGTTCCTTTAGTTGCAATAATAATGAACAAAAAAAAGGTGAATCAGAACCCGCCTATCTTTGTGAAACAGTGATGTAGACTGTAACAGTATATATAACCCTGCTTGGTTTTTTGCCAGTCTGCAGTTGCTTTTTTAAAGCTGTTTGACGCTGAGCATCGTTACGTGGCCTGTATAGAGAATTATTTCAGAGATTACTCAGCTACAAAAGTTCTGTGTAAGCTCTCATTATCTTGGAGTGATGGATATACCAAATCATAAAAGCACAGAAGTAATTCTTTAGTCATTCTTTCTTTCATTTCATTATGTGAAAACACTACTCGAAAAGTTCTTTTTGAAGGTTTAAATAAGAGTATACTATGTTCTGCCTGGTCTTTGTGGTAAATGAATGTGTTCCTCTCTGGAAGTACTTCCTTTCCTGCACAGCCACATAGTCCCAGATTTGATGCTGTTAGACAACAGCCTGAACAATTTAGGTCAGTCTGGTTCTGAACTCTTTCTTCTGAAAATTCTCTTTCTTTGAATTTTAAAGCCATCAGCTAAAATGCCTTCCTTCAGCATATTTTCCGCTTTCTAACAGACTGTTGTGTGGTTTCCTATTTTCTTTATAGAAAAGAGAAGGTAATGGCAAACCTGGGCTTTGTGCTTTATAAAACTCAGGTAATTTAGATCAGTGGGCACTTTGTAAAAACGTTTTGTTTCAATCCCTACTGCTTTGCATCCTCTGGAATTGATTTGAGTTCCATGTTCAAATAAAATTCGAAAGCTTAGCAGAAAGCCTAGCCAGAGCTAAAAGGTTTTGCTTTGCACTATGCTGAAACAGAGATTTCGGGTTGGTTTGGAAAAGAATAGTCATGTGTGCAGTTCCTCCAAGCTCTGACACTTTAGGCTTTACTCTGCTACAGCTTTTTGGGGTGGTGTGCTTCTGTCTTCTGCCTTGCATTCTGGGAGACAGGTAAGAGTCTCCTTCCATCTTGTGAGACGTTTTCAGGAAAGGGCTGTGTGCGCATGGATGTTAGGCTACAATGTACTCTTAGCTCTTTCAATTCCCTGCAAAATTCCCCAGCAGTATCAGACAGTGTACCCCCGCAGCTGTTGTTCCCTTTAACCATTCTTCAGTTCTTCAGATTTGCTGCCTTTTTGTTGCCATTTATAGAGATCTATCAGATATTGATGCCCTTTAATGCTGGCATGGTCTCTCAAACTCCTGTCTCAGTTTTCTGGTCTGTAAAGTCCAAAGGCCTGGAATAATTCCTGTCTATCTTTTTTGAGATTCAGGATCTGAGTGTAGTGTTTTGAGAGCATCTTCTGAAAAATATCATACAAGGGTACTTTTTCATCGTGTTTTCATCATGTTAATTTCTTTTGTTTTGAGAAGCTGTCATATATATGTTTGTGTGTGTGTCATGTGTCTGAGAGAGAGAGAGAGATGTGTGATTTGAATAACGGCTTGCATGAATATATAGATTACATTTAATTATTACC
Source organism: Calonectris borealis (assembly GCF_964195595.1). Lineage (NCBI taxonomy): Eukaryota > Metazoa > Chordata > Aves > Procellariiformes > Procellariidae > Calonectris > Calonectris borealis. The sequence goes on from NC_134316.1 coordinate 38,404,107, forward strand.
ATCCTGCATTACTCAGGGGTATTAGGATGTTAATATTATTGAGTACTTATTCAGCCCGAAGGTATTTTCTGTTTCAATTAATACTTTCTCTACTTTTTGCACAGGCAATTTTAGATGCAGGCAAAGAAGGCAGAGTGTCAGGGTTAGCAAAACACTTCCAGTAAAAGACAAACATAACTCTGCTGCATCCTTCTGCATATGTCTGAATGTCGTGCCCCTGGCTCGAGGGGGAAGATGGAAGGGACAAGTTGTGCTAGCATGGAGCTGAGTTGCATTGCCCTTCTCCAGCCTCAACTGTCACACTGCAAGGCAGGTTTTTTGAGTTCTGGCTTGGCCTGGGACAGAGGAGGTGGGAAGGGAGTGATCTGAAGTAGCGTGCCTGGACAAGCCTTCTGATATGATTCAGATCTGGGGCAAAGAGCACTGAGCCCATACATGCTGTGTGTACGTGTGTATGTATAAAATTATGGTCATAGACTTCAAAATTGAACTGTGTTGTGGCTAGACTTCTTGGTAAATTGGATTTGTAGTGCAAACAGACCCATCATCATTAGTTAACTTTTCCCTACTTTGTGTTACAAATTCTCAAGATTTTATTATGAATCTCACAGTAGTGGTTGGTTGAGATTGTTCATGTGCTCCTGCTAGTGGAATTATTTCAGAATTATAGTAGCTTAAGAAAAAACTTTAATCTCCAAGATTGGAGAGAATCTGAATGCCTATGACACAAACCAGAAAGCAAATAAGAATATAGTCCTATCTAATGTCTTTTTAACTCTTTCTTTGTATCCTCAAAGTGCTGAGTTCTAAGGAGAAGGAAGAATGGACATTGTTTGATCTTGCTCATGCGCCTAAAACATCCTTCTGGTTTTCTGGTCCCCCAAAGATAATGCTGCACACCGTCAAGGTGGAATTGGCAACTATCTGTATCTAGATTATTTTTTAATCACCTGAATCTGATGACATCCCCACAGAACATCAGAATAAGCTTGTAACTTAATCTGTGGAATTTGTGCTACTGTGACCTCTTCAGGTTCTGTTGCGTAGATGGGCATGAACTGTAAAGTTCATGTCCAGTCTTTTCCCAAATTGAGGAGTGTTTAGATCTGCGGGTTTGCAGTGGGTCTCCATTTGTTCTTGAGGCTGGCTCTGGCTGTTCATAATCGGAATAGAAACTGTGACAAAACAATGGTGGATCTTTCTGGTAGTGGTCATTGCAGATACACTTAATGGTTTGTACTGCCAAGAGACATGGCTTCTTGCACAGTGAGAACAACTCTCTTGATTTACAGCTTTGTTCCTTGAAGTATAATGAAACCTGAAGCACTTTCTTTGCCTCCAAAGCAGCAGTTTTCAGGGCTCCGTGCCCTGATCTAGACATGCCAATTGTGTTGCTCCCATTTATATTTACTGTTGGTATTCAAAGCAGTTTGCATTCCTGCAGGAAGTTTTGTATTCATTATTTGTAAATCATACCTTCTCCCTAGTTATTTGTGCCTCTTCTCCTTTCTGTTTGAAACTCCAGTGCAGGGTCAGCTCTTGGTGAAGCCATTGCAGGCAGCAGTTCCCTCAGTAACGATTCCTTTCTTTCTCAGAAGCCTGAAGAGCCATCGAGGTGGAGTTTGGACTGAAATCTAGGCAATCTCTGATGTTTGCTCTAGCCTGTTAAAAAGGTCAGCTTTTATATCTGAGATGGAGTTTCTTATTTCAACACTCACGTGCTCATGTGTGTCTGTCTGTCTGTCTCTCTGTCTCTCACCCTGTGCTTTTGCAGAGGGGAAGCACAGAGGGAAGTGGAATATTTTTCCATGCTGCTTATACCAATGTGTCCAGCTTCTTATTGAGCTTCATATTTTAAAAGTAGTGCGAGATCTGCATCTGTTAGTCTTGCAACACCCTGAAGAATAGCTGTTACTTGCCTTTTACTGGCACAAGAAAGACCTGAGTTATCCAGTTCAGAAAATAAATTAGTACAGGCCTGATTTGAAGCTATGCTGCATTCCTGTTATTTTGTTGTCTTCACTGCTCTGGAACTATTCAGTACTCCCTGCTCTATAAAATAGCTCTTTAAAACACTCTCACTAAGCTCAAGAGAGACCAAAAGTTGTTCACCAGGACACAGTCCCAGCTAACATTTAAATAATAAGCTGGCATTTGTTTGTTTCTTTCCTTCTGTTTTAAATACATTGCTAATACTTTACAGTAAGTTGTAGAACATACCAAAAGTTGAGTCACAAGTAATTTTTCAGATTTACCTGTCCTGTTTGTGGTGCAAACCAGTGATACTTTCAGTCTATTACCTGACTCAAGCAAAGGGGAAGGATTTAAAAAAAAAAAAAAAGGCAAAAAGAAAAGAAAAAGGCTTATGGGGTTTTAGGGGGGAGATTCGGGGGTTTTGTTTTAAGACCTCCAACCCCACATACATAGAATGTATAGCGATCAACTATTATGATAAATTGTATCTAGACATTGCCCAGCTGTACCACTGGAAGACTCTGAGAGCACTTGGTGGTTTTAATCACCCTTCATGCAGTGAGTTCAAAGCATTAGGAAAGGAAAATACTGAATCCCGCAACACTCTTGCGGGGTAGGCATTATGCCTGCTTTGAAAATGGGGCACAAAGAATTTATTATATCAGTAAGCAGTAACAGCTACTTAGCGTCAGAACTGGGATTAGAAAACATGCGACTGGACTTCTGCTCCCTCCTGTTCCCTCTTGAGAATGAATTGAGGTGAAGAGTTAATGGTAAAATAAAAACTCGGAACCCTTTGTTTCTCTGCAAATATATTTAGGGACAAAAGGATGAAGGTGGAAAGAGACAAGTCCATGATCATGTTTGCTTTGGTGTAACTCGTTTAGGGTCAAGAAAACCAGACCTGCATTAAATCTTACTCAGTCTGGAATAAAAACTGAGTAATACTAATAAAATTTAAAATGAGAACTTACCTTGTCAGGCTAGTTTCTACACTGAAGTGGATATCTAATGTTCTGGAGGAGGAGAAGGAGACAAGTCTAAGAAGCAGCTGGAGTATAAGCAATCCATTACATGATACTCATTTCATACATGGAATTTTAAGGCTTGGTACAGCAGATAAGGATTATTTAAAAAAAAAAAAAGGAAAAAAAGTAACATTTTTGAGAAGCAATTTATTGTAAAACAAGCCATAGTCAGTTATCCTTAATTAGACCCAAGGAGTAGCCGATGGCAAAAGAATTTTGTTGAATTAATATCACTACTGCTGAAAACGCTTTTCTAGTTGATACATGTTTTGATGATTGCAGGAAATCAGACAACATAACTAAAGGGGTATATGCCGTAACTGCCATTCTGCCTGCAGAAGCTGTGCATCTCCACACCACACAAGGCATTTTGCAAATTAGCATCCATCTAAACATGGAAGAGTTTTTACCAAGATTTGGATATAATTGAGCAATTCTCTTCAGCCTGTCACACACTCTGCTCTGCTACTACACCTTGCTGTGAAGTCCAAGCATCTTGCTCTGAATTATTTTTATCTTTGTTTTAGGAACTCTACAAATACATCCCATTCTTCCCTGAGAAAGTCTCTGCCGGGCCACTGTTCCACCTCCAGCATGTCAATCCCAGCATGTAGCGTCCGATAGCTCCTACCCGCCTGCCCCATGCCTAGATCTGAAGATGCGTTTCCAGCCTGACCTGAATCAGCTTATTGCTTTTTCACTCCTGATTTCCCGCAATGTTTGCTCATACACCTCAATCCTATCCAGAAGCACTTTTCTAATCTAGGCCTGGTTTCCCGTGCGTTTGCCCACGTATCTCACTCCTCACTGGAAGAAGCTATTCCAGTCATGGGGCTGCAGAAAGCCTACTGGCACACATCGGTTCTCTTGACTAAAGCATAATTTGCTCTTCTTCAGTTTTTCTCTAAATTAAATTAATGAAATTCATTCCTAACATTACTGTCTTCGCAATTTATTACTGAACTCCACAGTGGAGACTCAGTTGTGGTTTCTTGAGAAAGACTTTGGACGAAGCAGTTATGATGGAGTCCAAGGAAAATGCATGATTCTGTGAATTTTAATAGCAAGTCTAGGAGACGATATAAAAAAATTGCTAGCTGCCGTGAACAATTAATCTAGAGCTGCTGCAAAATTTCAGTTGGTTGTCCAGAAGGCATCAGCTATTTTTCTGTGCTGCCTGTAGATGTAGTTTGTAGGATGCGCAGCAAATCTCAGAATATTTGACCCAACTGTTTTCACTTGGGTTAATTTGAATGAGGTGCAAAAATTATTTAGTTTTGTTGAGCAGATGCTTTCTAATTGTGAAACATCTGAAATCTTGTACGATTCCCAAGGTTTTCTAAAGTTTAATATCACTGAAGGTGCCACAGCCTGTTTTTATTCACCTGACATCAACTCTCAACATTTCTGTAGTTCTAATAACAGTTGTAAATATAATGATGTACCCAAATAGCTGAATAAATAATGTCTTTTTTTTTTTTAATGTTTACAAATATTTACATAAAAACTGAGGTACCAGCAAAAAAGAACAGTAATGCTGGTAGACCTGATGCCATTTCCAGTGGAACCAGTGGAGCTATTCTCAGTGATCACCAACTTCCCAAACAAATTGATACCAAATTTTAGAAAGAAAGGAACACCTTTGGGTTTGAATGGATTTGCTTTTGCAGGAATTTCGCTGTTATCAGTCTCTTAGTTTGATTTGTCTTAGTATTGGGAAAAGGTTTGCCAAAACAACCCTGCAGGACTGATCCTCCCTGCAACATAGAGGAGATAACATGCTTCTCCAGTGCTGCCTTGTGCACATATTTAAGCAGTGACCTTGAGGGCTGGGTTGTTATCCCAAGAGGTGAGAAATTAGCTTGAGTATGGTTTCATAGGTCCGTGATTTTGTTTGGACAATCTCAAATACTATTTTTCTGTATTAGGCAAAGCCAAAGGGGGATGTGTCATGCTGCAGTCTCAGCACAAAAATGACTCCTTGCATTTTTCTGAGTTCATTTTCCATCCTGAGTCCTAACTTTCAAAGAGGTTTCTCATGATTCATATTTCCAAGGAAAGTACACTCCAATTTAAGCGAGTTAGGTAGGTAAATAGAAATTTGTCATTTTAAAATGTGACATAAACGCCAATTTTATTGGGGAAATACTGACTAACTATATTTCCTCGTGAAAGGATTTAGAAGAAATAGGATACGGAGGCTGAGACAATGCCACTGAAATTCCAGAATATCTTGAGCCACAAGATTATTTTCATCCCCCAAATGTTGAGGAGAAGAAACTTGGCTGATTTATGTCCCCTCCCCTCTTCTTTCTTCTGGGTAATATCAGATCAGACATGTTTGGAAAACAATCATGCACACACATGTATTTTTTTTTCTGTTTTATTATGGACTATTTATCTGTAACTCTTAGGCAATTTTTTTAATGTGCTTTTGTGGAAGAAGCACTTAGGATAATCTAACTACTAAGTAGCAAGGCTTTCTAAAATGCTATAGCAGTTTTCAAGAAGTGCTAATAAAACTTCATAACACAGTGCACCATCGTGCATTTTGTATAGGTGGCATTTATTTATTTATTTATTTTAGGGAAAATTTCTTCAGAATATCTTAGTTTATAAAAATGTATTGAACATTGTAAGTGGAAGGATGTTGAAGTTTAAAGCTTTTACCGTCTAACTTTGCAGGTTTAGGAGACAGACGAAATATACCCAAGCAATTTTCCTTTGCATAAAAATACTGCACTGTATTAGAGGTATGTTGATATATTACAAATCTCAAAAGCTAGATGGTAAAACTTCCACTTTCAGTCCGACCAGACTAAAAGATGTTGACGATTAAAACAGTCACTGATACAGCAGAAAAATACTACCCAACATTCGACTGGTGTGCTTAGCTGTACCTGGTTTATGTTGTATGTTTGTTGCATTTTAAGGGAGGCTAAAGTTACTGATGGTTTTGAAATATTATAAATATTTCTGATAGAAATAGATTACTGGCTAAACTGCAGGTTAGGCTGAAAAGGGTGCAAATGCAATTCAGTATATGAAAATGTCTAAAATGTGATGTTAATATACACCTACAGCTTGTAGAACATATAATTCGCAGCTGTTCATTCTCACTTGTTCTTTCATACATTTCTGAGCCCTGGGTCACAGGGAAGTGAAACTGATGGTGACTTGAGAGGCTGTTTGTTTCAGCAGCTGGGTGCTTTGTTTTCTGGATGATTTCTACTCTTTTTTTAGAGCCATTGTAGCTATAGAGGATGATAACTGAATTTTGTTCGTGAGAACACTTTGAAATCACCAGGGGCATGGTGTTCACTAAATGGGCCTTAGTTGCATTAAATAATGCTGCCAGTGCCTAGTTTATTCCTGCTTTCTTAATAGCCTTCTCCTCATTTTGTAAAAATTATTGGTATATTGGTTTGATTGTCGGGCTTCTGTGCAATATCAGTTACTAACCTAATACTCTACAGACCTGTTAAATTGCCTTGGGCAAATTGGGGGATGGAGGTATATATCCAAATTCCCTGTTACTCTGTACTCAAAATCTGCTGACTGTTATCTACACTGAAATAAAGCTACGTGATTATCTAAGGATAGCCATTATAGATAAGTACAAAAATCCTGTCCATGTCTGAAATGTGTTCAGTGAAAGGCAGCAGCTACCATAACACAGCAAGGAAAGAAAACTTCTCTAAGAAGCATTGTGTAAAGCATGCTGTGATCTCTAACATCACTGCAGGCTAGAAAAGATTTGCTCCGCTTCTGTGATGCTGATAGAGTATGTTGAGAATAAAACAACATAAGCCACGCGATGCCGTCTGGTGGTGGTGTAAGTAGTTACCTGCCTGTAAAGGTTAAATGAATAGACAAGGGGGAGCAAATATTCCTGAAGTCCTCCTTTGCCTGCCTGAAAAGTAAACAGAAAGGCTCCAGTGCTGCAGGGCAGGCAAGAAGTATGGTTTGCAGGGGGACTGAACAGCGAAGCGTTGATGGGATTTTTAGCACATCCTAAAACTGCTTTCTGCTGCTTCCACCAGGCACCGAGGAACAGTCTGAACTAACACTGTCCTCCCTCCAAAAACGTTGGCATAGGGTCACGGTGTGGATAAGGTGGAGCTAGGGAGAGTGTTTTAAAAACCGTTCAGCAAAGCTGTAAATTACAGTAGTCCATTGAGCTGTTCCAGTTTGCATCCAAGGCCCAGCGAGTCTCCTGTGACCCACTGCCTTGAAGGCTTGAAGGAATTAATTGGAAGGAATCTGAGGAATTAATGGAATTAATGACATTGAGATTGAGTTGTGCCTTATATGCTATACCTCTCCAGACCTGCATGTGTATATGACTATAAACAGTCTTTCTGATGGGCTTGTGAAAACATCAAAATCAAATAAAAGTGCTGGTACCCTAATTATCAGCTTGAAATAGCCCACAGGCCCTAAATAGGCCTTTGTTAGGAGTATTTCATTAGTTTAGTTCATATTCCTATTTAGTTGTTAGGAAAAAAACTAAATATAGACAGATGTAGAAAAACTAAATAAAATAAACCCCAAATATAGAAAGAATTATAAATATATAATTTGCTGGATAGATATTAGATTGTCCTGAGGTGCTCAGGTGAGCATAAGCCCATCCAACTTGTTCTTGAAATCACGGTTCAAGAGTGGTAGTAAAGATTTGTGGTACCTTTAGTCGGTTTGCGTAGTGTCTGAGCATCTGTCTCTACAACAGGAGTAACAACACATTTATTCCATCAGAAGGTAGTGAGATTTAATGTCACAGAATTTTTGTAGGTTTGGGTAAATCTGAAGTGCTGGGCGAAGCAGGGTAGGTGCATGGCAGAAGGTCTGAACTCAGTGAGTGAAAGGAGGAAGCCTTCAGTCTGCTTTCTGATCTGCTAACGAAAGCTAATGAGTGCCAATAAACTAAACTAGGCTTTTCATTGAGAAAAAAATAAGCATGAATTTTTACTTCCTTGCAGTCCTGTGAAAGAGTAGGAGACGTGCTCAGCTCTCCTGTCAGCCTGGAGCACGCCGGAGCAGAACTGAAGTTCTGTACTACTTTGCTGATGTTCCAGACAACCCAGTTTCTTCCCCATTCTTCGAAAACAAACAACTTCAACCAATGAAAAGCCCTGTTGCTGAGAACAGCGCACGATCTAAGAGCGAACTGTGAATTCGTAATTTTATTTTATTTATTCTTTTACAAGGCAATTTGGCATTCATCAGAAAACTCCCTTTTAAGCAGTGGTGTTTGCCGCTTTGAGAGTGCAGAAGGTCTTGGCTGTAAAAGTTGCCTGTGGATTACAGCGATTTCCTGCGAGGTGCTCCGCGTTGGCTCGGCTGCTATCAGACCAGCTCTTACTGTGGTACATCGCTGCTACGCACAGGAGCAAGCTCGATTCAGAAAGCCATCATTACGCAGAGGCTGCAGGGGAGGGTGGAGGAGAGGGAAGGTCTGCTGGAAACCAACCCGGAGCTCTGGGCGACTGGCAGGGTATGAAGGCGGGTGGCGATCCCTCGGGGGGGGTGTCTTACGCACGTCTCTGCAGACAGGTCTGTGCAGGCTGCTGGATGTGAAGGCCTTCCAGGCACACAAACCTTTCTCGCCGAGCAGCACAGCGCAAGGGTTCTGCGGCGTGGATTTTGAAGGTTACGTTTGTGTTGGCTGCGTTCCTTATTCACAGAGGAGGAAAGGCTAAAGACCTCAGGCTATCGCTGGGTGGTAGCTATTTCAACTTGAAGACGTGTAGCTGCCTGAGAACAGCATGCTTTTGTTTTGTTTTGTTTCTTTTTTTCTTCTGGTGGAAGTTTTATTAATTCATTGTGATTATTTTTAAGCAGTTGGCAGAGATGTGAATAGACGCTTTACTTCTCCAGAAGGCTTATGGAATAGAATTGCATAACTTTGTACTTTTCCTATGCAAAGCAGAATAAATTGGATGTAAATACAGTGGCCAGTCTCTGAAAGATTCCTTGGTTTCTTCCGACTCCTATTTATACCCAGTGAAATACAGTGACTATAAAATGACCTCTGCTGCTATGAATTGCCTCACTGAGGGAGGAAAGAGGAAAAGCTTGGGTAGAGATACCGTGGCAAAACAGGAGCTGGAAGTCCTGTCCTAGGAGCTCTAATAACATTGCAGCTAGCAGCAATGTGCCCTCAGCAATGGGTCTCTAATCTTTTAAAAGGTGCTTGTGAGTCTTCCAGTGAATCATTACTTTCTTGTTTCTATGCTGCTACACTGTTTAATTGCCCCTTTTTGTTTTTTTTCCTGGATGTGATGAAAATAGGTACAGATGAAATTCCTCTGAGGCAAGGCCAACACTTGATTGCTTATAGGATTAGGAAGTGTTTCTCAATAGGTTTCCAGTGGTTTGTGTGTATATACCTGTTATTCAGAGAATTATGCCAAATTCTGGGGACATTGGTTGAGATGGGAATTCTGACAGCTCTCGGCCCAGAGGCCTCTTCTTTGCCTTCAGTCAGGGTAGCTGCTATGCCTTTGTGTCTGAAAACATCCATCTACTTCCCTCTAATGTGAGCATCACTGTTGCAGCCTATGCCTCTGTCACGTATAAACAAGATGGCTGTAACAGGTACTTTTTCTTTCAACTCATTTGGATCAGCAGCAGTTGTTAAACGTGGGCACTTGTCTATTGCTTATGCCTGCAGTGAAGAGCTTCATGCTTTCTTTGTTAGCCACAACCATTTTAGCGCCACATGTAAAATTACTTTTGAGTATCTTTGATAGTTAGGCCTTGATTAAACACCAGAAGTGATGTTTGACTTTGAACACAGGAATTTCATTTATTATAAGGCTTTTTGATTGTGGTGGCTGGGCTCTGTAGAGTACTTGACGTTATTTTCATTCTTCCCCACAGAAACATGAGGTGCTGGGGCCGGTGGCCGCTCAGCTTGGGAGTACGGGACACCTACTGGGATGAGTACTGGGTGGGTGTGGTGATTTGCTTGGATTTGAGATGATAAACTGTTGGGTTTTCTCTTCTGTATTTGGTTAGTATGAGCCAAAACAGTTTACATTTTCTAAGAATGAAGATATGTGTATATATTTAATCTCTTATCACAGTAATAGTTGTGAAATAAATATGTTTGGTTTGGTCCCGGAGCCCAGAACTGTCTCGATTGAGCAGAGGCTTTTCACCGGAGAATCCCGCTCTCCTGCGAGGTGAGCCCCTGCAGAGCATCGCTGCAGTAGCCAGCTTCGAGTACCCAGTAGCTGTGGGCACTTGAAATTCTTTAAAACTCTTACTTTGTTTAGGAGCTCTCAGTATTGCAGTTCAGACTTCTCCTTTTTCTGTCTGTAACTCCCCGATTTCACTGAAAATGCTCAGTTTCAAGGAAGTTTTCTTCCTTGTCAATATTAGGTACAAGTCCTGCTGAGGTCGTTGACAACTTTTGACAGCTTTCGTGGTAAATGGCTATTGATGCTGAAGAAAATCTCCCTGAAGAAACAGGAGTTGAAGAAAAAGCTAATTCAGTGCGTAGCTTTGATGAAGATCACAAATACCCTATTACTATGACAGATGGTGGTAATTTAGGGTTCTTCCTTGAGCAGACCGATGCCGGTCTCGAGGAGCTGTAACAGGTTCCCAAGGAGAAGGCTGCGGTTCTCACAGCTGTTCGAAGCATGCTGCTTCACCCCAGTTTTCTCACTGTTCCCTTTTTCTGTTTCCAGGATTGCTGCCTGCCCCATCTGGCTTTGTGGTATTGCTTGGTGCACTTTCCTAGTGCCTCGACAATAGTCACCATTGTTTCGACCTGTTACTGACCGCTTGAACGCCTCATTAAAAGCTCTGTGCTTCAGGGAAAGGGAGAGGTGCCTTCTCAGGCACTGGTATGAAGAATGGCTGGGGAGCAGTAAAACTTCTTTTCCTTCTCCTCTGGCATGCTGAGTCAGCATCCCAGCCCCGCCGACTGTCACTTGTACTTGGTGTTCTCTAGTGACATTGCTTGAGCACAGTGAAAACCACGAAATACATGGACTAATAAGGGCAGAGCAATTTGGGATTATTGCAAGTGTCCTTGTGCTTGCTCTCCCAGCTCAATAGGAAGCCTTTAATAAGAGTTTTCCTAAATAGTGTTGCATATGAAATGGGGAATTCTGCTCTGTGCTTTTAACAAACAGCCATTTCATAGAAGAGTGGGTTTTTTTCGCCTCTTGGTACATTCCAGAAGACTTTATACCTTTGCTGGTTACTGATTGATAGTTCTGTGCTGAGCTCCCTTTAATTTTGCAATAAACTAACAAGGAGGCTGAGACCACAAGTTTACAGAAAATGACTTATTTACTCAACTGGATTTACAAGGATGACAAAGTCAGATTTAGTAGTTTCAGTGTGGTCCTAGGAAAGGCAGGAGGAGTACTTGAAAAATTGTATTGTGTAAGTAACCAAACAAAAAATAGTTTGCTTATTCTTCTGTGTAAAGCAGTCATATTTCAGTTCTTAGGCCAACTCTCCCCCTAGGACCTGCAGGGGCTTTCCACATATGCAGGAACTGTGCGATTCCCAACAAATGGGGATATTGGGAGTTTAGGCACCTTAAATAAGTATTTTTACTTTTCTAATGTATTTCCAGAGAACTGGCATCTGCTGAAGTCACATCAGTGGAAGGAGATTTCTATTTTCACAACAACATGTAAAGATTTCAAGAGAATATAAAGAGCGGTGTTGACTTCTGGATTAATCTTAGGAGTAGCAATGACCTGTCTAGAACATGAACACTATTTTCCTTGAGAATTTCTTGTTTCCATTTTTTTCCAGGTATCAGCACCTATAAAAATTGGGGAAGTGATCAGAAGAGTAGGCATTTTTTTTAAGGTGTCTAAAATTAGGAACTTGAAAATGTGTTCCCACCATCTCTTGGTGTTTATCTCCAGGTTTTCTAACTGTAAGGAAAAGGATTCTTCTTGCTGTCATAACACTTCTAACGGTCAGAAGGGGTTATTTTACAATCTAAGGTTGCTGTGCTGAAGTAAAAATCTTCATAAGATTGGGAAATTTTGTGGTCAGTCAATTGTGTGGTATTTTAAGTAGTAGACTTTTTCCCAGAAATTATTTTGAAAATTGAATCTGAGTGAATTTCTACAGCGTTTGTAATTCTGTTGGAATTGGAAGGCTGAAGACTGTAAATTTTCACTTGTTAAATAGCTAGCTTAACCAGTTGCAAGTGAACAGGCTGAAAGGTTAAAGGCAATGGTTTATTGAACTCCACAGGAGACTGCGTGGGGCAAGTTTCCAGTGTTACTGAGCTGTCTAGCTGACCTTTTAGTCTTTTTTTTCTCTTCTTTTAGCAGTGGAGGATGTTTTCGATTCATGCACAGTCACTGGCTGAAGAATCATAGAATCATAGAATCCTTAAGGTTGGAAAAGACCTCTAAGACCATCGAGTCCAACCGTCAACCCAGCACCGCCACGCCCACTAAACCATGTCCCTAAGCGCCTCATCTACACGTCTTTTAAATACTTCCAGGGATAAGAAGCCCTACACTGTTCAGTCATCACAAGGTAGAAACAGAAAGCAATAACACAACTTTCTCACCTGTTGGCGCATGTCAGGACACAGTTTGTGTGGAGAGGTGTAATGTTTTTTGTGACTCTTAGTGCCGTAGTGATAATGAAAGTACCTCTGGTAATGAAAACATTTTGTTCTATTAGTTGATGGTGGAAATAGGAGCTCCTCTTAAAATACTGGGTATTTTATAAAATACGCTGTATTTTAAAATACTATGTATTTTAATATGATAACATTAAAATATCATGTAGCAACATTCTCACTGTTGAATGTTCTGCTGGAAGATAATAAACTCGTGATTGGTATTGAACCTCTTAAGTGGAAGCTATTCTTGGCTGGTAATGACGTCCAGTACCTGACAAAAGGAACCACAACAGAGACAACTTTTCCTTACCTACTTAGACTGAGGACTTGGCAGGTCTCCTGTACTAAACAGGGTAAAACTAATCTGTACTTTAATGGCACATCTCCAATGAAAAGTTGAGGAAGTGCTATGGCTAATTCAGTGCAAGGCACTCTTTCTAATAAGTCTGCTTGGACTGGTGACCCCAGCCTATTTCCAGGCACTGTTTAGCAGTGGGAGGTGGTTTCTTTCAAGGGTGGCACCTAGCAGACCAAAGGGAGATACTCTAACCTTCTTCTTCATAATGTTGGTGATTTGTAACATACGGGATCATTAAGAACTAGCATTATATTCTGTGCACATATGTATGAATCAATGTGTGAGACTCAGCTGATTCTGTCCACGCACAAATGTGATTACTCATCAGAAAGTCACACAGCCGTTTCACTCCGTACCTCCTTTGTCTACCTGTATATTCTCCCCAAATCACACTCAGGCTTAACTGTTCCCTCAGACACCTATCTGCAACTCTCTGAATACGTTGAACCATTTCAAAGGATAGCAGAATGGAGTGTAAGCATGTCTTTCAGGTTGGTGAAGGAGACTTTGGGGAGAAGTTAATACATTCTTTAGATGTGACACTGGAATCGAGTGGTATCAACATTCAGGGCTTCGAGCTGAATGTCTGTATGATTGGGGACTGCTGAAAACATAGGGTCTTGTTTGAATGGCACTATTCACTGCCGAAGTATTTGTGACCAAAGTTTTACTCTGGGAAAAATAAAAGAAATCTTAGCACTTTCTAGTAAGGGCATGTGATTGAAGTTTTGAAGATAGATATATGTATTCAGAGGAGTTCTCTAAATCTGAGCGCCTTAACTTTTTTCTTTGGAACTGGAGCTGAGTAAGGGCCAGCTTTTTTCCTTTTGTTAGCAACACGTAGCTTGTTTGAGCCAGTGAGAGTTTGGAGGAGACTGCACACCTGTAGAGTGAGGTTCAAACTGTATTATGGTAGGTGCACAAAGATGAATATTGGTTGTTTGATAATAGGAGTACCTATACCCGATGGAAGAATTTTGCAGTAAGCGAAACTGCAGAAGTGTGACAGGGAATTTGATGTCAAATTTAGTGCTTAGCTAACAGCCTCTTGGCTTGTACTTATGGGAGAGTCGAACCTCTGTGTTGGCTCTTCAGGCTTGCAGAAATGAAGAATAATTTTCAGTTAATTCCAAAATAAGCGTTCTGTACATGTGCATGGCTTCGTCTTGGAGGAAGTGTGCTTATTCAAGATAGTATTTAAAGATGTATTTAAGCAAATGTTTACCTATCAGTGAAGTCATGGAACTAAGAATACACTTAATTCCCATCCTCAGAGCAAGCCAGAGAGGAACATTTACTTGGGTAGGACTCTGCGTTTTTAAACTGACTATTTAAACAGTATAACAGGGTGTCTATGATATTGTTAGTATTTAATAGTTATTGAAGGACACATCAGGAATTGAAATCTAAGTTCAGAGGTGTAGCTTGAGTTAAACATACAGGATGAAGATGATTTACAGTCCTACAGCGAACAGTGCTATGGAGTTCCTGGCTAAAGAGGAGACCAAAAAAGCTGAAAGATTAAAAAAAAAAAGCAGTTGCATTATTCTTGTTGTTCATTTTTCTTTTGATTTTTGAAGCCTTTAAAGTTAGTTTCCTTTGAAAGAGAGCAGTATGAAATATGGTGTGTTTAGGTCTTTTTTTCATTTAAAAAAGATCCTTAAGCACAGTAGCTTTTCTTTAAAATGTGGTGTATAAATAATAAAATACGTGATGGCACAGTACAAAGATTATCTTGGCACAGGTCTGGGATGACTGCATTGCTTACAGAGCATTTGACACTTGTGAATAATGTGATCATTGCATAAGTGTGCCAATGAAAACTTCATACCCCACCAGTGCATGTGTGTGTATAAGTTTGTTAGTGTGTTCTGTTTCAGCACATTTTCGAGTACCTGATCGAGGAAGAGCTTCAGTGTTGTGCTGTATTGCTGGTGTATCTTATGCCTGGTTGCCAGAAGAGCCTCAATGGACAAGTGAGGCTGTGGGTTTTGTGACACAGTGAAAAAGAAGTGAAAACGGTGTTAAGAAGGAAAGGTCTCGCATCCTGTTCCTTATCCCCCCTGACTCTTGGCTGCCCACTCCTTTCATTTGCTTTGAACCAGTTTTGATGTTCATCCTATCACAAGGATGAACTCGCTCACTAAAATGAAAGATAAGTACCCTGGCAAGAAGAAAGGAAAAAGTGACTTCTTTGTTATTAAATTAAATCTTGCCTTGTAATCTGATGAACAGGACAGCCAGCAGTGGCTGCAAGGGTTGTGTGTGCCAGGCCCTTTCCTGTCTGCTTTTGGGTGCTTATAGGTGCACGCAGCAGCTCGGGGGGAAAGAGCAGAAGGGTGTGATGCGTTTCTTGTGTGTTTGCTGTTGGCAATATTGCAAGTTTTACCTTAAGAACCTTAGCCTAGGTGTAAGGCCAAACAAGGCTGTTATTTCCATGCCTGTGTTCACTGCAGTGGTCATAAATGCCCAGTCCCAAAAGGTGCAACCTGTGAGCAGGGTGGTGGTAGCCAGCTGAAGTTTGTCCAGAGCTTGCAGTCAGTAGCAGAAGAGCATGAGGGACATCGCTATGGGGCTCTGAAGGTCTTGAACTCCTGTTGAGTAGATGAAGATTTGACTTAAAAACTTTTCAATTTAGTCCTGTTAATACAGTCTGTAAAGCTCTCAGGCACCACCGTGCCTGTTTATAAGCACAGAGATGGGTGGGCTGACATGAGCAGGGAGGAAGAGTTGTGGTCTTGGTAAAGGTCGCAGACTGCATCACATTGTTGGTAGCTCATACCATGCTGCCTGAAGAAGACACAATGCCCCGCAGCACCACCATTGCGGTTACGACTCTGATCTGATACAGCTTCTGTGGGATCTTGAAATAGAAAAAGAAAATGGAGAGTGTGTCATATCATACTACTGAAAGTGTTAGAAAGCAGGAGGAACCCTGATCAGAGGGAGGGAGGAGCAGTGGAGTGAAGAGCAGAGAAATTCCTCTTCCTTTTAGCAATGGCAAGCTGTTAATTTAGTCCAGTAGTATCATGAAACCGCATCCACAGAGTACCGTGTAGGATTCCTTTCTCCCTTCCTCCTGTGTCAAATACAGCTGAAGACAGGCCATTAATTTCAAAGAGACTTTGTTTGGAGTGGAGACTGTTCTCAGTGCAAGTAGAAAGATCATTTTGATTCTTTTTTAAAAAAAAAAAGTTATTTCTGAAGTTTTTGTCAGTCTGCAAAGTGGAGACCAGTTGTAATTGTGGAAACTGCAGCTGCTTAGAGATCCAAAGCATTAGGAGATTATTGCGTTTATACCTATGCTCATCTCTCTATGGTGTTCGCAGTGTTTGCCTTAATGCTTTCTGTTATTAGAAAAAAGTACATGTTCAAAGGTGCAAGAAACTGTTCATCTCTTGCAAGCAAGACCATTGCTTACGCTGTCAGAGGAGAACACTGTGTGGGTACTACAGTCGGTTGTTTATCAGAATCTTGTGATCCTGAAAAACACTGAAAAATCCTTTTGTGTAGAGATGGCCCTGTGAAATTTAGTACTCTCATGCTTCAGATCAGTGGGGATGTATCCCTACTGCACCTTTCTCCATGGCACTGTGTTTCAGCCAAAGGAAGTAAGTGTGTAAGTTGTGTGGAAATTACTAGGAAAATAGATTTCCTATTTGCTTATGAAGAAAATTATGCTTTTTGTAAGGAGCATCAAATTGTTCATTGAAGAATGAAGCTCTTCAGAACAGTAGTTTCATTTTAGGCAGCTGTTGTATCAACATACTGTTGTTTAGTATTTCATCTTTTTAACAATATCCCTTTTCCTGCACTTCTTGCAATTGTCTCTTTCAGTTTCTGCAGATAGTTAAAAGTTTTCTGAGTGTTGAATTTGCTGAAGGTCAGAGTAGAGGGTTGCCTGAATGCTGTGCCTGGAGGATTCCAGTCCTCGCCTGGGCTGCTCTCTGCCTTCCATTAGCTATAAAAATTCATTTCCCTTCCCCCTCTCCCTGTCTGTTTGCAGGTTATCTTGACGAATCAGATTACCACATCGTTGAGCAATGGCCTTGCGATCCAGGCAGACCTGGTGTCTCCAGCTGATGATTTGTCCCTGTCTGAAGGTAAGAGATCCCTTCTATCAGAACTGAAACTCTACACTGACACAAATCCACATTGTAACTTGCAGTGTTCTGTTGATGTACAGGGGTCTGTGGGAGTCGAGTTATCAAGTCTAACATAAAACAGTCTGGGAACAAAATTATTTTTCAGTTTCTCTGAAAATTCATTTATAAATAAAAAGAAAGTAAGTGTGTTAACTAAAAGGATCTGACACTTTCTAAGGGCTGGGAATGAATTTTCGAGTCAGTTTGAATGTCAGTTCTATAACGTGTTCCTCAGCATTATACTTTCATTCACATGCATTTAGAGCATTATTTTTTCAGTCTTCTGAAGCTGCTGCTAGAGTTAATACACAGGTGAGGCTACAAATTTGACCTTATCTAATGATTATCAGTGATTCCAAAGGGAAACAGCCAGTCACAAATGAAGGAGAGCAAATACTCAGTCCTGTCCCTTGCATTATGCTTGTCTCGTTTTCAAGTACAGTGCCTCAAACTGCAGCTCTCAATATTGTGTAAATGTAATATGAGGTTTTGTGTGATGCCATATACTACTTTACATCTTCATGTTTCTTTTTCTGCACAGAATTAGAGACAAGCACACATTTGGGAGTAATAGTAAGGGCTTATTGTGCTAAGAAGAAAAGATAATTCTGAATCAAGGTTTGCAAAGTAATATAATAATTTCAGCTTTCCACACGTGCAAAGAATAGTCAGAGTACCCTCAGTCAAGGACAGATGCAGAGAAGTTTGCTCTTTAGAGTTCAGGTCATGCATAGACCCCAATGTATAATGTAAAGCAATGCTCATCTTTCCTGCAAAGGCATGAGAATCGCATGTAGACTTCCTACTTTGTATAATATGGGTATTTCCCCTCTTTCTCTCCTTGTTGCACTTTCTGGTGGTTCTGGTCAGCTTATATTTGTTCTGGTTGATCACAAGCAGCCCTCTCAAGCTTGTCTGACTTAACACAAAAACAGCTTGGTGGCAAAACCAACTAAGCAGTGGTTAAAACTGACATTATTTCTGCAACTCATTTCAATGGACAAGAGAAAGAAGTTGAAGATAAATTAAACAGAATGTCAAAGAGTAGCAAATAACTTCAGTGTGATGCCTTAATACTGATTGATGTGTTTACTTCATAATTTTGTCAATAGGAGCTTGGGCAAAGCACAGGCCATTAAATCATTTTGGAATTGTGCTTGTGGCTTTTGTTGGCTCCATCCATTGTCAAAGTATCTCTGAAGTTCATTGCTTGAATATCGCTCCCTACCTCTGTCAGAAAGAGCTGAAATTTGGTAACTAGATTTGGAAGAGGAAGGCATCATTTTTCATCTTTATGATTTCCTTCTTGGCACAAAGTTGTTGCACATCGTCTCATTAAGTGCTCTTGATCACAGTACTTGTGCTTTTCTTTGTCCTTCGGAATTGCTCTGTATGAGCTTCCTCTGAAAAGAAAGACATAGCTGACTGAAGTGGAAGTAATAACAAAATATGTTCTCAGTAAAACATATTTTGTTCTTGTGGTTAAAATATTTGAAGAGTCTTTGGAAAAAGCATGGAATAGTTGTGATCTTTCTAAATTTTCCTGCATATATGAAAGATTCTCAGTGCTGTATATGAGCCATAGTTCAATAGTATTCTGAAATCAGGACCATGTAAGAGGTGGTATGATGATTTTTGTAGCAGTTACAGCTTATTAATGAAGCTATCATGTTGTGTCTAAACTCTCTACCACCATTATTTTTCACCTTTTAACCCAAGAATGAGTTAAAATGTGTTGGTGCTCTGTGTATCTGAGCGGTCTGAAGGTTAAGGGCCTGAAGTGGTAAAATGTGCCAGCATGACACGTGTTGAAAATGCAAACCTTTGTTTAGCCTCAGAACAAGAACAGCACAGACAGCAGCAGTGCAGGCTCCTTCAGTAATTCAAATTTTATCAAGGGATGCAGGGGTGATAAACTTCTTTCCTTCCCTCCCTTCCTTCCCTCTTCTGTCAACTAACATTGACACGGCATTTACATGCTGTGTTGTATAATGGGAGAGCACAGTGCATCTCCACACTATGTGGTTTTCTCCTTCTTTCTCCTGTCTTTCTTATCCATAGTATGGCTGCTTCTGGATTTCCAGTTTGCTTCAGTTTTAACCCGTGCTGCCTACCTGTGAGAAAAAGTGGAATTTCAGGTCCATTCAGCATTTGATTTCCATTTGCTATCAAAAGATACAGGTGTGGCCAGTGTTTTTCTTTTTTAACATCGAGGTGTTGACCTGTCCTGAGAAAGTCCCCCCTAATTTATTTCATGTTTTTGAAATAAATCGCTATTGAACAGCCTGAAATTAGCAATACTTTAATCTTCTGACAATCTTGGGTACTTTAAGAATCCTTAATGAATTAGTCTTCTAGGATTAGTGTGATACTCATAATACTTACTCCTATTTTAGAACTGTAGAATTTGCAGGAAAGAGTAGTTAGGTGAATAGCCCAAGTGCACAAAGTGGATGTGTTGCAGAGGCAGGAGTAGAGGCCAGATTCATGACTGGGTTCTTACCTCATTCTTCCTTTTCACTCATCACCATCTAAAGCTGAATTTGAACCAGTGACCTAGATGTGAAAGAACCCATAACACATTATTAGTCCTGTAAGCAACTCAGACCCCTTGGTTTGTATATGTCTAATATGTTGTTTTAATCCTATCTGAAATCAGAGTCCCGTCACTGTAAATGGTTTGCTAAAAGGGTAATCTTTCTTAGAGGCAGAAAGGAAAATTTCAAACTGAAATTTTGTGTTATTAGAAAGAAATGGAATGTTACAGTGGCTTTTGGTTTTGCTTCTGATTGTGCTTTAGAAAGGAATTGCTTCGGTTATGTGTTAGATTAGTCAAGAAACCAAGGAAGCTGTTCATCTGATGTGTGACAGAAAGTTAATCTGATGAACAAGCTGAAAGGATATTGTCAAGCTGTTTCAGGCTCAAAGCTTGTCTTCTGTAAAATTTTAATCTAGTGCATAAAAACTTGTGTCCTAAAAATGTTAGATTTTTATGAGGATGTTAAAGGCTTTGTAAAAGCAGCAGTGACTGTAAAATCCCACCACTTACGTAGCAGTGTAAGAACTGTTTGAACTGTGTTTGTTGGTGTTACTTGTAGGAAAAGTTATGTCCAGCTAAATTCCCAGATCTATGCATGCTTCTGCTTCAAGACAGAAACCAAAATGCGTAGTTTGCTACAAATTAAAGTGCTGAAAAAAACACGAAAGTTTCTGTATCTGTGGGCTGAGTCCTTGCATTCACTTGGCCTTTACATACTTGCCAGATTATCATCTGAAGGAGTTCAATAAGACTAATAATGTTTTTCTGCAGCTCTAAAATTCTTAGGCACGTAAGGCTGTCACTTCTTCCCTCGGAAGCAAACTCAGTTTTTGTAGCCATGCCATTCTTATGCAGTCTTCTCGCAAACCCTGTCACTGTAGGGGATAGAGTGGAGCATGTTGTGAATACTGCTATTTCACATTCTTGCTTTATGAAATAGCCTCAGTTTAGCTCTTCCAGTCAAAGGCAACTTTGAGAAGCCTTAAAGTTACTTTAGAATGCAGAGGTGGTCAGATGAGCCCAGGACTATCACTAGGCTTCAAAATGTGGCCGGTAGAATTAATGCTTTATTATTTAAACATGTAAAGAGTAGCCCTCAACCCAATTAAAATTTTTTTTTTTAATAATTAAAAAAATAGATTTAAGCTGCATTAGGCTAAGTGGACAATAGAAATGGAGTGCAAACGTTCACAACAAAATATTTTGTATGACTGTTAATTAATGTTTTTAAACAAGTTATCTGTGGCTGTGACTGTACTATTTTTGTTATTTTTGCAAAGTTCACATGACTGGATTTTACCTAATGTAGAGGGTCGTTAGAAATTAATTCTAAGTCTGTGTGTTTGAGCGCTAGCTGGACGGTGAAATTTGTTGCGTTTGTGTGCTGCGAAGAGATAGGACAGTACGACCTACTTGAGGTTCCTTCTAGTCCACCGGTGCCTATCCTATTAATATATCTGCCAGCTGCAAGCTCTAACTTCCTCTCACAGACATCAAAGCCAAACTCCATCTTCTTGGAAAAAGCTCAGGGGCGTGTTGGTATGAACAAGAACAGCATCCCCCTCCCAGTGTGCACAAAGTGTCAGGCAAAAAAAGGAATGCTGTCTCAGGCTTCTTCAGTCTCAGCTAGCACTTTCAAATATTTGTTTGGAAAAGTCAGAATTATTTTTTGTTTAAAATTGTCTGTGAACTTGCGCTAGCTCTGGGGAGACCAGCGTTCAATCTTCTGCCATTTGTGTTCATCAAGCAGTTTGTCATGGCGTTGTATATTTTTAGTGCACTGTGAGCAATGAGTTTAGTCTGACCTTTTCATCTTTGTTGCTGTGATCTTGAATTCTTTTAAGCTGTTGAGCAGAAGTAGGCTTTCGTGTTGTGGAGACTGGAGAAAACTAAGCTACCATAATATCTCCCACCCGCAAGATTTTCCTACTTCAGGGGCAGAAGATTTGAAGCTGGACTCTTTGGCTTCTCTTCTTTGCTTTGCACTTGATTTCCTGTCAGTTTGTGGTTAAATCATTTTATTCTTCAAGCCTCAGTTTACCTTTTTTAATACAGGAATATATTTTTATTTTGCAACTTTTTTTCTTTCTTAATATTTCAAGATATTTCTATGGGGAAAATAATGAGTTGACCTGCTGTTCACCCAGAAGTAAGACCCGTTCTGTAGTTTATTACTTCTCTCCCTTCAAATCCCTCTTTTCAGTCCTGGTGCCAATTGGAGAGAAAACACTGAAGGAATTACCAAGAGAGCTGAGGGGCCCCCGGAGATCAGAGGCTGTTGGTTGATTTTGGTTTGTTTATTTATTGATTTATGTATACACTTATGCTTAAAGTTGGACCTGCAGGTTACTTAATAAAAATAAAAAAGAATATTCTGTGAGAACACAAACATACCTGTTTTTCAGGAACTGTGAACTTAGCAGCTGTTAAACAAGTTTCTAAAACACTTCCTCCTTGTAGTTTTAAAGCTAATGCAGAATAACGCATGTCCTAGTGAAGTGCTCCAGCATGATAGGAATTTAAATAGATTAGAAAGTATCATAACACTTTAGCATGTTTTAGGCCTTTAGTATTTTAGCTGGATGCTCTGTAAACCTGTTGCAGGCTGGTTTACACAATTTTGCTTGGAAGAGGAGATAGTTTGTCTTGGATCATTGAAACAATGGTGTTACTTAATTACAATAGTTTTTTAATTAGAACAATTCATGAATTAATATCCTGTCTTTTTAATATGAATCCACTCTGACTTTCTAAGACCCAAATATTTGGGAATAGTTACTAACCCCCTTTTTTTTGTTACCGTTATGGAATAATATATATGGAGATTACTAGGTCTGTTTATGAAACTCAAGAACCATGTGGCATGGTGTAAGAAATAGGTGACCCCCTTATGTAGACCCTGTGAAGGTTAGTGAATTTTAGATGTGCAAAAAGGCAATGAGTACCAATAACACTAGTGATATGGCCAGATTATTTGGAAGGTGAATTCCAACAACTAGTCCATGTCTGTGCATACTGAAGAGTAAATTTCCCAGCTGAGACTGGTGTGGGTGTGCAGGTATGAACCTTGAAGACTAAAACACGTCACTGAAAAGGTAATGGAGTTCTCGTCTTGTTTTATGGCTTATCAAGATAGTGAAGTGCCACAATATATCTTTTGCCCTCTACAGTCATGATGCATGATGCAGGGAAGTGTAGTGAGATTTGCCTCTGTTTTTACTTTGATATGAATTGCCACTTCTCACTTAATGGTTTGGTTGCCACTCAGGCCCAAGGCCAACTACCCTCCCATGATGGGACAGGAGAGCTCGGTGAGTCCATCAGCCACAGGATTGTGCCTCCAGGTCTGAGCCCTGGGTATCTCTGACTTTAGTGTAGGAGTTGGTAGAGTTACTCAACTCACTGGTTCCCGTTCACGTGAGCTGTAATGGAACATCTGGAGTTGTTTCTTTCTAATCCTTTATTTTGCTGCTGGACTTCATGTCCCCAGCATAGACCCTGTAATCCCCTTCACGAGCCAGCAGTGCTGTGGGAAGCCTTTTGTTCCTTCAGTCTGTTCTATCTTTGAGTTACTTCTCCAGCTTCAGACCCTTCATGAAAAAGATTGTCAGGCCCACATACAAATGAAAGGTGAGAAACGATCTCATCTTCCTTAACCTGCTGGAAGTCAGGATAGTGTGTAGCGCATCCACTTCAGGATAGGTAAGCAGTGGGCACCAAAAATAGACGGGACCTTGATAAAACTCATTAATACATGTTGGAGGGAAAAATGAGCCTCCTCAAAAACAGGATTTCGTTCTTGTGCTTGCACTGTGTTCATGTTTCTGGTAACTCTGTGCTCCTAGCAGTAGCAGAGGCTGCACCTCAATGCTTCAGTGGAAGGAAAAAAGCCCTTCAGGCTGTTGAGAACGCCTGAAAGAAGTGCACCATCATTACAGGGCCTGGAACAAATGATATTAACCATTAGGGGAAATGATATTGTGATTGTTTCTGCACAATGCAGGGTTGTGGTGGTGTATGGAGCAGTTAGATTTCATGATAACAGTGGTCATGTCAGCCTGTACTAATTTTGATGCTATATTTCAACAAGAGGGAAGTAGTGACATAACAACATCCAGTCAAATTTTAACGGCTTTTTAATCAAAAGATAAATCTCTCAGTAAAACAGTGTTACAGAGACTGTACAAGTCTATGGAGGTTTCAAGCTGAATGACATATGCATAATCACTTGATCTAGACTACGAAAGGTTTGAAAACTGTCAGCAGGAGCATTCAAAGGCCTCTATATATCAGTTTAAGAGAATCTCCATTCCTCATTTCCTAATTGCCGCGATGATAGAATACAAAGTTTTACTGCTTTGTTGTGGTTTCTTTCTGAAGACGTGATATGACTTACAATCATTAATCAACAATTTGTAATCCAAAAACCCTTCAGGTACATTTGCTGGGAATCACTCATCTATATAATCAGAGGCATGATAACAGAAGTGCTTACAGTCATAGTTGAGTGGTTAGGAGTTACCACCTCCCAGCTGCTAAGTAACTTACCTCAGCTGAGACAAAGTGCAACCGAGTACGTGTTGCACCTTCCAATGCAAAGTAAAATGGGTTTGCCTGAATCCTGCTACCCACACTAGTTTATTCCTGTTTTCCTTTAACTGCAGTAAGCTGAGGGCATGCACGGGTCAGTCACCGAGTTTCAGCTGATGGCATACAGCTGTAAAGCATTGTAACAAGATTGCAATTGGTCATCTCCTTATGCCCCAAAAATGTTTAAAAACAAGATTAACTCATATTTCAGTGTGGCTGAATATAGAAACTATGTTCTTTTATACACTGGAATTTAGACTTTTGTTTATACCATAAAAGTAGCATTAAGAGACCTGGTTATTTAATGATAGTAATCCCTTCTCCTTCTCCTTTGCCCTTTCTTCCCATCCTGTGCAGAATAGAAAAGATCGACCAGCATTTTTACTGTGGTCCTGCAAATCAGTGGTTTAAATCAGAAACAGGAGACATGGTTTGGCTCTAAATTCCTTCTGCAGCACTACATTGTACACCAGTGTTGGTGGAACTGTTCCAAACTAACTTATCTTTCAAATTACATTGTGAAAAATTAATTCAAGGAAAGAGCTAAACACTGTTTGTTCCCGTGTACAATGACCAATTAAATTCTGTCTTAACTTACTGTGGGTTATCCTTAAATCTGTACAAACAGAGGCTGAGGAAAAAAATATTAATTGAATCTTCATCATTCAGGAGCGTTCAGTCCCATTTCTTGTGGAGTTTTATAGTACCAGCAGTGGATCTCTCTTCTGGTGGGACTGGGAGGGATCAGAAGGATTTCTATACATGGTAAAACATGATTGTGGGAATTTTATTTGGCTTGTGGCATCGCATGAAGCATGTGGCTCATCCGCAGAACCTGAACCAGTTAGGAGTGACCCTAGGTGCAGGTGTTACGTGAAAAGAAAAGGCGAGGGCGAGGGGACAGAGGACGATTTCAGAGTCTGATGCCTATGTTCTAGTTGCAGTTCCAGCTGGGTTTCTTCTGGGTTTACTGCAGGATGTTTGAAAAAGTGGCTCCTTGTTAATCTCAGGCAGCCTCTATGATTGATGATTCCTCTTAATCGTAAAAAGAGCACATTGGTGTTTCTGCTTAATTTGTGTGTATTTCCTGCTTTATTATTGTAATAATGATTTATCGTCTTAAATGATGGAAGTTTTATAACCTATTAGCCTTTTTTGGAGGTTGAAGCTGGGTGCTCTGGCGTGTGAATGAACTTCTTCCCAGTGACGGTCTGCTCCTAAAATGTTACATTAAACCCAAACATAACATGATAATAAAAAGACAGTATATGGTTAGTGTGTTATCTCTTAATTCAATGAAAATAGGCCGCTTGAGTATGAGCAGATTTTGCGTGCTCCACGTGGGCAAAATTCATCTAATCTGCATTCTGCTTGTCTTCTCATAATATCAGTTATACTAAAAAATAAAAATAAAGGAGCATTCAGAGAAGAGCAACCCAAGTGGTCACAGTGCTGTACAGAAAGATGGGTGAAGAAATGGTAGAAAGAGGAAATGCCTAGAGCTTAACTAGAGGAAGGCTTTGTTTATACTGATTTCTACTCTCCTAAAATGTTCTGCTGTTGCTGCAGTCTCCCAGGCAAGCTGCAGTCTACAGAAGATTCTTGCCTAAGCTGGTGCTTAACTAGGTACATCTCTCTTCTAAGGAAGGGTAGAAAAGACAGCGGCTCAAGTATGAATAGCTCCGCTGTTAACAGTGGAGAATTTGTCAGGAAAAAGCAAACCCCAAAGCAGACGCTACTACCATGTAAGCAGCCATGATTCTCTGGGAGTAATTTCAGCCAGTTCGATACCTGGCAGGGGAGCTGTTGTTTCAGGCTGGCACATGGGTACGTAAAGGAGTGGTTTGGGCACATTTTAGCTGAATATCAAGAAGTTGTTTCTGAGCGTGAAATCTGTTAGACCAGCTGTTCCCAAATGGTTTCTGTTTGTGCCTCTGTTTCTGGTGGTGAACTCACCCCAGCCGAGCTTGCGACCCTAAATACTAACATAAACAATCGCATCTCTGTCAGGCTTGCGACCCCACTCTGTGCGGCTGTGACCCTGCTGGAGGTTACGACCCCTGGTTTGGGAATCGTTGGGATAGACTGTCAGATAGTCCTGCTGGGGAAGCGCCGATATGCCCCATCCAGGCCAGGATCATCACAACAAATGCCTTCAGATCTCACAGTAATTTGTAGGCCCCTGCCACCAGTTGGAGAATGCAGCCTATTAGGGCTGACATGTCACTTTGGTACATCAGGAACATCTCGGAGATCAAAAGGTCATAGTCCTCCCACGCTGCTGCAGCCTTTCTTCATGGGCTCGCCTCTTCATCTTACTTCCCCGTCAGTTGGCTGGCAGCGAGCCCCAGCTCCCTCGCGGCGCAGCTGATTTGGCCATGGCTGCTGGATGTGTACCAGCTGCAACTTCTGCCCCACCACCTCTCCGCCTTGCTGCTTCTCCCAAGCCACGCTTTCCAAAACGGTTCTCCCGAATACTCCTTGCCTTAATGCAGGGATTGATGACTGTCTCTCTCTGCTGAAATAATGAAAAGTTATATTCAAAGTAATTAAAAGCTATATAGGGCAGTGCTACTGGAGGTGGGCTAAGTCTTCCCCTATATCTTGTAAAACTAATTCTGTTATTCATATACCTGTAGATACGAGCACAATCTTACAGATGTGGGATGCTGATGGAGAAATAAACAGAAAGTGGCCTCACGTGACTGCTGCTGTGGTCTGCAAAGCCTAGGGTCTTTGATAAGCCATGCAGACAGCCTTTTTATTATAAAATGCAAGTTACAGATGTCCTAATTAGAGATCTGATTTTTAAGCTTTGTTCTGCCGCAATCTTAAATGGAGTTTATAAACAACAAGAAAAATAGATTTCAAATTTGTTTTTTGAAAGCATTCATTACCATAATGTAAAATAATAACATTTTAATAGCTAACTGACTTGATAGTCCAAGGCCATTGACTTCATAATTTACAGTCATGGGAGTTTGACTGTGGCATCACTGCATGAATCCGACAAGGGGAGGAGTCTGCAACAGATAATTTATTTTTACTTATTTTTTTGTCAATAGATCCTGGAAATTGCCAATGATGGCAGGAAGGAGAGAGGAGGCGATGGTGTAGAAAAATATGACAATTGCTTATCATTTGGATAAAAAAACTGCATTGCATAAAATTAGCCTGATTTCAGCCTGTGCAAGTCTTGTTTCAGAGCTCTATATGAAGTGCTTTGTTTATAGACGTTGCTGGACTGGTTTTCTGTCAGGCAGGTGCATAGAAAGCATTCAACTGAAAATGAGAACAGCAAAGTCAGGTTGTGGAGCGTGTAAGCCACACAAGGAAATAAAGTCAGAAAATCTTATGTTATAGGCTAGTTACTGTACATGCCACTCCTAAATGAAAATATTGTTCGAAATTTTGTATCTGTAACTTGATCATCCCTTAAACACTAATTACATGTCAGAAAATGGAGCATAAAGTCTCCTCCATCTGTCCAGGTTGGATATGGTGCACAAAGGAGCATATCCGATTCATAGTACCTCTTAGGTAATCAGATTAATATCTCCTGAACTGAATTTACTCTTTTGATACTGAGTCTTTCGTATGCCGTGTTTCACATATCACGTTCTGTTGAAGCTCTGTGGCTTTTCAGTAATTTCCTTGAAATCTATATGTGGTATGTCTGCACTCTTTTGAGCTGTTCTTGGGACACGCATCAGTTAAATACGTTTCTGGCACTCTCTTAATGGCATAGTTCCCCTGGAGTCAAAAACTGCTCCAAAAACTGAGATCATTTGTTTAATTTAAAAGCAAAAGGGTATGGAACTACAATTTCAGGCTTCAACAGCTATGCCCCTGTAGCTTTGAAGGAAGGGAAAAGAAATCTTGATGTCTTACACACAAAATAAATAAATACTTGAGTTCTTAAAATGTCTGATTTCATCCAGGTTTTTTGCTCCCCTTGCTTATCTTTTAATTTTAATTCCTTTTTTTATAGGGTAGATTTTCAACTTCTTATTGAATTTCGTTGTTTGTTGGTTTTGTTTAGCGAACCAGTGGGCTGGATTTTGTCATCTGGGTCTAAGGAAGAACTGTAAATGATGCAGGATGGTTCTTAATTAAAATTACTGATAACCAATCTGAATCCAGAATTGTATTTTAAGTGGTTGAAGCTTTTGGCTCTAGGACATTCTGGGAATATACACTGTACAGAAGTTGACTGCTGTTTTTTTAAATACATCGAGAGTAGAGGTGCATGAATTCCCATATTCTACCAGATCCCTCCAGTAAGATTCATTCTGTGCCTCAAACATCTCTTAGCCTGCGTCTGCAGTGGTGTTTTCATTGAGATCAGTAGTGTGGTTTTGAAGCAAGTCCTCAATGATCTTCGCTTGCTGCACGTTTGTTCATTAAGTGGAGTGGTTTTGATGTGCACCAACTAGAGAACTTTTGTAGGAAATTAAACCAGAAGTTCCCCTCTATGCTAGCCAGTTGTGCTCAAAGCCATCGTGGAGGCAGAAGGATCGAAGTCAATGGGCTGGTCCTCAAGTCACAGCTACAGCAGGGACGTTCTCACCAGGGAACCAGAGCAGGTGAGTCTGGAACAGAACAATGATGCGCATACAGGGTAGCCGCAGGGGGATCAGCACCAACTCTTTTGGCCGGCTGACGCTGTTGTGCCAAATTATTCGGTAATGTAAACTTGTTTCTTAAACAAACATATGAAATGTTTTCTCTTGCATGTTTTTATGTAAGTCAGGCAATACAGACCGCTTCCAAAGATCAGTGGAGGGGGTTAGTAATAAGCTGTAATGCCCGTTGCCTGACTGTGGTAACTTGCAGTTACTGAGCTCAGGTAGTGTTTGATCACAAGAAATGACAGTATGCATTTCAGCAGGATACCAGCTCAAATCCTAGCTGGTAGGAGCTGATAAGCTCATTTGTGCTGAAGCCTGAGCTGCCACGTTTTTCACTTACTGTTGTTTATGCTACAAAATATGACATTCTGCCTGCCCTTGGCCTATAGTCACATCTCTGCTGCAGTGAGCATGTGCTCTGAGTACCAAATTCCTGGGTCCAGTCATCCTCAGCATCTGCTGCTGAATGATCTTTCGAAGTCCCATCCAACTCCCTTTTTACTTGCTGTTCTCTCTGTTTAACTTTAAACTGATAATGTTGATGTTCTGTTTTAAGAGTTGAAACAGTGGCTGTCATGTTTGAGAGTTAGTTACGTTGTTAAATTGCTACCCACTGAAAACTGCTACCCGCTAAAAGACAAGCGACTAAGACGAAGGGCCTGCAATTTTTTTGAAGCTTTAGAAATCTGTAAACCTTTTCCTGTTAGTGTTCAGTAGGAATGAAGTTTAGGATAAACTTCAGTGCCTTCAAGCTAATTATAGTGTCTGTCAGTGACTGAATCTGAATCTCAAGAGGAAAAGTTCATGGTGGATTCAGGTTAAATGCCAAAAACCTCATGATCCTTGGAGCCTCTAGTTTGTTCTGCTGACTGTTCAACCAGAATAATGTAAACTAGCAAAGACTGGTCACATTATTTTCCTCCAGGTTAGCATGAGGTAACTCCGAACAGTGTGGGATCAACATGTCAAGTGCTTTATGTCCCTAGAGTTCATTGTCTTGGCTTATGGTCAACAGCTGCCCAGTTCTCTTTTTCCTGAGGGTGCATCTGCTTCTTAGTCACCGCTGTGACGGTCATGTGAGCTAGCGTGAAATGAGCTGTTGGGATCCAGAGGGTTCCAGCAGCAGATGAGTCACAGAGGCAGAGAGGTCAGCACAGGCTAATCTTTCTAGTATTTACCATGCACGGTGTAGATATATCCTGACATGAACCTGCCTTGTTAAAATGAAATCTTTTGTCTGGATGGGAAGATCCTATGGGTGAGAGGAGACTGTATCACCTTCATGCCATTCTGACTGTGTAAAGGACTTGGAAAACTTATTTTAATGAGCTGTGGATTTCCCTTAGGTAGGGGTACCTTGCTTTCCTCACTTGTTATAACAAGGTATTTGTGTCCAGCAGGCTGAATAGTAATTGTGAGCAAGTCAAATGGCATGTAATAGGGCAGCTCAGCCCATGCAATTTAGGGTAATTTTGAGTTTATTATAGCTTCAGCCCAGGATTTGGTGGTTGTTCTTTTGCATCAGTGTTTAAGGTGGTAGAAATTCATGTTCAGTTTGTTGTAGTGCAGTTTTAAATCATATGCATTTCAAACAAATAAATAAACGAATACAACTTGCTGTGTCTGTAAAACAGTGGATTTTCAGCAGACTTCACCATGATAAAGTATTTCTTATTTTGATTGTGCTGAAAATCTTTGTGACAACTGTGGTTTCAATGAAAAAAGTGTTTTGTCAGAAGTGACGTGTTCTGTGGAGATGTGTTTGTGCTGATAAAATAAAAATCTTGAAGACAAGAGAGGAGACGAGGCTGAGGTTCTTGATCAGAACTAGAGACATGCTACACAAAATAATATCTGGGTTATTGTCTATGTGTTTCTTTTTTTTCTCTCTCTCACCATTCTTGTACCCTCCCACCCAAAAATGTTGTTTTGCAAGGTCTTGCTTTTGCTAAACCAGTAAAGAATAAAACAAAAATAAAACTGTTTACCAGTCGGCCCTACTTCTTCGCTCCACATGAAATTATGTGGTGTTTGTCTTGCGTTTTGCACAGGTACCTGTGGTAGTCGCGTGCCATATACTAATCGCTCCGATAAACAATTGCCTGCCAGTGGTCGCCTTGCACGTAATGGTGAGCAATCCCTACACTCAATGTTGCCATTGAAAATGTTTGAGAGCTTGCTGCCCAGTTTCAGCAGTTTAATTGCTAATGATGTGTTATTGCTTCAGAATTTAATAGCTGTTTCTGGTTATGATAAAGTTGGTTTAAACCTGCAAGCTTTTTAAAACTGAATTTGTCGCTTCCTCTTTGCAGTGTGGTTTCCTCCTTTGGTACCTTCAAAACATTGTGGTCCGGGTTGTTGGGTGAGGTGACATGTCCTATTTACACTCGATTGGAAAAGACTGCGTCACGGGCACTTGAAGCTCTGTGGGGTTTTCTTAGTTCAGATGCTCAGATGTGGCTTCCTGTCAACACCTGATTACTTACTTTGAATGCTAAAATGATCTTGCTAACTTCAGTATTGTTGTCTTAAACTTAAGAAGAAGACAGGCATAGATTTTAATGTTACCTTTGTGCGCTGCCTGTTGTGGAATGAGCACAGTGATGATCAAAATATTACATGGCATACTCCCTCATAGTTAGCCTCAGAAGAAAGCCTCTTATTTGTCTCCTTGGCTGCTTCTGCTGCCTTTCCAGTCTTCTCTCCATCTCCAGGGCCACAATTCCATATTGATTGAATTATTGAGGCAATCACACTCTTGTTGACACACAGCGCTTTCAAACATTAAATCAGGGCCTAGTGATACCAACCCATGTCAGTAAAAAAAGGCAGGAGGGCCTGAAAGGAAGAATCTTTTCTACCCCTTAGTCTTGTAGAATCACGCGGTGCCCTGGCTGGTGGTGGTCAGTATAAACTCTTCAGGCCAGGGACTTGTGCCTTCACTGTTTAAGCTTTTATAGCCCTGAGCATCCTGTTACTGTTAGCTAATAAACCAAATGATGATAATGTTGTTCTTCCATTTTCATCTTCTTTTGTCTCGCTTGACCATGTAGTGACAACAGAGTAGATATTAATACAATACCCTTCCCCTGCCCTGTCTGCGACAACGTTAGAGACGTCCTGTGCTCGCAGGTTCTGCGATCAGAATGGTTGTAACAGAACAAATAGGCCAGGAAACAAAACTTAAAATATTTATCCAAATCTCTCAATCCACTAGACACTAAAAATGCCCCTGCCATGCTTTCCTGCCATTTCCCAAATCCTTGCGAAGGAAAGCATTAAAGCAGCCATATGGTAGATGTGTTTAGTTGGAGGGCTCTCAGTCAGCTTCTTATCTGATGGAACTACAGAGTTCAGCATACAAAATAGTGTCATTCGTTGTTTATCCTCAAAATTTTAGCAGAAATGTGTCAAACTCTGCTCAACAGGCGGCTGCAGCCTACCTGTTTGAAAGTAGCTGGTGATTTTGGTTACGTCCGGTTCTGGAGTCTTATGTTGAGATTGCTTAAAGGCCATAAAGGTTTTCTGTTTTGTTTTGGTTTTGGGTTGGTTTTTTTTACTTTACAAAATCAAGCCTATAAGATCAGACCCTTCACATTAGGCTCCTGGATAAAGTGAAGTACTAAAAAATGTTTCCCTATACTTTTTTTCTTTTTAAAAGAACTTTACTTTCTTCCCTTATCCTTTCTTTTTCTTTCTATGACAGTCATTAATATCACCTCCAGGTTCTTTTATGTTGCCTTCTGCATTTTTCTGTCTGCTTGTTTCTTTCTTTTCATCTACACTCTGAGCACTACAGGTTGCCCAGAGCAGTTGTGCTGTCTATGTCGTCGGCAGTTTTCAAAACCTGGCTGGATAAAGACCGGAGTAACCTGGTCTGACATTATAGCTGTCCCAGCTTTGGGCAGGAGGTAGGGCTAGAGACCTCCTGAGGTCCCTTCCAGCTTGAAATATCCTGTGAGCCTATGAAGGTACTTTTTTGTCTGTTTCGTACTTTTTCTTTCTTACTATCATTTTCTATATATACTCTTCTTTGTTATGCCTCGTTTGTTATACCCATTTATTAGTCTATACACAAGGTTACACATTTTGATGAATCTCTAATACTTACTTAATCTATTAACTGGGGGCCATTTCAAAAGACAGGGATCTTACTCTCTTAATAGGTAATTCCTTAATTATAAATCTACTTACTTTGTTGCTCTTAAATGTGCTGATGGTTTGAAGATTATCTTTTCTGCCAGCTCGGGTTAGTAAATACTTAATAAATTTTGAGATGGAATAGTCCTGCCTGAAGGCAGGAGGAGAAAAATATTTTCTCTTCTGGCTGATTTTAGATTGTTTTGAACAGAACTTGAAGAAACTCTGCTTCTTCCCAAAATCTGAACTCTGCAGATAGGATAATTCTGTTCCTCTTGAAATGAGCAATGAATTTTTTAATGGAAAAACTACTTTTGTTGGTATGCCTCAGTTGGTGATTAATAGCATACATACAGACCTAGGACATCCCAAATTTTGGCCTAATGAGAACCCTGGCCTGCCAAATCTCTTGCAGTACACATCCCCTCGTAACTCACAGCCCACTTGTCTCCTCTCATATTAATCCCAGGATAACATTAAACTACCAGTAAGTCATAGCCCTCAAATGTTGACATTCCTTGAAAAAGTATCTGGGTGTAACGTCAGTGATGAACTTACTGTAACTAACCAGATGTAACCAAGGTGTGTTTAAAGAGAGTGTTTTAAATCCCACCTCATGGTCAACATTAACGTTTTCCTAACACCTAATATAGGCTAGATGAAAAGAATTTTGGTGCTTTCAGGGTACTGACACAAACAACTGTGCCTTCTACTTGCATCTGTAGTTAGGAAAATATTTGCTAAAAACAGACTGTACTTTTTAATAGATTTTAGTGTTACTGTAAGCTGAGAGCTCTGCAAACCACAGTCTCTTTCCTCTTGTCCTTCGACCATCAAACACAAGTGGTGGTGG
The DNA here is from genome assembly GCF_964195595.1 of Calonectris borealis. Taxonomy (NCBI): domain Eukaryota; kingdom Metazoa; phylum Chordata; class Aves; order Procellariiformes; family Procellariidae; genus Calonectris; species Calonectris borealis. The sequence goes on from NC_134316.1 coordinate 38,437,987, forward strand.
CACAAGCTGTTCTACTGGCTTATCATTGTATTTCAGCTTTGATCTGGAGACTCCACATCCAATCAATCAGCATGGAAGCTCAGGCTCCCATTTAGTCCTTCGCTGAATTTCTAAAGCTGTTGTGAAGGTCATTGATGATGTAGATACTGCAGTATGTAGTGAAACTGGTAAGTTGGCAAATTCATTTTGCATCAGACGGTAAACAACTGTCTGATGGTGATGACATTCTGCTACTACTGACCTGTAGTGGATCCAAACCAGTGACCTAAAGGTGAAACACAATTTCTCTTAGAGCCAGTCCGTTTCTTGACTTGGGCCAAACTAGTGACCCAACAGTGAAAACTGTATCTTGTTGCATGGCCAGAGACTGAGTCGGAGACTCCAAGTAGCGGTCGATAGACATCAGTTTTTTGAGCTTTAATGCACTTGGGCAGAAAACGCGTGAAGAAGTTGCAGCCAAAAACTGGCAGATAGGCCTGATTTTCTGACCATCTCTTACTAACAGTTCCCAGCTGCAGGTTCCCTGTGGTACTAGTCTTAAGGCCCTGTATATGGTACGTGTATGTATATATGTGCGTGGATGTGTTTATACCAAGCTGTTTCGTTACTTGTATTAGTTTGAGTTATTTCCTTGGTAGTTAAGAAGGAGTGTGTATGTAAACAAAGGCTTTTGCTGTCTGTCCAGACAGTTCTCCCAGCAGCCTTACTGATAGGGTAATCCAGTGTCTGTGAAGTTAGTGATGATGCTGGGGAACCTGCTTCTGGCCTCTGAATAAATCTTGGAGCAGACAGGTCACTGATAAGGGACAATCATGCTGTTTACACTTTCATGCTTGTGCAACCAACGTTGCAAAAGGAAACAAATAAAAGATAATGTAACATAGTTTTTAAAGTATATTTATCCTTTGGCCTTTACAGATAAATATCTGATGGACCATAGGTGGACAGCGTAAGTCCATGTATTACACTCCTCCTGACTGTGTTTTCATTTCCAAGATGCGATCTGTTACGCTAAAATGAAAGTTCCAATCTGTACTGAAGGCGACTGTAAATGCTTGTGGCTAAAAACAATTAACAAAATGGGTGTGTATATTCCCCAAAATGTCTGAATTAGTTAAACTATTAGTGCATACAAGAATGGTGGGATACTAAGATGAAGGGACACTTTCCTTCTAAATACCAGCAGCAACTAGTAACTTTTCTGAAGATTAATTTTCACTTGTGAATTTAATGCTGTGGAATGGTGCCAGATCCATTCCATTGATGTGCAGGTTTCCCAGGCAATTCCCAAGATGGACAGCGGGACTGAAGGCTTTCCCCTTTTTGACTCAAGAGCATACTTGCACACAACTTCTATGGGACATCTTCATGGCTTAATGGGTTATTCCATTTATATCCTTGTCTGGGTTTTAGCTCCTTTTTAAAGATTAGCCATACTTCTGTGTAGTTCTACTACAGCCAAATAAAGGCAATGTAAATGAGAGGAAAGAATGCAAGTTTGTGCATACAGCATCAGAAACAGACTTAAACCATGATCCAGAGATTATCCTGGGGTGGGAAAGTAGTTGAAACGTCCTCAGCAGAAGCTGTCTTGCTAATCAGCTCTGGCAAAGAGCCTCTCGATGGGATCCTGATATGCTTTAGCAGGATTGCCAAGTAGAAAGGAGGAATGCTGTTTACCCAGGACTGGTAAACTTCTGCTGGAATTTGTGTCCAGTCCTGATTCTCAGAGTTTGGGGAGGATATGGAAATACTGGGGGACAGTTCAGAAGAGGACCACAAAAACCAGTCCATGTTGTAGAAAGGCTTTTCCATGTAAGGCTTCAGGAGTTTGGTGAGAATAGCTTGCAACTGCTGTTTGGCAGTTTAGTCTTCTCAGTTGTGTGGGCAAACGTTGTAAGAGTGAGCAGTGACTGGAAGAAGAAGTGGTAAACTTCAGCCTTAGAAGATACAGCTTACTAGCAGTATGGGTGACAACTTTGGGGCAGTGAAGCTTCATCTGTGAAGCTGGTACTCTAGTTATTGATATATTAAAGACCACACGAAACATCCGTATAGAAACAATCTTTAACCCTGCAGACCAGGGTAGATGCTCACAGGAAACTCTTCTGGCTGTGTGTACAGCCATGATTTTACTGTAAGGGAAAATGAGACTGGAAAATGAAAGGCCAACTAAACGCAGTCCATTTGGTATGTTTTATAGATGAAGGCACAAGATTTTTTTTGCACTGTAATCATTGGGTTTCTGAACAGTCTTGTCAGAACCTGGCAAAGAAGAGCATCTGTGGAAGAAATTAAGATCTGAAGTCATCCTAAGGCATGAGAGAAAGTGCATACTTGTAACTCTGTGCTTCACTAGCAATATTTATATGAGTTTTTCTAGAAGTTTTCTCGGAAAACTCTGCTTTCATTTTTCTAGGCATTATGCCTAAGGAATAACTTATTCATGCTCACTCATAGCATGTGTGTGTACTGGTAGTTTCTGCATGCAGTGACATGTAAGCTTGGTGAGGTGCACAAACTAGCCTCGTGTATCTATGCTTTATTTTGAAACATGCCCTCACGGAACTTCTGGGATTTTGAGAACAGGGATGGATGGATGCAAATTACAGTTTCCAAATATATAAAGCAGAATTCTTGTAGAATAGTTTTGTGTTGTGTTGTAAAAGAGCTTACCTTCCTTTTTTAGTGACTCTACAAGCAGAAGTTTTCATAGCCTCTCACTGGATGCAGCTTTTCCTGGCCACATGCTGCTCAGTCCTTTGCGTTTGTAGTGGAGATCAAAAGCATAGAAAAGCTCCTTTGAGCTGGGGCCAGTAATATTTACAAAAAAAAGCAATCATTCACTGAGATGCTGGATGGCTCAGAAGGCTCTGCATGTTTGCCAGTGTGCTGGATGCAGAGGGCTCAGATGAAGGATACAGGTCAGATTTGAAAGATGTGGGGTAAAGTGTGCCTGCTGCCCTCTTCTTATGGGGAATATTCAAATTGCTGATTGCTGTTGGTGTCATTATGCAAGTTTTTCACTTGTGATTTATAGGCATCAAAATATGTCCAGAAAAATACCTGCCTCCAACCGAGTGGGATTTCTGAATTGTACTGAGGCCATCAAAGACTTCCACAGCAATCAGTTTGGCGAACTTAGATCATTGGTGTGAAGAGCACTGATCCAGTACAGAACAAGGTCCTGAGGGGATTAGCCACTTGGGTAAACTGGGATCTTATTCCTTTCTGGTTATGTGACTACCAATGGGTTATAAAAAGGCACTTTTTTGGAGGGCCAAGTTCAGTTATCTTTTAAGCAGAGGCAGAGTTGAGATGGAATAAACCTTTGAAACAGTGAAAGTAGGATAGCAAGGTCTCCAAAATCATTAAATGCTGACACTGTAAATTGACTATATGTGACTGCCTTGCTATATCCTGGTGAGGAGAGAATGGGGGGAAGAGAAACCATCATTATATTGTAATAGATTTAAATTACTTGATCCTGGGGAAGTGCTGAGGTACGAGCAAAGCCTCTTAAGCCTCATGCATTAATGGTTTTATTTTCGGACTTGGGATTTTTGAGAATGGAAGTATGTGGAGGTCTCTGAATGGCACACAGAGGTGGCCTTCCAGACTGCTGCATGCCCTTCATAAGTTCAGGGTTTTTGAAGAACATGACAATAGAACAGCGCGTTCAGTGAACAGAAGGACCTAGTCAGGTAGAGGAGTGAAACCAGAAAGTTTATGTTACTGATTGGCCGAAGAGATCCTGCAGGACACATTTGTCAGCATCACAAGCAGGATGCTGTTACATAGGTTATAATATGTCAGTAAATATTACATGAATAATGAGCACGGGGCAGCACTTCTCATCGGTCTCAAGAGCCTGATCAGTTACAGGAGGAGGAGGACAAAGAATGGGTGGTCTGGGTTTCCCTATAGAAGGCTTCAGATTTTTCTCCTTTGTAGAAATGGTGGCTCTGTGAATACCTTGACAATAAGAGCAGTGATGAAAACTGCTGCTGTAACCATGGCTCTTGAAATATTTACCAATGTGTGAGTCCCTGATGCCTTAGTATGGTTGACTGGCAGCCTGAAACCAGCAGGACTGGCCTGGCAGCCTGGATTCAGGTAAAAAGAGGGATTCGTCTTTAACAGGAAAGTAGGATCCAGCTTCTAGTGGACAGAGGATTAAATGAAGGCATGTTGATGAGACAGGAACAGTGGTTCATGGAAATGCCTGTGTAGGCCAATCTCTCTCAGAGTAATTACACTGTAAACTGATAGCGTAAAGAAGTGACAGCAGCTGAGGCAGTATGTACCGGGTCCTGCACTTTGGCCACAACCACCCCATGTAATGCTGCAGGCTTGGGGAAGAGTGGCTGGAAAGCTGCCCAGAGGAAAAGGACCTGGGGGTGCTGGTTGACAGCCGGCTGAACATGAGCCGGCAGTGTGCCCAGGTGGCCAAGAAGGCCAACGGCATCCTGGCCTGTATCAGAACTAGTGTGGCCAGCAGGAGCAGGGAGGTGATCGTGCCCCTGTACTCAGCACTGGTGAGGCCGCACCTCGAATACTGTGTTCAGTTTTGAGCCCCTCACTACAAGAAGGACATGGAGGTGCTGGAGCGTTTCCAGAGGAGGGCAACGAAGCTGGTGAAGGGCCTGGAGCACAAGTCGTATGAGGAGCAGCTGAGGGAACTGGGATTGTTTAGTCTGGAGAAAAGGAGGCTGAGGGGAGACCTCATCGCGCTCTACAGCTACCTGGAAGGAGGTTGTAGTGAGGTGGGTGTTGGTCTCTTTTCCCAACAAGTGATAGGACGAGAGGAAATGGCCTCAAGTTGCGCCAAGGGAGGTTTAGATTGGACATTAGGAGAAATTTCTTTACTGCAAGAGTGGTCAGGCCTTGGAACAGGCTGCCCAGGGAAGTGGTGGAGTCACCATCCCTGGAAGTATTTAAAAGACGTGTAGATGAGGCACTTAGGGACATGGTTTAGTGGGCGTGGTGGTGTTGGGTTGACGGTTGGACTCGATGATCTTAGAGGTCTTTTCCAACCTTAATGATTCTATGATTCTATGAAAAGGCAGTAGGTTCCCAGCTTATTAAGCTTATGAGCTTTAGGACTACATGAAGACGTTCCAGTCAAAGAACATGGCCCAAATGCCACAAGCATCTTTCAGAACAGGTAAACTCTGTTTTACAGCTATAGATGAACAAGCTGTGATATAATTCACAAATTGTCATATTCCTTGAAATTTCCATTTAGGAGTTGGCTCTGGTTATCTGAAAGTAGAACTTTAGGTTGGTTTCTGGGTGGAGACATTTGACAGAATTTGGAGGTCTATAATAGAAATCTGTGTATTCTCCCATATTATGTTACGTCATGTTAGGACAAGGGATGTTTTTACCATGAAACTAGCATTGCAGGCAACAGAAATGAGCCTTGAATCCTGCTTGCCATCTGAAGAAGTACTCAGGATCTCACTTGGCGGTCTATGGCTCGTACAAAGACTTTTGGTAAGACTATTTACAGAAGAGGAACCTTTTCAAATGAAGCACTGAAGTCATTCAATCAAAAGATGGCAAGCAAAAACCACAGGAGAGACCCTCTGGATTTGTCTTTCCTTTGGGTGACCAAATTTCATGTGTTTTGAGTTAATGAGATGAAGCCTAAGGGAAGGTACTAAAAGAGAGAGGAAATTTTTGAAGTTGCTTCACTCAGCTCACTCTGAGAAAGCACGGCACAGTCCTTATGGTCTCTGCACAAGTGTTTATATGTTCTGACTTGTGTAAGAACAGCTTTCTGCTTGAGTATTTTTTTACTTTCTGAATCAAAATTAAATACCAGCTACAATGTTGTTAACCTTTAAAATGTTCTGTTCTGTGAATGAAGATTTTTTATTGGGGGTGGGCAAGATTCTTATTCACCAAGCATTATTGTATTGCGTTTTTTTTTCAATAAGTACTGCATAATAAAAGACAGATCAAAGTTATTCAGCAGGAGGAAGTGAAGGATCACAAATGAGAAGAGATGAAGGGATTCTCCTCTGTCCACTCAAGAGGAACTGAGTACTTCTTTCTCAACACTTCTTTCCCAACATGCCCAAGCCCTGCTATGTTTGGAAATGGGATTCAGATTAAAAGTGACCTTTCCCTGTAATTTTTGTGCCTTCAGAAGGAAGAAGTTATCTGTCTTGTAAATGGCATGTTCTTGCTGCATCTGGCCAGAAGGCGGGAGAGTCAGCAAACAGTGGCTGTCGCTGTGTCTTACTGTGAATTAGCATCTCTTTTTTGGATTTGGTTTCCTGTTAGCTGTCAAAACTCTCTTGTGTAACTTCAGTTCCTCCAGAAATAACTGTCTCTCCTGAGTATCTCATGGTGAAGTGGTGGTTTCAACTTCCTTTTGACTGAGTTCCAACGTAAAGGATAATGGATCTTTCTGTTTTCTTTGGTTGCTGCTCTCCCTGCTCATCTTCATAATCTTTTATTACTGAAATTGCAGAGAGTGGATTTATTTCCCAGTGCATGCAATGGTCTCCTCCATCTCAGGGAGGATAGTTTCAAATGTTCAGTTACTAGCTTGACTGTGTTACAGACTGCGTTCAATGCAAGTGCTGTCCAGTTCTATTATTATTTTATCATTGTTTATACCTGATAGTGCTATAAACGATTCCATATAGATACACATCATCATCCGTGTCCTGAGCGATCTTGTCAGGAAGTCAAGCAGGTAAAGTTGCAGAGGACAAAGCTGTGCACCACGCAGAATGCTGTATGTATATACTGTCAGAGAACATGCTTAGTATGGGTTTCTCCAAATACGCATTTTTTATGTCCTGGGCTGTTGAAGAATGAAAAAAAAATCAAGGAAGTTATTTAGTGAAATTAAAGCAAATTCCCAGCTTACATTTGTAAAGCCCTTTTACTTAGCTGCTGCAGCTGATCTAAAAACATTTTAAATCCCATTTCCGTACTTGCGTGAGTTAGGTTTCTTCAAAAGACAGGTGTATCAAATTCTAATGCACAGTTTCCTTTCAGAAAACGTATTCTCTGAGAGATGAATGTCTGAAACAGCTGTTAACTTTCACATTCTACCTATCTCTCCTAAATAAACAAAAAGATGATTCATTGTTAATACTAGAAGAGAGAGGTATCTATGTGCCTGTGCATATGTGTATACATGTAGATGGATTTATTGATAACCATATACTAAGAAGTCTTTTAAAATTGATCTATCAGGGCAACTTGGATGAATGGTCATTCGCTTTGTTTTTCTTTGGAGTTGTTATGATTATTAGATCTTTTCTCATCTAATAGTGAAATACTTTGGGTAATTGCAGACTAGTCTTTGGTCAACCATTCATTGAAGAATTGATTTTAAAAAAAAACCAAACCAAACAAAACAAACTGGTCTTTAAAGCCAAAAGCTGGGTACCAGTAGCTTTAGGTGCATTTGACCAGGTTAGAATTTGAAGATGGAGACACTAGTCATAGTTCTGAGAGAATATGGGTACAAAATTTTGCATATGTAGGTGTTGGCAATGTGGAAATTTCAGGCATTATCAACTGTTCTTTAGCTGAACACGTCAGCCAGTTCACGTCTTGCCTCTTGTGATATTTGCAGTCCTAGCTTTAGAGCTTTTTAATGAGATAGTAAAAAAACTTCCTAGGCCAATGAGTTCTGTGTCATGGTCTCTCAAAAAGCGTGATGACTTTGAAATTTCTTTTTATGGATTAAACGCCAGAAACAGCATCCTTCTAAAACACAACACAATAACAGATCGGGGTTGGGGTTGGTGGTAAATTATATGTGGTAAATGTTGCTGAAGGAGTGACTTGTATATCCTGAAGAATATGAGAGCAACGGATGATTTCCCTTATTGTATGAGGCCTGGGGGGGAACCTTTAAAAGAGAAATAATATTAAAGGTAGACCAATCAAAATAACCCTCCTAAAGGAACTCTCTAATGTGATTAGGTCTGTTTTTACTAGCCAGTATAGTATCAGGACTAGTAACAAAGCTAGTATAACATCAACACATAACTTTTAGAGTAAGAGATATAAAGCTGCATCACATATCACTGCGTTTATCACTGTAACAGAATTACTCCTTTGTACATGCAGGCTATTGTTTTGCTTTGTTGGATTATAAATGTTGGTAATGATAACCCTTTTGCCACATTACAGTGTGTAATATTTGCATAGAAATGTTAGCTTGTATAAGCATCCCTCTTTTCTTCCCGGATTTGCCATTTTTATCTTTTATTTTCTGCCTGCTTTTTGTTTAATTTTGTATCCTTAAACTTGTTCATTACAGAGAGTATTTAAATACAGATTGTTTCTATTTAAACACGATGGTCTGAAACCATAGACTTCAGATGATGGAGAACATTTTTGTTCTCTAGTAGTATAATGGACTCAACGTGTCCAATCACAAAAACCACCATATCATCTTCAAATACATAATTCATCTATTCTTTTAGGGCGCGGATTCAGCATTGAATGTTAGCAATGCTTAAAAACACTGTCTTTGCTGAAAAGACAAACCAACAAAAGCAGCTAACCTTTAGGGATCTAACCTTCAGTTTTGAAATAAGTCAATATCGTGTTATGCAGAATGGCTGGAAGTTTTCTGTTGAACTTAGATCTGGTATTGTGTTTTTATGAGAGGTGATAATAATGGTTGCGATATAGTATATTTGTCAGAGTACTAAGAAGTCAGAGGGTAAAAATATTATAGTTCATAAATACAGGTTTTGCTAGCACTGGTATTGAATTTCTCTCTGTAAAACACTTTTCTCTCTGACTCTGCTTGGCATCTCATCAAATACAAAATCAGGCTTGATATTACATTAATCCTGAGCAAGAAAAAAAGAATCCTCCATACTGGAGTTACTACACATTACCTTTTTCTTTTTTCCCTGCAGTTTAAGAATTTCAAATCAGCTAATAAGTTAGTCAAAATTCTAGAGTCCATCTTCTGAAAACGTAAAGGATAATTTAAAATGCTGACAGTCAGATGGGGGTAATGACTCTGGCACTGCTTGCAACTAACCCATCGTAGTGATTGTAGATTCTGCATCCCAGCCAGAGCTGTTGTGTGAGGGGGAAAATGAGACAAAGCCCATTAAGGTCTCAAAAATTTAAAAAGTGACTTCTTTAATATACGTGGTCTTCTGAGCACAAAGGGCAGAAAAGTCAGCAGAAAAGAATATATATATATATTGTGAACTGGAAAGAAATTGGTGCCTTTGAAATTGTATCCCTTGCTTTGCCCTAAATCTGACTGCAGCTTTTAGCTTCCACCACATGTTTACGTTGGAAATCTCTCTTTGTGCATATAGAGTTTGTTCTCTTATGAAATTATGTCTCAGGGGAAGGATAATTTAAAGCCATTTCCATTTGTTATGTCTGCGCTGAACTAGGCTATTAGGGGCTGTTAATGCTGGATAAACTCAAAACCTACAACTACCTTCATCTGTGGATTATAGAATCTGTCCAACAAATTGCATGCTGATATTACCAGAATAAGGAACTATGGGCAGTTTCATGTTGTAGCCAGCACTGGGATCATTTTATAGCATAGCCAACATCAGGGTTGTGCTGATAATCACAGATGTGCATCTGATTTCACTTTAGGAAGGCTGAGTTTTTTAAGGTTAAGTCTGATGATAGCCAATGTAATTTCAGGTTTCCAGGTTAGAGCTCTTGTTGGACAGCCTTTGGAAAACGTGGATTGTGTTTTTTGTAATTCTAGACCTAGCATCATCTTATTTTCCATAATTATAAGTTAAAGCCTAGCCGTAAGCCGGGGACAAGTTGTAAGCTGTGCTTCAGGAGCAGGCAGAGATAGCACTGAAAGTTGAAGACACATCGTTAAGCTGAAGTTTTTCTTTCTTCTATGTCTTGGCAGGAGAACGATCATGTAACAGTGTAACATTGGCTTATTTGAGCTACAAATTACCATTCCTTCATTGCTTCAGACCATAGCTTAATGAATTGTATGGCTGGGAGCCAAGAATCAACCCATTCATCTTTACCTGCTCCTCATTCACTCTCTGACCAACTGCTGCTATTGTAGCGGTAAGCCTGATTGACCACGCGTATGCTGGGCTCCAGGGCACAGGCTGGTGGTACCCTGCTTGAAAGACACTCGTTCCTGTCCATGAGTGAGTGTGTAATCCTACCCAGTTGTAGCATTAGTCTTATCAAGACTGATAAATTCAGATACCAATTATCTGACACTTACAATTACAGGATACATTCAGAAGATTTATATATTTGTTGCAGATGAGTGCTTTTATAAGTGGAAGCTTGTCTTAATCTCGTACCTAAAATATTAGGCAGCAAACATCATAAGAACTTGTTTTCTGGAGAAAGTCTTCAATGTTGCTTTTCGCTTTCTTTGACTGGGAGGTGGAAAAACAAATAATTCCTTTGGTATGTCCCAGATGACTCCAATTGTGCAGATGCATAAAGGTGAAAAAGAACAGAACAAAGTTATAATTCACAGACAGTATAAAATCTTTATTGCTTAAAATTTCCCCATCACTTTCATACTTCAATTTTCTTAAAGCAATGGTTTTGTATCACTGGATTTCTGACTGTCTTAAAAGACCTTGGAAGTTTTAGCTCATTATAATAAGCAGGACTAGAAGAAATGAAATAGCCTTCACAGCGATTATTAATTATGGAAGTTTTAGAAGCTTGCATTGTTTTTAAGGTGTTCTGATTCTAGCTTATCCAAATAGAGGTCAAAAGTTGCTTGACTCATTCACAGAGATTGCCTGTGAGTAAAGCATGTAAAATCTGGTCTTCGTTTTTGTGCTTCCAGAAATATTCTGTATGTGAAATACAGAAGGGAGGAAGAAGGGATTAGTAGTTTCATATGCATAACAAGTTTTTTTGTCAGAGTGATGGGGAAAAAGAAATCTACTGATTTCCAATCAGTGCTAAGCCGGTGATTACCACTGAAACTAGAGAACTGATTTTTGTCTGCCCGGTACGGCTGTTGATTCTTCACTAAATGCTATTTGTGATCCATGTTGGCTATGTTGTTTGCTGCGGGATGCTCTTTCACCTTGGACAACTCTGTCCAACCTTCACCTGAATGTCCACAAGAGAAACGGGGAGCTGCTCAGAAAGTCTGCATGGCTCCAGTGGGGCAGCTGCAGGGTTTCACACGGATATGAAGAGGACCAGGAAGCGTAAATTTAGGTACTTCTCTAGCTGTCTAGCATTTGATGAGGTAAAGAAGTGAGTGAAGTCACGTGTGTCTCCATCAGCACAAGGAGAAAACTAGTTGGGAACTGTGATCATGAGTCTCAGTTTCCTCAGCTGCTCAATGGGAAAAACTACTATGCACTGTGCAGATATTATCTAGGCCTTCATTATCATGAGGTGGATGCTTTTTGTTAAAATATGTGTACATTCTCCCAAGACCTGTACTTCATATTCATTCTGTGCTTTAATCCTTCTAATTTTGAGCATATCCTTTCAATTACATTCGGAGGAGGGCTGACTTGTTGATTATCTCAGCTATGCTACGTTTGTGTTTCTTGTTTGTAGATGTTAGTTTAACATCCCTTTGAGCAAAATTCTGGAAGAATTTGCATCTTCGTAATTTTGAAAGGATAACTAACAATCAAATGGGAAACTATTTGCTTTTGTGTTGTTTTATTAACCAATTTTCTTTTGGTTAGTTTCTTTTACTTTTATAATCACAGCATGATTAAATTTACCTCGTATTGTTTCAGTTTCTTCCTTTTTTGAAGGTAAAGGCAATTTTGACAGTAAAGTTCAGTGTTGAATCTACTGGGGCCCAGTCAGGAGGAATTGTCATGCATTCCTCATACTACATCAATAACAATTGCAACATTCACTTCAACAGAAATGGGGTTCTTTTAATTATTTGGAAATTATATATTAAACCTTTTTGAGTTGGATTACATGAAATACAGAAATCAGTATGAACTGTGATGTTTTCCTATAAAAGAAATTTGAAAAACTCATGGAAGGCAGGGATTTAAAATTAAATAGAAATTGTACACAAAATTCAGCTGGAAAGGAATATTTAGTCCAATTGCGTTACTCATTACTGGTCATTTGTAAGTTTTGAAAATAATTAGATATTTAGCTCCTAAAAGTGTGTCTTTTTAGGAACCAAAATTACAAATATATAAAGAATGCTCTGTTCTTAGATTTTTTTTTTTAGAGTCATTGTTTTCATTTGCTGGTTTTTTAATCAATCCAAAACAAATCGTGTGGTATGTCTGTATAAACTTACACACTTAACTTTTGGCGTTCCTCTGTGTAACAAACTGCATTTGCTGCGGAAGGATAACCTAGATTATGAAACGCAGGGACTGCTTTTTGTATAAAGATGCTATGTGCAATTTTGAACTTGTGTTCAAGGTAAAAGGCTCAAGAAGTTAATGAAGAGGGAATTAATCTTTCCTCATGCTCACTGGACAGAGATCACAGACTTCAGGTTTTGAGGAGACAGAATAAAAAAGATTTCGCTGCCAGTGGCCATAAGGCTGAAATGCTTTTATTCTCTAGAGAGGCAGAACTCATCTGCAGCTTCCCCTCATTTAAACTCAAGACACTTCAGTTTCCTGTTTAGTTTGTATCTAAGTGGATTTTCTTTTAGATTGTGGATAGTTGTTTGTGTATTCTTTGCTAAGGGTTATTATTTTTTCCTTTAGTTGCTGGCTTGGGAATTGCCTGAACAGTGTTGCTTTATTGAAAAGGATTATATGCTACCTTGGTTAGGGAATCCCAGAGGAAGCAGATACCATATAAAATCAAAACACAGTGTCTCCAGGTTGCCACTCACTGAGTCTTTTAGCAGTGATCTACTTGAAGTAACCTTGTGGGAGAACAAATTTTTAGTGGTTCTTAATGTCTGCAGCACCACTTAGAATGACAGAACATGGAGAATCTGTGTTCCTTGTAGTGGGACAACTGTAGTGAATCTTTGAGTCTGGCACCCAGCTGGTGATGGTGATGCTATTTTATTTTTTTTATTGGCTGGATAGATGTCCTCCATCAGTCTGTAGACCAGCTGAAGTGAGTGTTTAAATTCTCTTCATGGCCTTCATCAGCTTTTTCTTACTTCAGTGAAGCATCTGTAAGACTATCTGAAATTTTTCTGAGACAAAAGTCTTCAAATTTGCCCTGGAATTCCTGGTGGAACCAGGAAGACACCATTAACTAAACTGGCTCATGTTACCTGGCTGCAACAAAAAGAGACTGTGTTCCTTTCAAGTCAGGTTAAAGCCTCCCATGCCTGCTGCTGGGTCGCTTCTAGTGGATTTTTCTAGTTTATTAGCTCTTTTAAGCTCTGTGTTTCTTTTCTAGAAGAGAAAAAACATCCTGGTAGAATCCTGTTTTCATAGCTCACATAGCCATTTCTTATGGAAGCTTTGTGGACAGGAATGGCGAAGATCGCAAAGTGTATTGTAAATGTTTCTTTCCAAAAAGGAAAGCCAAAGAAATGGCTCAGAGGTCCACGTTTCAAAATACAAGAGGTAAGTATACTGTCATTACTAGGCTACGATCAGGAGGAGGAGGAACTAGGCAGTTGCTTCTCACTGGGATACACTTTTTTGCCTTTTCAAGTCTAGAGCTGCAGCGTTTAAGCTCACCTGCTCCTCCTTTGCTAGGTGATCCATGTACCAGTGCAAGATCACAGAAATCTTGGCCAGTATATGTTTCAGTTTGACTCCTTGAGGCACACCATTGATATTTCAGTGTTTAATTCACTTCTAGAGAAGTGAGCAACTGGTCTTGTTCCGGTGACAAACTAATATTTGCATGTATTATTATACCTTACACACCTTGTAATTGTCAGCAACAGCTCCAAGCAGGCCAGCAATAGGGAAGGGCCTCTGCAAAGCTAAAGTGAAATAAGGAGAGAAGCTCACACAATCTATTTAAGTGTTCATACTGGAAAATGTCCCTCTATTCATAAGTAAGGTACTCTATTGCTAGGAAAAAAAGGTCATCCTCTCTTGGATTGCCTAACTTTGTTTTATAATAGATCTGAACTAACGTTTTATTGTGTTTTTGCATATGCACTGGGGAGGAAAGAAAGAGGACGTAGGCACATGAGGCAAAAAGAGCAGGAGAGAGAGGAAGAAAAAAACCTGACCCAGGCCCTTTTGAGAAAGTTTGCTACTGAGCCCGGTATATTGACCCAGGATGGAGAGAGCTACAGACTATAAACCTGGTTTCTCAAAAAGCATGCCTTTCTAATCCCCTGCATCCGCTGAGGGCCTCTTAGTATTGTTGTAAAAGGTCTGTTTTCCAGAGTGATTTGATTCCCATAGCCGTGGGCAAAGGCACCCAAGCAACTCTTGTTTGATTAAAAAGCTGAATTGTTTGCTGGTGACTGTAAACACAAACAGCTGCTTTCTGAAACCACACAAAAATGAGAGCCAGATTGGTACTTACGCTGCAGGACAGAGTTTTAAACAACTCACTAGCTATCTGGGAATATTTTCTTCAGGAAAATAATTAAGATGGATGTTAATAAATGCAGAATAAAATGTGTGTGTATAGCTCACCTTCATTCTGCCCTGATTATTTTTGATGCAAGCTGATCCTCCAGTCTTAACTCTTCTGTTTTGCAGAACAAAAGCAACTTAATCTTGCTTCAGGTAGTAATATTTACAGGGACTTGAAAATACAACCAAAAAGAAGAGCCTTACAGGACCCGTCAACACTGCTTATTTTCCGTTTGGCAGTGACCTTATTTGCATTTGTCCAGGGAAAGAGAGAAGGTGTTGGGGACTGTATGCCGGCCTTACTGCACTGAAGTGATTCTCCTTAGAGTGGTTTTGTTGATTTTTATGATCATACTTTTCTACCACAGAGTACACAGTGTGTAACTGTACTCAGGGATGTGGTCTCCTGGGTTTCAATGTTTATATTTAATGTATTTTATTGTTCTTTGCAACTAGGTATTCTGAAGGTTACAGACTGCCTTTCCCATGCAACTGCATAGCTACTGTCCTCAGCAAATATTGTTTCATAGGTTGTGCAGTCATTTTAATTAACTTTGTCCTGTGTAGGTACTTATTGAAAGGACCATCAGCAAGATAAATAGCAAACATTAGACAATTCCCTACCTGAGACTACTAAAACCAAAAGGTTGTGAACAATCCTGTTTACTAGTTTACTACTTTCTGTTCATGTGGTTTGTTTTCATTTCACTCTGAATGGAGAGTGAAAACCAGTTGTGTAATTATTGTTTGCCAAGAACAGGGAATGTGAAAAGCAGTACATAAAGCCAAATTTTATTATGATAGTTTAACTTCCTGTTTCTCAGATGCTAATTCAGACCTCTTTACCATGATTGGGTTTCCAAGCTTTCAGATACGGTGCATGTATGTAGTAACACTAAAGCATTTATTATATATAGATGTTGCTTACATGTGCACACAAGTCATTTTCAAAAGGATTCTGAAATTACAGGACTAGGCATCTGGAGACCTGGCTTCTGTACACGGCTTTACCATCAACTTCCTGAAGGACTTAAGCAAAGTTGGAAAGTTTTTTACACAATTACATTGGACAGCACACAATCATGTTCTGGGGAGTAACAAACACTGGTACAAATCTGTGCTGCATTGTGGATTCTGCTCTCCCCTGATGGATTGCATGAGTGGGGGCTGTTGAGGGCTCTTCCAGCTTTTTACCTTCCTTGCTACTTGATTCTGTGTCCCGGGAAGCATTTTACTACTTTTAATCCAAGTTTTATTGTCTTGAATGTGTTTAGCCCTTGACCAGCTATAAGGGCAGCGCTTCTCTCCTCATCTCCATTTTTCACTTTCCAGCTAACTTGTGGATTATAACTACCCCAAAGCTGTCTTTCTGTTGATTGCCCTTTTATGTGCACTGGGGATAATGCAGCTTTTCTAGAGAGACCACAAGACTTGATTCATTGATGTCGTAAGAACTGTCAAAATCTTGTGACGGAAGCGGAAAATTTTGTTAACATTGGAAAGAGACGTGGCTAGAGCTGCAGTCTGGATTCCAGCTCTAGGGGTATTTCTATTAACTAAAAAGGGATTCAGAACCTTATACTGAGCTGTTTTTATGAACTTAAAATAATTGAGAACAGTTTTTGTTTAGCTCTGGGTATTTTCTGAATGCGTTTGCAAGTCAGACAGTGTAGTGCTGGGCTTAAAAGCCTGGCTTCAGCTTGAGATGTATTAAACAAAATAACCAAAGAGAATTTATCATGGAAAGGTATATTAACTTTTGAAAAATTTTGTGTTACAATTAGTGTTGCTTTTAGTAACACAGCTATATACTTTTTAATTTAAAATATGTATTTAAGAGTTGTCTAAGGAAAAAAACCAACTTACTCTGCGTATGTAGTTGTAAGTATGTATAAGTGCGTATGCAGTTATCTCCATGCACTATCAAAGTGTCTGAGCATCTCCTAAATATTTAAATACAGAAATAATGAGAGTGATAGTACTCTCTCCTTTTTCAGCCTCTAAAGAAGATTGTTCAAACATTGCTTACTGCATGAACTGTCTGGTGTCATGGTTAGAGGTTTTGAAGAAATTCAGGGAAAGCTAAATTGAATGTTGCCTATAGTTTTGAACTCGTAGTTATACCTGTGCTATTCTCTTCTGGTCCAAGAGCGAGTTCCCTTCCTGGTGCAGCCAGGAGCGTCCTCTTTAGCTCTGGCAGCCTGGTCGTTCTGGTGCTGCGATGGCTGACTCTAGGCACTGCGGAGACAAGATTACTCACCTAGTGTTGGCTGATCTCCAAATACCAAGGCAGAAATCTTGAACCAGATGCTGAGTGGAAAACACAGTTTTATGTTAATGAGTTAAGAGTAATTTATATTCCTGAACCAATGGACTTCACAAAAATGCTAGACTTCACTTCTTGGTAGAATTAGTAATTTAGCCTGGAGGTCACAAACACCAGTCTTGCTCTCCAGAGCAGTGCTGAATATAATAGGGGATGGTCTTCTACTTATGTGAAAAAGACTAAAGATTGATCAAATGACTAGAAGGAAAGTTATGAAGAGCAAGCAAAAAGAGAAGACCAGAAAGAATAAATGAGGGTGTTCTGTATTTGAAGTAGCTCAGCAGGCTTTGGGGAGCACATGTGCTTGGGTACTGTTTAACTCACCTTTGCTCCTCCCAGCATCTCTCATAACCAGAAACTCAGTAATAGACATGGGATAAGCATCAGCTATAGATACGTTTTCCTTTGTGTGCTACACCCATCCTTCTTTCCCTCCCTTTTCCTCAGTGCTTCATTTAATTCTTGTTGGTTTCTCTGTTCTCTGTTGTTTGACCCCTGTCTACCCTTCTTCCAAGAAACAGGATTTTTTGTTTCTTATTAATGGTATGAGAAAGTACAAATCAAAAGCAGGAGGTCTGGAGCACACCTTCAACCATTAAGCTCGAGTAACCAGCTGGGCAGCCAGGTGGGAAAACCCCTTGTGCTGGTGGGGAATGGTGTCTTGCTCTCTTAGCTGAGATTCCCATCGTGTCACTGACTGGGCTGCAGCAGGAGCTGGAGGCATGAGAAACACCTCTGTGCTGTGCAGAGGGATGGCTCGGTGGGGATATGGTTGGAAGACGGGACAGCGAGGACGCTGGCCCTCCCACCAAACTGCTTCGCCCTCCCCCTTCCATTTCTTTCGCAGTTGCACACAGCGCTGTGGCTCGGAGGTCATTTGTTTCCCACAGCTTCACAGAACACTGTAGCAGAAAGGGAGACAATGGTCCCTTACAAGGGGCTATGTGAGGCCTTCTTTCATCTCTAATAAGCCCCTTCACTTGCACTGTGAAGCCTGTTGTGTGTCTGCGTGCGTGCACAGTTCCAGTGTGAACCACTCTGCAGCTTCCATTGATGTAAAGCATCCAGGTTTTTTGTTTTGTTTTTCAAATGGGTAACTCTTGGCATGTTCCAGCCCGAGGTGGGTTTTCTGTTCAGCACAAGCACATCAGGAGACATCCCTTCTCCTTTTCACATAGCTATTAAAATCTAGGGCCCATCTGGTCAACGTCGGTTGCAGAAAGACTGAACTCAGAAAGCAAGAAGAGGAGGGGGGCAACTTATCTGTAGCTCCCCTCTGCTGAGCACAGGCTCTGCTTCTTGCTCTGCTTGGGCACGTTTGCTGGCCGAGTGTGTCAGGAGAGCTCTGTGAGAACAACCACCCTGGCAAAACAACCGACTGCCCTGTCACAGAATTTGCAAGCAGAGATGCAATTTTCTTCTCCGTTACCCTGCTATAATGAGCAGGAAAGGAAAGGGAATAAATAGTATGATGAAATTTTAAGGTGCAGAAGTTCAGAGCAGTGGTCAGTCTAGTCTGAGATACCATTTTTACCAGTGTCTTCTGCCTGATCCTTTGAAATCCCACTCCTTGGGCCACCCTCTAAGTCTGGAGAGCTTTCCTTCCTACGTTAAATAGGAAGTTTTTAGCTGCCTTCTGTGCAGCAGTGAGTTTGTGCTCCAAAGTAGGAAACTGGATCCCCTTGTCTTGGTAGGAGCAGAGTAAGAACGTAGGCTGATGCTGGTCATGAAGTTTTGCCTGCTCTCTGCCCCCTTTCAAAGCCCATGTTTAGCCTGGATTGCCTCTTGCTACAATTGATTCGAATGTCTCTCTGTGAGGCCCCCTTCAAGCTCAGTGCAGACTTATCTTAGGAAATGGCTTTGGTGGTCCAGGTCCACTAAGGCTTTGTGTCTTTCTCCCTCATTACTGTTTGCAGTTCCTTTCGTACACAGTGTTACTTCAGCAAGGGAAAGAAAATCCATCTTTTCACTTGTCTGGGTGACTGTTGTTGTTCTTGGCTACTTAGCATCATGCAGCCTCATGTTCTACTCTAGCATCTCTGGGTGTTGTGATGGTCCTAGAATGAACCTTCTGCTTAACCTTGAGACCTTAGCTGTCGTTCCTTAAACAGTTTATCTGTTTACAAACCACAGCCTGGAAAAAACATCAAAGTATGTTAAGAAATTGTTATGCAAAATTGACAGACTCAGATTTCAGCTATAATCTACTGCGTGTTTTTCAACCTAGAATAAGTATCCTTCTACCTGTTGGGAATGTTATATTGGGCATTTCACTGACTCTGCCTCGTGACTGAGCAACTTTGAGCAAAGATAGGAAACCATTTTCTCAAAAACATGAGACTGTCAAAGAAACTGAGCAGTTTCTTTGCCTGTTTCAGATTGAATGAGATGATTCCAGACAATGCAACTGGTCAGTTAAGAGACTTCTTGGCACTTATAAGTTCTCCTGCTGAGGGGCCAGTGTACAAACCCATATTCTAGCACGATCCAGGTGGAATGAAGCACTTTTTTGGAGATTCCGAATATATGAGATAGAGCAAGCAAGTGTTAAATTGCCCTCAGAACAACGTTTAGTTCATTTGATCGGCCCATGTGTTGCTTTGGCAACTGGGAATTTTAGGGAAAAATACAGCTTAAACTTCACTGAAAAGGAAGAAAGGGACAGTCCTTGGCGAAAGGGTATCTTCCTGCCATCTCATAAAAATGACTGTCCATCATTAGTTACTTTCAGACAGGTACAGAACACTGATTGATGAATAGATGAAGGTAGCATGCATAAGTGTAAATATGTGTGCATGTCTTCTGTTTTGGTGGATGTGGGATGAGAGATGATGTGCAACAGCTGAATGTGTTTGAGCTGGAGGAGGAGTGGTATCTCTAAGACAAATGACATTTTTCTGAGCTCTCCAAACATATTTTCAGCTGCCCTGGACTTGCGAGTAAGATGCCACAGTAATTGAATTGTAACTTCTTGTCTAGTTTCACTGTGGTATCTGTAAATATCTCCCTTTCTTCTGCTCAAATGCTGTTGCATAACTTCTTGCAGCAAGAATTGTCTCGTGGAATATATCACTCAACCTTTTTGCTTGCCTGAGCAGCAGAACACCAAATGTGCTTTTTTTCAGATGATGGAAATACAGTAGCTTCATTAAGTGATGCTGCCATGGCAGACCTCTAGTTATTTCACAACTAAACTTGCTGAACTTGAAGCATGTACCTCTTTAACAGAAGGAAAGAGAAGACAAAAAGGACAACAAACAAACACTTAATCTTTCAAATCTATTGATAGCTGGGGTTGCAGAGATCAGCTAACAGGGATTTTAAATTGCTATGGCTATACCACCTTTCTTCCAATGTAAAAGACCCAGCAAGTCTTGTGCAGGCTGAGCAGGGACTACTTCTCCAGCAGTCATCAGCATGTCACCCAACCTGTCTGCGTGTTTGCAAAACACAAAGAGTAGTTAACTAGATTTAATATGGCCTCTATGTGAAATAATACTAAAAAAAAAACGGTAATAATGAGTTTTAAATTCAGTAAAAAGTAACTAATTTGTTGCCTCAGACCCTGCCTGGACTTTCTGAAGTTTCTAACGTTGCCTCCGTTAAGTAGGAAACGAAATGGATCTGCTCTGGTTTTGGCAAATACTGACCTCTTCCATGGCCTTGTTTGAATGTTACAGTGTCATTGGTAGAACAGCATTTTATGGCCGTGAACTTGTTTAAAAGGGCAGTTCTCAGGGCTGGGTAATTAAATCACCATTTTAACTGTTCTGTGGCTTATTAAAAGTACGTAGGAGGACAATTAATAAAATCAGGGTGTAAGCGAACCTCAGGCAGCCTCCAACTGTAACGTTTTACTCACAGGAGGGCTGGGACAAAAGAATAGGTTTCTTCTGAGTGCTGGAGGGCTCTTTTTGGCATGTATGGAGAGCTGTACGCTGGATTCGTTGGCCTTCTCCGGTGTCCAGGGCGGGTCTTTGGGCATATGGGTGAAGTCCATATAGCGAAGGTGTGAGGTGCTGCTGTGAACTAGCAAGCCAGAACATCCGGAAGTGGGGAAAGATTAATTGTATTTTGTTTTCAAATTGTGATAGGTGAGCTAGACCTGTGGAAAGGTTTTAAATTATTTTACCAGAAAAACAAGCATTCCATCTGCGAAGATAGGTTATTGTTTGCTTTTTAGGTGAAGTGAGGAAGTAGTCTTGAAACTGGAGGATTCTCCTGTGAGAACACTTGTGTTTATGGAGAGATATTTAGCGACGATGTACTAGGGCTTCCAGTTGATCTCCCCAGCCCTGTTAAAGCACAAAAAGATCCTCCTCCAGGATTCAGAGCTGATAAAGAAGGACTACAAAAACCTCCACAGAGTATTTTACAGAACATGATCAACACAGTGTAATAAAAAATTATCAGAAACTTATAAAAAACTGGTGTCGTTTATGGAGTACAGGTGCAGTACACAAACAGGTAACTGTTCTTTGCTATATGAAGTTTCCAGGGGTCTTTACCTGTTGTGCTTTTCAGCTGGCATGCTAGCATCTTTTCCCCAGAAGGAAACCGTAAGAGTTGCTTAGAGCTATCTATAAATTATGCAGTCTCACCTGTGAGACCTTTGGACTTTTCTTGGAGCAGATGAGAAGTAAGAGATTTAATGACTTGTGGATCAGTACTCAGTTCATTTTTGCAGTATTCTCATTCTATCCCAGGCTAATTTTCAAATATTTAAAATACGCTGTTTTAACGGTACTATAAAATCTATCCTGTGGCTTCCTCACACGACCCAGAGTGCAGCGTGCTCATTGCTTTATGCTGTCCTGTCTCCTTCTCACGATGCTTTGCCAGCTCCAGCCAGTTTGCCGATCCCTCCGGTCGCAGAGCTGAGCTCTCCCCACCCCGCTCCGCTTCCTGCTGCTGACCCCATTTTTGGTCTTGGCTCCCCTCTCCAATTCTTTTCTCTCTCCTCCCCTCCCTTGCCATTGGCGTATCTTCTCCCTTAAGCCATCCAAAAATAAAGTGGATGTTTCTGCAAAATACGCATTTCTAGGTAGTAACTGGCTATTAGCTATACCATGGAGAGCAATGAGATGTTCACAGTACAAAGATAAATGATAATCTGAATACTTTAAAAACTGGATTACAAAGGGGAAGAAATGAACCTGATTTTAGTGAGAGGGCTTGAGATATGCTTGGGACAGCAACTTAATCACAGAGCAGCGACTTTATTTATTTTTTCTATTTATGCGTTGGGCTGGCATCTACAGACAAACAAAATCTGCCAGTTAGGGTGTTTTCCATCTAATCCATCCAACAGTCCCCTTCACTGAGGACGTGTTTATTCTGAGCAGCGTGCATGATTCATCCCCCTTGGGAGATGAGGCAAGGTTTGGTGCTGATCTCAGACAATTTATCTCCCCCTGCCCCCCCCCGCCTCGAATGCGTGAAGCAGTTTTGTACTAGGAAATTACATCACTGATAAAATCTCTTAGGGGGAACATCCACCGCGTTATGGCACAGAAAGTAATAGAGAAGTTTTGCTCTTAGGTAATAGTGAAGTCAATTTATTAAAAGCTATTTCGGACAAGGCAGCAGGCACAGTAGATGCTGGGAAGCGTTACTTTGGCGTGGAACCTCACTGAAGCTAACAAAAAGTGGTCTTGTCCTGGTGGGAGTGGGAGAGATGCAGAAGAAAAGTGAAGGTGGTACTACAAGCGTCTGAAAATTCAGAGTCACACTTCAGATCCCTTGAGGCTGCAGTTTCTTTACCTCTGGGAACCAGCTACATAAGAAGAATCTAAACTGTCATTTTTGAAAGAAACATAGCTCTTTACCTTGCAGAGAGAGTGGGATGCAGTTTTCTGCTGGGAAGATTAACACAGGCAACAGATTTCCCTACTGTACTGGAGCAGGTGGGACTTACAAGTCCCACATATGTATATTTGATGTGACATTAATCAATTAAATGAGGCATATAAAAAGAATGAATAATCAAGTCATTAACATTCCTGTCTGTTGTCCAGCACTGTCCAGTATTAAAGGGAAATAGTTATAGCTGAGTTGAAAAATATTTATTTCAATGATATTTATTTCAATGGTTTGCTCAAATGGAGAACATGTGCATCCAGAGCACAACATTTTTCCAAGCCAATGCTGAAATGGTGCGTGTCCTCCACAATGAGCCACTGCTGCTAGATATGCCAGCTTTAACAGGGAAAGCAGAACTGAGATACAGGAACCTTTAAAATCATTTAAGAACTTATGCTGGCAAAAGAAAAGCAGCATGTTAATTCCATTAATGTGGCAAAACTCCCATATGGGTAATAATTAAGACTATGCGATGTGTTTACCAGAAAACCCAAAAGGTACACAGAATTTATTTGTGTTAGTTAATCTGAGGGCTCATCACAGTGTACTTGGAGCAGTTCCTGATTTTATGGCTTTATTTGGTTGTGATTCTATTTGGATGAAACTCTGTATTTTTCAAAAGAACTTTGGTTTAGGTTTTCCAGGATGTTTTTGCGTCTGTAGTTTTGAAAGATAAATCCAGAAACAGCAGCAATGTAGCACAAGTGCCTGCCTTGTAATTACACACTTAAAAAAGAACCCCCCCCCCAAAAAAAAAACAAATGCCCCAAACCAAACCTAACCCCCCCACAAGCTCCCCAAGCTTCTGACTGTTAGAACAGATGGTAATAATCATGCTATATTGTTGTAAATGTCTTGCTATAACCAAGTTTTTGCTGATTTTTAGAATAGGTACTCAATGTAACAAGTGACCCTTGGGACAGAGTTCACTGGGTTGTTCTGCATACACATATTCTGGTTTTTCTACTGGGTAGGTATGAGTTGTTGAACACAGTTTGATTCACTTCTTACCCCAAGCTGCTAAACAGTACAGCTGTAGAGCTGCTGAGCAGGTATTGCATTCCAGCCTCAAGGTACAGCAATCAAAGGAAGTGAATTGTATGCTATAGAGACTGTGTAAAGGATCTTTATGGATGAGCTGTTGTAGTAGATATGGTCAGTTTTGCTTTATGTTCATCATTCTTGTTTTCAAATAAACTTTGAGTCAGAATACATAAAATCCGAAATATTTATCTGCTTACAGATGAGATTAAAGATGGAGCTGTGAAAGAAATTGATTTGAAAAAAAAATCGTAAAATTTAAAGCGGTAAAGCATTAACACAGTTACAGAGAATCATAGTTATTAGCTGATTGTTTTTAGAAAATAGTTACTAAGATTCAAGAACACTGATGTGAATACCAGTGATATGCTGTGGGAGAAAACAAGATTAGATATTTCCCATTGATGTATCTCATTTATGTATATGGTGGTGTAGCTGACACCAAATTTAGGATGGAAAGGAACTGGATTCTTCCATTCTGAAGTCATTATCCACATTGATATAAATATTAACACTAACTGTTTGATGTGTTTTGAGATTGATATGTTGCTGTGTTTGGCCCAGAAAGCACTCATTTTTACAAGAGAGTGAGTAAGTTTCTGTATATATCTCACTGCAGAGTTCTGTGCAGTAAATCAACTCGTATTTCTCCTTGCTTGTTCCTGAAGGTGGTGAGCTCGCAGTTGTAGACAGTGAAACAACGGCCTGAGCGCACTAGGGTTCTGCTAGAAACACTCTGGCTGTTTGGTTCCTTTCTTCTTTCCATGGATTTTTTTCTCTGAGGAAGAAAAAATCAGACAGTATAATGGATAGAATAAGAACAATTCAGCTCTCTTGCAGCCAATACATACCTCAGTCTCTAACATTATATTCCAAATTGATTCATACACTACATGTATTTTGCTTTGGATATGACAACACATTTGTGGTCTGGCAAAGTCCGTTACAGTGCCTTATTTACTTTTCCCTCTCTGTTTGAACTGAGAAAATACCATACAGCTGTGTTAACCAAACTCAGCACTATTGCTATATGTTGTCAAGGGGAAGACTAAAGTTGCTGTATGTTGAACTCATGGCGATGTCATGATACAAGGTTGCATCATGCCTTTACACTAGGATGTATGAGATGCAGATGAGCACTGACCATGGCTTTCATACCAGTCCCCATTCTGGGGAGTCTAACAGTGACTCTGCACTTATAAACTCAAAGCAAAATATGGTATATCATTGTAGGTTTTACCCCGCAGTAATGCCTTTGGATACCATATTAATACAATTAAATATATTACTGTGGTTTGAAAATTGTTCCTGTAACTTCTGTAATTTCATCGAAGTTACAATGGTTATTGCTTAAAAAAGTTACAGCATCTGAAGAGAAAATCTAGAGAAGCTAATGGAGAATGACTAAATTGAATTTTTCATGAGTATGTTCTTGCTGTAGTTAGCTGTGGGTGTTAACTGACAAACGATCATCGTGCCTCTGGCTCTAATCTTGCCATATCTTGTAAATAAAGTAGGATTGAGCTGAAACCAGCATGATAAACTTTTGTTGGGCACAGAATAGCATTGGTCTTTCAGTAAGCATCTTATTTCCTGCTAGGTTAGCATTGCGGCAGAGGCTGGGAGTGACAAAGAGGCACTGTTTTTGTTGAAATGCTGTCTTGCACATGAAGCATAAGTCTGTTATTTTCACCATTTGAACTCATTGAAATTCCCATGGCACTTCTCACAAGAGATAGGATATAACATGTGTTGGCTAAATTCAAAAACCTGATGATACAAGCCCAGCCTTTATTTTAGCATAGGTCAAGTAATCTATTTTTCTTTGGCAGTGCTTGCCTTTAAAATAAGGATTATATTAACCTTGCCTGGTGAAATCCCAGGAAAAGTTCTCGATGTGGTAAAGTTTGTTAGTATCCCTACAGAATTTGGGCAGCTCTTCCTAGGCATTATGTTGTTTTTGCCATCGTAACCTTTGAATGGCAACTGATGTGTTTGAGCCATATCTGTGTATATATTGCATGTGCAAAACATGTCCACATTTAGGGTCAAGTACCATGGGAATATTAGTAGGTACCAGTTCTTCGTAAGGTACTCCAGAGGTATGTTGTGTCTGTACAAGCAAAGGTAAGGGTTGATAAATTTGTCAGAGATGTAATACCGTTGTTTTCCAACTTCTGTCAGACCTTTGATAATGTAAATTTGTCTTGCAAATTGCCTCTTCCTTCTTGAAAGTCATTTGGTTATAGTATTAGAGGCCTTTGTGCACTGTCCCAGCCAACAATGATCAGATGTTAGAGTAGGGAGACTGGTTGGATGACCTGGAAGACAGTTCTGTGATAGTTTCCCGAACTAAAAGTTAGGGCACAACTCCAGGTGAGAATGAAAATTTCACACAGGGGAGAAGGGAGGGAAAAGGGAAGCGCAACTGAGAGGCAGTTGATCGGCTTTCCAGTAAAGGATTAAGCCTGTGGTTCTTTGTAATAGGAGTGGCTGGTAAATTATATTTCTGTTGTGCAATAATTCCTGAGTTTTCAGAAAATCTTTCTAATTGGAATGGAAAGACAAAAATTTAAGTGTCTGCTCAGAGTTGCAACATATTGTTTGAAAAAATGTGAACGTGGATGCCCTCCCCCATTCTTACGTCTCCTGAGCTGTTCCCTTGGAAGTCCTGGGTCCTCGGTCCAAAGCCGTCCTTTGGGCAGGCTGCCAAAGGGTGGGCTGGAAAGCAGCAGGGTTCTGCAGGAAATCTGCTTGGCAGGTATCAACGAGGCCTGTGTCTGTCAGAAGATTTACTGGCATGTACGTGTTTTCAGGAAACAGTCTTTAGAAGATTCATTTATTTATTTTAAAAATCAGGTTTGGTGGTTGTTGTTTTTTTTTACCAGCTTTGGTTGGGAAATATTACCAGGATAGCCAGTGTTGGAGGAATATACAAGTCGTTCATTTGATTCAGTGGGTGCGACTGTAGGTTAGCCATGGCTGCAAGCTGTTGATATGCTTCTGTTCACCAGAAACGGCTGGAAACCGCAGATGTAGAACTGTTTAGGCAACTAAGCCCAAATCTGCCACCAAAGATGTCCCTAGAAATCCTACTGCCTGCTGGAACAGCTGGGCACACGTACCTATCTGCAGATGGAAAGGAGAAAGCTGTAATACAAGTCTGCAGTTAGCAGCAAAGCTTTGAATCCAAATACCCCACTTCTGTAAAGTGAGCAAGTACAAGAGAGTGCTTTCATTTTCTGGCTTTTGGTGCCTGAGCTGTCGCTTTAACAACAAATTGTGTTTAACTAAGTTGGAAAGGTGAATTTCTTGAGCTCTTAACAAATACTGCTGTGTTTCCAAAGTAGCTTGATATTGTTGACTGACTTCAGAAGTGCATGTTAACGGCCTCATTTTTGAACTGACCACATATTATGAGTTTTATTTTACCTATGTTGATGATACTAGCAAGGTCAAAATTTAAACCTGCATATTTATTGTTCCAAAATATAAATAATGGAAATCCTATTACTCCTTTGCAGAACCAGTTATTTAATTTCATATGATTCATTTTCATTCAATATTTTTTACATATTGTTTTGAGGATTAGTCTTCCTTACTAAAAAAAATGTTAGAAGTTAGGGAAAGAACAGTCCATTCTGGTTATCAGGTTCGAGCAATTATAAATCTCTTCCAGTAATTACTTTGGGTGGGAGAGCTGAAGCACATCCGTTAAACCAACATAAAAGACACTGAAGAATCATTGGCCTCCAGTAGGTACCAGATATCTGTACATTCCTTATTTCTGGCTGAAGGGTTTGATTGTCTGAGTGGGTGCTAACATGCAAGATGCTTCTCATCATATGCACCCCCATTGACAGTAATGGAGGTTATAGAATGTCGTAATAATCAACAGTATCCAGGAGGCACTATCCTAACTACTACTTCCTAAACAGTTTTCTTTTTATCATGTTTATAGCATGATAATTAAATGAAGAATGTTGTTTAATTTAGAATTATAGAAGATAATGTGTATGGCAAATGAATATGTAAAGCACATTCATTTCATATCAGAATGATACCAAACCAACCTGCTTAAACTATCACTAACCTGAGATCCAGCATCTATAAAATGTTGACAGGCATTGCCTTTAGGAAAAAATGCTTGCTTTCTTCTGTCTGCTAGTGTCACTGCCACTATATGCTTTCCAGGTGTCCTCTGGCTTGGTGGCAGGTTAGTTTTATTTCTTCATGCAGCATCCTCAAAGAGTAATTCTATGTATGCTTTTGTATTTTTCTCCTGGGTTGAAAATGTGCAGGTAATAAATACATCTTTCCACTTCCCAGACCCTGTTTTACAGGGGAAATTCATCTTTCACATTATTTGGGCCTTCAACTTTTTGTTGACACTTTATGTACGAGATTGAATGTAAGCTTTTGTGAGATGGCTCTGGGCTATTGTGGGTGAGCTCTGAATCTCACATGCAGTTCACCTAAGCCACCTGTCAGCCTTTAAGTTACAGAAACTTTCTACCAGTGTAGAGCTTCTCTGAGAGCTTATGTAAGGGCAAAATTCAAGGTTAGTTTCACAAGAAGAAAATCAAGTTGTTTAGCTGCATTCACTGAGACACTACTTAGTCCATATTTAGTCCTTTCTTATGTATGTCAAGTTGATATTATCTTTAATCATACTGTTACTTGGTAACAAAGTTAATATCATAATTGTTCTACTTTTTAATCAGTGTTCTTGTTCATTTGCTTTTCAAAGTCAAGGGCTCAGAACCATGGTACAAGTTCTGCTTGAGAAGCATACGTGGAATTCCCCAGGGACTGTACACCATCATACCACTCAAGTTATTTGTTTTACATACTCCTAACCCAAGTGTGAAGAAATTTGAATTGTTTCAAAGCGTAATGTAGTCAAATCCTAGAGTTTATGCCTCAGGTAGGATAGGTAGCTCCCGAAGAGGTGGAAAAGCAGCAGTTACCTGGCTTTGCTGTGTGGGTCTTCCCATTGTATTTCTCTTTTGTCACATCAGGCGGAATGAACTTGCCCATGGTGTTGCTTTCCAGAAGCAGAAGTCAGTTGGCTTCATTGATTCCAAGATAGATAGCGAAATCACGGTGCTGCTTTTTGGAGAGGATGGGTTAAATGTATGTATGAAGGAATGCCCAGAATGACATCATTGGTCAATGACTAAACTTGCTTTACTTTTCTGGCAATTAGGTTATGCTGGAAAGCAGTCACATGCTTCAGACCACTGGATGTGCAGCTTAGCAAGTCACCTCTACTTCAGTGGTTGAATCTTCAGAAGTTCTACACTAGTGTAGAAAGGATGGAGATATGTCACAGCCTAGGGAACAGTCCTTGCAGGGTGCTACTGGCATAGTCATCAGCCAAGCAGCCATTCCCCGCTGAAAGTAACAGGCTAAAACAGTGTATTATTTTTTTCATGTGGCATATAGTGCTATTTTCATGTGTCACATAGTACTATTTATTACCAGATTAGGATGGCGTGACATAGTACTTTCTGCAAATCTTTTTCACCATCTTTCATTTACGTGGACACAGCTACTTTTCAACCCCATTTGCAGTTTTTCAAGATTTTGTGTAACCAGACCTGCTTCTGGTTGTGTGTTAGGTAGTGTTTGTCTTTTGCAACTTACTCTTTCTTCCCTTTTCCCACAAAAGAACAACTGTCTGTACAATGTGGAGTCTATCCATAGTGAGGTTTTGATGTAAATGTACACACTGCTGGCTAACTACATTAAAGTATTTCTGTCCACAGCAATGTTCTTTGCATGTGGCCTAGACTTTTGCAGTCTCAAAGTCAAGAAGGCTGAAGTTGCACAGATGAACTTCAGTGTAGGAGGATATGATTTTCCCTGTGGAGTGGGGCTGTTAACCAGTGTCTTCATTCAGGACCTCAGAAGGTGTTTCAGACACACTGGATTATGGATACAGGCCTGCTTGAAAGTAAGGACAATGAACTTCAGTGTTCACTGGAAAGCCGTGCGGCAAGCGGGGATGCTGTCAGTAGGCTCCGCTGCGGGGAGGAGTGCTGCGGGACTGTCTGCGTCCAGTGACTTGATGCCCAGCTGTGCTGAATTGCTGCCAGCTGGGCAGAAAGTGGCAAAGAGAAGTATTGCAACCTCTTGTGGAACTGAGCTCAGCAGAAATGGTGCAAGTAGTATATGTGGAGCCTGCTCTTGGAGGCTAAGCAGCAGTGAAATCTAAATGCATTCCTAACCTATGGAAAGCACAAATCCTGCTTGATAGACTTAGGACAGAACTACTGGAGACAAATGTGGAGTCAGTGCCTCCAGCTCAGAACTGTGTGATCATCTGAGCTTCTGTTGTGGAATTAATTTAACAAAGTCTTTCTCAGTCTGCAAAGAACTGGATGGGCGAACCGCCATGATTGTGGAGGTGGGATTTCAACTCCAGGTTTCACTTCAGTGGAGCACTGGCAATAACATCCATGTTGGGGAACGTGTTCTGTGTTAGTGGCAGCACTTGCTGACTTTTGTCCCTTCCTCTCCAGAGTAAAGTGTACCTCTCAAAGGTCCCTTGCTGCTGTCCTGTAGACACTATCACTAGAAGTGGGCGATGAGAATGCCGTTGAAACTCCAGAGGACATTACATAAATCCCTAAAATAACGTTTTGGACTGAGAGCACTATCCTTTTACTAGGAAAAGCCATTCTCCTCTGCGTTATTCTGGGTGATGATGTGAAGACTTAATCCTTTTTGCCCACTGCCTACATCGTCCGATTTTTATGTGGGGTTGGAAAATTCAAAATAATTGCTATAGCTTTGGGCTTCTGTGACTCTCCTCTCCATGCTCTTTTTTAAAAGGAGAGGCCTCCAGTGAAATGTAAGAGAGTCTGAGCATTGCAGACCGTATTATTAGGTATAAGCTAAAAGTCTAAATCCTCACCAAAACATCATATGCAGTTTGTCACGTAATTTGTCGCTTCTGCCGGTGCCAGGAACTGACCTAAGCATGGAAACTCAATCCCATCACAGCTCCTGAATGTGTTCAGAGGCTACAAAGTCCTTGGCGGGATGAGCAGAAGGAAACCTGCAACAGAGCTGTCTGCTAAGCATCTGGATAAAAAGTGTATAAAAAGTACTTAGTGTCTCAATACAGAGCCAATGCTCTGGCACATGAGAGTGCAGAAATTCACACACCTGATCATCACTCACAATCTTGCTATGCTTCCCAAGTATTTTTTTTTACAAAGTACACTATTCACAGAGAAAGGGATGAATAAAGTTATACAGCTAGTTCCCATGGCAAATCCATGAATACATCAAGAGGATTGCTGAAGGAGAATAAGCATATGGTTTTCTCCTGTAACTGTATGGACAGTCAGTTGATTCCACTAATCTTTATCTACCCAGTCATCCTAAACACCCTCAGGATATTCTCAGTTTTGGAGTAAACTTATTCATAACAAGCTGTTGAATTTTCTTCTTGTTTATTTTTTTTAAAAAAAATCTATGTCTGCAGCTTGCTATTTTACTTGCAAATGTTGCCAATTTGTGCTTGAAAGGTAGGGGATTGACATTATTTAGTTAACCATCTATCAAACCTATCAGCATTTTAAACAGATGTTTAAGTTTAGCTGGAGTATAGGTAGAGTTTTTTCTTTCATTGTGTGATAAGACACCAAAATCACAGAATTCTTTTTGAATTAATACTAGGATAGGTAATCTCATCTAAGGTTTCCAGGCATGTGAAGGTAAGAAGGTGATTGGAAACAGCCAGCCTGGATTTACCAAAGGCAAATTGCACCTCACCAGTCTGATTGTCTTGTACGATGGGATGACTGGCCTGGTGGATGTGGGCAGAGCAGCTGATGTGGTTTAATCTTCCATTTAGCAAGTCTTTTTGACATGGTCTGCTATAGTGTCCTTGTAGCAAAATTAGGAAGAAGCAGACTGGAAGGACGAACTGCAAGGTAGTGGAAAATTAGCAGGACCTCTGAGCTCAGAGAGTAGCCATCAGTCATTCAAATTCCACCTGGCAGCTGGTGGCCTTCCTTGGTGCTGACTACCGGGGCCAATGCTGTCTGACGTTTTCCTTAAAGACCTGGGTGAAGGGACAAAGTGTCAGACTGAGTTGATTGAAGGTACTGTAGACCCCAGACCAAACCATCTTATATGAATAATAATCTGCTTGTATGCTAAAGAAATGGGAGAAATGATCCTTAATATTTGTAGATGCCATTTGTCTTTCCAGAGATAGTGTCAGGAAAGAATTTAGTGAAGTTACTATACTTCGGTTTTGAGAAACCATACAGAAATGAAAAGTTGTAAGAGCGTTGGCAGCTCATTCTAGAGTTGCAGGAGGTTGGAGAATTGATGTGTTGGCTATTTTTACAGCTCTTACTGTCTTACTTCTACAATACAAGAAAACATTCTAAAAGTCCTGTAAGTTTCTAGCATGGGGGATAAGACACAAGCATGGAGTGCTTTACCTGGAGTTATCTGCGGCCTTACCTGGTCTCAGCTGAAACATACAGAAAACAGAAGATTTACAGGAATTCATTGCAGATAAAGAGAATTTCTGTATCTGTTGTGCTGCAGCTAGACAGATTCAAAATACATAGCAGCCTCAGATGTCTACTTACAGTCAAATGATAATTCATGCAACGTTCGTATCTTATATTTTAAATTGAAGTAGCAAAATAAGTTTGACAAATCTAGTACCTGAAGTTACTATAACTACATCAATATTGCCAGACTTGAATATTAGGATTGGCCTTCCACATTAGGCTAAGAAATTGAGTTTTAAAAGATACATATTTGGGAGATCTTTTTACCTGCCCCTTGACTCCTAAACTTTGGGGATGCAATCACGACTGTTTTTAAGCAGCTCTCAAACTTGTCATGACAGAGAAATGGGTAGATGCTGGGTGCAGGAGGGGGGAGAAGGCTGCATGGCAAACCATGGGGTTTTTCCAGAATCACTTGACTCCAGAAAGTGAAGTTTTAAAAACACCAAATATTGCAAGGTGGGGTTGAGTAATGACAGTGTGTGATGTTTTGAAGTATATTTGTACAGCTTGGATATTTTCTCATATAGTTTCTTTGGCAAGTTTTGGAGATTGCCAGGACTGCAAATCTGAGCAAATCTGAGAGGCAGACCCTGCCCGATTCCTTCTCCATCTCCCCCCACTGTTCAGATTCCAGTTTAACACTCTTGATGTTGCTATGGGATCATCAGTGAATTAAAAATGTTTTCTTTTATATCCTATGAAATAACATCACCGTGGCAGCATCATGCAAAGAAACAGGATCAAACCTAGTTTTCTGAGGAAAGACTCTCCCTCGCTTAGTAACCGCTGCTGCTCTCTGCACCACTGGGCTTTTCAGCAGAGTTTGCCATGGGAGTGAAAACATAACTGGTTGAACAAGGAAGAGCTAATGAAACCCTAGCCAGAAGGTGATACCATCCAAAACTTTGTGAGGGAACCCAGCTGATCTCTCAGGTATCAGAAATGACTTATCAGCGCCAGGCGAATTCCCCTTGCTCTGAAGCCAGCTTCAGCTTACCTGTGAAGCATGGTGCTGTTCATTAGAGAGTATCCCAGGTTTTCAGTAATCATGTAACTGCATACAAGTGCTTTCTGCCCAAGGGTTCGTTAGAGTGCCTGAAGCACTTACAGTCTAGAGAGATCCCCAAAATTAAGTTTTTCTATGGACTGCAGAGAGAATAGGGCAGTTTGAGGGACATATGCCTCTGAAGCTTTTCTGTTTGTGTAAAGTCATCCTCTGACATACTGGAATATAGTCCAGGCCTTTGCAGATTCTGGAGAGAACAAGGTCCAAAAGGATATTTTTCTCTCCTTAATACCAGTGAAAATGTATTAGCCTTTACTTGATTATTTTTTTCTTTAAAAGTATGCAGTATAGTTCAAAAGTTTAGAAAGTGTATTCACAAGTACAAGGTCTTGTTAGCAGGCATTTCATTGAAATCCACTGTATGAGTTCCTTTGGACATGCTGAATTTTCTTCTGAAATTATCCTCTTGGCTGTTGAAATTCTTTCCACAACAAAAATGAAAAATGAATCTTTGTACATAATTGCAAGTAATTTTTATTCTAACTTCTCAGTGATCTTTCAGTCTTTGGCAGCCTCTTGCTTTGCAGAGGTAAGCATGCTAACATCTGTGCTTCAGAATTGTTTTTAGAAAGGTAGGATTTGCAGGTCAAGTGAAACGCCCACAATTCTCATCTCGTGGGCTCCCGCTGTGGCGCCCGCTGACGCACCTCAGCGTGGCTGTCCCTCTTTCTTCTCTCTTGTCTTTCCACTTCTCGCTGTGGTACCAGGATGTTGGGGGCCTCTTGGAGTTTATGGTGAGAGGGACCGAGTTTTGCGCTGTTAAAAAGAAAGCGAAAATCCTCCTCTTCCGTAGGTCAGTTCCACTTACTGTATATCCAGTTGTGGCTTCAGTGAAGATGTCTACATCCTCATTCACATCCAGCATCGTGTTGCCGTTATGCACTGATGAGATACTGTGCCTTGCAGTCAGTGTTGGTTTAGGGCTGGACAAAGGTAGTTGTCTTCCAAAATTAATTGAGGCACGTTTGCTTAAATGCCTAAGTTTCAGTCCTGGCCCCATGGGAAGTACCAAGGCATTTGCTGTATGTTCTAGTAGTGCTTTGTTTGAACACGGTCACACAGTGCCATCATTTTCCCTGAGGCACAGTCTTGAGTCCGTCACACAGAGATCCCCTATAACATTTCTCTGTAGCTCAGAATAGAAGGTTTCTTTTTCATGTAAAAAACAAACCAACAACCAAAAAAAAGGGAGTGCATGTGTTTATATTGCATAGCTATGGAGATCATGTTTGTACTGCTAATATCTCATGTGATGAGGCATCAGCTCTCCTAGCTGAAGTGTGTTGTCACGCTGGCAAAGTACTTGAAGGAATGCCATTATGTTGTTGGAAGTGACGTTGGTCATGCAGCAGAGGACAGCCTCCTGTCACAGTCCGTAACAAGCCAGTGGAGCTGCAGTGCTGGTAAGGCGAGACATGCCAGCGTCTGTGCTGAGACGCAAACCAGATTCCCAGCTGCTGGTGGTTGGTGCCATCTCAGAACACTTTCAGCGAGAGCAGAAATGCTAACCCTCACCACCTATCCCACTTACAGCCCAGGCAGTCATTTTCTGCCTCCTAATAGTAGCTTAGTAGTTGAGATGCAATTAGTGCTTTTAATTTCTTGGTCTCAGATCTTGACCAGTGGCTCTGTTTTATCACTGAGAATTATTTGCAGTCATATGTTTTTAAAGTACACCTGATCAGGTTCATTCTTGTAGCGCAAAAAAAAAAAAAAGAAAAGCATTGAGTGTTTCCCTACCTGCTGTAGGCCAACACTGAGCACTTGAAAAATCCCACCCAGATTGTTTATACGTACATGGGAGATGTTTTGATTTTTTTTTAAAGCAGATAGAGTGGTTTGTATGGTCAGAAAATGTGTAAATCGCCTTAATTCTTTAATTTTATAATTTCCGATAGATCAGTGGACGCTGTCAAAAAAAAAAAAAAAGGCACATCCACACTCAGGATCATCTGGGCTATTACAGCTGTCATAAGTTAATTCTAAAGTTATCTTCCCTGCAAGAATTTTTAATAGCTGTATAGTATAACGAATGAAGGTTGAGCTCTTTTTTGAAATTTATCATCTCATTGAAATGACAGAGAGCTCATGTAGCATAAAAGGTCAGTTACTGTGTTATATATAACTTTTTGTTTTCATCTCCTACTGTTCCTGCAGGGAACTAAAAATGTTTTAGACAACAGATGTGGAACACTTAAAATATTTGGAATGTGTGGGAATAGGCTGAGGGACCACCTGTCCTGCAACGCGAAAGACAGAAAGACAGAATCGGTTTGTGAGCACTGTTGGTTACGCTGGCAGTGAACAGGAGGCATTGTACACTAAAAGTAAAGCAGAATGAAAACCACGGGGTAACTATATCAGGTTGACTTTACTCAAGGAAACATAGGGAAGAAGGATGAATCAACAAGTTCAATGCTCATTAATACTTAGCCAATAATCCACATTTGAGATTCCCTTAGTAAGTATAGCCTGGAGCAGTTACTCAGTCTCAGGAAGCTCTTGGTTAAGAAGAAAAGAAGTGGATTTTATCTGATTTAGCCTAAATAAGGTATTTTATTTATTGTTTGACTACTTCTACTAGTCAGATCCTATCTATTTAGTTACAAATTAACAATTACAGCTAGTAATGACTACATTGGCTGCCCTTTGTGAAAACAAAAAAAAAACAAACCCAAACTATTTACATATTGTAGAAACCCAAGGTTTTGATAATAATTTGGATTTCTTTAGAGCCTGAGGATTGCGAGGTGATTTGTTGCTGTTGTCTGTTTTTTCTACAGATTTACTATTTATTGACTGAAGTTAACAAATGCTGTTTCACAGATGAGGGAACAAAGACGCAGATAGGATCAGTATGTAGCATTTGCATTTCTTCATTTGGAGTTCTGGCATGTGAACACCCACAATTCTTTATTATCTTTTTCCTTCAATGATTTTTAAAAAGGAGGATATTAAAATTGGGATGATAGCTACTTCCCCGCCTCAGGGAAGAATTGTGAAGATAGTTAATGTTTACACCAGTGCCTCCTCTTTTTCTCCCTCCAACTGTTGCATGAAACTACCATTGCTCTGGTCCAGGTTACAGTGCAAAGGGAAGGTATCGCTCAGTGCTTCTGCCCATAGGCAAGCGTAGGCTGGGAAACAGTACATCAGGCTCTGCCCTAAAAAATGAAAATGGTGCATAAATCAGAAAGAAATTCAGAAGCTCAGATTCATCCCTCGCTCTATGGACTTTGGAAACAATGAAGTCTGGTTACACTTAATGGCTTTGGTGTCTCTCTAAATTTTGGGTATGGATGTGAAGCTGCCCTTCAAAACTGAAATCTCCATCTGATAGTACATGCCCAGAGTCGGTGAATGAAACAGCTGTTGGTGCACTCTCTTGATTAGGAATGATAGAAAAAGTCAGGACACACATTAGCCGTGTTTCCCACAGCGAGTACAATTCTCCCTGCCCTCGGATATAATGGCTCGCTGCTGTATACTATGCAAACAAATTACACGTACTGTGGGAGCCACAACTTTAAATTTCTCCACCTTTTTGCATGCAAAAATCCAGCATTAATTATGCTTTTTTACATTTAGAGTTCCTCTTAGTTAGCTGGAGGGAGGTCTTTGTGATTAAAGGAAGCAGGTTTCATTGAGCCAGACGAGCTCTGCTCTGTCCTCTTTTTCACCTCCCCTCAGGGCAAAGACCAACAGCTTGAGGGTGACCCCTTCAAGAAGTTTCACTGAAAAGGAAGATGAGAAAGGCTGGACAAGCTCTTTCTAATGCTCTGCGCCGGAGCCAGGAAAAGGCAGCTGTTTCTAGCCTTTCTGGGTTGGTGGGGTTTTTTTTCTTTCTTTTTTTTCCCCTTTCCTGGTGGCTGAGATCTGGGCTTGCTGCCATATCTGTTTGTCTGTCTGTCTCATGTTGTTTTTCTCAGAGAGCTTCAGAGGCCAGTTGCCCATAGTCAGTTGCTGGGAACAGAGGTTGTTCCTTGTATCGTCTTAACTCTCCATGCCAGAGTGTTCATGCTTGAATAGGAAACAGCAAGATCTGTCAAAATAGCCCTTTTCTTTAGGGCTTTGAGGCTGCATTCTCCACGGCCATCTGTTCCCTTTCACCCTTTTGGACAATGTTGCTATTTGAAACCAACCACTCTTTGCTCTCTCCCTTTCCCCTTGCCCTCCCCCCTGCCCCCCCAAATCTGGGAAAAAGGGAAAAAAAGTTGTTTCTGGCCCCGACTGGCCTCTAGAGGATTCAACCATTTTGTAGTCCAAGGATTAAAAGTGATATTTTGCAATTTTTTATTTTTCACTAACTTTAAAAATCTAATATATCTCGGGAGAGAAGAGTCACTGCAGTCAAAAGATCATTTTGGATTTATGCATTACTCTCCACAGAGCACTTCAGTGTCCTGTCGCTGCCTGATGCAGACTATAGTGAAAACTTGGCACATCTTGGAATATTTTGCATTATAGCGGGAACGGAAGGAACCTCCTATAGTTAAGGCTGTATAACTGTTTCCCTTCTAACCCTCTGTCTTAAGTCAGAAAAGCTTATCAGGATGAAATTTTCCAGTCTTGGTTGTTGTCCAAAATTGAATTTATTTGCTTAGTTTGAGATAAAGTGAGTCATTCCTTTTTGAGAATGAGATGAAGAAAAAAGCATATACCTCCTCCGCTCCAGGATGGGGGACTGCACCGTGAAGAGGGGGACTGACTTGCTGAGAACCTCCTGGAAAGTCTGTGTCAGTCAGGGAGTGAAGCCAGACCCCTGTAATCCTCAATCATTTTAATATCCTCCATGTTATATACTGCCTCTGTGTGTGTATGTGTGTCTAAGTACATAAACATATATGTTCTGAAGAGTGAGCCGCTGTGCTGCACGTGCAGGGTTCGCCAGGCCAGCCCAAAAGGCGCTTCTTCAGAGGAGGGAAGTGGATGGGCCACCGCCACAGCCTGCAGCTTGTGTCACGGGCCCCTCTGCCCTGAGAAATAGATGCAGCCAATGAGACCTATATTGGCAAATGCAGACTTGTTGTTAAACACTCACCAGTTAAGAAATGCCACAGTCAACCCTGATCATATTCGTTGTGAGAAATAGAGTCCCTTGTTCTGCATTTGATAGGCAGAGTCGAAGTCAAAATAGCATTTTTTACAGTTAATGTTTCCTAACTTTTATGTTCCTAATCATACAACCAAAACATTCTTTCAGTTTAGTTTTTGTGATGGATAGTATTAAGAGTTTGGCCAAATCTGAACTCCAGATGTGAACAGCTGCAATTTGCAAACAGTCATTTCTAGCCCCCAAATGTTTGGCTGACCTCTGTTTCCATGTTGCAGGCTGAAAGAGAATTGTTTCATCCTGGAATTTCAGTTTTGATAGCTCTGGCTCATGATCCAAGCTTTACAGCTCTAAGATTGTTGTTTTTATTTACACCTATAGGGAAATGTTGTAACACTGATCTGTGGGACTCGTGTTAAGAACACTGAAGGGTAAATTTTCAAAGAAATGACGATGGTCATCATACGAAGTAAAGCAGTTTGCTCAGTTCGCATACAAAAAAAATCTCAACTTGAAGTACAATTTAACATTGATTATTAAACATAGTCTTTGCGGTTAACAGCCCCACCCTGGACTCTTTAATTGTTGCATGTTTCAACCCTCTTTATCAAGAAATCGTCACTCACTAGATTTGAAAATGATCCCGAAAGAGGACGACTACTGAAATACTCCTGTGCTCAGGAGTGAAAAGGACAGATAACTTAATTCACTAGTTCAAATTCATGGAACTAGGCTGTGGTCAGAAATTATTATTTGCTAAAGTTTTTTATGCTGAATATATTGAGGAAGGTCCACTGCGGTGTAGGCTGAATGTCAGTGCTGGTGTTAATTGAGCAAACTCAGGTGCTGGCAGTGATCTGGCTGTAGCAGCACAAAGCGCTCTCTGGCTTCTTAGCAGAATGCATTTACCAAGGCAGACCTCAGTGCTCATTTAAAACTAGCTTGCACACACCTACCATCCTTTTCCATCTGCCATGTAGGCATGCCATCAGCCTACTCCCCGGCAAATGGACAGCCGTGTCAGAAACACCCTGGGTATGTTAGCACTAATTGGTGCTTTTATTGGCCACTTCGATGGAGAACTCAATGTGTGACAGAAACTCGACTCTCTCCCTCCTACCCCCTTCACCCTTCCGCGCCCTGACTCTCAAATGTAATTTAAGGTTCATTTGCAGACTGGCTCCTGCCTTGCCTGGACTACTGCTGCTTTTGCCTGCACTGTGTCAGTTTTGTGGGTACGAATGCTAAGCTGCCAAGACATTTTTCTTTACCAGAACGTATTTTATGGAAAAAAAATGTGGACTATGGGAATACAGTCTGTGTCTCGGACCGCAGCATCCTAACGTGACGATACTGCTGTGAGCTGCATTCTGAAACTCAGTGCAGTTTCAGAACTACATCTCTCTCTCCTCCCCCAGATGTATTAGTTTTTGTTCTGCCTTTCTGGGAGTTAGCCATTTAGGCTTCCAGACTTCAGACTGTTATGTTGGGGTTTTTTTTTGTCTCTGTCAAGGAGGAGTGTGACAGCTGGCTCATTTGGTTCTAGCCTGGAAAGTTCGGAAGTGGCAAATCCAGATGATGGGTAAACACTAGCAGAGACTGATGAAGTTTAGCAGCTGAGATTAACCATCCTGGGAAAATCAGATACGATAATGCCATGGCTGTGTAGGTCAGAGGGCTGAGGCTTGCAGCATGCAAGGCTTCAGTTGCTCTGACAGCAGGATTCTAAATCTCAGTTCTTTATTCAAGCCTTAAGGGACCTACACACGTGTAATTCTAGTATTCTGCCCCCTCCCTCCTACATGCCTTCTGATTAATATCATGATCTGTTTAATTCCCTGAGGGAACTTAACCAAAAAAATACAGCAATAACTTGTAGCGTGATTGGTGAGGTGATAATTAAAAGCATTTTCTGGTTCACAGGGCCCTAGCATTGCCAGATGCCATGATTGGGCAAGCTTTGTTTTTCAACCTATGTATCCTATGCACAGGCAGGCAAAATTCCAGATCTGGGTTATTTGGGGGTTCCCCCCCCCCTTAGGTCAATGGTTTGGGGTTTTATTTTCTAGTCTTGGAGAGACAGAAAGAAGTGACTACATGGGAGAGGTTAGATGGAAGAAGCTGCTCTAAGTTTTAGTGGTGAGCAACGTGGGAAAGAACTCTGGCTACTAAGAGAGTGGTGTAAATTAGTACAATTCTAGGTTTTAGAAAAAGAGGGAATTTCTTTAAAAAGTCATTAGAAAGGGAAGGGGGGTGAGCTGAGGGGTAAAGAATTTATCCTTGGTTACAAAAAGGAATTGACTTGGGCACTGTCTTCTACTTGGTCTTCACCATCCCTGCCACCAAAGTGCTGCTCATTCGATCATTCGCGCTAGCAATGCAGCAATGATGGAGTGCCGGAAGCTCATCGCTTTGTGGAACGTTGTCAGGCCACAGAGGCAGAAAGTTTACACTGGTAAAAAGAAAGTATCTGTTCCCAAGGATTTCGACTCCCTGATTCCCTGATTTGGGCCCTGTTTCAGGTGCTGTAAACCACCAGCTGTCTTCCCACCTCCACAGATCTCCCGAGACCTGACCATTTTGGTCATGGCTGGTAGATTGTCTGGCAAGAAATCAGACCAGCTGGATTTTCTCGTTTCTTAATGTCAATTCCTTTTTTAGGTCAGCAGACAGGAGTCTCAGTACTAGCATGTGTGTGCTTCTCTCTCTGTCTCTCCCTCTTTCTCAACTCAAAACAGAATCGACATGAACTCACCGAGGTCAGGGAATGAGATCCTCTGGTGCAAAACACACTGGTAACAGTGGGCATGCTGGTGTGGGATTAAAAACAAACCAGCATCTGTCCAATTCTCTGGAGGACCCTTCCTAAGTCTTGACCTGGGCAGAGATCCCAGCTGATTTTTCAGGGTAGAATAATGGTTAATATTGCTTATTTGAAAAAGCTTCTAATGTTTCATGGAGAATACTGGAAGTCCTTATTTATATACAGTTTTGCTGGCTTGTCACGTATTTTGGTTTATTTTCCCTCATCCCTTAGGGAAGATTCCTTGTAAGTGGGGAATAATCAGCAGCAGCTAAGAGACTCTTAAACTGCAGTTCTCATGAAAAGAAGGTCTTTAGGTCAGGAACTATCTTTTTGTTCTCTGTTTGTATAGTGGTTTGCATATTGCTGATGAGAGCTCTAGGAGTTGTCACAATAGAAATAATGAATGGCTGGAAAAAAGACAGCAGAAAGGACCTTATTCTTGATCTAGTATCAGATTAACACTGTAAGAATCACCCAAAATATGTACACAGATACACATAAATATAATGATAAACAAAGAAGTGTGAGAACTCACCTGTTTGGGACATACGAGATAAATAAACCATCTTGTCCAAAATGAGAAGTGAGCTCATTCCCTTTCTGTCACATTCACTGCTGTATCTCCATCAGAACTTTGCAGCTGGAGTCTATAAGTGGCAATTTTCAGTCTCTTGATGATGACAACTGAATTGGAACAGTCTTTTCAGTGTAATCTCTAGTAGGCACTTCAGTGCTGCAGCAGTAGCACGACTATGAACTAGGGGTGGTCAAAAAAATTTCCACTGAAACTTTTTTTAACTGGGGATTAGTAGGGGTTTGCACTTAATTGCTTCATTTGCTAACTATATTTTGATGACTACACTATTAAAAAAAAAAAAAGGGAAAACTAAATTACACATCATTGATTACTAAACAATTCCAGCTTCCAGCTAAAATATTTTTACTTATTTTTAATTAAAATTTGAAGTAAGCTGGAATAATCTGAGGGGTTTTTTGCACAGATTTAGAACTAAGTGTTTTTTGGGAGTAAAAATGCCAGATTTCCTCTCTTAATAAAAGGAGGAGAATAAGCATTTCAAAAGTTAGAATTTTTGCATGGTTATTTTTGTGGCCAAGTTTGATTTCTTACAGCAGGAACTGGTTTTCCTGCCATATGTCCTAAATAATAAAAGACTGTATGAAGGCTATATTGTGCTCTAGGAAGTAAGTTTTGGTGTTTCTCCTAAGATGAACGAGACTCTGCTGTTGATATGCCTGCATAACCCATTAACTGAAACAGATCTGTACAGTTGGAATGGGGAGCAACATTTGCTTTAGCGTCCGTTCGTACAAATCAGTAATTTGTGTTTGGTAATTACCTAGGTGTACGTATATATGCATTTTGGTCTGTGCTTCGTCTCGAGTGGGTGATATCAAATGGTGGTCTAACTAGCTGTCTACTGCTAGGGCCATGGCTTTAATGTAAAGGACCCATTTTTTTTTCATCCTCACTCATTTTCTCTTAGTTTTGTGAAGGTAGAGTGTATGACAGGAAGAGTTTGGGATGTACCTTGGCTGACCAGTGCAGAGCTGTAGGGTAAAAGAATCAGAGTCCCTTTGGCCTAAAGAAAAGCTGTGGAGAAGGGCTGAAAATGGCAGAAGTCAGCACGTGGGAGTTTGAAGGGCGCTGTGGTTAGCTACTTCACAGATGAGTATGTCCTGGGGTTGTGTTTTATTGTGTGATGGGTTTTTCCACCTTTGGATATTTTTATACTTGTACTTTCTGAGAGGGTGAAGATGGAAAAATAGATTGGGGATTAAGGGTTTTCTTTTCTCTTTTCTTTTCTTTTCTTTTCTTTTCTTTTCTTTTCTTTTCTTTTCTTTTCTTTTCTTTTCTTTTCTTTTCTTTTCTTTTCTTTTCTTTTCTTTTCTTTTCTTTTCTTTTCTTTTCTTTTCTTTTCTTTTCTTTTCTTTTCTTTTCTTTTCTTTTCTTTTCTTTTCTTTTCTTTTCTTTTCTTTCTTTTCTATTTTTCTCTCCCTTCTGGTGTCATTGTTAGAGATCTGCACCAAAAATACAGACTAAATGCAATGCAGGTGAAAAGCAGTGATCTTTATGAGCTCTGCCAGTGGACCGGAAAGCTGCACAGCCTGACCAAGAGGGAAAGTACTTTCATTCTTATTGCATGGCGTGCTGTTTTTGTTGAGCTCAGTAGTTTAATTCTTTATAAATATTTTCTCTGTACTTTTGGAGAGTTTTTTCCTCCTTTTTGATAAATCAGGCTTTTATCAAGATGATTGGATGTTAAGATTTGAAAGATTTGGGGACTGGTTGCTTCTCTATTTTGTTATTTCACTGCCTGTATTTTGTTATTTCACTGTCGTATTGTGCATCGATCCTTTTTTGCATTTGATGAGAAAAGATTTTTGAATTACCAAATTGATAGAGATTGCAAAGGGGCCCAGTGGTGGGGATGAACCTGCCAGGTAATGACTCTTTCATCTGGAAAGACAAAAATCTATATGAGAACGGGGAAAGGGTGGAATTCATTGCTCTGTGCAGTTATACCAACAAGGAACAGGTTATTTTTTTTAATCAAGAGTATAATCACATTCTGCCTGCAAGGACTCCTTGCATTTAAAAATGTTGGTTTAAGAAGTCTGTTTTATTTGATTCAAGATACTGGTCTAGTTATTCTAATTTTCATAGGATGAGACAGTAATGAAACTGAAGTTCCTTTATGATTAAATCCTCTTCAACCATATTTGCAACAATTGGGACTTGGTCACATGAGGATTTAGTCTTTAAAATGGTACCTCCTTATATGTAGAGGATGAGAAGGTCTTTGAGACCATGTCCGTACTTGTAATTCTCTAGTTGGACATAACGGAATAATCTCAGGATCAATGTTGAACTGAATAGCTTTAATCCTACTGTTTCCTCCAGTGAAAAATGGAAGGTGGAATAAACCCACTTTCCCCATCCTGCCTATATGTGGCATTCATCTCAGTGATAATGAAGGTACTTATGGAAGATTTGTTTTAATTGCATTGATGGGAGGAAACAAACAAAATGAATCTCGCCCTTGTGTATAAATAGGGCCAAGTGTTGTTGCCCAATTCCACCGCCAGCTCCTTCCAGGGCAGTGGAGCCCAGTGTGAGCCTTGTCTTCTGCTTGGAAGCAGCACTGTGGGCCTCAGTTGAAGAATCACCCTTTCTTCTTTGGTTTGTTCTTCCCCTGCTTGTGGAGAGGCATTGACTTTGCATTTGACTCAGACCACAAGAAGCTGTATTTTCACTTGTGACAGCTGTTCAGTGAGAGTGAAGCAGCCAGTTCCTCCTTTATGCTTGCGATCCAGAACAGATACAGTCTCTGCTGGTGTCTCTGCCGCTGCCCTGAAGAGCTCGATTTCACAGGAGACAGTAGAACAGGTATCTCGTGCAGTCCTTGGCCTGTCTGCTGATGTGCCCTCTGAAGATCAGTTTAAGGCTAGTTCTTTTT
Organism: Calonectris borealis; assembly: GCF_964195595.1. Lineage (NCBI taxonomy): Eukaryota > Metazoa > Chordata > Aves > Procellariiformes > Procellariidae > Calonectris > Calonectris borealis. The sequence goes on from NC_134316.1 coordinate 38,482,661, forward strand.
GTGTGAGGAAAGGAGGAGTGTTTACAGGAATTGAAATCACCACTTCATTTTACTTGAGCTGGATCTGAATATATAAAGCAGGGGGCTGTTCAAAGGTCTTCTCCCACCCTTCTAGCATGCACCTTCACCTCCCCATGCTAGGATCCCATCTCTGTGCTTCTGGACACCCACTCCCCTTTCCCACTGCATCCATAATCTGAGATCTGCCACCTTTCTCTCATCTGTCTGTCAGCCCTGTTTTCTTCCTCTCCTAGTCCCTGTGCTCCCTGTATCACCTCTGTCCTGAGCCGAAACCATCATGCCAGCAGTGACTGGAGTGAGAGCTGTGCTCTAAGCAGGCTGGAGGGACGGGAACTGCTGCCTGTCAGCTGAGCTGATTTGCACATCGCTGGCTCTGTGGAAGCATCCACCCCACAGCATGGATAAGCACCTTCATGTCACAGCTGGGAGCTGTTGCTCCATACCACTCTGAAATGGTTCAGGTGGGACAGTTTGGGGACCTCTGAGCAGAGACCAAAGTCCCTTATGAGCCTGCTTTCTTCTTGGGCCAAGCTTGGTCTGATACTCCCATCTGTAAGTATGAAAATATCAGGGTTTGGAAGAACAAGGCAATGCATGCTGAAAAATATCACTCTCTGTTTGAACAGTATTATTTATCCACTTCCTTTGTCCAGTTCATTAATGACTAAGTAGTGGTTGAAATAACAGAAAAGATAAGTCCGAGGTTTTTTTAAGGCCATGTTTGAATATAAATCTGTTTTCTTAACATATCCTCTTTCCTTCTTCTGAGACATTTACTATCTTTTTGTGTTTAGAGCAAAGAGAAGGAATGAAGCATGTGCTGTCACTGCCCTTGAACTTCTTTGCAAAGCTGGCGCTGCTTCCCCCTCGGTTTACTTCACTTCTTGTTGGTTTGCCTCTCTGTCTGCCTAATGCATCAGCTTGCAGGAGGATCCCTTATAAAATGGAAACCTTTCCTGTGAGGCATTCCTTTCCACCCTGTAAAAAGTCTTTGCTGTAGACTTGCTCCAGGCTTACTAACCACTTTGCACCAGAGTCATAAATTTGAATAACTTCACAGAAGAGGATTTGCCTGAAAGTGGGTCACACAAACAGCCCTCTTCAGACAGGGGCTGACACGGTATGGTACAGTAGGCTTTCTCCTGTATAATAAAATAAAATAAATGACAGCAATTAGCTTGCTTGTTCTGCCACAAGCCTTACACCTCTAGCACTTCTGTTCACTCTGGGACAGGTTTTAGGCCTGGAAGGAATGCAGAATTAGGAATTGCTATGGAGTGATATCTCCGTAATATCAGTAGGCTCCAGACATTTAACTGCTTAAATGCCCGGCTCAGGATTGTAACAGCAAGATGTTAGCTTTCTGTTAGCTAATAGCAGAGGCACATAATTTGAAGGAAGTTTGGATGTGAATTTTGTGGCTCTTTTATGCCAACAGTAGCTACTTCTGGAATGTCTGGGCTTTTTGTCTGTAGTCAGAGGTCCCCAAGCAGCAGTGAGTGAATTGCTTCTTGGTGGTGTAGAGCAGTGCTTCCAGCTGCATACAGGGGTGCAGTTACGCCAGCTGTGAGGGGAACACCTCCACACCCACCAGAACTCAGCTGCCTCACTTGAATTTTGTGATTCCTACCTGCTTCTAGCAGGTGGGAAAGAAGGACGACGTTGACTACAGGAGAAACTTGCAGCTTATTCCACATGACAAAGGGAGGATTGCAAAACTTTAAAGCTGTTTCACTGTCTTTTATTCTCCCTTAGCCTGTTTGTACAGTAATGGCATTTTACTTCAGTGGTGTTAGCACAAAAACAGAAGTTTGTAGAATTTAATGAACTTAATTAAGAAACTTGGTTTAAGTCATTTTAAGGGAATGGAATACAGACCTCCCAGCACCCTGCTTTAACACTTGAACCTGTTCTCTCCTCCAGCTGGCAAATTAAATCCAAAACATAGATGAAGAGAAATTATTGTCAGCACATCCACCTTCCCAATAGAGATGGGTTAGACTAATTAACAGAATAGCATTCCTAATACTGAAACTTCCAGTTAAGTGCTCCTGTGATGATTATTCAGGTGGAAGTTTGATGCTTATCAAGATAATACTTTTGAGGAAAGAAAAGCAGCCATCCTTGCTGGATGGCACAACTGTAGCCTGTTTTCAGACTAGAACAGATGTTCTGGAGAAGCAAGTATTGTGCATGTCGCAGTGAGTTCCCGTGACGTCGGAAGTAATTCAGGCAAGTACAGAGTCCAGACTCGTGTCAAACTATTGGCTTGAATCAGGTGCTTCACTCATTTCTTCTGTAGACCTTAAACATTTAAAGACCTAATCCAAATCCAGTTGATGTTAACTGAACGTTGTATTACTTGGAGGGGGAGGTTTGAGGGCTTCAACTGAGGCCTGTAGCGTGCTACAGTCACGCCAGGCCCTTCTCTCCAGCCTGCTGCTCTCCTCTGCCTAATGCAGTCTAACACAGTGTCCTTCTCATTGCTTGCAAGCTACTGGCAGTGATACAAATAATGATTATTACTGCATGCCAACACTTTTGACCTTACCCTTTACGGGATATTTTTCCAAAATAAAAGCTTTAGTGAATGAAGAAATTATGTTTCTGCTCTGAATAGTTGGGGGGAAAAAGTAACAAAACCCACAACCTTGCAAATGTAAAAGCAATGAAAGATTTTAAACCTGAATCTTCCAGAAGCTCTGCTGGGCCATGAGATGACTTTGTCATCTCAGTACAGTATTACTTCCAAAACCTAGCACTTACAGTTTAAGTTTCAACATTAACTATTGCATTACTGATCATTTTGACAGAAACGTAAGGCTGCTCTGAAGTTTGTATTGCAGAGTAAGCGTCTGGTCTAACTTTAATTGACTGAGTTGACAAGGATTTCATGACTGTCCTGGGGAAGCAATTTAGATTGTTGCCTGATAGATGACAGGAAGTTCCCCGACTTTAAGTCTGACTTTCTCTTATTCAACTGCAGGCCAACACTCATAGCTTTTTAACAGTATGGACTGTCTGTCTCAAACAGTTCAATTTTCAACTTGCACATGATCATTTATACCCACATAACAATTGGAATTTTGTTTCTGAATTTCTTTGGTTTGTCTGACTTGCTCTGTTCTTGAAGTGTCATTTGAAGTACAAACAAGTCGCCCATCTATCTGTTCGTCTTACACAGAACTTGTGGTAAGCAAAGATGAAGGTCTTGGGCACCTACCTGCCTGCATATGTGTATATGTTTATGCATGGATCTCTGGTTTCAATACGAGAAAGCTCAGGTGCAATGGCAGTTCAGCAAGCTGGATCATGTGGCATTATTGGAAACACTTCTTTATGTTGTCATTGCTGATTGCAGCAAAGTGCATTTTCCTTCAGGGTTATATAAAGTTCATATGATTTCAGAGACACCAGAATGTTATTTACAGCTAAGGGGCTCCCTTCTTTGCAAATCTTAGAAAATGTGTGGGATGCCTGATGGCATGAAGCAGCATTCTGATTTTTAGATCAGGGTATTGTGGCACCACATTCTGCTCCTTTAGCTTCCCTTTTTGTTATGTCATTATATGCTGTCACTCTGCTGGCCTGCTTCCCTCTCCTCTGCGCCTATAGAAGGCTGGTTTGCTTGGGGATAGTATGTCTAAAGAGGAAAAGGCAAGTGTCCCCCATGCATGATGCACCTCCAGATATTTAGAAAATGTAGCGGTCTCTCCAAGAAGGTAGGTACTACTTTGCAACGTCTCCTTAATTCTTGGCACTTTGTCTAGGTATCAGAGAGTGAGATGGAGAACTCACACTGCAGTTGTATAAATAAATCAGAAAGGTAGGAAATTCATTTGATAGTGCCATCTATTAGGTACCAGTTGTGATTTTCTAGCTTAGGGAATGATCTGAGATGACTAATTAGAGTTTCCATGCTGAACCCTTCTCTGTGGTGCAGTCCTGATGCAGTTTCTTTCATATTTATCTTCAGGAGCTTCTGGAAGTGGGAAGAGGGAATATGGTTGTGTGACAGCAGCCCTTGGCAACACATGGAGTCACAGCGTCAACACCAGGCTCATACTACAATATCATGACTTGCCGACAAGACAGGTGAGAACTTAACAACGAAGAGAATTTAAATAAAGCTACACCAGCAATGCTTGATCAGATGGACTAACTGTGTCCTTCAGCCCCTGTGGTTATGCAGTACGTGTTGAGAACCTGGCACTCTACAGCCAATTGCTTATTTGGGGTGGGGGGCAGTCAGTGTCCTTTGCTTTTCAGGGATGGCCATTCCTCCAGTGCTTCCCTGTGTTAGGGTGGGCTTATCTGAGTCACAGGACCTAGCGTTAGCCTGTTGGCACAGACATACAAGTTCCTTGAGCTTTTAGTGCATTTCCTGTTGTGGAGATGAAGGGTAATCCTTAAAGTGCTTTTCTGTTGGGGCAGGAGTAGGAGGCTAGTCCTTCCATTGCCATGGTTGTTCTGCTGTCATCCTTTCCACTCTGTGCCAAATTTCAGCTGTGACTGTTAGGACAGGGAGCACTCTCTCTTCTGCAGCTACTGTTTGCAAGTGGCAGCTTGCTGCCTGCACCAGCAAGCTTAACTTTGAGCAGTAAGTATGGTACCAATTTTCCAGAAGTACGCCTGCAACAAGGAGAATGCTTACCCCTTTCACTAAGAGACTTCATGCTTTTCAATGAAATATAGTAGCATTTTTGACTGCAATCTTCACCTCTTAATTTAAAAAAACTGTGAAAAACTAGGAGGCAAGACATTTGGGGTTTGATTGAGGGAATAACTTTTTTTTGTTTTTAAAAACATCATAACCCATTATTTCATCTGTCCCTTGGGATATCTGCGGTTATAATCTCTTTTGGCTTTGTCTGTTCTGTTTTTGCATTGATGTAACTCTTTCCAAAGTCTGTGACCCTCAGTCTTAATGTTATTGATTTTCTGCCTGTTAAAATAGAGAGCTGTCAGAAAAATTGCTACGCGAAATTTGTACCATCTTACTCCTAGAGCGTTACTATCCACATGCGTTCGTATTGGTCCTCCTGGTTTTACTGCCACAACACAAGATTTCTTGCTTTGAGGTTGCAGTCTTTAGAGCCAGAGGAGAGGAAGCCATCCTGTTTTATTCTGCTCGTCAGAAGTAAAATTATAATGATGGCACTTCTGTTCCTGCGGGTAGTGGGCACTGAAGCAGCGGTAGTCCTCTGGACTTCCAGGTAGCAGATTAAGTGTGTCAAATGCGGTTAGAAAAGGCATCTTCTGGACTCCCTTCTAAAGACCGTGCACAGTTGTATAGAAACATACTCTTACTGATGCTGCTATTACAAGTTCTCTATGTTCTGCTTCTTATTCTGGTCTGTCATGAGTTCTCCTTTTCTACATGTGTGTGCAAAATACAAAACTGTTCACAAATTTCCTGGATCACTTTGGAGGTACCCGGGAGGTGGAGCTGGCAAAGGGAAAAGGGCAGAAACTGGGCTCTGTGCTACTTCAGGATGCACAAAGTCGGCTAAAAAGGATTACGAACATTCCTCTGGTGGTGGAAAGAGGGAGCAGTTTTCCTAAAGAACATCCAGATATTAAATGTAGTTTTTCCTGATTTTGTTTGAGAAGTAATAGATCGCAAGCGTATGAAATGTTGTTTTCAAACCTTTAAAATTCCATTATAAAAAATATATTATGATCTGCTTAAAAAAAAGTGGAGTTTTACTCTGTTGCTACCTGGGTTTATCAGGTGCACCACCTTGCTTGCATGTGAAGCTATGGGCTCATTCTGTTTTAGTTAAGCAGAAGAACTAAGTCTACAGTGAGGAAAAACAACCTTAAAGTAAATGTTAGTATATATTATTAAAAGCAAAGTAATTTGAAACAGAAGCATGATATAAATAGTAATAGGTCTGTGAAGTCCATGAATGAAATGGGATATGTCCATAAGGGATATGTCCTGTTGCTGATATCTGTGTCCTTTTTTCAGATAAATTTTCTTTTCTTGAAGTCATAGAAATCTTTCAGCTAGACATGCAGTTTCCAGTTAGAGGAAGGCATCTAGAATTACCCTACGTGTAGCAGCACTGTATTGATTAAATTACTATAGTTTTACACACATATGTTCTTTCATAATTGCTTTATACCCACTTTCAGAAATGAATTGTGAATAAAGGTGCCTCAGTTCTTGAGATGACATTTCAGTCATCGTAAGGTGGTTCTGCCAGGAGGTATTGGATATCAGCGCTTTGAAAATCAGCACTTTTTAAGGAAGCTTAACTTGGAGGTCCAAAAATTCCCAAGTCAGTAATCACTTTTACAAATTCTCATATTACTGTATTAAAAAAAAAAAAAAGGAGCCTGTGATTATCTGTGTAGTTTTAAAGAGAAATTCTGCCCCAGGAAATTACTGAAAGCACACAGTTGTTCCAGAGATTTGGGTGAAAAGTAGTGCAAAAACAAGTTTTCCCTGTTTTTCACAATATGTAACCCTGCAGAATAAATACTGTTCAAGGAATAACCTGTGTTTTGTTCTGACTTGCAGAGCGGACACAATTTTTTCTTTCAAAAGCTAGAATTAATTCTTTCTTCAGTCACTTCATCTCCTGAAGAAGCTCTTCCTGGCTCTACTTTCTCTCCTTCTTTCCCTGGGGAGCTGGGGCAGTGGTGACGGTCTGAGGGATCTTCCCTTACATCTGACTTCCATGGTAGTAGAGCCAGCGTGCTAATCCTCGCTGGGAAATCCCACCCATCAAGAGAGAAGGTACCTCTTGAGATGCACTGGGCCATGAGGCCCAAGGGTGTTATTCTTCAGAACGTGAAGTGGTAATGTAATTGCTAAGGAGGATTCACGCAAGCCGTTTTCCAGAACCATATTAGCTTCTGGACAGGCCAGGCCAGGCTTAGTCATGCAGTATTCGTTTCTGGGAAAGCTTGGGGACGTAGTCCCTGTTCCTGAAACTTTGGGGAATGCCAGGGCAGCAGGTGGCAGAACAAGTATGCAACAAACCTAGGGAAATTAAGCATAGAATTGCTACACAGGAATTTTTTTACGTATCAAGTAAAAGATTCCTTCATTTTGTTTGTCCAGCAGACATTTTTTCAGCCAACTATCCCTTTTTCCACCCCACCTTCTGTATGTCTGGTGAACATTAATAAGACAGCAGCCAATTCAGCAAAGTAATGAAATTTCTGGAACATCCTGCCTGCCTTAAAATCAATTAGGTTTGCTTTATTGCTTGGATAGGAACAGATTTCTGAACAAACAGATGAACCTTCCTCTTTTGCCCCCTTCTAGAAGCCAGTGTTCTGGTTTTGGTTTCCTCCAGGACAGAAGTAACGCCACTGGGGGAAGGCAGAAGGAGGTTTCCAGTCTGCATTTAAATTCATTATGCCACCAAAACCCACAAGCATGGACTACAGTGTAGGAGTCTTTTAACTGCTGAGGTGGGACTGAGCTGCACGACTTCCACAGTGGCACGGTGGCCTAAGAGCTTGGGAGAATGCAGGGAAAAGTTAATTGTTTCGCACAAATGGGTTCATGAAGGGAATTTGCTATTATCTTCATGGATACTGATACTTGGTTCTCCCTAAGCACTCTTGTAAGTAGTTAACCGTGACATTTGTTTTCCTGAAATCCATACATAAATGTGCAGACCCTTTGAGTTTGGGCCAAAACCAACGGGGCTGCACTAGAAACTGTCAGACTCCTCAGTTACCCCTATATGTATAATTATCCTTCTTTCCTGAACTGGAGTTAGCAGGCTCCAAGGTTACTGTTTTCATGTGTGCTCAGCTGTCTTTGGGGGACAGCATGGTAGGATTTAATATGTTGACATGCTATATTTAACGTTTTATTCTTGTCTGTTGGAGTCAGGGTGCTGGATTAAGTGAGACACTGGCCAGATCTGATATGGCAACTTCCATGGGCCTGGTTTATTTTATAGTTTTCAGGGGATTTGTGAGACTCATAGTATTGTGTTAATGCCTGTAACGTGTTTTGAAATTCTCAGATGGAAAGTGCACATAGAAGTGTTATTTTATAACAAATCAGTGTTTTCCTGTGATATTTTCAAGAAAAAGCATTTAGAATTGAGGTATGGGCTGGAGCTTTCAAGCCGTGCCAGGTGAGGTGGTGTGCAGCAATTTTCCTGCTTCAGGTAAAGTGTTTCAAATGCATAAGTATATGGTGACTCATTCTTTAAAAAAAAAAAAACAAAACCCCTTCTCTCATTCAGACTAATGCCAGACATAACTTTTGTTGTGTCCTTGGTTACAGACCAGCTGTTTTGTCTTGCTCTGCTTACTATCATATGAATAAGCCCTGAATAAGCATTCCAAAATTGCGATGGTGAAGTAATCATGGTACTCGCTGGCGTGGGGAAGGGCTGGGAGAGAGCTGAGGGGAGTGGGCATGAAGTTTTACATTTATGTGACTTGCTAAGACAGATACGGTTCTTTACCTTAAATTTGTTCTAATTTTAGTGAAGCAGTTCTTTCAAATTGTACAATGTTTGGCTGTAACTCTACCAGTCATTGAGAAAATATATTAAAAATAGAAATAATGTAACTTGTGGCAGTCATGATGGTTTCAGAGCGTAAGTGGGACCAGATTTATCCCTCCCTGTAAAACATTGAAGGTAGTTGTTATGTGGACTCTGTAGCTGTTGGATAGCTGTCCGGTTTTAAAGATAACACCGAGTGAGGTTTTTATCCATAAAAAAGGGAAGCAAATAAACCACAGAAAATAAAACAATTTCAAACAAAGCAAGTAGGCTGTGGAGAAGAAACATACACCAAGTACTGCTATCTGGGGTTGACACTTTCTAAATTTTGCCTTAACAATCTGGAGGATAGCAAGTACAGTAATGAAGTTTGGAAATGGCATCCAACTTTTGTGTGTCAAAACATAATGGAATATTGTAGCCTCATACTATAAAGGGTTCTAATTACTTTGGTGAGATGGTAATATTTGCTGGGGAGAAGAAGAGGCAATGAAATGTAATCAGACAGAACATGTACTGAAATCACTCTGAGATGGAAGGAATAAGGTCTAATACAAATAAAATACAAACAGCATTGGTGTGTTTTCTTCTATTAACTTTGTAGCAGTTATAGCTATCTACTAAAGCAAATGGAGAAGAAAAAAATGCAATGAAAAAAAGATATTTTTGATAGTCTTAAACATAGTTTTAGAGTCAGATGAGGAGGATGGAGATGGCCACTAGTGTTGAGAAATGCAGACAGAAAGCTTTTCACCTACTTCAGTGGGAGCAGAGGAGATGCTAGTTCAGTCTTTGACATGGTGGGGGAAGAAAGAGCCCATAGAGAACTGGGCAGTGAAATCAGTGTTTGGCCAAAGGAGGTGACTGAGGATGTGTGAAGGTTGCCCATTGTTATATGTGAGGCAAGAAGTATTGCTCTTTAAGTTGTCTTCTGCTGAGATAGAATCTGGGGAGACTCAGAAATAGAAGTCCCAGTACCCTGAACATGTACAAAAGAATGTGGGTTTTTAGCAGAATTATTAAGACAAATGAAGTGCCGTTCAGCAGCTGCAATCCATGTCGGGAAAACCTATCTCTGTATGCTACGTGAATCATGTGCATTGCACAGTAATGCAGATTATGTACATAGTACAATACTTTTTTTTTCAAGTGTTTATATGTGAGAAAATCTGCAGATGGCAGTGGATAATGAAGTCCAGTAAGCAGTGATAGAAAAGGGATGTGGCTATTGAGTTGTTTTAAAATGGAAGTGGTGTAAAGTGTGTATCTGTTCTAAGCCATCTTATTATATAATGTGCTTATCGTATGGAAAATCAGCTCTGTGAAAACACAAAGACAGATTTTTTTTTTTTTAATTTTTAAGATAAGAATGATGGTATGGAGTCAGGCAAAGGATAGGAAATTTTGCAGGAAAGTAGATTTTTTTCAGGTGAGATTAATTTTTTATGGTTCTTCATTATGGAGTATGCTGCTTTTGAAGAAATAGCTGTGGAAAGACTGCAGGAGCACATTTGAACTCTGCAAACCTTTCCATTTAAAGAAATGTTTTTTTTTCTAGGATACACAGTTTATTTCAGACACTTCTGTCTCACCTCTGCTATCGTTTGAATATTTTGAATAAAGACACAATGGAAGGTTGTTTTGGCCTCAAATTTCCATGCATGTGTACAAACCACATCCTTTAAAATACATAAATAAGAAACTTACGGGTTTTTTCTGATTAAAAAGGCTCTAGACTGATAACCCTTATGACAGAAATCTTTTGCTTATCCGTAGATCATATACAAGCATAAGCAGCAATATGAACTTGAGTTGCATGTGAACAGGATGAAACTGGACACAATGCACAACTGTAGCATAAACAGATGATTATCGACACAGTATGATACTGACTTAATCCAGCAAAAATGAAAGGATGCCATAAAAATAGAGAATGTTCATTAACAAGTATTTGGAGTCCAAACATCACTAGGTCGGTCACTTTCCTGACTTGTGTGTTTGTTCATGTCTCTTTTTGCAGTAAGCTTCCTTCTTAATGGACTTGTGGGGGATGGTCATACAATATAAACATCACCGTAGCCCTGTCTACGTTAAATGGGACTGGATTTATGGCCCTCTCCTCTTAAAAAGACAGTTTTATATAGAGACAAATCTTTCCATCGTTCTTGAACAAGAACTCATTTACTCAGGTGCTTATATAACACCATTTGTTATCTAAGAATCTAAATAGAAATGAAAGGACCCTAGATAAAATGGAAAAGAACAGACTAAAACCTTTAAATAGTTCATCTTTTTCTCTGTCCTTTTTTTTAATAAGCATTGCAAATTTTCTTAATGAAGTTTATTCTAATGTCAGATTCACAAAATATAGCAGCAGCTGTGCAAACTTCAAGCTCATAGATCTGTAGTTCAAAGCATCCTAAACAGAGAAGTAGGAACATCTCTGAGGCAGGGAGGCAAACTCGGTCATTAAGTTATACTGAGTCTTCCTACCCAGGCTGGTGGCAGAGGTGGGTACTTTCTGGTAGATATCTTTGACTGATAGGCCAGTCAGCTCTCAGAGGAGACTCCTCTTTGGTTGCTGCTAACCTACGCCGGTTATGAGTTAATCATCTCATAGTATGTTGTATTTTCGAATTACTGTGCAAGCATTTGCTGACTGATCTCTGCAATGCCCATGCCGGGTGCTCATAACCAAGGAAACTGAGTCATAAATAAATAACTGGCAAGAGTAAATCCTTTGCAGCTGGGAGCAGAGCTGGAATCTCTTCACTGCCACTTATGTGCTACTAAGCTTGATCTTGCTCAATCTTTACTGCTTCTGTTTCAGGCACTTAGGAATTCTTTGTACCTCCTTGTAATATGTGGTTCCTCAGCTGTGAAGGTACTCCTCCTGCTTACCTCTCCAATTTTCTCTGTAGATTAACTCACCTGCTGAACTGGTTTTAACTGTGATCACTGGCTTCTCTCCTGAATCTCTCTCCTTAGCATGCTGTAAACTTTCCTTCATCAATGTTCGCCATTAATAAAAGGTTAATGAAACTGAGACGGTAGCTTGAGCTTTATGGCAAAACCCTCTCTCTGCTTCCTTGTTTCCAGTTTCTGTTGATACCATAACTGATTTTTCTAAGCCTCAGCTCTAGGAGTCACCTTGCATTCCTTTGTCTTTCCTCTTTGCACACATCAAAACTGTTCCAACTTGCAAGTTCCCAACAAAGCGAGTAGGTAGCACTTAAATTTTTAGACAATTAAAATGCTTGTCCAGACTCTTATCTTCCATATTGGTTAATGCAACATCTTCATTTCTAGTATTATCAACCCCATTTTTCTTTTTTCCTCTTCAAAACATACCACAGAAAATAGAATTGTTACCTTGGTGAAACCTACTTAGTCACAGTGAAATTATTGTTTCAATTTTTACATATTTTCTCAGTTCCATAACTGGGAAAATGGCCTTTTCCCTTGGTCTAATTGATAATTGTGCACCTTCATGCTAATCAGATGCAAATTCTCAGAAATCGGGGCTATGTCTCCTCTTCTTTATTGGGAGCCACTTAAAGGTCAGGATAGGAGGGGTAAGATTACTATAACAAAATCTGTTCTGAATATAAACAGAGAACTTCAGTCTGTGACGCTGTTAATCCAACGCCCTTTACAAACACTGTATTTACAGTTCACAAAAACAGCATAAAAATGGGAGAGAGAAAGAACCAGATATGACTTTCAGGCTCTGGTCTGAATTGTCTGAAGAATGCTTTGTAAGCTTAAGCCCCTTTGCAGAGAGGGAATGAACGCAAATTCCCATCCTGTTTATTCAGAATCACTTTTCTGATTTTGATTGGACTTCAGTGTGAGTTTTCCCCTCAAAACAGAGTGGAATTAACCTAGGGCGGATTCTCTCATGAGTACCTGAAGTGTCATTGCTCCTAACATCAGAGTGGCAATGACCAAAGTTGTTTATCCTTGGAATGCCTTGGCAAATCCCCCTGCCTCCTGTCTTCTACCAGATCCTCTTTTTTTTTCCCCCTCTCTTTTTTTTCTTTTTTTTTTCTTTTTTTTTCCCCCCTTTTTTTTTGTAATTTAAAACAAGCAAACTAAAATGTCTAACTCAAATTTAAGTGTTTATTATTCAGAAAAGTTCTGCTAAGTCTGCCTTGGAACATAGTATACTTAAAGCTTAGAGGCATTCTTAATAGTGAAAAAGATCAGAATATCATTGTGAAGGAACTGGACAACCTTAAGCAGTGAAAATATAGTGGAATATAAGATTGATAATAGAAATAATCTGTAAAATAATATTGGGCATCACAAATGAGTTTCTGCTTTACATGAGGAGCATACAAGCTTGAAGTGAAGCTAATACTGGAGTGGCTTAGTTTACCACAGAAAAACTAATTCAACAGTGTATTGCAATCATGAAAAGGGTCTGCCCTAGAATAGATCAGCCAAGGTATTTTCAAAGGAAAGAGAAAAGTGTTTGTACCATTGTGGAAAGGCACTGACGACATTTCTGGAATACTGTATATGGCCTGGTCATTTGTGTTCAAGCTACTTTCTTCATTCTTCTCTTTCTACTTACTTTCTTCCCAGGTAAGGTCTGTGCTAGATAGAATATATTTCTTGACATAGCAACAAGTTTGAGCTGTCACCGGTAAACAAATAAATCTCAGATAAAGTTTTAAAACCAGACAAACTTCGACTTCAGTGGGCAAAATACATTGCATCTTCTGTGAAAAGGTAGTGATCAGACATGATCCCCATGTTCAGGCATTACAAATTTTATGATGCTCTAAACGTATTAAGGGAGAATCATTCAGGAGTTTGTATATCTAGGATATTGTACTTTGAACTTGAATTTTTGCTTTGTTTTATGAATCTTAACATCATTGAATTGTTCTAGATTGACAACACAGGCGAATGACAGCCAGTGAGTGGTGTTCAAAATCTGCTGTTCAGAAAAGTGCGTTTTCTTCGGTTCAGCCTTATCAGTAGGATAATCCTGAGTAGGATCAATTAATTTAGAGGGGTTTGCTCTACGTAGACTTTTTGATCTTTGATCTCTGTAATTCTTGTCTGTGGTATCAGTGCCCTTAGCTGTGATCTAAAAACAGGCTGAAAAAGAAGAAACCCTCTTAACTGCTTAGAAACTAAATACAGACTACTGACCCACTTTAAAGAATAAAAACAATTTTGACATACCGCTGCCTGAGATGGACTGCACCTTAAAATGGAGGGGTTTTTGATGGTCTCCAATGTTGTGACCTGTTGGGGGCTGCCTGGCTAACTTTATCACGTCTACCCATCATATTGCGTCAAGAAGATAATAAAATATATAATTTTCACAATATTACCTTCCCCTGGACTGATTGTTGTAACTGTTGGAAAAATATGATGGGCGTTTTAGGACATCTGCTCAATCAGGAATGGAAAGGATGTGTCCAGGAGATGGTAGTGTATTATACCCACATTGTGGAAACATTGGAAGATACTTGTGACTAAAAGGTAAAAGGCAAAATAAATAGCTACCTGAGCCATTCTGCTTCCAGCTCTCACGTAGTACTTATGCTATACTTTGATTAAGTAAATTCCTCAATACATGTTGAAGTTCAGTATTTCTGACAGGCTTGTGATTGATGGGTAACTTCAACTTAGACAGATGTACTCTTCGCTGGGTAAAAAACCGGCTGGACGGCCGGGCCCAGAGAGTTGTGGTGAAGGGAGTTAAATCCAGTTGGCAGCCGGTCACGAGCGGTGTTCCCCAGGGCTCAGTTTTGGGGCCGGTCTTGTTCAATATCTTTATCAATGATCTGGATGAGGGGATCGAGTGCTCCCTCAGTAAGTTTGCAGACGACACCAAGTTGGGCGGGAGCGTTGATCTGCTGGAGGGTAGGAAGGTTCTGCAGAGGGACCTGGACAGGTTGGATCGATGGGCCGAGGCCAACTGTATGAGGTTCAACAAGGCCAAGTGCGGGTTCCTGCACTTGGGTCACAACAACCCCAGGCAACGCCACAGGCTTGGGGAAGAGTGGCTGGAAAGCTGCCCGGAGGAAAAGGACCTGGGGGTGCTGGTTGACAGCCGGCTGAACATGAGCCAGCAGTGTGCCCAGGTGGCCAAGAAGGCCAACGGCATCCTGGCCTGTATCAGAAATAGTGTGGCCAGCAGGAGTAGGGAGGTGATCGTGCCCCTGTACTCGGCACTGGTGAGGCCGCACCTCGAATACTGTGTTCAGTTTTGGGCCCCGCACTACAAGAAGGACATGGAGGTGCTGGAGCGTGTCCAGAGGAGGGCAACGAAGCTGGTGAAGGGCCTGGAGCACAAGTCGTATGAGGAGCGGCTGAGGGAACTGGGGTTGTTTAGTCTGGAGAAGAGGAGGCTGAGGGGAGACCTCATCGCGCTCTATGACTACCTGGAAGGAGGTTGTAGCGAGGTGGGTGTTGGTCTCTTCTCCCAAGTAACTAGCGATAGGACGAGAGGAAATGGCCTCAAGTTGCGCCAAGGAAGGTTTAGATTGGACATTAGGAGAAATTTCTTTACTGAAAGAGTGGTCAGACCTTGGAACAGGCTGCCCAGGGAAGTGGTTGGGTCACCAACCCTGGAAGTATTTAAAAGACGTGTAGAGGAGGTGCTTAGGGACATGGTTTAGTGGGCGTGGTGGTGTTGGGTTGACGGTTGGACTCGATGGTCTTAGAGGTCTTTTCCAACCTTAAGGATTCTAGGATTCTATGAACTTTTCAGATACTGGTAGGAAGTAGTGTAAAGTGCCGCTGCGTTAATGAACGGCTTCTTCCTTGAGTATTCATATTGTAGCAACACTAAATTGGAAATAACTAACCAGGTCACTTGTCAATAAATGCCCCTGTCTCATCAAAAAAAGTGACAGAGCTAGGTTGCAATGTAGCGCATGAGGCGCTACTGAGGTTGTTCTCCAATGGAAAGAGCTCATTTGATTTATCTTGGGTTTGCAAGGCCCTTTCACGTTTGCGTCACAGTGATGGTTCATGGTCTCTCTTACCAGTCATTTCCTACAAGTAAGTCCTGAGTCTCTGGCAGAAGTTCTTGCACTAGTCCTGAGTATACAATCAATCTTGGATTTTTCTGCCATTTGACTTAATTTGGCTGTGCAGATGTCTCTGCAATTCAGGGTGTTTACATGCTCCACAGCACTGAACTGGAAGCTATGGAGTTTAGGTTGCAAAGACACCTGAGTTGGCCTTGTACAGAGCTGACAGTGGTCCAGGAGGTTTGGCTTAAGAGTCTGAGCCAATAAAGCCTTATCAGGCCTGAGCCAGCACTACCGTTTTACTCAGCAAATTGATGCTTCTGGTCCAAATTGTGTGTTCTTCACTGTATGTCAGTGAAGTTCTTTCTCTTATTGCCACTATTTATTTCTCTATCTAATAATAACATAAAACTCTGTACCCATAGTCATCTCAAGCTGCAGATAGAAAGTCACCTAATCCCCTCTTAACTTGTGTTGATGTTTCCAGCCGGATGCGGTACATCTCATATCAAAAACAAGAGGAAACTGCTTTTTTCTCCTTTTTTCATACATTTTGTCTTGCTTCTCACTTGTGAGTCTTCATTTGAAATAACTGAGCAGGCTGAAAAGAGAAAATAAAAGTGTAAATTAGCATGAAAAAATTCAAGGAGTTTCTTACCTAAATTAATTGGTATTAAATATAGAAAAAAAAGCCAAACAACTTCCTGTAAGAAATGTAATAAAGGTTGCCATTTGGGCGCTGTTGCAGGAAAGAAAAGGTTGAGAGATCTTTTTCATAAATTTTTTTTCCTACAGTTGTGCATTTTCTTTGCTATGGCTACATTTTTGTCCTTTGAACATAACAAAATAACTTTTCAAAAGTTCACACGTAATTAAGATCCCTAATGCACATAGACCAATCTGAATTTCTTAAGCATAATCCCCATGCAAGAGAAAATCTAAGAGCCATAAATGCTACTCCCAGTAATTTTGTGAAAAGAATTACCATTATGTCTGATTTTGCTTCTGTTTCTTCTCCAACATAAAAAGGTTTATTAATCTGCTGATTGTTATTTGGGGCATGTTGTCGTAAAAAAATTCAGATCTGATGGGTTATAAAGCAATGTTTCGGGTCCTAAAGGGCTGTCCAGCCTTTAGTGCATCTATGCCATGCATTGGAGCAAGCATGTTTGCCTTTAACTGGTGGGGATTAGTGAGGATCTAGAAATGTAAATTAAGTTTCCTGAAACATTTCATGTTTGTTAGGGAAAAGTTTTTCTAAGACTCTCTTATTTAACAGTTGTACATTCAGCAATACAGCTGATGTTTATAAGGTCATTATGCCTTCTTTGAACACATTGTATTCCACTTCCTTGGTAAAATCTCTGTCAATAATGTTCTTGCTGGAGAAAATCTGAGTTTTGTAGAAAGATTGAAATTAAATTAAATTTATCACCTTTTCTCAACACCCGTAAAGCATGACAGTACTCCAAAAGCACATGCATTGCATCTGTATGTATTAGCTCACAGATCTGTTAGCATTTTTTCTTCTTGTCCTTGTTATGTGATGCCTAGTGGACTCTAAAATATACTCTACTGAAGCTTTACATAAGATAATATTGCTCTCTCGCTGGTGAATTTAGCAGTGTTGTGTTAGCTTGTCTCAAGGGACTTTACTTTTAGGAACAGAACAAAGTGAACACACAAAAAAGTTGGAAAGGGTTTTTGTTTGTTTCATGTCAAAAGCATTTTGCAGCCAATAGTGTGGGTGAAAAATATTTATGCTGTGGTCTAGGACTTGGTTGAATCCCAATCTTTTTGGTCCAAGTCTGCAAATTTAGGATTATGCCTTTACATCAAGGAAGTATGAAGGACACTGTTGTTTTTACTGATGTCCAAAAACAGTGAACGCAGGATGGGGACAGCACACTTGTGATGCTTTTTACAATGTATTAATCTTCTTTCAATTTATAAACAATCATGTTGAGCTTTTTCATCATTTAGAAAGCCAAAAGAAAATGAAAAAAGGAATGAGTATTGGCTAAATAAAGATTTGAGACACGTTAGAAACAGGCATCGGGGTTGAATTTGCAGCGGATACTTAATTTTTATCTCTAGAAGATAAATATGTTGCTAAAACTGTCATAAAGAAGGTTCATAGAGATCTGAAGAAATAATAAAAGTAATAAATCATGATGGCAATGCATATGCTAATTACATACTTAAGAATGTATATTCCTTATGTTGCACTGGTGAATTACATCGAGCTGATCTATTCCATGCAGTGATGAGGGCTGGATGCTGTTTGGATCCCTACCTCTGCAGACGTGTGGGCAGAGGAGCCAGCAGCATCTCTCTGAGCATGTGGTTGTGTGGAGGAGAAAGCGCGCAGCTGCTGGGCTTCCGTGCTGTCTTCCCTGCTGGTCCCGTCTCTTCCAGGCCAGTCTGGCATGCTGGGTGGAAGCAGCCGTGTATTCTGAGAAGAACTGCTCTGGTGCTATTGTACTGGTACTCCCTTAGGAGTCCTTCCCGATTCGGGACGCATGATCCTGGGGATAAGGCAGTGTTCCAGTATGTGTCGTAAATAAGAACTGTATCCTTCAGCCCTTTTCTTATTTCCAGAATCAAAGTCAAACGGAACAGTATGGAAGGCTCTGAAAGCTACATAAACTTTATTTTCTGTTCTTCTCAGTACCAGTGTGCCATAAGTCTGATGAGTGACCACAAGCTGCCACATAGGAGAATTCCCCTAGGAGGCTGTGTTTATGCTACCCAACTACTTTATCCAGCCACAGCACCATCCCCGGATCCCTTTTCTCGGCACTGTTTCATTGTGGTAACCAGGACATGCTGGCTGGCTGGCCGCTTTCCTGCTTAGTAAAAGCTACAAGCATTTTCTCCTGAATTACCCTTCACATTGGACAATTACCAGGGCTTTGGGCCTCAAAAGTATTATAGCATAGGAAATCATCATGGCCAAGCTCTTGTGAAGTTTCCTGGCCTCTAGAGGACTCTCCACTGGGAAAATTAGGAGAGACTCGGAAACAGAAAAGACAACAAAATTCAGTTTACGAAGTAGGGAATAAGGCACGTGGCAGGGAGACAGAAGGCGCTTCTGGGAAGAGGAATTTCACAGAGTCTGGTGTTTCATGAGCAGAAGGGAGCCATCTAGCCCTGCATACCCCATATTTCACGCTGGGGAACTTGCAGCAGAAGTCTGGCTTAAGTGGAAGTATACTGGGGGCAGCCTGTTTTTGTGCCGTTCCCTGGCCAGGTTGTTGCAGTTCAGACACAATTTGGATAAACATCTGGGATTGCATTTTCTTTTCCAATTAAAACTTGAAATCGCCCAATGTTTGCCTGGGCAGTGCAGTTCCCTGCCACTGAAGTTATTGTTAAGTTAAGTACATCAGGCAGGAAAAGGCACTCTGGGTTAGAGGGTTCAGGGGTCTGCTCGCAGTCTGGGAGAGGACAGCTGAACAAAAGAACCATTTTGTTAGATTTGGTCTATTGCATTCGGGACAGTTGTTGCTCTGGAGCACATCAGGGCAGTTAGTTCACCTTGGAAAGTTTTGCTTTTGTTGTCTGTGATTGTCTTTGATACTCATTTGAGGTTTTGATGGTTTCCTTCCATTGAAGTTATGTTTACTCAGTCCAAGGATATTCAGAGCTCCTCATTATAGTGCCTGAAGCTAAAACCATGTCCGAATGGCAGTACATATTACATGCTGAGCTCTCTCACTTGAAATCCAATGTTTGGCACCCCGCGAGGACTGGAACAATTTGCAGACTGGTCATCTGTTGCTAGCAATTGCCTAGATAGGCACAGCCAAAACACGTGTCTTTGTTGTGGTTTTATGAGAGAGGAAGGAATTGACCCTACTGAATATTTGAGAAAACAGATAGCAGAGCTGTTGCTTATTGATCCTTCTGCTGTACCCTCTGGGTAGGGGAAAGCAGAGTATCTCTGGAGCTGTGCCTACCTGGCAGAAAACTAATACAGTGAAGCTGCTACAGATGTCTACCTCCGTGCCTGATTTTGGACTGAAGGAAAGGAATGCTACATGATTTTCATATAATTGCTCAATGAAACAGTGGCAAAGTTAGGAAGAAAACTCATGAATCCTGATTCCCTAGTCCTGGCATTATGCACTATGAAAAAGTCCTTTATATATGTATTGCTCTTTAGAAGCAAGATCTGAAGCTAGCCAGGTATAGCAGGGCTTGAGATTCGGAGAGTGTCCTCTTTCCTGGACTTGTCCACTCCCCTGTTTCTCCTCTATTCTTAAAAGATGCTTGGTTTTCATTTCTGTCTTCTCTCTCTCTTCTCTTCTTTTGTTTGTTTTCCTTCCATTTCTTTCCTTTGCAAGTATTGAATGTCTCCTCTGGGAGTAAGCCTAGCCGCATGTGCGTGCAATGATGGTTTATTTTTATTGGAGTCATTGCCTGTGACTGTTATTCATTACTATAGGAAGAACTGCACCAACAAACTGCTCCGAGAGCTTTTTTTTTCTGTTGTAAAAAGTCCTGTTTTATCCATAGCCATTGAGAGTCTCTACTGCCGTCATTAAGACATTGAGAATTTGGAGCTCATACACTGTTACTGCCTCCTGAATGTCCTGTTGTGTCTGGTGTTGCAAAGCAGAATCTCAGCTTCTCTCAGCTTCCTTATATATTGTCTCTTTAGGTCAGCTTTTCAGCCATCTGTCCACCTCACTGCTACCTAAGCAACTCAACTGGCCTCTGCCTGGGGAAGAATTTGTGGTTGCAGAAAGCTAGTGCAGTCACTGACTACTGTTATGGCCTCTTATGATAATAAAGGGTACAGCCAGAACGCCACCAAACAAGGCCTGCCTGGGATGAAATGGCTGATTCAGAAAAGGCAAGTCAAAAGTAGTATAAAATGCTTTTATCTTGCTTGCACTTCTAGTCCTGACACTGGATAAGTAATCAGCAGCCCTATTTCCTTACTTTTATTCTCAAGTTATCACATATTTCTGTGTCACCGTGGGCAAGACCACCATCTCCCATCTTTATGGTCATGTAAGGAATTCCTGGTACTTCTTTAAGATGAATCTGTAGCATAAATAATGAAATTATTGGTAATTAAATTAGGAACATATGCTTAGCATAAATGTAAGTCAGAGCTTAGAGATAATAATAATTTCACATAAGAATAATTAAATAAATCCTAATTAAAATAATAATTTTAATTTCACATAAGAAATACAGTGATGTAAAATCAATGAATATTAATTAACCACTTCTGAGGTCAGGGTGGAGCACAGTGAGGAAAGGTGAGTGATCTGCCTAGGCTTACCCAAAAGAACATAGGACCTTACTCTAAAAGTTAATGCTAGGATAAAACAAACAGCAAGAAATGATTTATCTGAAATTTGGCTAATATCACATAAGTTCATGATTTCTAGAGATTTGTTTTAAATGTTTCAGAATCTCTGCTTCCCACTAGCACTGACTCTTAAAGGAAATCTGTCAGAATTTGGCTGAGAAGGTTTGATCTCTTTGATATTAGTTTACATTTGTTAATATAAGATGCTGATATTTCAGGATTGAGATTTCTTTGAATTCTTTATCCCATGCTGAAGGCTTTCCTTTCACTAATATTCTTACTCAAATCAGTGTCCACTGTTGCTGTTTCCCCTGCGAAACTGCCTTAAATGCATCTGCATTTCTCCCTCCCTCCCTTTTTCTTAAGATGAGAGACGGACTTCTTGGCTTTGCAGTCTTAGCAATGTTTTTTAATATGGAATTTGTATGCATTGCACTAAAAGAAAATAAACAGATGTGCTGCTACATTTTGGGGGGTGAGACAACAGCAGGATGGTCAGCTGCCTTTTGAGTCTGTTCATTTTGTTGTTGTTTCCAGATGTGTGCTAATGGACATTTTTAGGATGTACACACAAACTCTGCTTGCCTACTTTTCTGCACTAATTAGTTTGGATTTATGGAATGCCTCTCATAAACTGTCTCTAGCTACCATTGTTGCTTTTCTATAAAGCAGTAGAAAGGAAACTCATTCCTAAACAGTTTCCTCTGGACAGGATTTTCTTGTGGGGGAAGGAGAGATACAATCCATTTAAATTGCTCTATAAAGAGTTTTATTGAGTTGTGGCCCATTAACCTGGCCTTGATGAAAATCTTTTCAAACAACTGGACTTCAGGGAACCACATCTCTCAGATGCTGTGCGTGGCACAAATGAAATGATAGTTTCCTAAGAAATCATTTTAATTCAAATTGTGATTTAATTTTTTTTTTTTTACGTGTACAAAAGTGGTAGGGACTCCACATCTACTCCCAGTACTGGGGCATGTTTGTAGCCCCATGTCTCATTGTTTGCTCTCTAGTGCTCAAGACATCTTAAGCTTTCCCTGTGTCAATCCACCAAGTTTGTTTTTACCAGGGAGAATATATGTGTGGGGTCTAGATGATTAGGAAGGCTGAAGGATGACTGCATATATCTCTCTTCCCTCAACCTGTCCGTTTTTCTTCTTTATTCCCAATCATTGCACAGCCTGCCCAGCCTGTAGTCTTTTCTACTGACAACAAGCATACAAGTGCAGACAGTACTGCTGAGGTGCCTGAGCTTTCTTCTGCTTGAAAGGGGAAAATCTGTGCATAGAGAGCTTTTCCTTGCAATGGGATTTGGAGGAAAATACAAAGCAGGGGATAATAATTTCCAGAAGAAAACACAAGTCCCTGAAAAATTCAAACAAACTCTACAGTGATTTGCTTGTGAAGGCAATGTGATTTGATAACGTCTTACTTGGATTTTGGTACTGATATCAGCTATACAATCTTTAGGAATGTATTTAATTTCTGAACTTCAATTTAATGGGGAAATTTTTTCCCCACTCTTGTAAAGCCTTTTTTAAAATCTACAGATTAAGTACCATATACAAGCAAAGTGGTGTTATCCCAAGAATCATTTGCAGTGGGAGATCTGTAAATTGTTTATGGATGTATCCTATGAGCTTAGTAAATGATTGCAGGATACCTAAACTACATTTTTTTTGCCAGAACACTGGAAACCTATTAGGGTCACTTTTTGTTTCTGCAACAAGGAGCAGTTATCTCCCAAGGTAAATCAGAACCTGTTGTGAGACTGAAGCCTCAGAGAGCTCCAAGGTCTAACGAGCACTAGTGTTTGGTGAGGCTTGGCAGAAAACACAACCATTTTTTCTCCTACCTTATAAAAAGTCATCCCATTGCCCTGAAGGATACTTCTACGTGAAGAGGGAGCAGGGAGCAACTGGTATGCTGCTGTGTGAAGCCTTGATGCCACTGTGGCGTTACTGCCTGTTAGGGAGCTCCTGGTTCTCTCCTAGCACCTTTCTGGTGGGCTGGAGGCAGCGTGACCTGTGGGACTGGGAGTGAGAGCTGACCCTGCGAACTGGGTCGCAGCTCCTGCTCAAAAGTAAATGATCTGCAGAATAAGGGCTGCTGCTTTCATTTCTAGAATATATAAAATTCCTGCACATAGGGCCCAAGAAGAACCAGAAGGGAGGGCAGAAAAAACAGTCATGAGGTCTGCTGGGATATCTGATGCAAAATCAACTTTGTTGTTTTCCTTGCTGGCTTTTTCCTGGGCTCTGTTGCAGCTGAAAAAACAACCCTTCTAATCTACAATAAGAAGGGAAATTCTGGCATGAAGGTTGTCCACCCAGACATTTGGCACAATTAGGGGAAAGATTTGTTTAGCTTAGCACTGATTTTATTAGTACGTCAGTCTAACTGAACCTTGAGTGATAATCCTTTCCCTGTTGTGTGACACTATCGACGTGTAGGTTTCCTTCTCAATTCTCAGCTACTCTCTTCCAAGCTAACGTGGTGTAACTGGAGAGTTCTGAAATGCACCAACTATTAGCAACGATTGTTTACTACAATAGGACAACAATAAGAATTAGCAAAAAATCCCAGCAAGCCAGCATTGTTTCAGTAAGGGCAGTGAGTGTAGTGAGAGCCAGACTTCTTTCAGAGATCTCACGTATTTGGTAATTCCTCAGTAGATCTGAATTCCAAAATAGGTATTGGCTGTAAATGTGGTTTTGTTATTCCTTCGGTTCTTAGTGCATGTACACGTATTTTGTCAGTACATAAGATGAGATAAGGTAAATCTAGCAGAAGAGGAAATCTAAGGAAAAAATTAACACAGAACAAAATAAAAAGAGAAGAATCTGTTCACTGATAAGAAGAAGTTGACATACTTTAAAAGACGCTTCAAATGGTTTCACTCGTGTTCCTCAGCCGTTGCTAAGAACCAATTTCTTGTAATAGCCTCAGTGAAAAAAATGGGGAAGAAACTGGATGTCTTTCCAGTCTAAAGACTGTATTAAATGTATTAAATGTTAATACAGCTGATTTCGTCAAATATTTCATTGAAATATCTTAGTCCATTACTTTTGTTAAAATCATTAGTTTTCCATTATGAAATCATTTTTTTTAACCATGTGAACACTCATAGCTCAGTCAAAACCATCTTCTTATTTCAGCACTTGATGGTTTATCATCCTGGCATTTTGATAACTAATTTGATATAAGACTCTGTCTCCTTCATCTTCTTTACTTTTTTTTGGCAGGCCACTGCCTTGATTTTTGTTATCAGACTACTTCTGAAAGTCCATCCAATACACTTTCCAATTCATCAGTTTCTTTGCTATTGACAGGGGATGTTGTCCCAATAATTAGTATTTTCTGCTGGGCTTCTGCAATCAATTTATGTGATTCATCTCTTCCATAAAGCTTATAAACAATAAACTGTATTAATAAAAATGCTTTCCCTAATTAAAAAACAAACTTTAATGTACAATTTTTCTGCTGTCATCATCAATTCTCTCTAAGCCTTTTGTTTCTCAACTGCTTTGCCTGTCTCCCATTTATCTTCCTTTATCTAATCTAATGGCATCTATCCAGTTTCTATTCACTTTTCATCAAGGTGATATATTTCCTCTTCCATAGTACCTTTGTGTTCTTAACGTGCCTCATGGCAGAAATCATTTTTCAGTTGTTTAATATTTATTCTACATTGTTGTCAATTAATAAATAATTATTACAAACCTCCTGACAGGGAAATGTGATGCTAGAAAGGAAAGGAAGGAAACTAAGATTTGACCATTTTGTAAAGTTAGGACTTCGCAAAATTTAAAATAGCTTCAATTTTTACTTCTCTCATCCATCTCTATCATTTGCACTTTAGTAGGACAGCAGCATAAGAATAACTGCGTCTGGATTTTAAATTCCATTCCAGAAACTCGTGGATAGCTCATGGATAGCATTCCAGAAGCATTATGGATAGAATGAATTAGAAAGACTCAGTACCATTTTATCATTCTTCTATGTCTATTTTCTATTAATTTCACCATTTAAAAAATAATTTTTGTAATCTGAAAGCCTGTTAACTTCTTTAGACTATTATTTACCATTACTGTTTACTCATCTCAAAATGTGTACTCCTTTTGGTGCAACTTTGACTGCACTGAAGTGTCAATAGGAAGAAATTTCTGGTGAGGCCTGGATTTCATCTTGATTCCTTGATTTTGGTAATCCTTGATTTATACTTCCACTTCTTGGCCTCCAAAACATCATTTTCTTTTCTTGATCTGTATTTCCTTCTGTGTTTTCTAAGGTCCCTGGGTATGCATAAGAACCTACTCTGTGTTGGCTATTCCATCCACAGGATGGTTTGCAGTGACATTTACAGTTTTTTCTCTTTGGTTGAAACACAAATCTAAATACATATTTACTTTTTTTCAATTAATGTAGAGTTTGGTGTTATAAAAAAGAATTCTGTATACTCTATCTGGTTGTGAAGTATGCAATCATACTTTAAAGGTTATTTTTCTCTGTAAGCAAACATTCAAAATAGAGCAATACCTTTGAATATTATGAGCTGTTCCCATTTCACTAAAAAGGAAGCTAATTCTGAGCCTCAGATGTAACTGCAGCAGCAGCCTTTCAGAGGGGCCCTGTGATGTGCTGCTGAAAGGATGTGATTTATTGTATTTTTTCATTGCTATACTTAGTTATAAACATACTGTAACTGCATAAAAATGCAGTAACAGAATGTACATAGGGCTATTTGAATGTCTATCCATTTGCACGTACAACTGTTCCTGGTGCACATGCACATATAGGTTAGTGTTTACGTGCATAGTACTGCACAGAATGCCAAAAATTTGACCTTAGACATCAGATTTGTAACTGTTTCACTTTGGGCCTTTCCGATTAAACATCCAGCTGTTGTGGGAGACTCTGTAGCTGAGCGTTTGCACAGTTTTTCCACCCCATCCCCTCTCTCATGTTCCCAGAGCTGAGGGAGCCTGTGAAGCACCAGGAGGCACTCTGCTCTCCTCCGGGCAGGTCCCCCTCCTGCCACGCCAGTGCGAAGTGCTGGCTCTGGGGATAACGACCGGCAAGGGAATTCGGGTTTTGTCAAGGTACATCACGGACATGGGATGCGACATGCCCCTCCTTTCTCCAGAAGTTCATTCCAGAGAGAACGGTAATTAAGATGGAAGAGGGGAAAGTGCTAGCACAGCAGTTTTCCTACTTGGAGTAGTTCACAAAGGTTGTATCGCATCCTGAGGTGGTTTTGCCAGCTTCATATGACTGAAAGGAAAACATTGACATTTGGACTGGTCTGATGTTCTCCGGCTGTATTTGCGGTCTTACCGTGCTGCCTTTATTTTTTACTGTCTGAAGAAGAAGGGAGACTACGTTTGGTTTAAATTCTGAAAACCATAAAAATTAGCTAGCTGTGGGTAATAATGGTTAGATTTGAAGAACCAGATATGAGGATTTTGTTTCTTCAGCCTCTATCAGAATCAGATGAGGCGTTGCAAGACATCTAAGCATGGTCCTGTCTGCAGACTACGTACAAATACAAATGAAACCTACCTACATAGAGGCACCCTCAGCATTTAAAGTGCTACAGGAAAGTCACACGAACCTTGATTCTGCAGCAGAATTTGCTGCCAAATCCTCTGGTTGCATAAGGACACCGCAGAACTCAAACTTCTGGTGCTTGATATTGTTAATCTTACACTTAAGAATAAATGTCCCAGCCCTGTATATCTATGAAGTGATTCAATACTGTCTGACTTTTTGGTGAAATGTGAGCAGTTTTGGTGAGCATGAACTTGTTTTTCTGTAGTCTCTCTTGGTTTTTATAAAACCTGCTCACTGTTTCCCTGCTGATCGTTAGGCACCACCAACCGAAATTCAAACGCAGTGACCCTTATGAGTGCTTGAATGTTTGGCAGAATTAGGGCATGACCCTTGGAAATAATGGGGTATTTTTTACTCCATTTGAAACCAGCAAGATCTGTTGGTGCCCCATACCTCTAAAAAAAAGATTGTTACTATCTGTAGTTCTAAGAAATCTGTATTTGGATGTATCTGACAGAGGGCTGCCTATCTTGGGCTGTGAGGGTGTAGTGTCTGACAGGGCTTTGGCAATTTAGGCACCGAGGTGCGTGATGGTTCCACAGCACGCTGCTAGGCAGGCCTCACGGGCGGGTTAGGTGAAATCAGGGCATTGAAGGAAAGGAAGGAGCAGGCCTGCTCTGTGTCCTGAGCAGTCACGGCTCGGGCTCTGCGATACTGCTCTGCTTGGAGCAGATCCCTGCAGAGGATCAGCACGAGCTGGGGGGGAGCTGCCTGCCCAAACCGTGCCCTCAGGGGCCGGGAAGGCGGGAAGGCTCTGCCGGGGTGCAGGGCCGCCACTGGGAGGGCTGGTTTCCAGTTCCTGGCCTTTTCTAGCTGTTGAAGAGGTGAGCGGAGAAAGGTGTTTCAGCTTTGTTCAGCAGCTCTGTGCCAGAGGCAGAGCAGCAGCCGCTCTCCGCTTCAGCCCCTGCTGTCAATGTCTTCTGCAGGGCCCAGGTGGGGACCATTAGATCAGTGTTCGTGCTGATCACACTCTGGGCAGAACTTATTAAATTTATCATTAAAATGTCACTTTCATCTAGGTGACAGAATGGGGGTTATTTTGAGGCAAGCTGTGAGGGAGCAGTCCTCGGCAATGAGCAA
Organism: Calonectris borealis; assembly: GCF_964195595.1. Classification (NCBI taxonomy): domain Eukaryota; kingdom Metazoa; phylum Chordata; class Aves; order Procellariiformes; family Procellariidae; genus Calonectris; species Calonectris borealis. Next base: position 38,510,197 of record NC_134316.1, read on the forward strand.
AAATCAAACAGCCAAGCAATAAAGCCTGGCACATTTGTGTGAGTTTGCCACTGCAGGTTCCACGTCCCCTACCCTCCCAGCAAGCCCATTTGTCTCCAGAGCTCTGCTGCAGCTCATCTTCCACAGAGGACGGTTCCTCCGCAGTGGAGCCAGAGAGCTTGCGATATTTCTGGCCTGACGATGGAGAGCCAGCACACGCGAATGCCGAGCTAAATTCAATTGCCTTATAGACCCTGAGGGAATTCCAGTTTCTATTTTGAAACTCCAAGGACAGGATCCTTGAATAAAGTTTGGCTCAGTCACTACCCCTTTTGCAAAAGAGGACATCCAGATAATTGCAATGGCCGGTTACCGTCCCCGGAGTGGTGACCCGTGGGTGGACCACGCTGCTTCCAGGGGCAGGAGGAAGATGGCGGGTGGAGTTCTTAGAGAAGCCGAGGGGGCGCATCTGTGGAACAGATAATGGCGATTAAAGTTGCGTTATGCGGCGGCAGTTGCAGTTTTGCTCAAAATTGTCTCCTACCTGAGTGCAACTGCCTGAACCAGCAGGAATGATTAAGCTTAACAGGATGCCAATAAGACGAGCAAAACTTGCTGCTTTCATGATGGTAGTTTTTAGGACCTGTGAATCCTTTTAAAATTGTAGCATGATCTATACATGCGTATGAGAAGACCTCAACTAGTTAGAAGTGACAGGGCTAGGTCAATAACTACCTTGTTATTTCTGCAGTAAGCTTTACTACTTCTGGAAGTTAAATCCAGTGAGTTTATTCTATGGATTTGAGCTCTGATCAGTATGTTATAAAGATGTGTACTTATATATTACTTGTTTGTTTTGCAGCTCCTGGTTGCTAAATCCCCTGTTGCTTCATTCTCCACTTTTTTCTACACCATTGAGAAATCAGGCTTGGTTCTTCAAGGTAAGACCAGAGCATTGATTGTTTTGCCTTTGCGATTAGTATTTTAAGCAGGCTGAATGTAGATAACAGCAACTATTGTTGAAAATGGTGCTGTTTATACCTAATTAAAAACCCACACATTTAAACAGTTTGGTTGACAAGGGCAGCCTTCTGCTGCGTTCACTGTTTTGTCTTGGATTATACTAAATTAGTTGTTGCATATTCCCATGGATCTAAGAATGGGCCTTGTAATTATTAACTAAGGCTCCCTGTTTTCCTTCAAGGTAAAGTAGAATGGTTCTGGCAACATTGCTCCTATGGGATAGGTTTCTCCAGGAGAAACATACCCATCTATCATTAATAACATGCTCTATTAAATGGTTCTTCTTTAGCAAATGGCTTGACATCAATAAAAATACAGGAAATTAATATCTGTTCTCTATTTTTGTGATCATTTTAATGCTAATGCCCCATGGTCTTAAATAATCCTCGGATTCTCTAGGATGTGAGGTAGCGTACTGAAAAGTATTACTACCATGATGGCAGGGAACTAGGGTTCCTTGTGGCTGTGTCCTAAATCACGTACTTTCAGACCACAGCAAAAAGGGAAGTTCAGCTCTTCCCTTCTTTTCCCCATTTGTCCCAGTAAATCTTCCTTTAATGTCTTACTTTTTGACAGACATTCATAGATCAATTTTGTTGAGTTGCTGTCTGTTGATATGCGGTCTGGCTCCTGATTGCTCCATCAGTTTAGCAGACTAAATAAAACTAGTCAGTGCCTGTCACTTTTTGTTCAAAGGATACCCTCTGATATGCAGCCATGGCATTAAGAAAAGTGAATATCGCTGTTTCTCGGGTTCCAGTGATTGAGAATCACTGATTCCATAAAGCACTATGAACATTTTAAGGTATGGGAACAGTTCTTTTCCTTCTGATTGCCCATTTCTCACCTTTAAACAGGCTGTACCAGACCAACGACACATTTACATTTACTAATGAATAAATACGCTTACATCTCTGGTGATACATAATGTAGGAAAACAAAAGAAACAGAAATGTTTTATGCTGCATTTTTGGTTCCATTTGATACATCTACATAACAATAATGTGGGGGTCCATCCAGTGTTTCCTAAGCCTTTGGATACTATACCTAGTGTATTCTTAGATGGCATTTTGGGAATTTGATCTGCTTTTTTTGGTACCAGTAATTATAAAAAGGCTGCAGAAACTAGAAACAATTTTTATTAGTTTAAACTGAGATGGCTTGCCAGAGTTGGTCTAGACACGTTTTGATTCAGTATAGGGCAGAAGACAAGCTACTTTTCTATCTCAAATATCTTCTGAGTTGCAGAGATGTTTCTGGTCATTATAAAAAAAGGCAGAAAATTTCCTGGTCTGTCCTCAAGCACTAGTGCAGCGAAACTTTGGGAAAGAAAGATTTCCCATTTGAGAAACTGGAAGCATTTGTTCAGAGAGGATCTTTATTTGTTTCAGTTCTTTTCTGTGAGCCAGGAATACAGCTTTCCAAGAACTGAACCCTACCTCTAAAGAACAAATGGGCCTGGTAGCATGTAAAGATGAGGGAGCAGGACTCTCTGTTAGAAGGATAGCACTGTATTAGGTGTAAGGCAATTGCTCTTTTCCCTCTATCGATATGCTTCTGGGGTGCACGTTTAAACACCATTCACCATTTTTCTAAAACAGGGGAGATACCAGTTTGGATTTCTCTAAGTGAATGCTGTCTCGATATCAGGCATTCTTTGTACATTTTGGAAGGCAGCTTGAAGCTCTTCTTTGTATGAGCCTTTTCTTACTTTCTGACCACACCATTATGTTTCCATTTTAGATATTTTTCTCCAAGATGGGTAGTAACCAAGGGCATGGTTCCCCTGATAATGTGCCCCAGACTGTTTTACAGAGACTTATAAGCACTTACACACGAGCCATCTCACTGAGTTGTACAAAGTAAATATTGCATGTTCTCATCCCACATTTCAATGATCGTTATTTCTATGGAAAGAGGAAGTGAGCAAATCACCTGGAAATGGCTGTTTTGGATAAGATGCAGAAAGTGGCACCAGGTTGCCTTGTGCAAGAGAGGCTAGAGTTTTTATGAGACTTGAAGCTGGTGCTTCTTTCCAAAGGGAAGCTGGACGCAAGGTAAGATGTCAGTATGGCAACTGGCCACGAGTCAGCTGGTGAGGGAGCGTCCCTGCGTTGCTGCTTGAGGGTCATCGTATAGCGCTAACAAGTGGAATCTGTCCCGCAGCCTGATGGCAAAGGCAGCTTTCCCATTCAGGCTTTGTTGTTTAATTCAGTTGGTGTCAGGAGGTGAGCACATTCAGGGTGGTTGATGGGAACAAGTGGATGGGTGTGGGAACTGGCGAGAAGCAGCAGCTGGCTGGAATGCCCAGGATTCTTTCTTCTTACTCAGGGGGTCCCATCCCGGGACCATTAAGCAATAGGCCATAAACAAATTGATATCGGAAAATGTGGCTGGAAACTCCTTGATTAGCAAGGGTGAATGGGGAATGAAAGACAAAGTGAAAGTGTGATTTAACAGTTCCACAAGCAATTTCCATTGCCACCTCTGAGGGATTAGGATGTGTGGAATAGGCTAAAAATGAGGAGGAGCTCCCCCCGCTTTTGTTCTGTGGGCCGGAGGATAATAAAACGGCAGGAGAGGCAGTGCGGCTAGTTAGGGATTTCACAGGCTGCTATTTGATGCAGTTTAAGGAGCCCTTCTGCTATTGTTGCCGCTAAAATGGGAAGCGGAACTGTTCTCCATTCGCAAAAATTTCCAGCGTCCTCAGGAAGAGGGCTGAGAGCAAAAGGCTATTAAGATGGTAATGCTGCCCCATTTGGAGGAGTGTATCAAAATCCTCTTTGTCAATGTAAATCGCTGCTCTGTTTCCCTGGTATCTTTGCATCTCACGGCCTCAGTGCAAGTACAGAAGTGTTCGGAGGAGACCCTAGTGAAGGCAGAACTGCTTCTCTTCTATTCTCAGAGGAGAGCTCCAGGCTACCCAAGGGTGCCAGAGAGAAAACTTCTTTGCTTTTACAAATCCGAAGTGTTCAGGGATGAAAAGAATCCAGTTATTCACTCATTCTTTTATTTCCACTTGCAGAATAGAGAAATGAAATTTAATGATTGGAAAGCAAGATTGGCCAGTCAGAGATTTAGCAAGAAAAGTCAGCCTTCAGTCTCCTCCTTTCCTTGCTTCACTATGCTCTGTGCTGTGGAGGGGGTGGAGTGCAAACCCAAGAAAAGCCTCAGTTGTCTTTCCATTGTAGTACAATGTCATGTAATGTGCTGCCATGCTGTACAGTGTGACTCAGTGATGAACCTGAATTGTGATTGCAAAATCCAGTCTGACAGTAGATGTCTATTTTATAGAGATCTTAAACAGAGAGGCAGAAGCCTGGATCTAAGCACCACAAAATATTGGAAGTTTTACTGTCTGCTTGTGTATTCTGTTTAAGGACTTGCTGTTGCTTTCCCTAATTCAATATACTAGTTAAAGTGAATGAAGTGATACTGTCAAAAAGAGTAACAGTAAAAAAGTTCCAAATCTACTTGATTAAGGGTGCAAGTCACAAAATTATTTTTCTCATTGGCAGTGATATAATTTCTGTTTTGGATTGGAAATTATTAGCTGGTAGTTCTGTTCCTGGTGAATCAGTCAGAACAGATTCTGGGCTGTCCTTGCCTAGTTGTAGTTTCACTGAAGCTGAATGTAGCACATACTGGGTTAGGTCAGCTGAACTAGAAGATGCCACTTAGCCATGCACATACATATCCAAAAAGAAGATAGGCTGAATAAGCTGATGTCAGTGTTAAGCTGAATTCTGTGGGCTATCGTCCAAGTCTAGCTTTAGAAGCAGCAGCATTCTGGGGCATAAATACAAGCTAGCAACAGAGCCTAGCTATTACCAACTGGTAGCTCGGCTGTCTGTGGAAGTGTCATTCCATCTCACCTAAGTAAATGCCCCCTGTTACCAAGAGCATGGTGCTGCAAAAGAAGACAGGGAATGTAATGGCTGGTTGCCAGCTGGAGAGTCTGTTGGGATTTTCCCTGAATGCTTTAACCAAGTGGTTAACGTTGCTCTTCACTGAAAGAGCTCTGAAGCACTGAAAACATAATACTAGTGAGCTAGGACTTGCTTTTGAGTAGTGATTTATTTTCAGTTTCATAGGGTTCAAAGGGTGGAATCATCAGTTCATCCAGACTGACCTCCCATATGTCATACGTGTTTCCATCAGGTACATGATAACTTACGTTACACTGAATCATGTCTTCTAGAAAGGCATTCACTTTTCTTTGAAGACATCAAGAAATGTGAGTTCCTGGTTTGCCTTGTGTCGTGGTTTAACCCCAGCTAGCAACTAAGCCCCACGCAGCCGCTCACTCACTCTTCCCCGGTGGGATGGGGGAGAGAATCGAAAGAGTAAAAGTGAGAAAACTCGTGGGTTGAGATAAAGACAGTTTAATAGGGAAAGCAAAAGCCACGCATGCAAGCAAAGCAAAACAAGGAATTCATTCACTGCTTCCCATCGGCAGGCAGGTGTTCAGCCACCTCCAGGAAAGCAGGGCTCCATCACGCGTAACCGTTACTTGGGAAGACAAACGCCATCACTCCAAATGTCCCCCCTTCCTTCTTCTTCCCCCAGCTTTATGTGCTGAGCATGACGTCATATGGTATGGAATATCCCTTTGGTCAGTTGGGATCAGCTGTCCCAGCTGTGTCCCCTCCCAACTTCTTGTGCACCCCCAGCCTGCTTGCTGGTGGGGTGGGGTGAGGAGCAGAAAAGGCCTTGACTCTGTGTAAGCACTGCTCAGCAGTAACAAAAACATCCCTGTATTATCAACACTGTTTTCAGAATAGATCCAAACCACAGCCCCATACTAGCTACTATGAAGAAAATTAACTCTATCTCAGTCAAAACCAGCACATTCTCCACCCCTTATTCCATACGATTTACGTCATGCTCAGGTCCCACACTATCCAATACAACCTCATTAACCACCACCACCCTTCCCATCCTTTGATGTAATACACAGATATCATTCCCTTAGTCTATGGACCACCCCTGTAAAATGTCTTTAAAATGTCCACAAATGTTCATTGAGTTCATTTAGTCCGTGACTTTGGGCTCCATCTGTTAGAGTGGTCACTCAGGACAGGAGAGGTGGTGTGTTGCGTGGAGTTATTGGCACCAAAGCCAGCTCAGGTCGGGTCAGTGCTACACTTGCACTGCTTCTTGTAAGGCTTGTCCTCCGTTGGTTCAGGTGGTTCCTGCTATAGTAATTCCTATAACATGCAACTCAAATCATGAGTTACAACAATTTAAAGGTATTTCCATTACAGTCTCCACCCCTGGTCCCTTTGGGCCAGGTTATAGAGTTTAACATTGCAATGAACTCCTCCCCTTGCTCCTAGCCTGGCTAGCAACAAGGGGTTCCTGCTACAGTAATTCCCATAACATGCAACTCAAATCCCTGGTTACAACAATGTCAAGGTATTTCCATTACAATCTCCACCCCTGGTCCCTTTGGACCAGATCATCAGGTTTAACATTGCAATGAACTCCTTCCCTTGCCCCTGCTCCGGCTTGGACATATCCACAGACTGCAGTCCCTTAGGGGTGTGCCTGCTCCAAGTGGAGCCTTATCCATGGCCACACACTTTGAGGTGCTCCAGCATGACCTCATGCACAGCCACTGATGCTTCAGGGTGTACCTGCTGCAGCATGGACTTATCCACGGCCACAGACACTTCAAGATGTGCCTGCTCTGGCATGGGCTTATCCACAGCCACAGCGCTTCGGGGTGTCCTGCTCCTGCGTGGACTCATCCACAGGTCACAGTCCCCTCGACTCGAGTTCACACTGGAGTTCCAGCCTGTCCAGTGCAGCAGCACAGAAACAGCAGCGATGCCCTGGCCAACTGCCGGCCCAGGCGCATGGCCATTGCTGTTACCTAAATGTTCCCAGGCGCAGCAGAGTAAGGTGATCAGCAGTACAGCACTACAGCAAGCAGCGAAAGCAAAAAGCAGCCACTAATGAGCACTAGACTCTAATATACAGTAAGGCAAGCAAGCCCCATGGCAAGCACAGAAGCCTGTCGATGAATAGCTAAACAGCAATAACAGCTACAAATTCGATCTAGCACATTTCAATCAAATCTGTCATTATCTTGAACCCTTTGAGCCCCATGTTGCTGGCTGGGGTTAAACCACAACACCTTGACAGTGTTTTCAAGTTTTAGCTACCTTGCTGCTAAATACGTGTTCTGTATTTCAGATTAGAATTTGTCTGCCTTCAGCTTTTGGCTTCAGTTCTTGTTATGACCTTCAGTGCTAAATAAAGCACTGTTGCCATTAAATGGTTGCCATTTTGCATGAGTGTACTTGACATTAAGATTTATCCTGCTATGTTTTATTCTTCCTTTTGAAAGTAAGTTATAACTAACTGCAAATTTAACCTCAAAACTTCCGTGTCTCATGCTGACTGGCTGCTGTCACTACCCAAAGGACAGAATACCTTGTACTGCTAGAGGGAAGAGTTTGATTTTTGTGCCAGCAGGACTGGATGATTAGGTAGTTGATTAATCCACTCTCTCTCCTGCCCTCTTTTCCACTGCACACGTGTCTGTGTGCGCACAACCACGCTCCCCTTGTCTGTAATGTCTTATTGAGACAGGTAACTTCTGATAAGTAGAAACAAAAGATATGTGGCTCTTGGAAGAGAGTGTCTTAGGTTTTAAGCTGCACAGTACTAAGAGGGAAAAGATCTAGGAACAGCTAAATCTAGGGAAACCTTGGTACATTATGTTTCATTTGTCACTAATGTAATGAAAGAGGCTCATTTTGATCTCAAAATAGCATAGGGTCTGGGTTTGTATGGCAAACTGTTTCCAAAGTGCTATAACTAATTTATATGGCTGAAGCAAGGGAAAAGTGCCTCATTTTATTTTGTAAAGAAATGCTTTGGTAATGAGTAGTGAGGTAGAAAGGGAATTCTGAAAGAAAGGGCAGCATTATTTGTATTGTATTGTGTGAGTTTGAACAGTGAGAGACAATGATTTACTGCATCAAAAGCTTTTATTCAATTGAAGAACTGTAACTATAAAGTGACCTTTGTCTGGATCAACATGGATATAATCTGTAAAATGAAGCAGGGTTGTAGTTGATGTGTGAATAGATGGAAGACAGATTAATGGGAATAAAGTTGTGCATTGCTATTGAGATGGTAACACGTTTGCAGTGCCACTGGTGATTTCCGGCCCCATTGGAAGGATAAAGATGAACTGATCATTGTTAGGATCTCTGTGGGGTGGAACCGTTTTTGCTGTATTCCCCACAGGACACTGAAAGCCTCATGCTATTTCTAACAGGTTTGTAATAATAAGAGCAAAAAAGCACGATTGGTTTGTAGGCTAGGTCTATCCTGGCAGTAAGGAATGTGAAAAAAATAAGACTCCCATCATCCCAATGCCAGCAAAATCACCCATGCAGATGTAGCTGACATCAACAAAAATGTCATTTTGTTCAGCCAGTTCATGACTTCTTGGGCATTGGGTTACTAAACCTGACCCAGGAATGGCATTTGCTTGGGTGAGGGTGTCCTCACTAGGTGGCTTTGTGGGAAGCGCTCTACTCATCTGCAGCAGCATTGGCAAAGCCTCGCTGGAGCAGCCGAACTCCATGGCTGTCAAACGAAGGAGTCCAGAGGAACAAAGCACAGATGTAAAACCAACTAAAAATGGTAATGAAGAGAGGGAAAATATTTTAATTGTGAAGGAAGTCTAGAAGCATCTTGGGTTTAGATCCAGTAGAAACAAAATAAACGCTGTCATTTTAATAAAATTAAATTTTTTCTCTCTGCAAACATGCTTTTTCTAGTGCATAGTAGATAGACAACAGATAAAGTTTCTGGCCATATTTTTGCTGTGAGCTTAACTTGTGGGAGGATATTATGCTGGATAAATCCAGTTTAGCACAAAGTATTGAATTACCTGCTTATTTCTGAGCACATATGTAAAGACACTGAAGATACAGTACTGCTTTCTTGCACTGAAAGCCAAACATGTCCCTAAATGCTTTGCTAGATTACAACTGAAGTGCCAGCATTTAATTTTTCTTAAGTTTTACTAAATGTAATATGAAAAAAACTTAGTGCAAGCAGTGTGCCAAATCTATTGTCATTTACACAAATGTGAATGAAAACTAATTTTTTTTAATCCAGTGTTGTTAAAACAATGAGCTGAAGAGTATAAGTCTGGATTTGCAAAGACCTTCCCCTCTTTTCAAGGCTGGCATAGGCTTCCTGGGACAAAATGGTCTCACTTCAGAGAAATCTCCTTACCAGTCTCTCTCTAATGAATTCCTGATCAAAGTGGGCAGCTCCCCTGTGTTTTCAGCACAGTGCTAAAGCAAATGGCCTTTTTTCCAAAAGGCTTTTAACATAAGGAGTGAAGTTGTCTGTTGATTAGAGGTAGTATCTGTGATTTGTGACAGTGTATTGTTCTGGGAAATGAACGTTGTTGTAGAAGACCAAGACTCTACTAGTAATTGCCTGGATTTAACATAGAAGATGTTACATCTTTCAAGCTACAGATTTGTAGAACAAGGTTAAATGTACCTAAAATGGACTTAATGTTCTCAAGCGAACATTCATGAGTAGGAAGCCAAAAAAAGTCTGTCCAAAACCATGTTTTTCAGCCAGAGTAAAGTCTCATGCTTTTGTGTGCAACTTATGAAAGTAAAAGGCAGTTAAGTCTCACTATGATTTATCCCTTTCTCACATAGGCACAACTAGATTTCTCTTGCTTTCCTTAAAGGTTATGTCTGTTCTGGCTTCACCACTAGCATGTTTGGTGAAGGCATCACTACTGTCATTTTATCTTGTAAAATGATAGTTAGCAGTAGAGGACTATGACCCAAATGATTTAACTTTGGTAGTACTTGCAACTTTTATTTAGCTATAGGACTTACGTATTCTCCATGTTAAAATCTTGTAAAATCTCCGAGTGACCAGCCTGGTTGCCAAAGGGAAATGCTGGACGCTTTATTCTTCCCTGTGCTGGGGAGGGGAGGGTGGTGCGGAGATCCAACAGTTAGCTACAGTCTAAACCTGGAAGTCTCCAGAGTACAATCCTGTGTAGACAGGCACATTTGAATAGCACTTCATCTAAACCAGAAAACTTTGCCTGAGGGGGGGGCCTATTAGCACAGGGATAATGCTTTGCAAATAGGGTTCCCGCTGCTTTGGCCCCAGTGCTGTTTTTCTTTGAAACTTTCTCTACGTTTCCAGAATTAACATCCTAGAACAACCTCAGGTATCTCTGCATCTGATGTGTAGACTTGCCCTGTCTTTAAAACTGGACTAACCACAAGTTTAAATTATCTTATCACATAAGCTTAAATCTGTCTTGATAAGATGGAACAGGAATATATAGCATTTTCATAGAAACAGACACATATGTGATAAACCCTCCCAACAAACAGGTTTCTACTTCAAAAGGTTTTTCTCATTACAGTCATTACCTAAAACTAATAATATTGGGCTGTTACTGTAAAGTATTTTCTGTAATGTTTATTTGAACTTTTAACATAGTGTTGATGATTGTTGTAGCGCTTCTTCTCATTGTTTATGTTGTAATAAAACCAGAATCTGGTCTTTTCTCATTCAGTTCTGTGAAGACCCCTGAAAAATTTGTGAGTTTAAATTTCAGGGCCGGACTGAGTTAACCAAGGGTTACAGAGATGAGAGAGGCAACAAGTTTAGTCAGCAGTTTGTTAGAGCATGGTGTATCAGCCCTGACTGTGCCTTGGTTTGCCACCTGCGTAACCCTAGAGGGTCTGCCTTAGGGCTCAACTGAGGCAAGGCAGTGCATGCAAGGCTGCATGGGGGAAGAGGAAGCACAGGCAGATGATGCTACAATTAGCTCAACAAGAGATGTTGTTGCTGAAAAGATTTTACTTTATTGTCCACTGAATCTCATTTTCATTTAAACCTCCTAGCTTTTCCATTACAGAAGCAATCTCCCATATAGTCCAACGCCCTGCGTGTGTTTGGTGAAGGACTTCAGTCTTGAGGCGTGTCAAGTGGGAACTGCACACTACACCTTTTACTTTCTTCATGCCTTATTTGTGCTGCAAGTGAAATACCCAGAAGAAGGTATTGGGCAGCCAGGCACATACATTGCAGCTGTGTGTTTGTAGACTGTATCCTGTCTGCTGTGGCCATTTGCTGAAGTTCACAGAGGAGCAGAACATCCTGTTTGCTTAGTTTTCTTTTGTCTGCCCCGTACCAGCAAAGGAGAATATTCCTATATATCTTTTCTTTTCTGCTCTGAAATTGGATCACAGTACTCATGATTGTGTTCAATAGCTGGAAATGCTGAGGATATCCGATTGCTGAGGTCTCTTATTTTAAACACCACATGCCAGGAAAAGTATGTGGGATCCCACCAGCTTAGCACTGGAGGGTGCAGGATGCATCAACAGGAAAACCAAACAAAACATGAAGTGAAATTCATTTGAAAAGGGAAGGGACTCATATACCACCCATCAGCAGTGTTTGAACTCTTCGTATCCACACAATAGGCCTTTTATTTTCCTTTAGTTCTCCTCAATATGCAAACTATCTTAAATTGATTTTTAGAACTGCAGCTGTCACTGAAGTCAGTGGGAGCTGTAGGTGCTTGTTACCTTTGAAAATCAAGCCAATGTATTCTAATGTGGTAGCAAAAGCCAAAACTGCCAAATTAGGGTGGTTAAAGCATAACTCCGATAGTTCTGTAATGTGATCCCAGCCACCTTCATATTTGATACAGAGGCAAGGCCTCATGCTGTGCACACCAGAGCTCAAAGGTATGTTGTTTCTTCTTTGCCTTTCAGCCCTCCTTCCCCTACAACTTTGTGGCCTTGCTTCATCACTACAGTCCTTCCAGCTGAGTAATACTGAATAGAACTCTATTGGATTTTAACAGAGCTAATTTTTATTCATCCAGAATACTTTCTTTTCCTTGAGAAACAGGTTTGCTCCCCCTTTTTCTCTTGAATGTGCATTAGGCTGAACTGGGGAATGAGTGGTCACACAACTGACCAGTAGCCTCCCAACTACTCTAGCAGCAGCGAGGACGAGCAGCCACCCAAGGCAGTGTTTGATTTTCATTTGGAAGATTTGTTGTGCCCTAGGAAAGGCTCCTAAGCAGTGGCCAGAAGTCAGAGCAAGTCCAGATTTCTCCAGTGTAGAATGAACTAAATTCCACTGTCACATCTGAACACGAGGGGAGAAGGGTGTCCCTCCAGCTGGTCCCAGCTGTCTGGCTCAGGAAGGATACCGCTTATTGCTGTATCACTCGAGGGCACAGGAAACCTCGGCACACAAACTGAATCTGCAAACTCGAGTCCTCTTCTGGCAGAGGGGGTAAATGAGCTGGCCCACCTGAGGGCTGCAGCCAACAGTGTGGTGCTAATTGACGCCAGCTTGCCTCATGCTTAGTTCAAGAGTCTTTTGTGGACAGATCTTTGCAGAAAAAGAGCCTTTGCTGAGGATGAAGCTGTCTGCCCCCATTTGCTCCCCTTCCCAGTCACCACTGGAACAACTGTGTCCACCGACACTTGTTTTCAGTGTAGCTTCTTGACTATGCCTGGGTTGATGGTCCAGAGAGGACTGCACAATTGTCATTAAATTTGTTCACCTGTCCTTCCCATGGTGTGAAAAGTGAGTGATAATTTAGTAACTTGTCCAAAACAATTACTTGTCCAAGAAGAGTAAAAGTCTGCAGGAATTCACAAGTGATAAGTCTGTGGTAAATCAGGTTTGCCACCTGTCTATTACGGATCAGAGGGTATGGATTTTGTTGAATGACTAAAGGCCTTTTTGTCCATAAAGTAGGAGATGTGACAGGGAGGGGTCTGCTGCTGATGTTGATTTCAGGAAGTGCGATCAGATGCCTGGATGTTTTCAAATAAAGTATATTCCAACCCTAAACTGTGTTCCTTATGTGCACTTCCTTCAATAGTTGCCAAGGATTAAGTTGTTTTGGCTTCTTTTTTTTTTGGTTTTGTTTTTTTTCTTCCTAACGCTCAGAATCAGTAGCTTAACTGGTTCAGAGAAAGCTAGTTTAAATGACCTTCTGTTATTGCTTGCCTCTTAGACTGGCAGTTTTCTCAGTTCATTGGTTCTGTGCAATTTTTTTTTTTCATAGTGCCACATATTGTTGGTGAAATAAGGAGACCTGAAAATAGAGGAAGTAGAGGTAATGTTGATCTTGAAACACCAGCAATTGAAAGGACCATTCACGGTTTCCTTCAAAACAAAACCAAGTGGTAAGATAATGCTAACCAGGGCTGGGTGCCCAGGAGAGCATCATAATGAAGCATCCACTGTTATTGTTCAACTCGGTGTTTGTTCTTCATGTGAACAAAAGGAAGGAAGAACTCTGCTATCAGGCTAGAGAGGAAGGAGTCTTTGTTGCCCTTGGCTACCCTAACTTTAAATGTGAGGAAGCACAGGGCACTGCAGCATAACCTTTCTGCAGTATTAGACGGGGAAAATTGATAGTTCAGGAGGTTAAGGGCGGACGCTCTGTTTATCTAAAGACTAGGCTTCCCTTGCATGACAGCCCCAAATCAGGTATGTCAGTGCTAGTATTTATTTAGGTCATGTGAGGTTTTAAAACCCTGGTTTTAAACCCCGGTTCCTCTGCTTTGCTGCTTCTCTGCCATTTGATTCCTCCTCTGCATTGTTGCTCATCATCAGGAACAGTAAGAGATGCCATTTCCTTATTGAGTGTGACAGGCACCGGGTGTCCTGACTGTAAAGTTCAGTCACGTTGCTGAAACATCAGGAATGTATCTGCTGGAGACTGAGTCAGGCTTACTGTACTTTTCTGCTCCTGCTCCACCCAGAGAGTTGTCTGCTGAAATGGCAGAATCCCTGCTGCCCCTCTCCCCATCCTTCAAGTCATGAGGCTGACACACTGTCAGATTAGTGACAAAGTTTACCATGCTCAGAGCCATTGTTTCAGATTTTCAGATGACTCAGGCAATGGTTGTGTCATCAGCTAAGCTCAGGTTATGATTTAAAGATACTCCTTGCAAGCATGAAAGTTTGCTTAGCCTGCCCGTGCGTTAGTCTTAGCCAGGCTTTGTCTAGTCCATGTACCACCTCTACATATCAAGAGACACTGGAGAAACAAATTTACACCCTATTAGAGGCAATGCTATGTTGTTGGGGTGTTTGAAAAAAGTGGATGCATATTTTGATTCTGATATAAAAAGTTCATTCCTTGTATATGATGCTTTGAAATTTCTGCACACAAAATGAAAGCAGCCCAAAAATACTTATCAGCTTTGTCTTCACATTCAAGGTGCACCCCTGCGTTGATTTCTTGTTAATTGACAGGTTACCGTGGTACGTGATATACAAAATGACACTTTCACTGTTTATGACAGAGTCTGTTTCCATAATTCCAGAATCTAACGGTGCTCACAACTCTATTCTACTGGTTAGCTCAGATAAGGGATTTGCTTTCTCCAGCGTGTAAGACATGAGTTTCAGAAGACTGCTTGCAAACTTTTTATAATACAGTGGCTTCATAGAGTATATGTTTTGTGAAGGCTCTACCAACATTATTGTAGACAGAGCAAGAACTTTAATTAGAGAAAATAGCCTTGTTTTGTTTAATCCAAGTGTTCTGAGGGCATGTTGATTTGGCAGAATTAAAGCATTTGATAAGAATAGAAAGAGAATGGGGAGAATCCCATTAAACTGCTGAGAGGGTCAAGTGTAAGGAATATTCTTCAAGGGGTCATAGTACGTCAACTATATACAAAACTGAAGGCAGGAGAATTAAGGCCAAGCTCAAATTAGATATGCTGCTTGTGGTTCTGGAGGTGATCAGCTTGTGTGTAAAGCCATGCTGGATATAGGAAGAAATAAAACAAATACTCCATATTATGTTATTGGTATTGTGGCTCTGTAAAACCACTAAGTTCAACACAGAAAATGGAAAGAAAACTCTGAATGTCCTGGAAAATAAAATTAAGAAATAGAATTAACTCAGCCCACCCACCAAAGCAGCCTTTTGGAAACAGATTGATCTTTACTTCACATGGTAGATATGAAAGCGCAGTAAAATGCTGAAAATGCAGATGGAGCAGCGGGGGAATGACTCTGCCCATGCTTAGGTTTTTTATGTTACTAGCATCTTAAAGTGTGGTGGTTCTTTGAAGAAAAAAATCCAAGATTACATTTGGCATATCTTAGTCAAGCCACAGCAAGTATACTCAGTTTACAAATACAAATGTCTTGGGTTTGTTTTGTTTTCCTAATTGCTAACCCTAGAAATTATTTGTTTCCTAAAAGCTAAAAGGAGTTCTTTCCTTCTCACATATCATCATGAGTGGTTTTAATGGAATAAATTGTGTCTTCCATGCCAGCTAAAACAGTTGTCTTCAGTTATGCCAGTCATGGAGGTTTATGTATGCAGTTACGGTTTTTGTACTTGGGTGTTAAAACAAACCTGAAGAGGCACAGAAGAAATAGAATTTACTTACGTTTTTGGTGGCCCATTTGCTGAACAGAACTAGCAAGGCTGACTGAGTAACTAACATTCATTAGTGCAATTGAAGACAATAGATGAGCTTCTGAGTACTGTCAGGGAACAATTATCTTGAATAAAAGTAGGTGCTGGTTTGATGCATCTGTAATTGAAGCTGCCTAGCACTGTGGAAGGGATTTCCTTTCCCTCCCAGGGCTGGAGGGCTTGGCAAAACCTCCTTTGGGATGAAACTTCAGAGCATTTCTCTGAAAGGCTTCTTGGGGAAATGACAACCGTATGACTTTCTTTACAGAAACTGTTTTTATGACCATCTATATCTATCTTTCTATCTATCTATCTATCTATCATTATTTCAACTTACAGAGGACATAAAAGACCACATAGGAGATACCAGAGGATTGGAAGTCTGATATCAAAACCATGTCTAATGGAATTGCTTCTCGTTGGTGGAGTATCTGTGACAGACTTGAGCAGAGGTTTTAATTGAGAGTGAGGCTCACACTGTAATAGATATGAGGAGTGGGGGTGGATATGGCTATGGTCTAACTGGAAAGAAGAGAGGGAGAATCGTGGGGAGCACAGCTGTGTGTTGTGCTGCAACAGTACACGTCTTGTGGGCCATTAGTGGATGGGGGTAGGCTAAGCCCTTGCAGCATTCCTCTTCCCACTGCCTCACCTTTCCACCTGCGTGGAAGGGGAAAGCTATTTCAATACCATTTTACAATACAAATCAAAAGACATCTCTTCGATGTAA
Organism: Calonectris borealis; assembly: GCF_964195595.1. Lineage (NCBI taxonomy): Eukaryota > Metazoa > Chordata > Aves > Procellariiformes > Procellariidae > Calonectris > Calonectris borealis. Next base: position 38,526,429 of record NC_134316.1, read on the forward strand.
TGAAATTGGATGTGATTTACTCCTTTTCCCTGGGTAGAGGCTTACCGGAGCTCACAGGGAGCTACCCTGGACATGGGGAGAGAGATGCAGTCTTCATGTGGCTCCTCTAAAGGGTTTTCTAATCAAGGGACTGAACTTGGTAACAGAATAGTTTGCTGTGGGAGATAGCTGAAACCTGCCTGCAGACAGGTAGAAGCCTTTTATAAAAGAATCCTAGTAAAAAGACTAAATCTGTTACCAGGAGGAAACTTTTTCAAGTGAACTGATCTGACAAACCAAACAAGAATAAATGAGGCAGTGTTACTGCAAAACAGTGTTTCTTAAAGAAGCAAAATGGCTTTGTTTCCACAAGCTAGCAAGAGGGACATTGGTTGCTACAGCAAGAGTCTAATGGCATCAGATTCACCAGCCTGGTTATTTACTCGTAGCGATACGTTCACTGAACGTTTCAAGCACTCCAGGAAGAAAGGAGAGACTGAGGACTTTGCTATGTTTTATTAACATTCTCTTTCCAACACAAATCACACTGAAGAAGACAACACATAAATCCTGATTTCACTTTATTATTAGTTGTTGAGATACGCATTTATTACAAGAAATGGGAAACAGATTACACCAGCAAACACATCTGGCCTCAGACTGGCCTTCAAGTCATCCAAAAAGAAGCACGAAGTATGGCGTTGTTTACAGCCAGGCACTTAGAGTCCTACACAGCTGCAGGGGTGAGAGGCAGCAGAATAAACTCTCAAGACAAGCTGACAACAGCTCCACTGCTGGGGTGCCCCTTTTGCAGACGAGACAACAACAGATGAAGAAATCTTGAGAATGACCCAGTGCAGTCCTCATTAGTGAATGAAGCGCAGGCAGGAAATGGGACAAGATTCCTTTTGTCATAGTTTTTCACCCAGCTGTCCGCCCGTCCCACAGCCACCCACATGCAATCAAATATAGTCATAGTCAAACTCCAGAAAAGTTATACAAATAAAACCTCCAGTGATTGCATACAGACCCCTTCCAAGTTACATTTGCCCCATTAGCAAGGAATGAAAAATTGCTGGGTTTAATCCAGGCACGTTTGTCATTGCAATTCAGACTTACTACGAGGGGTTGTATTCAGGTAAAGCTGATAGGATTATGTAATTCCTCTTACTCATGTCTGACTGTCCGTCTGTTTCTCTGCATATCTACTGTTTATTATTGATTACTAGCACTTTTACTACGTCTGTTGTATTTCCTTCTTATGGCAAAGCTGTGATTTTTACTTTATGCAGGTATATACTCTCTTTGTTTGTGTAAAACAGATGTGTGCGATTCCCAAAATGACAACATTAGCAAGCAGAGAAAAACATTTCTGGACTTCTGAAATGGATTCTCTGAGGACTCAAATTCTATTTTGAGATTTTTAAGGTATCATAATGACAAGAAGACTCCAGCTTCTTGGGATCTTTTGTTTGCGAGTGCAGCTTACTTAAAATCTTGCTCATAGGTTGTTAAAAACCTTTTTTTTTCTCCTTGTGGATTGAAAGCAGTTTTTTACGTGTATTTTTCAGAGTTAAATAACAAAAGTCTGTTACAGACAACTCTATAAAGAGCTCTCCTTCTTCCACATGGCTGCTGCTCTCCACCAGGACTGTGACTGCAGGGTGCTGTGAGTAGTTACACTCTACTTACTTGCTGTTCACAGTCCCTCCATGCTTGGCTTTGCTCCTCAGTGGCAGTGGCCATTTTTAAATAGAGCAGTTGCGTATGAGCTGTTTATGAGATTCCTCTAAAGGGAAGCTTTTCATGCATCAGCACTGAGGTTGAGCATCAAGAAAAATGTGTCACATTTGCAGCTTATTGCAATTATTTTAAAAATCATGGATTCAAGCAGTCTTGAGCCATCCAGTGTCCTATGACTGTGTGTGGAGTTCCAGAGTGACATAAAGCAGCCAGAGAATTAAAGCTGGCATAAAACAAGCAAAAAGCCCAGCCCCTTCCCACTCAAAATTAAAATAATTTAAGATTGGCATTCCCAATTTTCAGATCCTTAGCAATATCATATGATAGCATTCTCTAAGTGTTTAAATGTGTTATTTAAAAAAATCAGCACACAAGGAAATTATTAAAGAAAACTGATGCTGGGATATCTGGGGCTAGGAACACGTAACATTAGTTTAGGGTGAAGTATGTTAAAAACACGCTGTTCTAAGAAGTGAACAGGAGTAAGTCTAGGTAGTTCAGAAAGTTATGAAGAGATTGCCCTTTCTGAGTTGGGGGAGGATTACGGCATTTGGCTCTCCTTCCTTCTGTGTGATAGGAGGAGAAGAAACAAAGATGTCTACACGGAGTGGTTTGATACCAATAAGACAAAAGTATTTTGACCGTAATCATATTAGTACTGGTGTGTAGCGGTACTGACAGCCTTGTTGGCAGTCATCTACAACTGCGGTCACAAGAAGCAGCACTACAGGGAAGTGATTTTCTTCTGTCATCCTTTACCATGGTGAGAAGACTGTTGTGTTAAAGCCTCTGAGCTGTTGTATCATACCAAAAATAGTTCTCCCATTTACCATTTGTAGCAAAGTAGTTTGCCTTTTCTGTTTCATACTTGTTAGAGCTAATCTAGAGTAGATTTTCTGGACAAAAGGAGAAATAATTTTGCATTGCATTGGCGTGGGCTTTGTTTCTTCTTTCACTTGCCCTGAGGAATCCAGAATTGGTTGTTTAGAAGGCAACATACCCATACACCTTCTTTATCGTCCAGGTGGGTATCATGGTATTCTTTTATACTCACAAGTATCTACAAGGAGCTAGTCTAAGACCAACTTACTCCACCTTGGCTACTAAAGAGACATGAGATACAGAGAGGTCATAGTTGCTAATCAATGTGATTTTAAGTTTAACTGGGAAGGGGTGCTGCAAACTATCAGAACCAGAGGCATCTGGTTTGCCACTTCTGGAGTCTCATTAATATCTCTTCTGTGTTGTTACAATGGTAATAGTAGCTATCAGACATTACTGCATCTCCTCTTACCAGTGTGTCTGACTGCAGTATCACTAGAGCTTTTAGCTGTGTATTTTTCCTCCCGCAACTCTCATTTCTCATCTTTATTTGAATCACAGGCTTGTTCAGCAGGTCAGCTAATGGAGAGCAGATTTTTTACTCATTCTGGTTCTTTTTTTCCCTTTTCTCTCTATTTATATAACACACAATTTGTAATCTTTTTAAAACCAAAGAAGAGAGAAGTCTTGAGTTCATCTAGATTAAAATCAGCTGCAGCCTATTAATGGACTCAGCCCAAGATTGAGACTTTAGGAAACAAAAACACTGGACTAAATTAGACTGAACTGGCCTCTGTCTCCTGGTGAGGGGATTCATATAGCAAAAGGAAAGGGGAAAAGGGGGGTAAAGGGAGAGGATCTCCATGTGGTTTTAATTCATTTTGATTCTCTTCCTGAAGCTAATTTACCCAACACAAAGGCTCTGTAGTGGGCAGCCAGCTTTTTAGAAGTTTGGCTTTCACTGATAAACAACTCAATTCCTGTTCTGAAGGTCTGAGATAGCTCAGACCTGTGTGTAATCAGCCGAGGTTTAATATGAGTATTTTGGTACAGGGTATTTCAATTACATATTAGAGTCCTTTCATCATCTGTCAGAGTGTATCCTGAAGACTCTCGGATAATTGATCTAACTCCTCCATTCATTCTCTTCCCAGAAACAGACAGCGAATTGTCTCATTGAAGAGTCAGATCAGCAGACACATGGGCATGTCGAGCCAAAAGCACTTCCATTGGCGTGGCACCCTTAGAAGGCAGTTCTTAGCTGCTTCTGGGCATAGAAGCCTTTGCCACTGAAGTAGCAACATGCTGTTTTCTGCTGAAGGGAAAGTACTCGAATGTTCTATTCATCCCCTTTGCCATTAAATCTTTTTTATTGCATTCTTAGCCCCATTGGTGTGTGTAGTCCTCTAGCAACATGCAAGAAATTATGTCTTTGCCCTAAAAAAGTCAGACAGTGGGTGGGGAAGTGAAGCAAACAATAAATCATTAGCCGGAAATTATTTGAGTGATTAGGTTAGGCACAGAGAGTCTTTGGTTACAGTTTTCATGTACTTAGTGACGGTAACTTGTAATCTAAGCAAAACTAAAAGGCAAATGGGGAGATTAATGGAGGGACTGAGATGGAGGAGGGAGTGGAACTGGACCTTGAAAGGAAGGGTTGACTGAGACAATATCTGTGGGTGTATGGTTTCCCAGTGCTTCAATCCCATGAGCAAATATTTGTTACAGTAAATGAGTATATGCAGGTCACATATCTATCGCTGACTGGCTAATGAGCCACAACAATCAGCATCAATTGTTCACTGCTCTTTTACATGTGCCCCAGGAATGAGTAATATCAAAGGAAATATGGTTTTAAGATTGAGGTCTTATTGAAGATATCTGGCTTCAGCTGCTAATTCTTGCCAGTTTTGTGTAATAGTGGACAAAAGAATTTCACCATGCCCTGTTTTCCATCTTTTCTAATTTACAGAGATACTGAAATGTTCAGTATTATATGTAGGATGCTCCATTTCTAGAGTGTTAAAGGCCATATATACATACACAGATAATCCAGGTATTGCACAGTTATCTAGAAAGCCTTATATATCCTTATCTGGGCATATTTTTCCAAAGTGAATTTTGCATTTTCATGGCTTTCCTCCTTTATGAGTCAATTCAAGCAAAGGTTTAAATACACATGTATCCCTTATACTTTGCTTGACTTAGATAATTTCTCACATTTATAACAGGTCATGTGGAGACTAGGTTGAGCAGGACATGGTTTTTCCATGGGATTCTCATATAGTCCTTCCTTCTCCTGACCACATTCTGTACCTCTCCCTCAGCACCCAGTCCACCTCCTGTGTGCCGCAGTGCTCTGAAAACAGGCCGGAGATGCTGCAGAGCTTTTGGGAATTAGAGTGTTTTTTTAAGGATAAATCAAGTTTGATTTGAGGTACTGGTACTGTGAGAAAGACTATTTGAATATGAAGGAGAAGGACTGGAAATCTTCTTAGCATTTCCTGCCCATATTTCTTCTTGCCAAAACTTAGGGCATGATACAGCTGAAATAAAGTGACCCAAAGGCTTTTGGATACTGTTAGGTGTCTTTCTTCTAGGCCTTCCTTAAATGCTGCTAGAAGTGAATTGGTCTACTGTCCTTTTCAGTTATTTTGTTTTGTTCTTTTGCTTGTATTCTGTCAGTAAGTCTATTATTTGTCTAGCACTCAGATCACTTCCTCCCGTCTCCCCAACACGTGTTAGATACTGATGACTCCAAGAGAGGTGGTTAAAACTTTATTTACAAATAACTGGAAGTAATTAGCCATCTAGGACTTGGCCAAGGATAAGGTGTGGTTGAAGGATGAAACTGAAGTCCTTTTCACCTGCTTAATGGGTTTCAGAGATTTATTTTAAGGCTCAAAGTAACCTATCAGTATTTTGAGAGAGTAAACACATTTTGGATGGCTTTGGATGGCTTTCTTTAAGAAGAAACCTGTTCTTGGTATTCTTTAGCCCCCACCAAAAATAAAGACTTTTATGCTTTTACTATTCCACATTCTTTGAGTGACAGCTAGCAAAATACCAAAGAAATAATTGCAGTAGTTTAATGTAGTAAAAATGATGTACTTAACATTGGCTTACAGTAAGCCTCACATGTTAGGATCTGCTTCATATGTCGACAAAGATACCATATTCATCCCCAACACTTTTAGGAGCAGTCTACTACTGCACTACTCATTGCCCTAATGTCCACGTTTGGGGTGTCTGTTCCCGTGATTCCCTTTGTCTTGTGAGGTCCAGACCCTGCGCAGCCTGTGGTTTTTTGCAGTCTTTTGTTTTTAGTAATTACTAAACAAAGGGGTATTTAACTGTAGCCTTATTTAGCTTGAAAGGAAATGTCGTGCTAGATCTAACAGTTTCAATAGGTTTTAACCCAAGACATAACAAAAAGATGCAGTCTTTTTCTTCCATTGATTCAAACCTGAAGAAACCAGATATGTTCAAACAAAGAACTCTGGGGAGAAGGATGGGGTTCAGACAGTCATTTCAAGGCGTCAAGCTATGACGTGGAAGTTATTTTTGAGAAACCTGTTTTAGTGTGTTTGCAAACTTGGGCAACTTACTATATTGCTTACTCTCAGTTCACAATGTAAAAGTTGTCTTCACAACCATAAAGCTAGAAATACGCTTTTGAAAAGGAGAGAAAAGATTTGAGAGCACAATATTGTTACCATGAAAAAAGTTTTATCTTCATATTCTACCCTGACCCTGTCCAATGTGATCCTTCTCTGTCATACAAAATTGTGTAGTAGTAAGGTCTTGATCCTGGAGGTTCCCAGGGATGTGACCCAGCAGAGGTGATGTGTTACCTCTGAGTACCTGTACCAGGCTGAGCTCTAGTTACCCATGCGCTAGTAAGGGCCTGCAACACTTGCTCACGTTTTACCTTTAGAGAGGAAAAAGCTCACAATTTTTCGGTTTTCAACTACATAAAGTTCTCTGCAGAGAGGAGGAGAATGGAGAGAGACACATCCTGCTTTCATGTTCTTCTCGTGGTCCTGTAGCTGGCCGCATAAGAGCATGTGCAGCCACACATGCCTAGGCACCCAGAGCTTAGTGCTCTTGAGCACACGTGCATTTACGTGACTCAGAGTAAGTTCCACTCCTCTGGTCTGGTGGCTGTTAACAGCAGGAAGCAGGGCCTGTTGGGAGGATTTATTTTAAGAAGCTGTTGTACAATTTTGGTTCCTTTTGGCTGCAGTGTTCATTGTCAGCATATGGCTGCTCTCTTGGGGATGCTCTGAGTGAGCTGTACAGCCGTCATTGTTGTTTGTCATTTGCCTTGCTGTGCTCCAAACCTAGCGTGATTTCAGAGTGCTCTGCTGATCTATCAGGTCAAGCTCCTTGGGTGCCGTTCTCAGATGGTTACCAGCAGTAGTTCACCCTGGCTGCTGTCAAACCTGTTCAACTTTCTTTAAAACTATTCCTGCTAGTGTAGCAGTCTACCAGTATTTTACCATGAAACATATATCCTTCAGGGAGCTTCTGCATATACGATGCTCTGGGGAAACTATGGGCAGAAGCTGCTGTACAAGGTGTACATTTGCTCACAGTCTGAAACTAGGTTTAAGAATAAAAGGCAGAATAATATAGAAGAGCATCCTGTAATATGATAGGTTTTTTACAGAAATACCATTAGGAGGATCGTTATAGTCATTGCAATACTTTACCTGTGATGCTTCTTAATACTTTCTGAAATGAAATGGCTTTATTATTTAGAGAGCTCCAAGCAGTAAAATTGTCCTTAGCCTGGGAGTTTTGGTTCTGGTCTCTCTAGCAGCTGTTGGGGAAGAGGCCATGAATTCTTCCTTATCACCACTGTTAAGGTGGTGGGTGGGTGGTGGGTGAACAATGCATTTGGAGTTATTTTGGTTTGCTTTTAGCCTGTTGGTGAATGTTGGCATAGACCCTAAAGCAAAATGGTGGAGGAAGAATGAAGTTATTGGCTTCAGTCATCAGCGATTTTCAAGGAAACTACCATGGATCACTCTGGTGCATTTTCCAGGAGTTGAACATACTGTGCATTGGTCCTAAGATTTTCATGCTGGGCAGCACGCACTTTGTGGATCTTTTGTACCCATAGGCTTCCAAGCAATATAGGCTTACTCTCTGTCTTCTTGTTTGCAGCACTTTTTACAAGAGTCTCCTCATATTATCAGGTTATTTGTTTCTCTTCCTTAATTACTAGTTCTAAAAAATCTGTCTCATACCATTCTAGTTAATAAAGGCAGAAGTTGAAGAACAGTTGGCTGTGTTAGTAGAGCTCTGAGAATCCAGTCATGCTGGTTTTCTGAGTGTACTTAGCGTTTTGCTTTGATGCTGTGAGTCCTGTACAGTGAAGGATGAATACAAAAGTAGAATGTTGGTACTAGCCCAAAACTTCAGATGTTTATCATTCGTTATCTGAATTTCACATACCTGCAAACCTGGGCTTAAGGTTCCACAAGAGAAGTTTTCTTTTGAGGTTTTTCCTTTGATTTGGGTTGGATCTATCCATAAATGTCTTGTGGCATATTATTTGAATTTTTGCAGTTTTTTCTCCACCAGGAAGTAAAGTTCCTGAAGTTCTAAGCCAGCGGAAGAAGGTGAAATAAGATAGAAGATGCTCGTGTAGACAATTTCACTCATGTTCAGAGGTTTAGTCTTCAGATTTTTGCCAAGTTTTGTATAAAAGTTTAGTCTGGCTCTGATGTCATCCAAAGTAACTCATCTGCTTCTCAGTGTCTCCCAAGTGGGTGAATCACGCTGTATATCTCCAAGATGCACTATCAACATACACAGACAGAGGTACATTAGAAAACGTACTGTCCTGAGGTCAAACCCTTTCCATGTAAACGACAACTAGCAGATACATGGAAGTGTCCTTTCCTGGTTTTCTAGATAGTCCACTTTTGATTCCCTGCCTAGAAAAAGGTGAGGCTGAGAAGGAGGCAAGGTTGCCTGTCAGAAGAATAAATTTCTTTCCTGATATCGAGCACCATAGTTGGGAGGATTATTTTCTCATTCCTGCTAAGTCCCCTGGCACTGCTGTCTTTTCCTCAAATATTTCTTGTCAGTATCCACTGGAAGAGATGATCCTGTTTGGGACAAAACCTTACTTCATTTCCCCCTACCCCCACTTTCTTTTTTTTTGTACTAGACAAGAAAACTGCCTCGTTTGAGGAATAAAATTGAGTTTCTATTTCTACATCTGCTTTTCTCCCCAACCTTCTATCTGTTGATTTGACTGATTTGCAGCCCTTCCTTCCCCCTTGCTGTTAACTAATGGACTTTGGTATTAAGCCAGCCTTTCAGTGCACACACCACCATGCCAACGAGAGTGTGTGCAGCTATTCTGACTGCTTTGGAAGGCTGCAGATGCAGCCAGAGCTAGAACAATTCCCGTATTGATCCCACACTTGTCAGTTAATCCGTCATAAGGCATGGGAATCCTAGCCCCTTCCACATCTGCCTGCATAACTGCAGGGGGAAAACCAATTCTCTGAAACTCTCACCAGGGAACAAGAAAGCAAAGAGAAATGGGAGCTCGTTGGGAGAGAGGGCTGTAAGCTGCTGGGCTGGAGGGCCGTGAGATCGCCTACCTGCTCCACCCTTTCTCCCCGGCTCCTTTTCATCCTCCTGCAGGTCAGCAAGATCAGGTTTATGTTAGCGAACCATGAAGCTTATCAAATAAATGCTGCAGCAGCAGGTGTTTGGCTGTCTCCACAGGCCAAGTCTAACAAGGCTGATATTGTGTCTGTGGCCAAACTAATGCAGTAATTACTTTTCTGGGCTTGGAACCCCCAAGAGATTTCTGGGAACCAGTTAGAAAAACAAACCTTGCTAAGAGCAGGGGATTTTTAAAAAGGAACAGTGGTGCTTTCTGTGCCAGAAGGAGAGGACAGGCATTTTGAGTGCAGCATCCAGCGTGGTGCCCCGTCCTCCTGTAGCTTGCTCGCGTTACAGGGGCCCGGGACAGAGGCAAAGTGCTTGAGTCTGGTCGCTCACGTCAGGACGGGCAGCTTATTTTGACCCGCGGTGGCATGTGGAAAGGCAGCTGCTTTCTTTGAAGACGTTAATGTGGTACTGCAAGAAGAGCGAACCCTGGGTTAGGGGGACCCTTGCAATTCCATCTATATAATTCAAATTGACTTACAAATCAGGAGTTGCATAGCATAGCTTTTCCACTGCTGTCTGATTCTTGCCTTTGAGCATTTCTTTTGTAAGCTATGAGTGCAGAAACTGAGTTACGGACCATGATGCAGCCTAATTACAGCAAAGGAAGAACAGGATCTCAGAGCACAGCTCCGCTGTGCCATGCCCCTTTATCTCAGGTACTCCATTCCAGGCTATGGAGGTGAAAGTTAAAACAGGTCTGTACAGTGATGGCATTTTGAAGCAGCAATCTTCATTGTTCTTTTTGAAAGAATATTGATCATTTAGGCCAAAGCTTTTTCCCTGTAGCTGATTATTACACATGATAATGTCTATTATCATATGGTCGTTTAAACCAGGTCTAGTAATCGCAAAAATGTCCTGAACGACTGGAAATTTCTGCTGCTGCTGTGTGGTTGTCCAGGAGACCAGAATTTGAAAGTGAGAAGAGGAAGAAAGCAAAACTGATTAGACATTCATAGGATTGCACATTAGATTTGAGCCTAGTATGTTTAAAAAAATACTTTTATGAAGAACCTCTAAAGTTCTTACTACCTATAAGGAATTCTTTAGGCATCCTTCTCTGCTGTTGAATAAAGCTACAAAGAAATGGCTTTGTAGTGATGAATGAATTTTCCCAAGCTAGGAAAGTTAGCTTTCCCATTCCTACTGTTTATGTTAAGCTATATTTTTGCATATTACCTTGTATTATGAAGACCTGGTGCTTTGGTCCAAAGATACCATGCCATTCGCTCAGCATTCTTCAGTGTTTCTTGCTAAAGTGCCTTGTTCTTGGTATGTTGTGGTGCTGAACATACTGTCACTGAGTGTGCTGTAAAGCCCTGCTGTGAATGCCATGGCATGCTAGTCCCCAGTGTTTAATTTTGTTTAATTTTGTTTAATTATTAGGAATACTGTGCACTTGGAGGTGAGTGCTCTGGGTAGGTCAGACACTTGCTTTTTCAAGGTACTCAGTGGCGTTCCATAAACACTGCCTGAGTGTAGCAAGTAGTGAAGAACTGCTGTACTAGGACTGCTGGGAGGGAAGATATAGTGATTTGCCTCAGCGTTATTGCTTTAAAGTCTAACCTTAGTCTGCTCTTGAAAAATGGTGCTAGGGTTGCTTCCACAGCAGTTTCCCCATGCAGTAAATGCAGTACAGATCAGCCAAAAATCAGGCAGGATATGTACCTCCTAAGTCAGCCAAGATGGTGCTTGTAGAGCTCACTACTTTAATTTGGGACACAGTTGCACAATATAGACAGTTTTGTTTAACGTGGTACTTTAATTTGATTCTTTATATGTATTGTTGGAGCACTTGTGCAATGTTTAGAACGACACACAAAACTGGTTAACTAGGACAGATTTTTTCATCATGTATTTTGCAAATACTCAGGAATGACATCTTAAATTTATCATTTGGAGGAAGCGTTGCTGCAAAAGTTGGCAGAATTGCCTATCTGTACTGAAGTCTCAGATTCTGGGGGGAGATGAAGGCCCATATATTTACTTTTTTCTGTAAAAAGCAACTACCAGCTATGGCCAACTATAATAAGTCATGTGTATTATTAATACTGCAGAGGAGTGGATCAGCAAGAAGCTGTTCAGGACTGAGCTGTATGACAATGTTAAAAAGAGGCTGAGGCATGTTAGGATTGGTGTTGCAGTGGCAGAGCTGTGTATGAGAACCTCACACATGACTTATCAGTGCTCACCTGAGTGTAACTAGACATGAACCAGAATATATTTGCTATTAATACTGCAGCTGTGATTTTTTTTTTTTTTTTTACTTTTGTGATTAGAAGAATGTGCCAGCTTGTGTGTGTGTGTTCTGGCAGTGGAAGGATGAAAGTGCTTACAGTTTCCATATGAAAGCAAGTGCATGCCTTCTCTAGGCCCAAAACAGTTACAAAAGTACCTCATAAAGTTTGAGAAATAACGGCAAACAGGAAAACAAGTGGCAGCGGATTAGACCAAGGTATTTTATGTACTGTGATGTTTTGCGTAGTCATCTGGAAAGAAACAGAAGAGACCTTTTGAAGATCATTGATTGGAAACAATCTTTATTACTGATCAAGTTCACCTTTGTCAAAAAGATGATTATTTAACTATTAGGCATCTTTTACTCCCATGGCACAAAACTGATTCAAAGACTTGACCTGATAGATCAACTGTTAAATGGCTCATTAGATTAGATAAGGGAGTTGGAATGTATTTGATGTTAATATTATGTCCCTACATACCATATGAAATCTCTCTTCGTCTATCGTCTAGTGAAATATATTACCCGAGTATAGGATGTCATCTGCATGTTGTGTAGAGTCTTCTGAAGGTTAGGGATTGGCTTGGATATTACTTTTGCTTTTACTACTTTTTACCCCCAGTAGAAAAAATGTTGGTATTGGCTACAAAGAAATGAAAACATGCTGAAGTTTTCAGGAATTGGTAATGAACAACAGAATTCTCACCTAATAGTCAGTTTACATTTAAATCTGGACTATATCAGAAAGAAGAAAAAGGGACTCTGCTAACCAGCCTGAAGAGAGTGGATTTTATTCCATTCTTTAATGGAGCAGATTATTCCTGGCCTTTTAACATAGAAATTGCCAACATGAATGGAGTTACATGAACCCCTGCAAAGACTCTCCTCTAATATAAAATACCTAATATTGTCATTTCTCATCGGATTCTCTAAACAAGTAATGGTGTGATCTATTTGGCAGGATGCTAAAAGCACATCTATCACTTAATTTAACTCACTCTTTTTTCCTTGATTAAGAAATTCTGTTACTCCATGCCCCAGATTCATCAAACTTATTTTTTCTGTAGCTCATTTCCGTTCATGGCTTATGGTCAAAACAGGAGTTTAAATCTCCAGAATTAATCTTAAGCCCTTAATACACCATGTGATTTATGACCCAGCAAGGACTTGTATCTCACAGTAACATATACAGCAAGAAAGTGATCTCAGCCTTCCAATTTCTTGTCTGAACCTGCCGAGAGCCATTATGGAAACACATCAGAGCAATAGTGATGCAGTTGCTGAAGATGCCATCAGTGTTTCCAATGGGACTCCGAAAAAAGAAAAGAAAAGAAAACAAAACAGAGCCTTCTTTCTTGAACTGTTGATAAATTGACCATGAGAGTTAACATATTTTAGATGTAATTTAGCTTTTCATTGTATTTTCTAAGCCTGTGATGAGTAACAATAGCCATTGATAAGTTACTAGCATGGTATATGCACATATTTGGTATTTGGGAGCCAGTTCTGATGTGACTGTGAACATAGGCATAGAGGTTGCCTAAGCAGAGTTTTCTCTTCTTCTGAGCAACATTATGTATTGAGCTTTTAAGCATCATTTGAACACTCAGTGTTGCTTGAATGACTTGTCATATCCCTCCCAAATGCTTTTGCATTCTCAACATGGTCAAATTTTGTTTTAGTGACCTGCTTTCAATTAAAAAGTGATAAAATGAGCCCTTGTCAAGTTTATCATGAACTAATTTCAAGTGCTCATATGTTCCGAAAAATAAGTCTGAAGGTTGGAGGTTCGTACTAAAACACGCAGATACAAACTCTTAGAAGAATTCACTTGGGAGTCTCTCTTGAACAACTGCTTATACAGAATTGCTTCTTGTCAACCCCAAGACAACTGTTACCACTATGATTTAAAATCTCTGGAGATAGTGAGACAATTTTTAGGAAACATATTCAGCAGAAAATAAATAGTACTCAGGCCTTTACATAGGTTAGTCTGATTAGCTTTGGGAATGCACACAAAACTATACAGTGCTTACTGTGAACAGTGTGAGACTCAGTCTGACTTTGAATTTAAAAAATTCAAATAAAATTTCAGAAAGTTCTAGCTGGAATGCTGAAAATTTCCCTGTTGACTTTTTGGAATGTGGGCCATCTAATAAATGGTTCATGCTGTTAATGCTAAATAAGTAGGAGTTTTGAGGTCCATTGCATGAGAATCATATGAAGTCTGTAGTATCAGAAGGAAGACCAGTATGTCTGGAAATCATAGACTCCAATTTTCCTTGTTAAGCTATTGAATTTGTCTATTTTCCTCTCGTTCTGAAGTTGTCTTGCTCAAAAGTCCCACTTTAGTCCATCTTTCCTTACATGTATCTTTTCTGTGCTAGTTTTTGAGGAAATGGCGAGAGTATTAAAATATATGTATTAATCTCTCTCTCTCTTTCTGTATTAGTAAGACATATGTAAATAAAAAAATTCCTTATGTTATTTGGAATAGTGGTCTTAGGCCACTTTTAAGATTCCTGTTTCCCAATCACTTAATACATTGGAAGTTTAATCAAGGGGTATCAAAGGATATACCTTTGGCCAGGGGAAAGTATTTTGGCAAACAAAAGGTAGGAATGGTAGAGATAGGAGGTTTTTTAATACGTTTCCATGAGACAGGATAGAAAGAAAGCAAATGCAAAAGAAGACTAAAGGAAATAAAAGAACCATAAGGGAGAAAAAATTAAAGGACAGTACCCAAAGTGAAAAGCCGTTGGGGAGAGAGAATCATCTGAGAAACTCCAAAGGGTGTGGAACGGAAAACTGGAATTAGGAGGGGACCTTAAAAAAAGTCAAGCCTAAAGCTTTGTCCATGCTGCCAAAAAATCTATTTTGCTCAATTTTGGCTAAGCAAAATAAACATTTTTTCTGGCATGTATAGGTGGTGGCCCAAATTTGTTTGTTACAAGTAGGTTGAAAAAAACCTTCCAAAAACGCTTTTGCCTAGTCTGGTGAATTGTGCTAAATCATATTTTTACTTTGAGTCAAACAAATTTGACCCCACAGAGGCTGGCCAAACACTGAGGCAGATCAGACACAGTTGGATTTCACAGCTGTTTTTAAATTCTGTGGTTTTAGCTGTGTGGATGTGGCTTAACTGCAACATCCCGCCAGAGCTCCCAGGGAAGGAGCACCCTGAGGTAGCATTCTCCAGCTCTGCCAAACATCAGGAACAGCGTAAGCAGGGGAGATTCAGCACTCAATGGTCTTGATGTCTATAGTGTAAAATCATGACAAAAATGCCGTAGCAGACCGTAACACAAAGAAAGCAAGGACACAGACAACCAGTGTGAGTGTGCTTGTTCTACAACAGCATGCTGTGTGTTTGGCTCTGTTTTGTACAACTGCAGTGGGGCTGGGGCTCGAGGTGGATCAGAGACCTGCTTGGAGAGGGGGGGAAGTGGCTGAATATTGCCTTTGTCTTTTTCTGATTTCACGAAGGTTTGTTACTCATTTGGCGTTGGCCTAAATGGCGCTGCCTGGTGTGTCTTCACAAGGAGCCATTCTGCTGGGTGAGGATCATCAGATGCAGAAGTTTGATTGTGGCCATGTAAGACCATAGCCAGGTTTCAGGTTGTAGTAATGCTGGTGTCTCAACTCATGGTCACCAGCAGGTGGCCAACGGAAGGCCAACTTCTGCATCAGTTCTGGTGCTCATCAAACCCCTCAGTGAGTTGTTAAGGGAGCTCAGAAATCTGTTCACTTTGTACTTGTGGGTTAGCTTTTTGCCACTTTTGCTCCCTGAACTGACTTCTTGTGGAGTAAGATGAGCACTAGCGCAAGAGAAGCAGCAAGGAGAGATAGAGGACAACATGGGACCATGTCTTTTGCTAGCCATTCATAGTTACAGCAGTTTGGCTCCAGTGTCAAACCATGTGGGACAGTGAAGTAAAGCTACTTGTTTCAGGATAGCATACCCTCAGCTGCAGGTGTTGCAGTGGTGGAAAAGACTGGTAGCACAATCCCAACAAAAGCTTTATGTTTCCACTTTTTCCTATGAAACAGACAGCTTCGGCTTTTTTTGGAAGCTCTGACAAACCTGTGAGTGTAGTAAACGAAGAAAATGTGGCTTGGTACAGATCTGTACCTTGTGGTTAGTTGACTGTATCTACAAATTTTTCCTGCTGTTGGCATACTTAGAAGTCCTCTTTGTGGATTTCGTGGACTCTAATAATGGGTAACTTAATAAGCCAACCAGGAGCATTTACAGGAGCTCTTTCCTCTACTTGGTCATCTCTTTTCACTGAATTTCTGTAACCTCACATACGTTTGAGAACCTCTATCCTTTGTCAGCCTTGGTTGAAAAGGTTATACATTGGGATACAGAATGTGATTGCAAAAGTGTTGTCTGTGTAGAAAACCGGACTAAAAAAGAACGCCATAAACAGTATTAGGAGGAAAATGACACAACTGTATTGTTTGACTTTAGTGATTGCAAACATGATTCTAACATTTCTTCCTTCAAGCAATGTCTAATGTCCTACTGCTTCTATTCAACAGAATGTTGCAACTTGAACCTGTTTGTTTTAGTTGAGCTGAGAAAAGACTCGTAAATGCTAATCTAAGTCTTTTTATGTGAGTCCAGCGCATGCGGAAGAGCTAATAACGACCATGATTCTGGCTGTTAGAAATATGGTCTATATCACTGGTCTTTAGACAGCTTTTGAGGCTCACAGTGCTCCATGGGATGTAGGGCATTAGTTTTGGGCAGCTAGCTAAAGGCATCTTCGTCTTATTCAGCACCATTTTCTCTGGCGTGCCTCCATTGAGAGATAATTGGAGGAACAATGGTGAATTGAGCCATTCAGCCTGATTTTTCTGACAGTCTGAGTACCTAAAGATCCTTGTGCTGTTACTGGTTGTTTTGCAATAGCATCTGTGACCCCTATTCAGTATCCAGAGCTCCACAATGTAAGGCACTGTGTACACACAAAGAATAAAAAGATGGCCCTTGCCCTTGCTGACTTCAAATATGGTTTATGGTTCATCCAGCAACTCAGTATGTCAAACTGAACACCAAAACTCATGGCCAACAAAATCATAAACCATTTGAAAACAAACTCAGCCTAAAAAGACCACATGAATCACCATGTAAATGTTGTCCTGTTGTACACTGGAAACATTTCTGACTTCTGATTGGCATGTTGATAAATTCCTCCAACCAACATCATGTGACAAAAGGGCTAACCCAACATCCAGCATTTCCTAAGTGGTCATAAAAGGGATCACACTTCTTTACGAGCTCTCAGAAAGGGAAAATGTATTTTTAAATTGCTGTATTGGCAAATAGGAAGGGCAAATGGAGAAAACCAAGAACAACATATTTAGTTGCAGTAAGTGCCCAAAACCATAGAACGAATACCAGTGTTTTATGAAAGAGTGCTGCAAACAATCTGAGCAGTCCATTTTTCTTACAGAATTATCTAGCCATAAGCCATTCCCAGTAGATGAACAGTGCCCACCAGTCTTTGCCAGCCAAAGAGAAAAGGGGAAAAAAAATTGCACTGAAGTTGCTGTGGTCCTTTTTGGACTTGCAGTAGTTTTGCAAAGCAGTGTTCACAGTCAGTCATTCTGTTTTCAGCAGTGTCCTTGACCATACCCCCTGCCAGTAACAGGACCTTTAAGTCCAAGAGAGAGAAACAACTTTTTCTTTTTTTTTTTTTTAACCAACTAGCAGAGGATGTGCTGAGCCAAAATAGAAATAGCAAGGTCAGGTCAGGGCAAGGCCCTGCATTTCATTAGCCAGGCCTGGCTAGGAGTGATTAAATATGTACAAGAGGCTTTGAATAGATCCAGGGAGGAGGGCTGACATTGTGGAATACAGAAAAATCGTTCTTTGGTGCTGTCAACTGACTAAATACGGGATGGTACTTAATTAGAGAGATAAAAGGAATTTATTTTAATTATTTTAATTTTGTAGAAGAGAGGGGTTTTTTTTATTTTCTGTTGAGTGTTTTGTAAAGGGGGGAGAGGAGGGTCTGGACAGCAAGTGTGAGCCTGGCTTAACAGAATCCAGATAGCCTTGAGGTACATGTTGACCTAGCCTGCAGTTCTCATGAGGATAACTTGATGAAGACCCAGTAAAAAAGACAAAATTATATTGGCAATGGAATCAAGGCCCTGTTAAATTTTGAAGGCACTCCGGTTAGAAACTGATGACCTTCTGAGTACATTGCACTGTCTGTTTCATTAGGCATGTTAGAGAGAGAATTTGAAAAGAATGGAGCTTTGAAGCCGAATAAAGTACTGTGTCAAGTGGTGCTTTGGCTGCCCAGCTTGAATTTGCTATTGGGGCTGCCTGACTTAACTGGCATTTTATAGCTGTATTGTAATTCTTGTATGACAATCGCATTGTTGCATGGGCACCTAGGCACTGAACGCCCACAGTTTGTAGTCCTTTTCCAGAGAAACTACCAGCCCAGCTGATTGAAACTAGAATGCATTTACATTTGTCCAGAGCACCAACAATAATGTCTTTGCAAAATTTCTAGGGGCTATTTTCTTAAACCAGCCCATAGGAATTTGTATCTCAGCTTATACCTCTCCTGAAAGAGGATTCCTGCAGCAGCATAGCGCTCCTTAGTGTCATGTTGGAAGGTCGATCCAGAATCAGCTGGGGATTTCTGTATACCCATTTTTTCATGAATCTAACTTAATACATTGTGACAGCCTAGATGTACTTACAGTAGTGCGATCTCTGTGTCTAGACACTAGTGTATTTACACTAGTATAAAGATATTTGTATCATCCTGGTTCTTGTTACCTAAATACTGTATTTTTCCTTCTGGTCTAGTATGTCTCAACTACCTAAGAATTGTTTTCTTGGACAGTGTCATATCTTCTTTGCTCTATTACAGTAAATATAAAGCTTATAAAAAATCTTTTGCTCTTCTGAAAGTCATTTGACAGTGGAGCTGACATTAATGGTCAGTTCACTGGCAGAGGAATACTGTTTGATTTATATGTTTTCTTGCTAAGATGTCAGATTGACAGCCCTGGGAACAGAAATGCTCAGCTAATTGCCCAAACATGCAGCATATTGCAAACTTTGCCAACCTTTCACAGCGATAGTATCTTGATCCTTGAGCGTGAGAGCATATCTAAGCCTTCAGAGGGCATTCAGTGCTAAACCCGATAGGGCCTAAGAAGTACTTTTTGTTAGATCTCTTCATGATTCACCAAGGTAAACAATGACTGTGAGTTTCTTTTGTGTAAAGCAATTGAACAGCCAGCCTGGCAATAACAACTCCGAGTCAGAATTAACAAAAGCTACGTTTCAAGCTGCGGTAACTTTATCCCGAAAGGTTGCAGATCCCACTTTCCATCCCATGAGTGAGCACTTGCCCCTCGTCATTGTATCTCTCCCTGCTGTTCCACTACCAGGAATGACCAGTTGTGGGCCTGCAAGTTTAGGTCGCACATTCTTCGAGATTTCTAAACTAGCACTAGTGTAAATTTAGTCTCTGAGGCTTGGTCAGAAGCAGTATTTGTCAATAGGTGGTTGCTGAATCAACACTGCTGTTCCTGTGTACCCATCACAGCAAGTCCTAACTGCTGACTGATTGTGAAACTTCTCGTTCTTTCCCTGACCCTTCCCGCATCTGCTCTTCTCCTCCTTTTCAGGTTTTCCCCCTCCCATTTCTGTCATCCATGCCCTTCCCCATTTCCCTTCACCTTCTCTCCATCCAATCCTTTTCCATTTTTTTCTCCCTGCTCTTGTCAGTTCCAGTCCTCCTGCGTGTCCCTATTCCTGCTGTTCTCCCTGTTTTGCATTACGTTTTTTCCTTCATTTGTTCCCACATTTTTTTCATTTATTCATCTTCCTACTGCTTTCTATCACCCTCCCCTCATCGTCACATGGAATAAGCAGCAGTGTTATGAAGAGGGGGATGCTATTAGCAGCATTGTATTAATTTATCCTGCAATCAATTCTCTGTCTGGTCCTCGTAGTTTCTTGTTACCAGTTGCCTTAATGGTGA
Organism: Calonectris borealis; assembly: GCF_964195595.1. Taxonomy (NCBI): domain Eukaryota; kingdom Metazoa; phylum Chordata; class Aves; order Procellariiformes; family Procellariidae; genus Calonectris; species Calonectris borealis. The sequence goes on from NC_134316.1 coordinate 38,545,938, forward strand.
CGTAGTTAAAGTATCAAATTTTATCATTTTCCTTCCTTTTCATTAGAAATCTAGGAGAAGGAGGGGAGGCAATAGGGATGTGCTTATTTTCTCCTCCCATGAAGCCAGGGCGGTTCCACTGTGGCCTTTTTCTGTGCATAAGAAGGGGTAGAGGCCCTGCCTTGAAAAGCTTGGCTTTTTCTTCCCTTGAGGTTTTCTTCCAGGCCCTTTTTTAAGTGAATGGAGAGGAGTGATTTTCTTGTATCGCCGCATTCTTTTCTTTCCCTCCTCCTCTCGGTGCAGTCACGTCCCTAATTAATTGAATTCCCTACTAGACCTTTTGTGAGTCATTTCAATTACCCATTAGTGAAGCAGCCTGGGATTTCTGCTGTGTTTTCACTCATCTTCCTGGAATTTCTCTTCTCCTCCCCCCCCCTTCCCCTTTTAGTCACTCTGGTCTGTGAAAAGCATTAGATGGACTTCAGCGCCTAGTGCCTATATTGTTTGCAGGCCCAGCTGCATACTTCCACACTCTGCCTTGTGCGTCAGAGCTATTCATCTTGTTTTGTACTTGGCTCTGCTGCAGATGCTGTAAATATGGTAATTTTAGATTCCCTGATTGGAAAGGGTTGCAGGGCGGGTCTAAGTGGTAAAAGCACTGTTTGATTTACACTAGTTCATTCTAGTTTCACAGAGTTTGGGGTTTTAAGGATACAGCTGAAATGAAACATGGTTTTAAGGGCATTTTCTTTTTTAGGGTTAGGAGAGGGATAGATGTGAGGTTAGCTTTGTGTACTGACATGCAAAAATGCTGCCCCAGAAACTCTAGGGAGACTGGAAAGAAATAAAACATGAGCAGGAGGTACCTCCTCAGATTATTATGTAAGATGCCTTCACAGATGGATAGCTGCAAAATGTGGATGGATCTGAAAACTGCAAAAATGGAAAAGGTCCAAGACAGAGAACTGTGAAAGGCAAATCTGGAATTTGACAGATATGCCATCAGTACTGAAGTACTGTAGAACTTACGGCAATCCCTGAAGAAAAAAAACAATGAGCAGCTTATTTCTAGAAAATTTTGGAAATACTGGGTAGGACCGTAACAGGTAACATGCATTGTATTTCTGAGGAGAATACGGCAGTGATAAAGCCAGCTTGCTAAAATTATGATGGATGCAGTGAGTGCCTGAAATCTGATGTCTGGAGAATCACATTTCTATTTTGAAATTGAATTTGTACAGCACATGAATCTTTCAGGCTCGGGGTAATTCTCAAATGATACAGAGATGCAAACAGCATCACTGGGAACCAACCTGCCGGAAATGTGCCCCACATGTCCCAAGCTACAGAAGTAATTTACAGTGCTCAAGCTATTATGATATTTCATATTATTACGATACTTGTCCCTGCGAGGTATTTCACGAGAGAACTGACTTTTGATAATCAGGCTGTTGTGAGAAGGCTCTCTCTCATGGCTTCCCAGGGGGGGCTCATTTGTTGGACTGACAGGAAGTGAATTTATGAGGGTTCCCTGCACATCGGTATTCATAGGTACTTTTTTTTGTCCTCCTAGCTCTTTATCCAGTCAAAGGAGAGAGGAAGGGAATGGTGTGAAAATACTGCTCAGTACAGACACATAAAGACGTTTGTAGAAGACCTACTGGGAATTATTTTACCTTTTATGTTTTGAAATCTTGGCCCCTGGGTAAGCAGCAGTGGATTTCAGAGGTTCATTAGATGACTCTGGAGTTCTGGTACTTCACAGGGTGACGTTATTCAAGTCAAAACCAAGACACTGTAAAAGAGAGAAAGGAGCTAGTGAAGAGTTGCATATATGAGTCCCCTTTTTCTTCATGGGGCATGCAGCAGCAGGGCCCGTATTGTTTTGTCTGAAGTTATCAGGTCATGGCAACACCTTTTTTTAGCTGTCTCTGGTATTGCTCTGTTTTCTTGCACACATACCATTGCTAGTATCATGTTACAAGGTTTTATGATTTGGCAGGTCTTACACCTTTTTATTTCTTCCATATCCTCTTAGGTTAAGTCTTCCACCACAGGGTTAACCTGGTGAGGACTGCTACCCAGCTTCTGGGCTGAATGGCAGCAGCATCTGAAATGGAGCCTTGGTCCTACTGTCACTTCACCTGATAAGCTGTCCAGCGTGTGCCGGAGGATGCCAGTTGTGCCAGGGGTACTGACTGAATTGCCCAAGCTCTGGGCGGCTTTCTGTGCCTTTCCATAGTAACTCTTTTCCTTTCCTGAGAGTACCCAGAAGGACAGAGGACTTCTCCTGCACTAAACCGAGAAAAGAAGCCATTTGTCACAGCACAGAGCTGGCTCCTGTAGCACTGGGAACATAGCACATATACTATAGGTGAAAACCCTGTTAGCCCTTCCATGCCAAAATGTATCTGAAGTTCATTTACCTTATGTGGGACCTAAATTCTCCTCCTGTAATGTTATTAGATTTCTTTATATGGTTTTTGCTGCTGCATAACACTGCTTGGCTCCTACAAAGTACTGCTGTGTTTTACTCCAGCGCTGTTTGCATCTTAGAAGCGGATAAGAACCTGACAACTACTTAAGTAATGTAGTTCAGTTGGTTAGTAAAGGAGCTACAGAAATTTAAGTTTATTGTATTCCTAACCTCTCTTGGAGTTTTCACAGATAGGTCCGTGTGTATAAATAAATCCACAACTTCTGGAAAATATGGTCCATTGTAGAACTATTTTGGACTTCCAGAGTTCTGGGCTATAAAATGCCCTAGAGCTTGAGAGGTTCCCAATTACAGGCTATTTTCATTACTGTATTTTTCTGAGAGAGCAGCAAGAAAAAAGCTGATTTCTCGAACAACTGAACAGTGACAGAGTTTTCTATTTTTACTTCCGTTTTGATACACAAAAACTAGATTTAGAATATGTCCACTAAATCCCTCTACACTGCAAAAAGTGAATGATAGAGTTGATTTTAATTCCCCTTGTCTCAGGACTATCCAAGGGACTGGCTCAATCCCTGTACACGTAACACATGCTAGTGGTTGCTCCAGTATATGCCCATTTATAGCAGTTCTGTAACAGCACCTTCTCCCTTGACTATCTATCACTGCTTGTGCTCTAGATGCGGTGCGCTGTTGGGAAAGGGAGCATAACATGTGTGACATGAGAATCACAGTGTGCCAACATAGTTTTCAAGGAGCTTTAGCAGTTATCAAAGTTACGGCTATCTAATATTTTGGTTATGGAAGTGCACCCTTAAGATGTAAATAGATAATTAAATATCATCTGCCCAATCTTTTCCATTGCGTGTTGGCAAATTACTTGCTGGTTTTGAGGGAGAAATGGTCCTTTGGGTGGAATTTGCCAGGAGAAAGGGAAGGGTACCCGTGTGCGCAGCCATAAGGTTTGTAATTTTTTCTGTGCTCTGTGCAAGTGGTTGGTTACTCCTCAGAGCTGTAAAGCTGAGGAAGGGATAGCCCCACGGTAAGTGAATAAGTATGGAGGGAAAAGATGTGTAGGGTTAGTGAAGGATGTAAGGGAGATCAAGGAGAAAAGAATAAAAAGGGGACATTCCAGGAAAGAAATGGCGTTGTAATGATGGGGAAGATAAGACCTTAGTAGCTGTATTATTTTTAGAGGAAGAAGGGACCAGATTAGGATAATCAGAGAGATCAGGGAGGAAGAGATGGTTAGTAAGGACCAAGCATTTAAGCATGACTATTCAGATGATCTGTTGCCAGGTTTGAGATCAAATGAGGTTTGATATATTATCAATTTAAGTGAGCATACGCATGTAAAATACATGCTCAAAAATACTTTGCAGAGCTGGACTCAATACTGTGTAGTGCAGAGAATTCTCAGCTCTTCCTGACCTCCCTAGCACCTTTCAGGAACTGCTCAATACTTTGTTTTGTTCCCAAATTCATTTTGTTTGAGCACTACCCTCAGTCCCACTGGCAGCTCTTCCCAGCTCCAAGTTGCTTAGTACACATGGCAGCTTTCAGGCGTTCAGGCTTCATTCACGTGCCACTTGGAAGTAGCCTGGCATGTAACTTCACAAGGTGACCCCATTGCCAACTTTTGTCCTTCCCCTACCTGTTGCTGCGTTGCCATTTAATACATGAGAATGACGTTGAAAAGTGTATCTTACCCAGTGTCCTTCAGTGGGATAGTATTTAAGTGTGGGTTAGTATTTGAGCCAGTTTAATCCAGAATTTCCTAGGTCCCAGCTCTGTATCTGATTCTTCTACAGAACAGATGTCTAATCTAGTCCAGTCCATCTGTTGGGTTGCAAATGGCAGGTTAAATCGCCTACATGAAACACAGTGCATTTTACAGGGCAAAGATGGGGAAAAATCTCCTTTGAATTGATTCCCTTCCTCACAAATAATTTGTAAACAAATTATTTCTTTAAAAAAGTAAAGTATTAATCACACCAGCTTTTTTTAATCTAAGCAGCTTGATGGCAAAGGTATGGCCTAGTCATCTGTTTCTCCCTGGTGTTTGTATTTGATTTTGCAAACCCTCGGCACTTGAGGAGCATCAGTTTGCATTCCTCTCTCTCTCCATTATGTTCTGTGCTTAGAGGGGTTTGTGTGGGTTATCACGCTTGGCTCCCACGAGGTCCCACATCTGGTAAAGGATAGAGTGTATGACCCCACTCCCAGCCTCTTCCTTACCTCCAGCCTTCCCCCCATCATCTGAGAAGGTTAAACTAAAAGCAACATCTATGATGGCAAAGGTCCAAGTTTGAAATGTGTCCATTGTATGTGTTCAGTTCAAAAACAACATATCAAGGCGAGTGCAGTCCTTACAAGTAGCACCCCTGGGCCTTCTTTTATTCCAAAGCAGAGATATTTACCCAAGGAAAAGAGGGAAGTGACGGGGTAACAGAGTACACATGTTGTGAAAATATGCAGGCAGAGACTGAAGAAAAAATAACATTCTGCCACAAGTAGCTGCCTTGTTCCTCAACTTTTTTTTTCCCCTTCAGATTAGAACCAGCCATTTCTTGTGCTCTTTCAAGCACCTTCTGTGGTTTCCTGATGGCTGGAGAGGATTGAAATCTGGCTTGAAAAATGGGCCATGGGTCATGTTATTTTCAAGAGAGGAGAAGCAAAAATTCCCATAATAGTCAAAATTCACAGGTTTGGGGTTTGGTGGGGTTTTTTTTTAGAAAATCAGTGGTGGATATTTTAATATATAACTTTAGTTTGAAATTATTAATAAAGAACAACTACAGAATCAGCTCTTCACTTCTATTCCCTCTGATTGATTTATAATGGCAAACAATATTTTGTGTGGAGTTGCAGCCTGTCCTTTTACTCTGGAGTGTGAAAGGGAAATGTTCAGCTTCATAAAAGAGTATGCTGGGGTTTTCTGGAAGTATTTTGTTGGGGTTTTAAATGATGTGATAACACTTCTCTTGGAAAAACTGTTTCATTAACAGAAAGATAAGTCTGAGCAACAGCCTGCAGGCTGGTATTCTTGCTCCTAGCTCTCCTGAGCCTGAATTGAAAATACCAATACATTCCCAGCTTTATGTTCAAGCAGATGTTTTCTGTTAGGAGTTATAAACCTTTCTGGTCTTTTGTTCTTTGGTGAACAAGTTCTCTTTTTTAAATGTTTTAAAAAGACAATACTTAGTTCACAGAAGTGCTAACTTATTTGACCTGCATTTTAGGGCATGAGGCATCCTCTTGGGAACAGGGTTCACTAGCCCTGCAGCTAAAGGGCACAGCCCAGAAAGGTAGCGCTGTCAACTGGGTTTAAGGGAAGAAAAGAAAGCAAGCAGGAGCAGGGCGAGAGGTACAAGAGAAAACTATCAGCAGTAGGCAGCAAGTAGAGAAATGCAACTATCATGCCCTGCTATATGGAGAGAGCCAAGAAGTCCAGCAAAAGTCCTACTGTCTGTGGAGCATGAGAAAAGTGAAAGTGTTAATTGACTCTTGACTTTTGAACAGATGGACGAACAAACAACCCCAGGCAGTGGCAGAGCACGCCTGGGGCAAGTACAGCAGCACTGGGAGTGGAGGGGCTGCATGAGTGGAGAACTGGGACCACATCACCTGACCAGGGCATGTTCTGCATCAGCAACTCTGCATCCTCCAGGATGTCTCCCAGAGCATCTTTCTTCTCTTTGCTTTAATAATGTGTTACAGTCCCTCCTGTAGAACACCTGGAATGCGGTCTGAGGAGAGTATTGTCAGTATGGTCCAGTCCATCCATAACACTTCTAGAGACTCATTTAATGGCCATTTTAATAAGGGTGGTTTTTGCGATATGAACAGACATTCTCAAAGAATTGGAATGGAAGCCCCTTCCATGCAGTTCACTGAATAGAGGGGGTTTTAATGGGTAACTCAGATAAAAATAGTCATCTATTCTTACTCACAGTTAGCTCCTTTAGAATGAGAATAAGCAGCACAGTCTAATGGGTAGAAGATGGTGGAAACTAGGAGCTCCTTAGTTCTAATGTTTGCTCAGCTCTGGACTTGTTGAGTGACAATGGATAACATGGATAAACACTTCAGCTAGTAGTTAATAATATTGAACTACTTTGTGAAAATGTGTGGGATAATTAGTTAGCATCTGCAAAATGTTTGGAAGATATCAATTTCCATATTTCTGCTAATTATTTGTGACAGTGCATCATACTGCGTGGTGTAAGAGATCTGTTAAATCAACTAAACAGATGAATGCGTCTCTTCAGATCCCCTCATGTCGATGCTACAAATGATAAAAGCCCACCAATAAAAGATTAAACTGATTAAATCAAATTTTCTCATCACATCACTGAGTTGCACTGATTTATATGAAGCTATGCCCTTCATTAACGATTTGGCTTACTGTGTCCAATGTATGTATAAACAAAATTTATAAATACAAAATTTATCAAGTGAGAGGGTCTGCTGTCATAACCTATGTCTATTTTCATTAGGCATTTCTGCAACAGAGGTACAAAAATCATTGTGAAAGGGTATGTTTTATAGTCTTCAGCTGTAGAATGAGCCCTTTCAGTGGTATTAACTCTCCCACATTCACACCAGAAAGTTGACTTGGCTTCTGGAAGTAGTATTGAGTGCCAAAACAGATTACTCCTACTGTGTAACCAGTTTTCACCTGTTTTTGTGTACAAAGGCATTAATGAAAGAATACTTCTTGGAATGGTTTAATGGTTAGAGGAAGGTAGTGCAATTCAAGGCTTTGCTAGGCAGTAGCTTAGGTATACTCAGGGATTGTTTGAAAACCACAGCAAACCACTTTAACTATCTGTAAAGCACCTTCCCTGTCAGAAAAATGGGTGTAAGAATATTACCACTTGCAGGCTTTGTACTCATAAGCTGTTTGCAGAGACTTAATGCTCTGAATCACTAGCTATTCTTATTGCAGTATCATTTTTTTAAAAGCTTCTTTTTCTTCTAGTTTTGGTGTGATTGGCTGTCATAGCGATAGCCCTGTTTTTCATATGACAAACTGTACTCAATAATTGTTTGAAATCGCCATTAGAACACTTGACAATAATGTTTTCTTTCCAAACTGGCTTGTATTTTTTCCAGCACTGATTTTTTTTCCCCTTTCCTGTTTATCTAAAGTAGCTGAAGGAAAAGGACACATTGCGTCAAGGCTGATAGGACAAGAATTAGACCTACTGTATGCGCTGGTTGTATTCAGGCCTATGAGCACTTCCTTTCTCCTCCCCCATACCCAAAGCCAGCTCTGCTCCATTCTTTGGGGCGGACAGGATATTGAGATTTACAAGACCTCTACCCTTCGAAGTACTGGGAGACTGAGGTTCTTGCACATTTTTTTACAAAGCCTGAGCCTGAGGAAAATAGATACAGGGATTGTGAGGACGGAAAGCTTCATATTCCCCACATTTCAGGTAGTGTGTTTGCCCTGGGAATAACAGTAAAGGAAAATGATGTTTGCTGTGATTTGGTGCTTGGGATCGGTTACAATTTAAAACTTGAACTGGGCTTAGTGCCGAGCCAAATTCTGAAGTGATTTAGTCCTGCTGCATACATGTTTACTCCTGCGTGGGTATGGACCTAATGGGAGAATTTGCCCTCGTGGAGTTGCAAAGGATTTGTTAACACACAGAAATCCCACCAGTTTAATTTAAATCAGTTTAACAGATTTACTGAAACTCGTGCCACACCCATGTTCCTCATCTGTTTAAGCTACATTTCAGTAAGTGGTTACAGAAGGGTTTGCAATAGTTTAAGTAAATTGGATATAAACTGTACATTTACTTAAAGCAGTGTAATTTTCCTACGTAAATAAGAACAGAGTCAAAACCTATGGACAACCCCCTTCCTCCGGACCCAGCTGGAAGGCATCACTGAGCCCAGTTACTTACCACGGTCCTCTGTCGGCCACCTCCAACCGCACGGCCACGGACGGGGTTTATGTGTACGCTCCCCAATATGTTTCGGGGTGAAGGGTAAAGGTGCATTAGCTCAAACTACTCATTTAAACTGATGTGACAAATCCTGCCTGAAGTGTATTAGGGAGTGCTCACACCGGCTCTGCCAACTGCTGGGGAGACAGCAGCCCTGAGCAGGGTGGCAGTGAGAGGCAGCTGGAGGGCAGCAATATCTCAGACTGGGACAGCTGTTTGCGGAGTGAGCGTCTGCCCATCTCCTAACCTGCACACAAGTTAGGTTCCTTTCAACCAGCTTATTCACACTTTACCCCTTACTGAAGAATTCAAAGTTGATTTAATTTACACGTCAAGCAGCATCAACTTCTATCCACTACTGTGCCAATATTCAATCTGTCACATGTCAGGAGATTTGTCTACTGTAAATCATTTCCATTTCCCAGTTAGTGAAGAATATTCAAGAGAGCAGATTTCAGTTCAAAATCCAAAGGGACTCCACTTGCCATTTCTCCTCAGGGTAGCTTACTGTCTATAATTCTAACTCTGGAATACCTTTGCACAGCTACTTTTCAGTTTCACTCTTCATTTGGTTTTGCTTTGTTTGCCATTGCTGACCAAAAGCAGCCTGTTTTCTTTCCACTGCCTTCAGCGGAAGTAAGTGAGGCAGCGTCCAGTTGCCTCTGTCGTGACCAGGGAAGATCTTTTATAAATATCTGAAAAAGTGCTTTAGCATTAAGGAGCGAACATGTAGGAGCTCATAGGCTACATTCAGTAGCGATTGAAAAGTGGATCAAATAGTTTCTTTCTGCATTTTCCCAGGGTTCAGCTCCATAGCAGTTTAAACTGCCCAGTCTGCTGTTCTACTCATTCAGCTCCCAGCTGTGTGTTCCCCTCTCCTTCTCTTGCACTGGCACCGGCACTTTCCTGACCTGAATAGTTGCATGAACTGGCTTAAACAGGCTGAAAAACAATCCTGGGGGATTTTTTTTACGCCACTCAGCTGAGACTGGTTGAAGGTGCCGTGGAACTGCATCTTTAGATAATCGTTCATCAGTTCCTCTAAGCTTTCCCGTTACATAAGGGAGCGCTGGCTGGTCCTGTTTCCAGGACAGTTTCTGAATTCGGTGGCCTGTGTTTCATGGCTGACTTACAAATGCAATTCTCCACGCAGTTAGGACCTTCCATGAAGATGAAGCAGTATGCATTCTTAAAACCACTTTAAAGAGTGTCCTAAGTTAATTGCTGTATAGGCTGTTTAACATCAAGAAGGGTTCGGTTTCAGTGGGATAGTACAAGTCTGCAGGCATTTCTCTCTGTAAGATTGAGCCTACTTTGTCTCTAACAGTTACTAACAGTAAACTAACAGTTTGAAGGCATTTGCCTTTTGGAAGAAGTCTGTGGCAAGAGCAGGGGTTAGAGCTCTGTTTGCTATAGCCCGTTTCTTTCCCCTCCCAGCAGAGAGCTGTTTATCTCCTTGATTCCTTCTCTGTAAGGGATCCTCGCTCCCTCTTGACATACAGGGACCTGGAACTTTACTCCTGCTTCTCATCTTTAGTCTTTCTGAAAAGAGTCAGTGGCCGTCCTTGCAGTTAACTGGAGAAAGACTGCGGTCAGGATTGGAAGCTTTGTCGCTGGTGTCAGCAGAGAAGTCCCAGACCGAATGGCCAGAGCCCATCCACAGTTCCTGTCCTTAGCCTTCCTCTGCCTGATTCAGTGGCCACGCACTGGCAGACAGTGGGGAAGCTTGTGCTGCTGCTCATCCATCACGTGTGTTTCATAGTTAGAAAGCTCCTGATCCCACAATTCTTAGGGCTTTTTATTTTTCAGCAACACTGAACTAATTTGCAGGCAGAACAGAATAAGAAAGCTTTGATCAGGCAATCCTGGTTTGGTTTTGCTATGTTTACTCCATCTATTGAGTAATCCCTGGCAAAAGGAGGGTGATAAGGAGTTAGTGGATAGCTGTGTTTGTAAACACAGAAGCACATATCACTACACCTGCAAAACCAGAAAGCATTTACAACAAAAGCATTGCAGTCACATGAAAGCCCAGGCAGTGACCTCCAAAGGAAGCCCACAGTGCAGATATAGGCATGGAATTGCTCCTGTTATCCAATAGTCCTCTGGGCATCTTGAAGGAACAAGAATGGGAAGCAGTGAGGAGTAGAACCACAACAGTGATGGGCTGGGAAACTGTTGAAGCAGAAGAGTGTGGGAGTGACAGCCGCAATGAGGTTTAAGATTGGGGTGGGATAAAAAGGAGATCCATATATATAAGGGAGATCCATATATATTAAAGAGACTCATCTCCAGATCTTAAATGTACACTGAGGTTTTTGAATCTTGCTATTTCACTGTTACATAGCAATTGGCTGACAAAATACTCGCTTCATTCCCCTCTTGCCTTTAGAAAGAACGGTGCGGTTCCTATTTGTGAAGCAGGTAAAAGTATGCATCTTATATCTAAAGCTATCTGAACCCTAAAAATGCCAGCATTTTTCTGTGATGGAATGCTGGGGGGTAATGCAATTTGACATTTTAAATTATAAGTGTTTGACCACAATAAACCAAAACCTGGTATTTTGGCTCTAGGATTTTCCATCTAATACAACTGGAACTCAGTAAATTTTGCAAAAAATGGCATGTACGGCAACAAGTCCAAATCCTGATGTCTTTTCACTGATGGGCCCATTCTCTGGAAACATTCAGGGCGTCTCATTTATGAGTCCTCTGAAAAAAGCAGTTCAGTAGTTCAATCGCGAGCAAGAAGGACTTTTGGTGAATTATAAGGCAAGAATTCTATCTAAATAACAACTTAAATTTTAAAGATCCCTTCGGTAAAATTGTATCTACTTCTTCAATAGAAATGAGTTCATGGTAAGGGCATCTTTTTACTTTGGTAATAACTACATTTGTTTCTTTCCCTAAGTGTATTTAAACTTTTGGAGTACTGGTGTATGTAATTTGAGTTTGACCTATTTCTAGCAATCACAGAACTTGCATCAAATTCTGGCTATTCTGAAATGCTCTGTTTTGATATTGGCAGCATTTAAACCCTTCTCATCTTCCCCTTAAAACTGGAAACTATCTCTTGATTTGTGAGGGGTAAGGAGTGGCCCGAAATGATAAAATCGTCTTAGGAGACTATAAAATTTATCATGAGACGGAGATCTATTAGCATGTAAAATTTTCTTTGGCTTGATTGCATCTCAAAGTTTACCAGAACATACACAAATAGTTTCTAGTTCTAAGAAGTGTACAGACCTCAGTTTTGCATATGGCCGTCTCTCCAAACCACAAGTCACTAAAGAATGTCAGTGTGATGTTTGGCTGGTTAAAGGAGGGCAGCACTCCTAAAGCAGGCTTGTGGTTTTATCCCTGCAGTAAGAAGACTCAAACGTTAGAGAGTTTATTTTCTTTCACATGTATTATAGTTTTTTTTTTTCCACAGTCTAAAGTAGCAGCACCTGTGTAACCTTATTTAACTGCCTTCACACATTTTCTTTCCCTCAGCTAATATTCTGCCAATGTGACAAACTTTCCTCTCTTTGAACTGCAGAACACCGTGAAAGCTGGTATTTCTCAGCCTTGTCCAATAATGTGAATGTCTTCTATGTGCTGTTCATTGGGAGCTGTCATTTTACTAATGCTGTAAGAACATGACTGCTATCAAACAAGAATAAATCTTACAGGGAAGCTGTTACAACTTGTTAAAAAAAAAAAGGTCGATGCATATAAGGATCTATTGTTTGTTTAGCCCTGAGCCTTTCCCAAGCATGGATCGTTACATATAATTTGCTGCTGCTCTGATTAAGAATTTTTTCTCCAGTAGAGGCTGTGAGGAAGGTATATCCATTGACTTGAATTCAGTGTTAACAAGAGGAGCTTGCAGTTATGTTTCCTTACCTTTATGTTGACAGAAGTAAAAATAGTATGTTTTACAACCTTTTAAGTCCTTTCCCACCCTCTGAGGGCCTGAGGGATGTTCATTCAGTTTTTGGCTTCTCAGCTCATTCTGCTAACGAGAATGCCAGTTAGGCTGGGGTACTTGAAACCTGCATATAAGTTCACCAAGGACTACACAGGACTGAGACTTGTCACATATTTAATTTCTATTCATTGGGACACTACAGAAAAATTAAGGTGATCACAGTTTGCACCCCAACCAAGGAATCTTGTCTCCATTCCGGTTTATTTTCCACTCACAAGAATATATCCTCTTCTACCTCTACAGTGATGGTAGTTCACAGCAAATAATCTGCCATGTGGGTAAGTGGCATTCAATTCCTCACTTGCTGCTCTCTGCCATCTGGCGCAACTGCTTTGCTGTTACTTTTTATCCAACCTAACAGAGCTGGCTGTCCCTGGAATGGCCCAGAATTGATTTCAAAGAAATGCAGGACTGTGAAAAGATAGATGCTAGTTCCAACCAAGAGAGGCAATTCATAGCTGAATTCTTCCGAGTCCAAAATACCTGCCTTCCAGTGACCAGAAAGTCTTATTTTTACGGTGAACAGCCCTTTTGTTAGACTCTTAGTAACATAGGGGAGGGAATTTGTTAAAATACTAATTTTATTTCCACACTATTACTTTAAACATGAGCCAACTCTATGTTTTCCTAAGAACCAATGAGGCTTGAGATTTTTTTTTTAATTAAAAACCAGTGAAGGTGGGATTTGTATTTCCTTTCCTGTAGAATGCATTTGAAGCACCTCTGTCTCCAGCTGGCTATGGGAGCAGAGCCAGCCCATAATGGTTTCAAGCCCAGTGTGTGCATAGGGAAAAGGGTTTTCACCTGATTGATGACTCTGAAAACGTTTGCAGTGCAGAGTGCCGAAGCTGGTAGCACTGAAGTTGTTTAGAAGAGAAGAGAGAGGAGGTGGATGTGTTTTCCAAAACCTGGCAATTATTCCCTGTCAAGTGCAGTAAATGGTCCATGAAGGGTCTCATTTCATCTGCTTGTGGGCACTCTGCTCCGTGAAACCTTTTGAAGTGGTTGCCAGAGGATGTAGCTGAGATTGGCTGAACTTCCTCAGAGTCCTCTTCCCTGGCCCTACAGCCATTCTTTCAGCTGGTCTGTCAAAAGTTTTGTTACTGGGGCTATCCATTAGGACTTTGTAGGTATAGGGCTGAAAATGAATTGTTCATCCTGATATTGCTTAAGAATGCAAAGCAGTGTGACATGAAACATCTTCCACAATCTTGGTATCCTTTCCAACTTTACATAACATTTACTGCTTCCCAGGCATCATATTGCTCCAGTTTTAATCCGAATTTCTTAGGAAATTCATAGTATCTCTACCTGATCTGTTACACAATGGCCCCATTGTCATTTCCTTAGGTATGATAACAACGTTTTTGTCCAGAGTGACTTAATCTTTGCTGTAGGGCCTTGTGATCTTGCAGTCATCTTTATAGTACATCGCTAATGGGAATCTTTCCAGCATTATGCTGGAGAGGGGAAAAGGAAACATCTTTGTAAAGGAGTCTGCTCTCAATCATCACGTGTGGGTAGGAGTGAGGAGGTGTATTATGTTCAAGGTTCACAGGTTCAAGGAGCAGGAAATAGGATAGGGTGTTAAGCAGAATGTGAAACAGCCCCCAGGATTGCACTTTGAAGGAGTTGACTTCTTTTTGAGTGGGGAGGAGAAGACATCCTCAGGAGCACTTAGAAGTATGAAAAAGGTAGAAGAAATATGGAGACTAGAAAGGGGGGAAAGAGACTGAGGAGAGAGCAAAGGGCAAGGTAGCGCAGACCTTGCTCATTGGGCTGTGTATCTCTAAAAATGGGGCTGGATATCTGAAAATGTGCTTTTTTCTGCAGGTTTTCAGGCTCCTGCTTCTCACCAGCTCAGAAGCTGCATGCATGGCCTGTTTCATGATAGATTAGTGTTTCCGTGTGGAACCGTAAAGAGCAGACATGCTTGAAGATGGGCAGGTGGCAAAAGAAATTATCTGAGCTTTATCAAAAGCCAAAAATTCAGGGAGACAGGCGTTTGGTTTCAGTTCTGGGCAGATGCTCAGGTCAAGTCTTATTTTGTCCAAACCACTTCCCCTACTCTTAGGCGTGACATTTTCAGAGTGAAAGGACGGGCAAAGCCCGGGGAGATTCCAGACCACGGCTTGTTTTGCAGCTGGCTGGACATGGAATTCATCAGCAACAGAGCAAGGCTCGCTTTTCTCCTGCAGATACAGCGAGAGCTCGGGCTTGTGCACGCACATAGAAGCATGCACACGCATGCATGCGCACGCACCAGAACAAACCAGTTCTCTCCTGTCTGCTGGGGAGGCTTCGGTTACAGTATCTGCAGCCAGAGCTTTCGTTTAAGCCATTCGGACTCTGAGTGCTGTAGCCCTGCCTGCCTCCTTCCTCTCTCAGCACACAGCCAGAAAAATCCTCCCCCTCGCCTCCCTCCCTTTCCAGCACACACAACACAAAAAGCAAAAACCAACCCAAGCTTGCCTTTGCAGCTGGGACTTATCAGCCAGAACACACACATGTAGGTCATCCATGGGAACTCGGCAAAGTGTTGGATCAATGAGAGCACTGGGGGGGTGCAGGGCAGCGGGAGGAACAGGGCCGGATTCTTTTTTTATCGTTATTATTATTATTGTCTGCTCTTTTAGAAAGGAAAAGGAAGAAAGATTACAGCAGCTTTTCTATTAAATGAAAAGATTAGCATGCCGTGGATGCTTTGCTGGGGCGTGATGAGATTTCAAGCAGATGAGTTGGTTGCTAGGCAATGCTAATGAAAAGCAGGCTTTCAAAACTTCTGTGCTGTGTGGGCCCAAAAGTTATCTAGCCTCCCTCCTGCAGCCCCCCCGCCCCATGCAACCTCCCAAATATTTATAAAATCCTCACCAAGAACAAGAAAGCCAGACGCTGGGCTGGGCTTTTGACAGCTCGCTTTTCCTGAGCTGCCTGGGAGACGCACATGCACAGGCACGCACACGTGCACGCACATACACACACACAAAACTTTGCTGATTTTCTTTTCCTCCTTACAAAGGAGGAGGTAATTGAAAACAAAACAACTTAAAAAAAAAATTTAAAAAAGGAGAAGAAGAAGAAAAGTGAGCAGTGGCTCCCAAACCAGCTCAGTCTCCGATTTCGGAGTTCAGTCAGAGTTTAGGGCTTGCATGTGTGCGTGTGTGTGTGTTGGGGGTAGGTACGTGTTTGTTTTTGATTTCTCTCCATGCATTTTCAAGCTGGGCTCTAGCTCTTCCCCTCCTCCCGTCCTGCCGCAAGCCTCCTTTCCCTTTCAAGGCCTTCCGACACAATGAGCTTATTTTCCCATGCTCCCTGTGAAAGCCAGGGTATGTGCGTGAAAGCTGCAGCCTCGGAGGACCCTTTTAAATACAAAAATTGAATGTTGCTGAAGTTACAGACAGGGTTTCTGCTATTTTTACAAATGACCCTTCTCAGAAGTATCAGCATTCTTAGATATCTTACCATCTGTCTCTCTCAATTGGTTTTTTAAGTGAATTTAATGTTGGTGTGACAGCCTGGAAGACTAATGTTTGCTGCTTGCTCCATATTCTCCTTATTGCTCTGGCTAGCATGCCTCAATCCTAAAGCAAAGTCCTTTCATATCAGCAAAAAAGGATATTTCCATGGTCAGTTCTTGGCTAAAACTGCCTAAGAGGCAGCATTTAACAAGGTCTAATTCAAAATAATCCATTCGAGTCATATAGCCCTGTCATGAAGAAGCAACACTTTGAAATTACTGAGCTACCTTGGGCCTCTAGGTTGGGCATGGGAACCTGCAGCAGCAGTGCCTCACTGCACTGCCCACGTCGAGTTTCACCGACCCCCTGCCCCAGTATATCACGTTGGATGTGAAGGGCATATTCTCCCTTTAATGCCAGTGTGTATTTTTCATGAATGCTTTTGGGGAAGTAAGAGGTTAGCATGAATTGGAAACAGAATTTAAAATTACTGTGAAGAGTGAATACGAGTCTCATACGGTGGTCTCATAAAGGTAGTCCAAGTTCGACCATTAACGATCTTGCTTGAGGTCTGCAGAAGCCACTGGCACTTGGCTTAATGAAAACAAGAGGCTGTGGGGGTTTTGTGGGATTTTTTGTTTTGTTTTAAAACACGCTGGAGCAGCTCTGTTTTTCCTGGACTCTTTCTCACTGATGCCAGTATGAATTGTTAATCAATAAGAAATTCCTCAGGCAGCCAGATTTTGTGGGGCTACTACAGTGACCTCTTTACAGCATATTTCAGATCGCAGAGGCCTATATGTTCTTTTTTTCCCTTTTCTCCTTTTTACTACCATCAGCACTGTTTCAGTCTGTACTCCGTGGATAGATGAGATATTAAACCAAGGTCCTGATCATGTGTGGTCATTAAAAATCTCAAGGCATTCCCTCCAGAAGTTAATCTTTCAATTATCAGTTAGGGGAATTCAATTTTGCTTCCATAAATTCTCCTGCTGTTTCAATTAAATAGGGATGGCCAATTTCTAAATGCTTGGGAATACAGCCAGCTGCTGTGCGCAGACTGTGGGATGACTATTCAGGTAACACTCCATTATTTGAAGTAAGAATTTTGGTCCTGCAGGGCACGTTACAGGACGTGTTAGGGAGCGTGGTAAGGGCAAAGCAACCGCATGCCCTCCCTCCTGTCCTTTCTCAGGCCAAGCAAAATGCCTGGAGGGCTCCGTGTTTTTGAAACCTGGCTCCAGGCATTCCAAGGCTGCAAAGACATGCCTGCAAGGTATTGTTGACCATTATAAAAGGAAATTTGTTTTTCACTTTTTTCCTAAACTGTTGTGTAGTACTGTCTGGGGAGGCCAACTGCTGCCCCCAGCTCCATTGCAGTCGTGGATATAGGCATTCCTTTGTGTAGCTTGGTCTTCTTTACTTTGATATTTTCTAGATTAAAAAGTGATGGACAAATGCAAAATAGGGGCATCTCTGGAAATTAATATTACTTGAAGTTCTATATTTTGAAATCAAAACTCAGCATGTGCCTTTCCCACGTGGCTTTGCTCACACCAGAGTGGTGTCCCAAAAGCCTTGCATATGCATGCGCACTTGGGTCGCTCCTTGTACTGCATGCCTTTGCAAGCAACCAAAGAGCTACAAAAATACTTTGGTTTTTAATGTTAACAGAATTAGGTGATGAATGTAAAACATGGCCAGTTTTCATTCACATGCCACTGGATTTTTCATTTTTACGCTAGCAACTACTGAATTCTGAGCAGTCAGGTCTTACCAACATGATGGTTCATAGGAAACCCATTTGATGGTCACCTCTGTGACCTCTGTGCATGCTGTATCTTGTATTCACATATACAAAAATTCATAAAGGAAGTGCTAACCCCTCCAGGAAAAAGGAGCCAGACCATGTGATTTATTTATATTTATTTGTGGGAGATAAAGTTGGGGTAAATCTGGTGAAATATACTATACAGTAGGCTTCAAGGTGTTTGATTTGCTTAAAAAGTAGCTGACACATTTCAAGTGTGCAACTGAAAGCATTTCTGATAGCAAACTTCCCTTCATATAAGGCTTGCCTCTGTGCCCACTGGAGTCAGTGGACTTGTAAGGGAGTAAGATAGGGTGCATAACGTATTTGGGGGTAAATACTAGCAGAGCGATAAATACTTACTATCGCAAGCAAAGCGATATTTGCTAATCAAGAGATGGCAAAACATTTACATTTTCCCTATAAGAAATGCTGTGTGACTGAAATTTGCTTTGCTGGATTTCTGGTTCCCCGATTGCCACTGCCATCCCTACTGATTGTTTGGAGAAGGTCCTCTGCAGATTCACACACACTCAATTGATCGTGAATGAAGCTAAGAGCAGTTATTAATCTTACTGCCTGGTTGCACTCTAAACCCCCTTCTAATCCTGCCTCTGTTCTCTTAGACAATGAATGCAGTGAGATGAAGACAGGATCAATGCCAGCATGGAGCTGCCCTTTTTAGTAGTTGTTGTGGCAGGGTTTTATACATCAGCAACAGTGAGTGGTTCTCAGTGTACTGGGGGGAGAAGGGAGTGAAGATGAATTAAAAGGGTCAGACGTGATGCTCCTGAAGGGATGGCAGAGTCCCATCCATACTCTTGGTCTCTGGTGAATTTTTAGGTTCCTTGTATTTAGTGACTGACCTAACGAGACATTACAGCCCTGCTGCCCTTTGGAGATCCATGAAGAGCTCAACACAAACTAAGAAAGGGTGCATTGTGTCTTTGATCCACTGGGCAGTATTTCACAGGCTGGCAGATTTAATAAAATCTCAGAGGAACCTCAGCTCATTTTTTAAGAGGCTTAACATTGAGTTAAAAGTTCCCTTTACTCCTGCATTGTTGGAGACCATTCCCTTCTTGTGTGCTGCCAGAGGACCTGCAGGGAATTGGGGCTTCATGAGCCCAGACTGGATGTAGGCAGCTGGTTGAGACTGGTTAGAAATCTGCAGGAGGAATAGCGGCACATAAGAAGCTTCCTGAGCCTTTTTGTGTTTCTCAGTCTTTGAAGTCATCCGGTGCCTCACATGCAGTGTGAAAACTTTGCTCCACACCTGAAAGGAAAACCAAGCTACTGCTAAGGCCTTTTGGTCAGTCATTTTGAGCTGCATGACATGAAAAAGCTATGTCTAGTATCACTACTTCTAGTAATGTTATTTGTACCACCGTCAACATCAGGTAAGGATAACTGACTCCACAACTAGAAATATGAACAAGTTCACTATCACAAGTCCTCCCCTGGATAGAGATAGCCAGAAAGCAAATATGAAGGTGGAGAAGATCTTACAAAGATTGGTAAATGGATCCTTGGAGCTTCAGGTAGTGCCATAGTTTCTTGTTCAAAGCTGCTAATCTAATGAAGAAGAAGAGGGGAAGAAGAGCAGGGAGCCAGACAGGCTGGAAGAGATCCACTTGAGCAGCAAGCTTTCTTTGATGTTCAACAGTGAGGCCTTGGAGCGTTTGGGCCAGGAAGCAAATCACTTCATGCCATTTTGGAGTGCAGACCTAGAGCAGGTCAAAATCTGAAAACTGACGAATACTGAAAACTGCAGAGTTTGTTTTTGAACATCTGATCACCTTAACCACTACTCTGCTCACTTCTGTTATTGTTATGGAGGTGCTGGTTGTGGAGTGCATAGATAATTTCACAGCAAGAGTTCCAATCTAAGCCATATGTTGACCCTTCAGTCTAACTTTATATAGAAAAACTATTGCTAGGAAAATGTTAGTGATTAGTTTAAGGGAGGGGAAGGATTTTGCTTAGATTTTCAAAAGTGCAGGGTAAATACTTTTGAAATCCCAAGCACTCAAATATTACCCTTTTTTGAGAAATGAAATACAGTTTTCATGGTATTTCAGTCACCACTAACTCTAAAATAGAATCTTTTGTAAACTCAGAAATTCACTGCTAGGTTGCTGCCCACTCCCATGGATAATGCAGGCTGCTGGAGTTTTGGATTTGAAACAAAAATGGAATCTCCACCCAAGGACTAGCAGTTAAACTTTTCCTTGTCATTGATTGAAGTTTGGCTTTCTTGGTGGATAA
Organism: Calonectris borealis; assembly: GCF_964195595.1. Classification (NCBI taxonomy): domain Eukaryota; kingdom Metazoa; phylum Chordata; class Aves; order Procellariiformes; family Procellariidae; genus Calonectris; species Calonectris borealis. Next base: position 38,565,826 of record NC_134316.1, read on the forward strand.
AGGTTTATATAGTTTAAGAAGCTTTAACACAAGCAATTAGTCAGAACTGGCATCTGAAATGATTGGAGATGGGGAAGGGAAGGCTCTAAACCCTGCTTTATAAGAACTTCTGCCAATTTATACTTCTCTTGTAACATAGCAGCTGAGGCCCCCCTTTCATTGATCCTTGTAAGATCCAGCAGAACTGTGCTCCTTTCCTGCTGGCAGATGCAGATCCTGCAGAGATGAACAAAATACAACCTCCACAGATATTTTTAAGATAACTCCTTTCTTGAGAGAAGACAGCAGAGGGGAACAAATGCTTTCAGGAAGAAGAAATTGCTGTTTGGAACTGATATGTCTAGGGGCACTGTTGAATATCAAGAGAAAACAAAGAAAATTAAATGAACTATCACAAAGGAAGAGGCAGTCATGTAAAAGGCAAAGATGATTTGTGAGATTTTGCAATAGCCTCCCAAGGGGAGCAAGGCCTTTTGCTTGAGACATTTAAAATTAGACTGGACAGAGCAATGGAAATTCAATGTACGGGCCCCCTTGAGACAAAGTGGATAAGCACTGGGTCTCCCTTTGCATGTTCCCTTACTCTTTTGTAACTCTTCCTGAATACCTCCATTCCAAATAATCATTTGTCTTCCCTGGACGCCCATCCTGGCTCTCTGTTCCTCCCCTTTTCCCCTTTAAGAAAGGAGCCGTGTTTGATTCATGGTGTCAGTTATCTTCCAAGCTCTGTGCCGATCCCAGGGGTAGGAGCTCGTGGGGCTGATGAGGGTAGGAGTGATCAACTGCAGGCTTTCCTGTTGCTGAGCTTGCTGCAGGCCTGACCATTTTTAAGACTTCAACAGATGTTTCTGCTTAGAAACTATTGGCATCTTTATGGACTGTTTTTTCCATTCTTCCCTCCCGGCCCGTGTCCCAGCAGCAATGAATTATGTAAGACTACATTCTAGCCTTTTCTTTATTAATATTTCTGTAGACGCATCTCCAAGAAGTGCATCTACAGTTCTCTCTCATAGTTTTAGGTGCGTCGGCTTTCTCTTTGACCAAAACACCCACCTACCCTTAAAAACACTTCTAAGCCTTTTCATTGTCTTACAGATATAGATGCCAAAAATATAAACACCAGAATTCCAGCTCCTGGCTTCAGATTCAAGACGTCTCTCGCTGTTCATACTGTAGTCTTAATCGATACGCATTGTGCTTAAAGGTTAACCCCTTGCTTCGGGGCTGCCTTTATTTGTCTCTTACTGCTGGTGCTTAACAAACAGTAATTAACAATAAGTAATGGAAGGAGATTTAGAAACTGCTGCTAGAGCTCAAAACGGCTCCAACAAGCATCATCCCCACCTGGCTTAGTGGTTTAGCTGACAGTTATTAGAAATGAACAAGTTTCAGACAGTCTTGAGTGGAATAAATGCACTGCGCTGGTTTATTTGCACTGTTGATAAGCACTTGTAATCCCACAAAATACTCAGTATAATGCGTGCAGGGCACCTGATGCAGTCTGGGTAGACTTAACCCTTTTACACTGTACAGCAAAACTTCAAAGCTCAAAACTGGCTGGATTAAGTTTCTTTAAAAGATGATGTGAGTAATATGTGGAAGACTACATGCAGATTACTTTAACTCAGGAGACAGAGAAACTTACTGCATTGGAAAATTTGGCATGGCACCACCAGACTACTACTTGATTTCAGACCTACTGTAGTAGCAGAAATAAGCTGTTTCCTTCTTTGGGAACACACTACTAGAAGGAGACAGAGTATTCTTAGCCAGTGTGCCACAGCCAAATGTGGGATTTTCATGCAGGCCTATGTCTAGTTATTACAGCAAAGGGTTGCTGTAAATCCTCTTGATGCACTTAGCAACTGAATTCCCACTGGAAGAAAAGCACATCTTTGCCAATATAATACTCTCATTGTTCACGACCTCAAACTCTTTTGTGACTGTGCTGCTCCGACAAGGCACAATGTCATTTCAAGTGGTCCTCTTGGCATTGTACCCTTTCATGGATTTAGTGCTGATATAAAGTTGCTGAGTAGATAACTTCCTTTTATTTACACTATATGTATAGTTCTCCAGTAACAGCCAAGCAAGTTCATTTGTCCCATCCAGGTGCCTCTGCACTGGTTTTGCAGGACTGTGAGGGCTGGAGAAAAACTCAGTCCTTTCTTGGCAACTTGTCTGAGACTGCCCAGCAAGAGAGGCAGCGCTACTGGTGGGTGTGATGTGGCTTTGGATCATTGAGGAGACAAACTGGACTGGTGATCTGGCCCCTGGAGTCTCCCTCCAAAGAGAGCAGAGCGTGGTATTGCCACTGCAGGCACTGGATGTGGCTCAGCTGGCCTGGGTGGCCTGAACTCTCGAGAGGGTTCAGCCCCCACTGAAGTCCCCTGCATTCTCCCTCCTGGAAGTAGAGCAGTGAATCTCTTCTGGTGAGAGCTGAAACATATATACGGTAGGAGTATATGAGTTAAACTTTAATTGTCCCAGCCTTTTTCTGTCTTTCAACAGAAAACCATACTATAAGGACTGCCAGGTCAGCCAGTCTAGCATCTTTTGTCAGTAATTGCATTTGTGAGAGAATTGCATACAGTAGGCACAATGGTAGATAGGGATTTTTTAAGTCTTTTTACTTTTTATTTACTGGGAGATAAAGCATTGCTGACATGAGCAGGTATTTCCCCTGTTTCCCCATTGCAGTTGTTAACATTTTGTTGACTGATGTAGAGAAGAGACAAGCTCTGTGCCCTAATGTCTTCAGAGAGCTTGACATTGCACAACCATCTTTCATGTACATCCTCACTGCTGCCTCGCTTTGCTGTTACTGTTATTTTTAAGACCTAGTGCTCTACTGGTAAAGAGAGTCACATAGCAAAATGGAGAGACAAGAACTCAAGAATTCCTGTGCTTGCTCCTTTAGACCGTGCTGTTTTTCTTAGGAGAGTTTAATTCACTTCAGGATCCAGGAGAGCTACGAGCCAAGCTATGAGCCATTATCCACTAACAAAAATCTGCAATAATAGCAAATGGAGCATGTAAGCTGCTTTGCCAAGGAACTTGATGCTCTCTTTTCTCAGAGGTCTCTGTGCTGAAGGTCTCCCCAGATCTCTCGCGGTTAAATACGAAATCTCGTAGCTCCCTAGGGCCCTGACTGACCCTCTGGCTAACGGCTTTTTGCCAGTCCTGTTTTGTATGGTTACATTGTTGGCTGACACTGCATTTTTACAGTTCAGTTCTGTTTCTCATAGTCTTAGAAGTGGCCATTTTCATTGTCAATAAATACATCTCTTTGCCCAGTACACAGTATTCTCCTGGCAGCTTGGTGCTCACAGACTATAGGGAGCTGTAAACAACACTGTTTATACTTTCTGCTGATACCAGAACATTAGCATATAAATAGGGGAGAGATTTAAACAGGCTAAAACAACCCCAGCCTGGCCTATTGGGAAGGGCGGACAAGCTGCTTTTCACTCTCCTTGCCAAAGATGTCAAGTTTTCTGTGGGACTATTGCAAGAGTAAAGGACTTAAAGAGATGGGAAGCTTTTATCTGACAAAAGAAAGGTCGATGAGCCTTAGAAATGCAGAAATGGACTGAATAACAGTCTGCTTGTTGGGATTTCCTTGTGAGCCCTGTTGGTGTTAGTGTGGGGATGTGGACGGAGGGAAATTAATTACTTACAAATCGCCACTGAGCTGTGGGATAAGAGCTTCTTTTAAAGGGGGACTTACAGTAAAGTGTTAAAAATATGATAATTGCACCTGGAGTGAGCATATCGCTTTAGAAAAAGTTATTTCCTTTACCTAAAGAAAGATATCACGTGACCTTTAGCATTTTTTTAGCTGCACAGTATTTCAGAAACATGGTACAGCCAAATACTAAATCAAATAACCTCTCCTATCTTATCTATCTATTGAATTACTAAAATTCCTCTCACCTTTGGCACCAGTAAGAGATAGGCACTAATGCTGCAGTTACCATCAAATGGCTTGAGTCCTTTTTTAATGCAGTTGAAGTTTTATTTTCTTTTTTGTGACAGAATATGTAAAGCAGAGTTAACAGAAGTGTAGAGGCAAGGGAGAAAAGAGGTTCTCAGTTAACAGTCCTTTGGAAACCAGAGACCAAGACAAGGAGAAAGAGAAGCCAGAGATGATGTTTCCAGGTGAGAAAGAGGTACTGTGGGATTTTAAAGAAAGCTGTCACAAGAAGAGTGGGGGTGAAACTGTGAAACAGAATTTATCTGTGCTTGGGATTTGTTGTGTGCTTTGCAGATGTGCCTCAGCAGGGCCTTCCCATAGACCTTTGGAGATTCTTCCATTTCAGGGCTGGAGAGCATAGTGTTTACTACACAAAGGTTTCTACAGGAGTGTCTTGCATAGCCACCATAAGCGTGGCAGTGAGAGGGGCACATAAAAAGAGAAGGAGATGGAAACAGAGCAGGCTTTTACTCTAGGCCTCTTCCTAGAGCTCTTCATCTGCCACATCTGTGTTGGTCCTCCCAATACCTTGACTTATGGGCCAAAAGGAAGCTCGAGTCCTGGAATAACTGGCAGTGGTGGTAACACACAAGTCAAAAGGCATTTTCCAAAACAAGCTGCAGTGTGCATGCAATCTTTTGCCTCTGCGGTCAGGAGCTAGTGCAAGCAGGAGGCAAAGCTGTTCTTTGCTTTGGGGTGCAGGTTGCCAGCAGATAAGCCACTGCCTTTGTAGGGGTAAGAATGTCCGATTGCACACTGCTGGGGTGGCTCAGTGAGAAAAGGAGACATTTCTGCACTGGGGGGCAGTGGATGTCCCAGAAGGGGAGAGGCATTAGGGGTCGATGGCTGCAGAAGACTCCTGTATTTCAGAGAAGACCTTGATCACAGAGCCACCATGTTCTCCCACGGGATTAGTTGCCCTTCGATTAACCTCATTAGCAGTAATTATAAAGTCTGACACATTTCTCTGTCATTATCTCCCCTGCATCATGCCATAGGACATCTTCCTCGTGCTTTTGTGTTTTTATCTATCTGGTAGATTAGAGACCAGAGTTTTCTCCCTGTTATCTCTCAAGCTTTTTTCCTCCAATGTAAACTGGCCAGTTTTAGCACAGGATACATTGCAGTGATCGCAGTTCAGTATCTCACTTTTGTCGGGCAAATGTGAGACGAAAAGGACAGCTAGTTATTGTTCAGATAGTAATCTTAGTGCCACTGGGGATAAAACTGTGCCTTGTCTTTGGGTTGGGATTCCAATCCCATGGGCTTTTCACAGTCTTTAGTGAGCATGGGCATTGCAAAATGCTCTCCATCTTGTGGAATTTCTGGGCCTCTGTTGGGAAGGAGGTGGCTAGAGCACCACTGTCCTGATGGCTTGAGGGAAGGATTAATAACGTATCAAGGGGCCCGTGTTCAAGGCAGGATGGGCAACTAAAGACGGAGCAGGAGAAGGAGCTACGAAGTGCATACACAGCTCTCAAAGCTAGTTTATTTAAAGGATGTGTGTGCCCAAAAGACAGAGGAAGGATTCTGTTCAAACCTGGCAAATGTGGAAACTAACCTGAGATGCTCTTTGCTAGTGTGGATCTCTAGGACTGGAACAAGAGTGAAAACGAACTAGGGATTGTGGTAGTGGGACTAAGAGAGCTGCCTGGCCACGCAGTTCCATGATGGATTTAAACATCCTCTGTATCACAGTGGACATTCTTTCTTCTTGCGCCCAAAGATCAAGAAGCGGAGGTAAATGAGAGCAACACTGTAGGCATTAAAAGCCTGGAGTTGAGATATATAAAATGCTCCCTCCTGCTCCATACACTCTGTTTATGTTATACGCAACAAGATTAACTGGAAGTTTGCCCTTCCTCAGTTTGGTTGCCACTTGTAACCTAGGCCGGTCCCATTTGGTCTCCCTCAAAAAAAAAAAAAGTTGGTAGTCCCTGTTGTATATACTCCTCTCACCAGAGGGCAATGAAGTCAAGTCTCTTAGGAGAGGACTGTCTGGTATCACATAAGCGATGCTCCCTGTGTGCTGAAACCCAAAGAACACCACCTGACTCGGCAACAGTATTTGAATAGAAAGGTGACACTGGGTCAGAGTGACTCCAGCACAACAGGTGGCACACAGATAAGCAGGGTGCCCCAAATGTCCACAAAAGAGCATGGGATACCAGTGGGAGGACTTGGCAACAGTCACTGCAGGAGGAACTGGCATTCACACCTACTTTGTGGCAGATAAACTTATCTGCATCTCAGTAAATCTTCTTCCAAAGTGGCTTTAATAGGCTGCATTAATAAGCCAGATGCATTGCAAAAACAACGGGGTTTGGAGGCAAGATACTTTAATTCAAAGCAATTGAAGTCAACCTGCAGCACAGCTCGAGTGCAGAAAAGCTGTGATGGACAGAAGGCCTGCAAGAGCGAAACGGGGAGAGTTGAGCATGAGCTGCTGCCAGTCCTTGCAGGATTTTAAAGAGGGCTGATCGGAACTGATTGAATCAGAAGTGAATGGGAGAGGCTATCCAATGCAAAGAACTGCATTTGTAGTATCTTCATTTTTCCGTTACCTTTCCTTATTCTCTCTAGAGCACTGCTGTTGCATCTCACAGCAATAAGCAGCTCAGCCAAGGACTGTCATTTGGTATTCCAGTCTGACCCAGTATGTTGCAGGGTGCCAAACAGCCACAGTGTAGATACCTCAACCCTCCCCCCAACCCCAACACACAGAGAAGCATCTATGCAAAGCCTTACAAAGCCTTTCAAATGCTCTGCAAGCTGGACAAAGATAGGAAGAAATGAGATCTCTTCTCAGATTTCAAGAGTGCATTTAAAAATTATACTGTGTGGGTGGACTGGGGTTCTCATCAGCAGGCTTTGGGAAAAGAAACTTTTGCTTTTGGGTACTAGCTTGACTTTGATCCAAGAGGCCCATCACAGCTACTATTTAACATCTGACTCGGAGACTGTTGGAGGACAGTGTGTTTGGAGGGTGTTTCAAAGAACAGTGACTTTCTGTGAAGTCCCATGGCCAGGTTGCAGCCAAATCCCAGCTTGTTCAAATAGGTGGTCCCATTTCTGATCGGAGAGGGCTGAGGGCAGGGATAGGCTATGAAGGATTAGCTCCCACTCCCTCCTGGAGCAACTGAGCAGCGTGCCACCTCACCGCTCCTGCTCATGCCTGTGCTGTGGTAAAGGATTTCAGACACCGGAGGTATCGGTCCATCACCATGCGTGAACACAAAAAGTGTATTTGCTACAGGAGCGCTGGCCTGGGAAGATGGCAGCTTGGCCAGGCAGCGCTTGGGTGCACCCGCTGTGCCTTCCCTCCCTGGCCACTTGATAAATACCCCGCGCCTTCCCCCACCCTCCTGCCCATTTTCCACAGCAGAGAGCAGACACAAGGGGACCCTTTCATCTTGGCACATCCCCTTGCTGATTAATGTGATGCAATGTTCCCACAACACCACCACTATGCCGGCCATGTAATTAGGCGGGAGATAATGAATGCTTCAGAGACTATTCAGGCAGCAGTGCCCGCCTCCCTGCCGAACAAGCTCCTTTCTCAGCAGTGAAGCCAAGTGGAAGGAGAGGCAGCAGAAATGCCATTGGTGCTGCGTTTAATTGTGCAGGAATCGGGGGGCTCTCGCAGTAGAAAAGAGACTAAGGGCCGGTGTGGGAGAGATGGGCAAGTGGGTCTACTCCGGTATCTCAGGGCCAAACTTTTTGTTGTGTCTTTTCATGTGTTTGACCTTGTGGCAGGAGAAGCCTTAAATGTGCACATCTCTGGCTTTGTATGTGTGTGCCTTTTTTGTTTCAAATCATTAGGGAAAGCCATCATTTAATAAGCATAAGAGTCTGTCTTCTCAGTAACCCAGAGGCAAAGATGCTGGTGCTACTTAGTGGCCTTTGAAATGTGGGAAACACACTGGGGACACAATAGGCTTATTCTCTTTTAGGGGGCTTTACAGTTAAGCTGCCATTGTCTGGCTAACATTAGCAAGAAAGATACTCCCCTTTCTCCCCGACCCCTATGTAGACTCTGAGAAAACAACCAATTGGTTTAAAATGCACTATCCAAATGCCTTCAGATCACTCGAGAATAAAGCCAGCAAGGATCTGAAAGTCTGTCTGATCAGCTGGAAGCCAATGAATCTACTGTCAAAGGTCTTAGCAGAAATTCAGTCCTCTGCTCAAATTGCTTTCTGGAGTTTTTTATCATTTGTTTGTTGATGCAAAATCTTTTTAAACTTCTTACCTGACCATACCACGTACTAAATGTAGGCACTGCAGCCCAGTCTAAGCATCATAAACTAGCTTCAGTAGTTATAAAAATAAAAAGGTAACTGAAGTTTTGCATTAGGTGCAAATAGGCAGAAAACAGCTGTTGGTGATAACGATGAAGCAGGGAAGCTCAGTTCGTGTATGGATTAGGTTAATTTCTGAGCAGAAGGTCACTGGAGGGTGGACTATATCAGAAAGAGCAACTTACAAGTTATAAAATAGAACAATTCTTATGCACAATTCTTATGCACACTCATATTTAAGCCTGCTTCACTCCAACAAGCTCTAAAGCCATAATGTGCCCTTTTGTAAATGAGTACGTTCCCAGGCAGACCCACTGATCAGCCTGCTGAATTAAGTGACAGACTCTTTTGTGCATCCCTTCTTGAACGGCAAATGGATGCAAGTTATATTATTCTATTGCTTAAACCCATTTTCTAATCAGTTTAGTATATAATGTGCACTGCTGCACATTTTGACTCTGCATCAGATGGTACACAGAAAATTCTTAAATTTTCCTAGTATCTACAGTGTCAAAAAAACAGATTTCACTGAGAATCTTTTCATGTTACAAAGTAATAGTAGAGTTGTGACCAAAAAAAAAAAGTTCTGGCAGGGAGAACAGCTTTTACAAAAGAAAATCCGTTCCACCGCCATCTTCACAGAGCTACCCAGTGGTATGCATAGTCATGTGCCTCCGTGTCATACAAACACACTGCATTCGTTTGTGCCATACCATTGCATCCCAAAGCAGATGCACGTAGTCTCACTGTAACCCTCAGATCATGTGTCATTTATTTCCCCCTCCCTCTGTCACATGCATAAACACGGCCTACAGGCTCTATGTGTGAAACAGAGAAGGGAAATAGATGACACGTGATGTGAGGGTTATAGTGCTTCTAAAATTGGTGGTCAGTGTTTTATTGGTGTCAGGGACTCAAAGGTTAAGAGGCAAAAGAAGTGATATTGGAACTAAGGAGCCCAGTTACTGCCCAAAACTGAGAAAGAACTCTGTCCTGAAAGGAGATTCAAATGTTTTCTTTCTGTCTACGCTGTTTACTGGCAAGGAATTCTCTAGCACGAACTTAGGTTAGTATTTCTCTCAGTACCATGTTCTCCTCCAGAGGAACGTAAAGTCAGTGTCGGCATTGATTCTGATTTGTAAACTGTATCTATGTTGATGAGTGCCATTCCTATAAATCCACCAGGCTGAGGTAAAGGTACTTGATTATCTTACTGACAGCTTGAGGCAGCATCCTGTAGCAGCGAACATGTTCAACGGGTTTCAAGAGGAATGAGCACAAGCACAACTCATGCAGGATCTATGAGACCAGCTTGCTCTCATAAAATAGGATATCTCCTTGTGATCTCTTTTTCCTCTCTGCCTAATCTGATAGTAAAGCATATTGCATCAAACTCCAGCATGCACTGCACATCTGGGAGTGGATTTTCCAGTACAAAAGCCTTTCAGTCACCAAGAGTTCAGTGACATGACCTTTCTCAGGGCAACCCGCAAAGAGATTGGCACTTCTAGAATTATGTGATGTTGACAACATCTGGAGTTCAGTTGTCTCCAGTAAAAAAACAGATGTTTTGCTTCTGCTGGTCACAAATTTCTCCCCATGTTCACTGTTCTAATTTCTGTTTAAATTTGGATTCAGCCAAGAAATGAACATAAATTTGCTTGGAAACTGTCCCAAAGAATCTGCCATCTGAACTTCAGAGTGTTTTGGTGCTTTACTTTCCCTTGACAGGCTCTGAAACCCATCCAGATCTCTAGTTGGGATGAAATTTCTTTTGCATCTTTTCTATTGGCCCAAGTGATGTGAGGACCATCCCAGTGAAACCCTGATACTGTAGTAGCAAGGAACAAGGTAAGGGAAGAGGCTGTCTATGTGTCCCTTGCTGCTGTTATAACAAGGAAAGAGTAATGCAGCCACCTACGCTCCCAAATTATGCTAAACCTGGACCATATTTTGATCTCTTGTGGCTGTTGCAGAATAAACCAAAGGAAAAGTTAGGTAAGAATAATGATGCTAAGTAACACCAAGATCACAGAGCCTTTGCTGACCAGTTGACTTGTTTTTTCATAACTCATGCTGCAGCTTATGTAGACTGATAGGGTCCTGCAGACAGAATACAGAGCGTTAAGAAGTCAATAAGGTAACAGTTCGTATTCACTTTTCATTTGCTGTGCAAGCCCTTTGCCCTTAGCTGTTCTGGCAGAGCAAAAGGGGTCGACCAACAGTTTTTGGACTGTTTCAGGGTTGAGGAGTCCCAAGACTGGCACAAGAAATTGAACCAGGAGAAGGAGGCACGGCCAAAGTACTTCTGGTCTCCAGCAAACCTCAGCAGCTAGGACAGTCTTTTGGCGCAGGCCAGAGCAGGTGTGGGAACATGTGCCATTTGTGCTAGGCATGAAATCCCGGAGTGCCGTGGCTGTAGGATGACAAGTTTGCTGGGAAATGGGAGAGAGAAGGGGGAGCAGCAGGAGGCCTGGCACGGTGCTGAGCTCAGTCCTGACTCTGCACACCAGCTCTGGCATTGGTATAGTCCTGGCTCTGTGCTCCCTGCCCTCCCATGCCCAGCGCAATACCAGCCACATGTGAAACTCCTGCTGACTCACACTCATGGCCCGGAACGGTCTTGGCTTTGCCTGTGTTTAGTTCTCCATGCAGCTCAGCGTGGTCATGTTCTTGTACAAAATCCTCTCTGCTAAGTGTCGCTGTCTGTCAGTGTCCTAGCTTTGCATTCATGCCCATTCCCCAGCTGAAAAACGTATTTCTGGCCCACCTACTACTAACTTCTTCCCAGTATAAAACTTCCCCACTTTAAAAACGAGTTGGAGTAGCCTGGACCAGGAAAAGGGCTGTGGGAAAACAACACAATGGCTTTAGATAAGCAACCAAGTAACCAGCTCTAGGGGAGGGTACAAAAGGGGGCAAAAGCAAGACGATAGCCTGCTTCTGTGCTTGCCCGCCACAACAGGAGCTGTTATGCCAGTGCTGAGAGCTCAGAAATAAAGGAACACTAAAGAGTTAAAAAGGTTTTCAGGGAAGGCGGACTGATGAGAGAAGGGGGGAAAGAGGAGGAGCAATCCTCTTGTGCACAGGCTTTCCAGAGCCTCCAGAGATCAGTAAGCCCCAGGGAACCACAGGCCTATGCATAGGATGCTTTTTTTTTTTTAGGTCTGTTTTAATTTAGATGTTTGGGATCTAAATAGATAATGATTTACCCTAAAACTGATGTATGGTGACAGGATATAACTTGTCATAGCAAACAGAACTGCAAGGAATGACCAAAATTCAACCCTCAGATTCAGCCTAAAATTCAACCTGATAGCAAGAGCATCTTACAGCCATATTCAGATACAAGCAGTTGTTTGCTGTGAGTCATTAAGATATTTGAGATCTGAGAAGGTACCAAAATAGCTCAGACATGCACCTATGTGTGTCACACTTACCCACATCTTACTGGTCCCCGGTAGCCGGCCTTTCTCCGGTTTAATTTCATTTCATTACCCAAAGATACGCCCCTTGTGCATTTATTTTGTTAATGAAATGCTGGCTCTATTGGAATATCAACTCTGTAGGGGTTGCCAGGACATATAAAAAAGAACAGCCATAAACTATGTTCATTATTATTGCAGTGTAATGCCAGGTCTAGTACTGCTTCCAGAAAGAAGGAGAAGGAGAACAGAACTTAACATGTCCCTGACCTGTCCAGAGGGACAAAACAGAGAGCTTTTATTTTATTTGTTTCTACAGTGACTCAGTCTGTAGTAACTGGGTTAAAGTCCACTTAGAAACGAATAGAACAAAAGGCCTCCTGTTAGTGCTGGACATTTTCCCTCTTCAGATATCACCAGAAGGATTTAAAAAAAAAAAAAAAAGAAAAAAAGCCCTCCAGCAGAATGCAGGAAACCACAAGCTTATGGGAATGTAGCAACGCTTTGGAAAGGAAAACACTGCCTCAGACTTTCATCTGCAGGGCTTACTTTTTTTTTCCCCCCATTTTTTCCTTACCTTTTTTTCATCTCCTTACAGCTAGAAGCATTTGCCAGGTCAACACAGAGCCTGGAGAAAAGGCTGGTGGGGAGAGCAGTTAGGTTGCAGGAGGTCATTGCCAGATCCCAGACAGAGAGAAAAAAAATTGGCTTGTTCAGATCACTGTAGTCTGCAAGGGGGCTCCAGCACAGAGGGAGCGAGCTTTGGTGCAGCCGGAGCTTGCAACTTCCAGTCCCTTATTTGCCTGCCAGACTGAGGGTCTTGCCAGGGTCAGAACCCTGGATCCTATAGGCCGTACTACAAGGGGAAAAAAGGGACATTTTCATAATTTTTATTTGGTATGTTTGGTCTTTTTTTTTATGTAGCTTAATGACATCTAGGTAACAAATGACATAATGTTCTCTAAGATATAAAAAGTATCTGAAATGCTTCCTGCCTTCCATTCTAAGTATTGTCATGGTATGCCTGTGTTTTCATTATAAAGCAAACATTTTCCAGCAAGCATTCACTGAATTTCCTTAATTTTCACTTCAACTTCTTCCTAAGGAACGTGAACTGACAGTAACAGAAAAACCATGTTGAAATTATATTTTGCATATAAGAATAAACACTTCATTGAATTTTCCAAAACTTCACTTTCCCCTCTCAAAAAAAAAGCAACCCCAAACCTGAGGAAAATTGCAGCTATCTAAAATGAAAAGTGGAGTTAAATGTTACTTCTTACCTATAGCTTTAGCTATTATTGTGATCCCGGTTTGTACCAAAGAATATGTTATTTTTTGTTAGGTAAGCTATGTATTGATTTAGATCAGGGAAACAGCTTGGGGAATGGTGTAATGAGCAATGTGTTGGGTGTAAGGGAGGAATGGGAACACATAGCAAGAGCTGGACCACATAAGCCAACTGTTAGTTTAATTTAGACTGCTGCAGAACCATAATCTCAAGTGGTAAGCTTTTGAGTGACTTGACCAAGACCGCATAGCACATAAGTAGTTACTTTATTTAGTTAGATGACTGATTCCATACTAAGTTATAGAAGTTTGTCTTTTGTGTGTTCAAAATAAATAAGTAAACAGTCAACCTTGCTATGCCTATTTCACTGAGAACTGATGATACTGTGCAGAAAATTCAGTCTTTAAAACAAATTTCCATCCTTAATACTAAGTGAATCAGTTGCTTGTAGTAGTTGGTAGTGTGATATATACAGTGTCTCCTCTCTAGGTCATTGGGGCTGGTTTCCATTTCAGGTAGTGATAAGAATAAAAAATCAGATAGCTAGTTTTCGCTCATGTGAAGTGAGCTATTCCAGATCCTAGTGGACAAATTATCTTCTGTAAAACCTCTAACTTCGGCTTCTTTATCAGCATTTTCATTAAAATAATCAAGTTCAAATATTCTATCTCCTTATACAAAGCCTCCTGCCTTAGCCTTCTTCAGGCTGAAGAATTTGAGTTCTCCCAGCCTCTCTTCATATGTCACCTGCTCCAGCCCCTAATCATTTTAGGGTCCTTCCACTGGACTTCCCTTCAGCTTGCCAACGACTTTCTGGCACTGTATGCCTTAAGACTGGACACAACATTCCAGTATTTGTTAACTAACACATGGTTAAAGGCTATTTTTTCCTCAGTGTGATCACAGCTAGTCACAGTTGAAAGCATGTTTTAAAACCCTGTCCAGAGCTAGAAAATTAAGCCTGACTAGCCAGGATGTTTTAAAACCCAGTTGGGACTACTTACACTGAAAAATTCCAACATCTTACAACATGTGCTAACTAACACACTGCTCGGCACTCAGGGTAGATAAGAAGGGTGACTGTTCCTACCTGGATAGTTTTAAGTCTGGATCTTAGGAGTTAGCTGTTTTCAGACATAATTCTAAATGTAACAGTTAAATTTAGCATCATCCCAATAAACAGATGTTCTAACACAAAACCATCTTCCAGTGTAAATGTGCTGACTTGGGGCATGTTTGGTAGCTAGTGCAGTTTATTACATGATGCACTTTGATCTCATCCTTACGCATCAACCGTCCAGACGGAAATGGAAACATGCTGCTGGTTCATAAGGGAGAAGGCTTGCACAGCTCTGGCTAATGGGGGGGTAACTGGAGCATGTCAGCATCTGTAAAAGCACTGCATCGCCACATACAGAAAGGCACATTTGTTGCTTTTTAAGGTCCAAACCGTCCTTGCTAACTAGCACTGCTGATAGCAGTGTTCACAGAGAACAGGGAATGGAGAACATTCCCTGAAATTTGTTTCAGGTTCAGAGCTTCTAACTCCACCTTCCTGAGCCTCGAGAGAGAAGCGTTTTTCCTCCTCTCCATCTGGTGTGGCGCTCTGGAAAACTTCAGCTTGGCCCACGCCCTCCTCAGCCCCTGAACTTTGTAATTTTTCAGCTGCCAGAATCACTAACTGCCCAGTTTTATGTAACTCCAAATATCTGCAGTGGAGCTGGAGAATACACACATGGAGGAAGTTTTGTGGCTTTTAAGCTATGCCCAGAAGTTTGCCTTTTTTTTTTTTTTTTTGGTGGGAGGGGGAAGAGGAGGAATGCAGTGGGGGGTATACACAGAACTTTTCAAAACAGAACGGAAATTCTGTCTGCTGCAAGGATAGATGTAGGTTTGCTTTTGAAATGCCCCTCTTTTTGGAAGGGGCCCGAAACACATTTTGGGGTGGGCGGGGGTTGCTGTTTTATTTGATAAGTGTAAATACATCAATAATAATTTTTAGAGGTTTTCAATTCTTCATGTTTGTTGCCTGTTGCTCTAGGGGGCCAAATCTAACTTGTAACAGCTATTGCCAATGTCTGTATAGCCAAAAGGAACCAGTGGTTTTCCCCAACCCCAGCTAACAACTTCCCAAATGAATATGCTGTGCCTGGGCTTCTGCAGCCAAGCAAAGCAAATGGACATGCAGCTTTTGCGGCACTTGAAGCTTTATACTCCAGTACCACAGAAAAAATGGCAAACACTCAGAGAAGTCAGGCGGGGCTGGGAGCTGGCATTTCCAGGGCCCAAAACCCCCTTTTCCATCATACCCTTTCAAATTGTTTGCAAAGTCCAAGTCAATTTTTGTGTTTCAAAATAAGTACGTTGTGGTGGTTTGTGTGTGTGTGTGAAAGAGAGCAAACTGGAAGAATGAGGCTTAAGCACTGTAATAACAAAACAGCAAACAGCCTATCAAGCCAGGGACAACCCTGCAATAAACTAGCGTATCCAGACCTGTAATCACAAGGGACCTAGCAATAACAAATCAGTGCATGCCTCTGGGTGTGGGAGAGAGATGAGCAGAAGTGAAAGAGAGACATTCCCAGAAGAGCAGAGAAAGAGAACAGAAAAATTGAGGTGTGGAAGAGATAAACAGAAGGAGCATGCACTTTGAGTGTGTTGTTTGTGCATGTACATCCTAAGCAGTTGAAGTTAAAACTTTCTTCCTGTTTCCTACAACATGTGGAATTTCATGCTTCTGCCAAATGTTGAAACAGGAGCAAAAATCAGCATCAGTTCCTCTTGAAACAAAATTAAAACTGCATGAAACCAGCAAACTGTTAACACAGCATCCAAGTCAGAGTTGTTATCTGCAGGCCAGTTGTGCCAGTGGTTTGTAGCCAGAGGAGCCAGAGGTAGGAGCCACCACAGTGATAGGGGGATGAAACTAAATGAATGGCAAAATGGAAGCTTACAGAAGTAAGCTGTCAGTAAGGTTAGTTTTAAAGGGATGTGGTTAAAGATAAATATCAAAGTGTGCATAGCAGAGCTATGTTAATGAATTACAGCCTTTCCAGTGACAGAATCGGAGTCATTACTCAAGTCAGATTGTAGATGTGAAGGTATGATGCTCTTGCCATATAACTGAAAGATGTCAGTCTTCTCCCAGGTTGCAAGACTACCTTTTTGGATGTGAATAAAATGGAGCTTTTGGTTAGGACAGGCATGTCTCTCCCAAGGACGAGGAGTGACTGAAACAGCAAGAGAAGAATGGATGTACTTAAAAATGCAGTGATTCGTGACCGTGTGTATCCTCTGTCCATGGGAGAGAGAAATATGTCAGTGCAAACAGAATTACTGCTTCACAGTCCTTAGTGAGATTTTTTTTCTGCAATCCCTTTGGGACTCTGTTGATGCACAGCCTGTGTGCTACAGGCTGAATTGGTTCCTGAGTGCACTTAGTATTTAAAGACATTAATAATTTAGGGCTGTCTGCCACAGCTTCATTTGGTGTGATTGGAGCTTCTGACCTCTCCAGGCTCTAATTCCCAAAAAGCAAGGGACTGGGGCACAGGCACAGAGAACGCCCAGCTGTGGAACACCCTACATGTCACGATATGACCATGGACTCCAGGGAGAGCCTTCCAAAGGGACTGAGATTAATGCTTGGCAAAGACAAGAGTTATTTTAAGAAAGTCCCACTTTTTTATCCGATGTCTTCACCATGTTGATATTGTGGAGCCAGAGAGGTTAGGGACCTGAACAAACAATGTTGTTACTGCAGCAGTCCTGCTTGCTTCGCATTTCTTCTCCCGGCTTTAAGGGGCTTAATGAGTTTTTGGGTCTCTGGCATGCAACCAGAGCCCTCACTCAGTGCTGTTTGGTGTGTCCTTAGCCAGCGCCAGGCTCAGAGGGCGATAGACCAGACTCAGGAAGCTCTATTGGAGGTAACAACGATGCTGGAGTTTACAGCCAAGGTCAGGGACAAGAGGGCAGCCCATCTTTGGGGGACACCATAAATGGTTGTCAAGTTCAGATTGAGGAAAGCAGCAAATGGATGTGTCTGGTTTTTTCTTTTCTTCCAGGGCTGACTTGGGAGGCTGAGTGACTGAAGTCTGACCATACACTGAACCTTGCACATCCCAGCCAGGGCACTGATCAAAGCATTGGTTGTGTGGAACTGGGAGGTGGTGCCCTGTGTGTATTGTCACGTTAAAGGCTTTTTTCTCTCGAATCAAATTTGGGCATTGCATTGGCATAAGACTCCTTCCCTCTCCACCCTGCCCAGGTGCCAGCTGGCTCAAGGCTCTAGAGCCTGGCAGATACATTTTGGGCTGGGTACATATCAGCAGTGTCCTCCCTCTCTTGAAATTCTTAGTTTTACTTGAACCGCTGTTGAAAGAGTGGAGTTATTTGTGCAGAGGATGAGGAGAACTGAAAACAAAGAGGAGGTCGAGAAGTGCGGCTTTGAGCACACACCCAGAGCTACTCCACAGGAGGTGGCTGGAATGACAGAAATGACAAGGGTGACGGGCTTATCTCGTGCTGCTGCCAAGGGACAGAGGGCCAGAGCCCTTGCCTCTCCCTGAAATTGCACAGGAGAGACGAGCCCAGGATCCCTCTTACCCTCCAGTGTGGGATGGCGGTGCAAGGGTGGAGAGGTGGGTCCCAGTGAGGCACTATACTTTCGAGGCCGAAGTTGCTCCATGTCCCCTGTGGCTGGGGAGAAGTGTCTGCAGTGACTCCTCCCAGCACAGCGCAGAGCACTCCATGCACCCAAAGGCTCCCGGCTTTCACTAACTGCCAAGTGGATGGAGCCAAAATTGGTTTTGCTTTATGGTGCCAGGTCCCAGCTCAGAGGATGTGCATATATTTTTCTAAGCTACACAAATTGACATAGCAAATAGTCCCAGCATGGGAGGAAAAGGTAAAACACTGTGACCTCAACAAAAAAACTCATCCATCATGCAGAGAAGTAATTAAAAAGCGTGGTGATTAAATACATGCCAGCAAATATCTTCAAGTCCTAAGTCACTTATGCCCAAAATAAGCAGTGCCTGTGCACATTCGGAGGAAAAGGTAGTGCTTTGTGTTTTCCTCTTTCAGCCTGTGCAGCCTTCGAGTCCTGTGCAGCCAACTTGCTTTTTTGGGCTTCCTCGTCAGAGGCAAAGGGTTAATTTCAGGAAAAAGGAGAAGTTCTCTCTCTCTGGATGTTGAAAATGATAAGGAAAAATCACAGTCTGCTTGGCTGCATTGGGAATGAAGTAGTTGTGTCTCAGTTTTGCATCCTGGAAATTAGCACTTTCATAATAAGGACCTATAGTATCTTAAGTGGAAAGGTGATATTCCAAAACTGTGGATAACACATTCTTGTGAGATTTAGCAGCTGCCCTCGGAAAGGTGTTCTGTAAATTTCCTTTTCTAGTCCCCTCTCCTTATTTTTATTTGGTTTCTGTTTCTCTTTCTGCTAAAGGTGAAAAAACAGATTCAGAGCTCTAACTTTGGGGAGAGTCAGACATATATTCAGATTTTTAATTGGATTCATGTAGCATAATAATGGGTTAAATCAAAACACACACGAAACCAAACATCCCTGTGTTCTAAGAAAGTTTGGTTCCAGATCCAAACATCATATCTAAATTAAATTCTTGTTTCCCCGCTACTAGCCAGAAACCATGGTGAGATAAGTGAGATCAGATGGGGAAAAAAAAGGAGGCTCAAATTTATGGCAGAAAGTTCCCAATGTAACAGTGTATCTTTGGCTGCCCTGTCGAGGAAGGAAAGAGAGGAATATTTCTGTCTACTCCCACTTTACAACTGGCTAGGTACACTAACTTTTTTTGCTTTCTTCTGAATGAGTTTTGCTGGAAGCAGAGTACTGGCATGATCTGGAATGAGAAGCCTATGTTCCCGTCTGCCTGGCCTCTCCTACTGGGCAGGTCAAACATGGCTTTCAGGTAAAATGCTGCCTGCTGCCTTTGTCTTGTGCTCAGTTACTAGCAATGATGGGCTTGTGTAGGAGCTGTTAGGAAGGTCTTGAGTCCCACTATGAGGAAAGTCTCACACAGATGTGGAAAGCAGACTGTATGACAGGGTGTTCGACAAGGCCAAACAACAGGCCTGATGGAAGGAGTAGATGGCAGGGGAGAGGGAGAATGAATCTACTATGTGCTTGGCCTGCACAGACTCATGTAATCACAGCCGGGAAAGTTCAATTCCAGAGTTATTTGTGTTTAAGTGAAGAGAAAAGCAAAGAGAAAATCCCGTGGCAGAGAGGGGAAGGTACCACGTGTCAGACTGGAGTTGAAAGGAATACGTAGGTGATTCCTGTCTGAGGCCTTGGTATGTGTATGGGGTGTTACGAACTCCTCTGCCCCCTCCGTTCCCCCAGCGCCTTCTCAGGGTCACAGCAAGCCTGACGCAGTGCCGGGAGTGCACCTTCAACCTGAGTGGACATAGGTGGTGGTCTTTATCTCCATTACAGGAACAGCAAGACTGAGACCTGGAGTCACACAGTGGGTCTGGTTGTCTCTTGTCACTGTTGTACATGGGTGCGAATCCATTAACTGCAGAAGATCCGCTCTGACTTGTGACTATGTGTGAAAGAGGAATTAAGCTGAGTAAGTCCATGGCAGAGCGGAGCATACAGCTGAGGACTTCTGATGGCCTGGCACAAATGGCTTTGCATTGTTTCTTTCATCTGTATTGGGAAAGGTGCACACATGCGTTGCAGCGAGCAAAAACTTGACAGTGTTTTCACTTCCCTTGCATCGCTTCAGCTGGCATCTCCTCTCTCTTTATCTGAGCACAGATTCTCCTTGCACAAGAAACCACAAGCGCGTTGAGGCTGCGCTGTCACAAGCAGAACAAGACGCAGTCGCATCAGCGGGTACGAAGCGCGGAGCCCTCTCCTCCCCCCCTCCCGCTCCCGGGACAGACGCCGTCAGCTGTCTGTTATTCCAGGTTACCATGAGCCCCGTCCCTGGGTCTCCCAAAGTGCGTCTTAAGTTTCTGGCAGGAGGGCTTGGGGGACCCAGAAACAGACCTTCTGCCTGCGCCAGCAGCTCCACGTCGTGCCTGCCCAGCACTGACCTTCCCTGCCCTTCGGCCTCTGCCCTTTCCTCCCGACCTTGCGGGATTATTCCTGCTGTGCCTTCTCCAGGAGAAGGCCCCTCGGCTGCTGCTTTAGTGTCGAGGTGACCGTGAGAGGAAAGAAGAAAGTCCCCCTCTGATGACTTGCTTTTGTGGAGGGCAGTGATCAATACCCTGGGCACCCTGCTGAAGTGCCAGTGGAAAAGCACGTTAACCCTCCGTGCGCTAACCTCCCCCAGGCCGCCATCTTCCCCACACAGCACACTCAGCTGCCCTCGTTTCCAGCCAGAAGGGCCCTTTGCTGTCCTTAAGATACCAAATCATGCCTGTCGTGCCCTATTTTCTAGTTTTGGCCTGAAGAACAAGATCGGAGGTGGGATTTTTGCTGGAGTTTTTCCTTGCCCTATCCTTGTCTGCTTGAAAGGTTGGCTGCGGGAAATGGGAAGAGCCGCTTCCTTGGTTACTGCACCACAGGCCACGGGTGCTGGAAGGGGGAAGCAGGGGGGGATTTTTTGTTTGTTTGTTTGCCTTTCACTGAACCGTGAAGCTCTGGGCAGTGCTGAAGGCAGGATACCAGACATGACGGACAGGATGTGGTTCCGTACATTCTCCCTCCCCTCTCCCGGAGGAGCCGGGCTTGTGGCCCCGGCAGCCTTTTCAGGCCCTGCCAACGGGGGAGTGAGAACTAGGCCCACGGATTGCATCAGGGCTCTTTTTCTGGTCATGCTGGTTGGTTATAATGAGAAAATACTCCAAATTCCTAGTGAAAAATCCTTTCTTCCCTTCATTATTACTGGGCCAGACAAGCTAAGCTTGCACCGGAGCACTGAATGGCGGCTGGCTTGCGGTGCACACAGCGGTGCCAGGGTGGGAGGCAGGACTCCTGAATCCTCATCCCAGCTTCACTCTGTGGTGTTTTATATAAACCTCAGAAAATCAGTTAACTTGCTGTACATTCTGTCTGAACGTATCTGGGCATGAAACAGGATCAGTGATACAATCCCAAATGTTGTTTAAAAGCTCAGTTAGCTAACGTGGGTAAAAAAGATCTTACAGTGAAAGATACTGAAATGCAAAGTGGTGGGACTGTCTCAGATTGTTTTCTGAGCAAAGCTGCTTTCAGATGCAGCAGCAGGTACCTTAAAATGTGCTTCTTTGATTTCTGTTCCTCATCTTTTGCAGAAATTTAACATATGTTCTGGACAGTAGGTTGGACCCAAAACAGATGAAGACTTCCAATTCAAGGTGCCTTGCCTCATCACTGAGGCATTAGCAGCGAGGTGTGACTGGAGGTAGTCAGCAGTGCAAGTTGTTGTGGAGAATGTACTGGTTAAATCTTATTGGTGGACTGTGAAATGTAAATGAATTAACACTTAGAAAAGATTTTATGATTTTTCAGCTGCAAACCCGAATATATGTTCAATGGTTAACAGACTAGTGATTGAGGCATGAAGACACCCTGTCAAGTCCTCACAGTCTCTGAACTGGGAATATTTATCTTGGTTTATATCTGAGTTGATTTCTCTTTGCTTCTTTCTCAGGGCTTTTTTTTCCTTTTCTTTCGTGATTTGGATCATTGCTTTAGTTCCTGGGAACTCTCAGAAGCCCATTTTCTCTTTTCTTGTGAGATGGATGCTGAATTTCTTACAGAATTGATATGAAATCAACAGGGAAATTAAAGTGCTCATTCTCACTATAGGTGCACTCCATCTGTGGGGGTTTTACTTAAGAGCAGAATGAAGAATAGGAGAAGTTTGAGGATCCAAGATTTGTATATATCCTACATTGTCAGTCTCTGTCCTATTATGTGGAGATAACCTTCAATTCCTTCCCTGCATGTTTCCCATTTCCCCTTTTATTTTAATTTGCGTTTCCAATCACAATTTTTCCATGCTTTTCTTTAGCCTTCTTTAAATATTTTAAAAATATTCATTAGCCTCATAGTACTTCTAGGTAAGTAAATGTCTTTTAACAATAAAATCTTTTACAGGTGGGGAAACTGAGGTACAGAGTATTAAATAATATAATTACTTAATGAATTCAAAAGTGTTTCAAAACTTTTAAGTACCTTTCCTTGTCAGCCTATATTTTATATTTTAATATCAGAGAAACTTCTCTGAGCATTCTTTAAATGAAAAATGTTAACTGTGTGATGGTGGACAAGGAGCAGATAGTGAACATAGTCATTTTGGAGGAAATCCGTGGGAATTCCAAGTACCCATCCTATCTCCAGATGGCCTGAAGGCCATGTTTTATATTGCAGTATTTCCATTGGTTTTTGAAATGGTTTTGAGATGGTTCCAGATGTCTTGACTGGAAAAGGTGCTACTAAAGGTTGAAGCCCTGATTACCACTATAAAGGTACAAGAATCTCATGGAAAAAAATCCTACCCTTCTTTCTTTTGGTTCTTATGTAGCCCCTATCAGCATAGTATCTGAGCATCTTGTATGTATTTAAAAATAGAAATAATAGTAACAAACCCTCTGTCTCTCTCTTCCTTCCCAGCCTGTAAGTGAAATAGCTTGATTTGTTCAAAGGACTTTTTCCTTGTGGGTTCTAAATATTTAGCTGTGGTTTTGCACAGTTTATCTACTGTTCCATTACTCCACTGAGAGGGGGAAAAAAAGATGCCATTTCCATTATTTCGTAGAACTCAAAAAGCCACAGTGTTACGTGTTCCCTCTGCTGATTCCCATGTAGAGCTTAACCAACACCATTCCCAGAGCTGTGCATTCATTACTTTATTGATGCACAACCAGGGATGTTTTGGCAGGATTTGGTGTTGTGTAAGCCACATGTGATGTTAAAGGAAGACTGCTATATATGTTAATTGCAGCCATTCACAGGATGGGTGTGGAGATTTAATATTTGCGTGTAGAATATGTTTGAGAAATCATTATATTCCCTTATTAATACCCTGTGAACTTGATAAATTAACATTATGTTAAAAAAGGGTAATTTTTCTCTGTTTTGTCTATCTTTCTGGCCTCAATATAAAGCATACTGATTGTTTTAATAATCAGCTTGATTTCTCATTCAAATTTCTGCTTTCTCCTTTGAGATAATAGTGGGTACAGCTCCATGTTTTCCACATTAATTATTGTTTAAAAAGCACTGTACAGGATTCCAAAGGAGTTTCCCAAAGACACTGAAATTTATGGCCACTGTTAGCCCTTTTCCTAAGGTAGTGCTGAAGATTCATCCCTTTCATGTGTCGAATTTCTTATATTTATCTCCCTGAAAAGATCTGAAGGCCTTAAATTGAACCAGGTAATCTGTACAGTCACTTGTGCTGGGGGAGGTGGCTTGTTATTTGGTAAGCAAGACGCTGCATGGAAAGTGAACTCAAACCTCTTCAGATCATCCCAAATGCAGTGACTACCAAAAGTAAAGCTTGAGGCCATAAAGATGCACATCACACAGTTATCCCAGTCCTCAGAGTTGGATGCTCATGTGTCCATGGCCTTTGACATCAGAATGGAGCCATGTTCCTTAAGAGTCACCATCTAGATCAGCTTTTTTTGGCTGTCATAATTGTTTGCGTGTCCTACATCAGGGAGGCATGCAGGCCCTGTGCCACTGTGACAGGAGTCTGTTCTTTCGATATAGCATGATAATTGCTAGTGTGTCTAAAATTTCGCTTCTTCTGCCAGCATCACCTCTATTTTTCTGTGTTTGACTAAGCAGCAGGGTTTTTCTTTGGCTTTTATTTGAGCTGAGGAATTCAGATGGCTGAGATACAGTGCTATCAGTTTGTGAAGTGAAGGCAGTATATAGTTGGGCATCATAAATGCTTTCCTGGCATCCAAGGGTGCTGTGTCTCACACATTTATACATGTCTAATGGTATGGGGAAGATAACTGAGCCATGTGGGCCTCTGTGGTTGCAGAAGAGTCTCTGTGTATCATGAGCCTTTGGGAGGAGAAGGAATGTGAGACGAGTCTTGGTCTTTTACATTCACATGCACCAGAGTGTTAAACTCAGCAGCATTTTGTGATCATTAGAGCTAAAGACTGCTGAGAAATGCTATCATCTGAGTACTTCCTGCCCCTTTCCTCATAGTACAAAATAAATTTCCATAATAAAAAATATTTCTCTTTCAGAAGTGTCACATTATTTCCAAGTTACACAATCTAATAGTAGGAAAAAGTAATTAAGAATAATACACAGTTCCAGAAAGAGGACGCAGATACTTATCTGAATGTATCATCTGCAGCACACTTTATGAAATATCTGACTTTCCCGTAAGAACCTCTGTGATGCTTCCAGTTCCTTTATACCATTAGAAACGTAACATTTTCTTCTGTCATCCAAAGAAGGATCTCGCAGCTAATAATAGTTTTAAAGAGCTATCAGTGTTTAAGTGGAAACTTCAACAAGTGCTTTCCTTTTGTAAGTTAGTTCTGCCAATATGTCAAATTTTCTGTTGTTCTTTACTGAAACTACTATTAGTTTGGAAAGAGGATATCTGCTGCTTCTTGTCTGTGTCTTTTGGTTAGCCTGCTTGTGGTATCTAATCATGCGATTTCTGGTTTGGGACATGATTCTCCTTCTTCTTTACAAACTCAAGCACGTACAAATATTCCATCAAGAGTCTGCCTGCTCATGTGTACAAAAGTGCAGAACTATTCCCACTGCTGTTCTCCTAAGTCCTTTACGTACACCCATCTGTTTTGGGACCTATTTTGAAATCATTCTCGCTATGGTAAGAACCTCTGAGCAACTTATGGAGGCTTAGGTCTGTGGCTTGGTTTGCCTTTGTTCTGGCTCACTCCTCACTCATCTTGCACCAGCCTTCTTTGCCCATGTGTACTCTTTTCCTCTGTTGCAATAACTTTCCCCTTCCTTCACCTTCCTTCCTTTCTGTCCATCAGCTTCCAGACACCAGCCCCAAACACTTCCTCTCTACCTACGAGGCAAACCCTGCTTTGTTAAGTACTTGGAGTATGGGAATAGGAACTTCATGAATTCTAATGCTGCCTCTGACACCCAAATGTTGGGCAAGATGCTTTAACTTTCATCTCCTGATTGTTTCCCTGGGTGGCTAAGCAGGAAAATAATTCCTAGTTAAATGCTTTGCAGAGGTTCTGTGGGCTTAATTAGATGTTGGTCTATGAACTACCAACATTAAAAATACAGGCAACAGTATGGGTGCTGAGGACACCACAAACCACAAACATCTCTTTCAGTGTCTCTCTCATTCTTTTAACTTAATTAACAGAAGTTAATCTTTTAACTTTATAACTTAATAGTTTTTACAGCTTAGAGTTTATGAAAGGCAGCACAGCAGATCTTCTGAAAATGTAATTGTGTATTATTATAATTATGGTTAAGAAATTTACTCTGTGCATTAGCAGAACAGGAAAGTAAGAATACTTTGCACTTCTCAACTACTTGGCACTAAAGCACCCAAACCTCTGCAATTTAAGCCTTGGTCCCGCACCCCATCTGTATGCCTCACATCATATGAATGAGAAGTCCTTTTGCCTGAATGCATAGAGCATTGCCCGGTTGCAGCAACACGTTTTAGCCATAGATCTCAAAGAACTTCACCAAGAAGAGCACGTACGATTATCCTCATTTTACAGTAGAAACCGTGTAATACAGTACATGGTAGAATGTGGCATTGGCCAACAGGGCGTTCCTGGCTTCCTTCTCCCCGGTGTAGCAAGTGGGGGCTGAAACAGCAGTCTCTGCATCCTTCATTTTACAATGTGGAGAGAGAATGATAGTGGTCCTTTAAACAAGCCTCTTTATACTTACTGCTTAAATCAAAGGAGATGCAGAAAACTATAGCATGAGTAAGGAGTGAATTAGTTTTCTAATTCTTTCATGCTTAATTACTTCTGCTGTTTCTAGCAACATAGGTAAGAGTACTTTTAACATATACATCCACATCCAGTTGCCCACAGCACATGCTCAGCCTTTCGTGACTGAAGTTGCATGCATGTACAAGACGGCAGAAATGAAACCACTGTGAGTCTCTTTAAGATTTATAAGTGGCGGAGGACTGAAAGGGTTAAGAAAAACCCTCTGCACGTACCTGGTATATAAAACTGTCATGTAATCAAATGAGAGGAATGCACTCCACTGCGTACATTAGCAAACACTCCATGCAAGCTGGCTGGCAGAGGCTCAGGGTTTTCAGTGCTGCCTTGCACTACAAAGCCGTTCTTTGTTCTCTCAGCTCTGTTTTAAATATCTGATGACTATTCCACACCATGTCAGTGCCAAATCCCCAGCTTCACTGCAGACTCTTTCCAACAGCACATTTTGGGCAGATCAGATGGGGATGGGCTGGTAGAGTGTGGGTATCTCCCCTTTGCTTCTCAGGCAGGTCCTCTCACCAACTCTGCCATCTCCCTGTAATTTCTGTAGCCCCTTGTGCAGCCATCTGGATAGTTTTCAAAGCCAGAAGGAGTAACTTGGGAGTGCAGAAATTGAACTTAGATCCTGACATGGCAACAGCACTCCACAAGTGTGCATCAGGATGGGTGTAGTCGAGGTTCAGCCAAGGAAGGGCAAATGAATCAAAGAGTGTTCTTGCAACAAATATTTTTGTTGAAACTTGTTGTGCCTATACTGTTGTTGGCTGGATCTTGCCTGAGCCTGCTAGCCAAGTGGAATTGGGCTTTGAAAAAAATTAGATGAAAGATTTCCTATGAACATGCACACAGAAAGGCAGGAAGTGATGCTGATGACTCAGGAGATGGTGATGTTCCTTCTTGATTTGGAATTAAAGTACTTCCCTGGAAGGATATTAACACAGCAGCACACACCTCAGCCTCTGTCAGATGAGATGTTAAACCAGGGTCTCATCTTCTCATGCTCGTTAAGGATGCTTTTTCATATGACTTCTATCTATATTTTAGTTAGAAAGGTGATGTTCTAGCTTTCTGTACAAGGCACTTATGTGGTATTGCCTTAACTGCTACATTGATGCTCATTCTGCACAAGAGATGTTTTTTCATTCCAGGAAAAAAACGTTGCTTGAGTACATGAAGATGTACAATAATATTATGGCATCTTCTTTTTGGTCCCAAACCTACTAATTCGGTTCATGAAGATTACCTCTATTTTTCTGGATAAACATAGAGTTAATGTTGTTTCCTGCAATGTTTTGGGATTTCTGTGTGTAGACACTGGGGTAGGAAATAAACAGTAAGCTTTCTGAGTTAAGAGAAGATTTTATACAATATTGTTTCAGTGGTGATGCCCACTTTCGGTGATTAATGTGAAAAGCTAAGCTGCTCAGTTTCCCATTCTGTTTCTTGTTTCCCTTCCTAAAGCTCCTTGGCATCCAGTACTGGTGTGCTGGAAACTCAGCCGTGCAGTGGGTGGCTGCAGTGCCTTCTAAAATAAACAAACCTGTTTTCATTCAAATTTCTTCATTTCACATGCAAATATTTCTTGGTAGACTCAGTAAGAAACCCTTTCTAAAGTAAAACCTATTTATTAAGGGCCACTTGAAGATGCATTGTAACACTTTTGCTTAATCATTTTAAATCCATGAAAGCTAAAATCATTGAAAGCAAGGTTTACAGCACTGCAGAAGCTTGGGCAAGGCCATATTTGCCACAAAAGCTCTTTGGCTTAAATAATCCCATTCAGTGCACATTCTGTATAATTGATTGTATATCAGAATCCTTCAGGGGATTTGCAATGGCTGTATAGGCTATGCAAGTGCAGGCACTCTTGTCTTTGCCATGTTTGCTTCCCTAGTACACGACTGAGTACAAACAGGAATGAATTTCTCTATGGTAAAGTGTTAATACGTGGTGAGAGGTGTTATTGTCATTTTACTCAGAAGGGATATAGCAAAAGAGTTGAAGGGATTCTCTTAGTGGTATATAGAAGTCTGTACCAGAGTCAGAAATTGAATCCGCATGTTATATGATCCAATCTGATGCCTTATTCATTAAACTATTGGCTTTCATTTTGTATAGTACCTCCCATCACATACAGAGTCCCAGGAAAGTTCACAAACAAGATCCTGTCCCATCAGGCAGAGAGTGACCAGCCAATGAGTGTCTCACTTTTTAATACTGTAGGAGGGGCTACAAACAGTGTACAGGTCCCTTTTAAAAATAAGAAAATACCATGGGGCATTTTTAATGTTGTCCCAGAGTTTGGTGGAAACCAGTTTAATAATTAATATTTTCCCAGAGGGGAATCAGTTAGCCTTTTTATGATACTTTCAAGAGATTCCTGCTTCCTTTCCTTGCCCCGGCCTCTTCACTGTCACCCCGCAGAGTGTCCTTGGGCAGAGTGTGGCCATCCGGCTGGTCTTGGTCAGTTCACCACAGATGAATGAGCAAGAGCTCCAAAAGGGATTGACACTGGAGAAATCTTTTCCTTTGTGCACCACATCCTTTTTTTAGGATTTTCCAGATCATTTCTTCCCTCTTTCCCCATCTTTACACGTCACTAACTGCTTCCTCTCAGCCTCCTGCTTCAAAGCCCTTGCATGTACCTAGTGCCCACCTAGCTGTTTACATAGCGGTGCTCTAGCAGAGGGACGTCCACACACTTCAGTCAGGGAGGTAAGAACTCTCTCATTTGCTGTTGTTTGGTGTTTTAAGTCCATTATCAGTGTATTTACATGGCAACTTTGACCATCTTAGCACAGTAAGATAGTTACCTTGCTCTTCCAGTTTTATCATTCACTGGAATTGATTACAGAAAGTCAGGTTTTTGAGAGGCAAAGCTGAGACCAGTACCTTGGCTTGCAGGTGGGTGCCTGTGTCCTTTTGCCAGGAAAAAAGGTAAAGTCAGAACTGGAAGGACTCGGGAAATGCTCCAGCTGTAAATTGCTCCAAATGTGAAATTATTTGTTTCCCATAAGAAGCAAGTTGCTCTCTGGGGGAGGACTGCAGCTGGCATAAACCAAGGGATTCTACAAAGATCTGCACCAAAAAAGAAGCAGTTAGACTAAGTAAAGAGAAGGCTGTGTGTTAAAGAGCTAACTATATTTTGTTAGCAATGACTGAAGTAAGCTGTTTTCCTGGCAGGCATTGTTTGGTGGAGCTGAAAGAATGAGCCAGGTATTATGCCATTACTTTGAGATGGGACATTTGGGAGAAATTAAATAGATTTGTTCACTCCCAAAATACTTCTGGACCTTAACTCAAGAGTAGGGAGTTCAGCAATGAATGCAGAGCCAGAGCAACCAGGAAGATCAAGCGAGATGCTTGATTCAAGGTGATTCGAGCTGAGCAAGGGGTGATCATTTCATGCAGAAGTTCTCTTTTTACTGCTAGTGAGGACTCTGCACTCCTGTGTCCCAAAGCAAGTGTGCAGGTCCCATTTTCTGTCAGGCAGGTTGAATGTCATGTGGGTTTTGCTTCCCTTTCTGATTCAGTTGTATGTGCAGACATCTTCTTGTTGCCATTCATAGGAAGATGCAATCCTGATGAAATCCAGCTGTATCTGTCCTGCTGCCATACTGATTACGTAGTGTCATCTGCTTCCTTCCAAACCAGAACCTCCCTCTTTCCTTTCAGACTTTACCTGTCACAGTGGCAGACGCTCTTCTAACTACATATCTCAGCTTCCACGTTTTCTGGCATCTGACTTCTTTGGCTTTCCTCTGAGCTACTGACTCTTTGGGCCCAATCCTTCAGTCCCGTGAGTTCTGACATATGTCAGGCATTGCATAGCGTGGGCATAGTGAGACTCTCTCTTGCCTCTTCTCCAAACACCGAGTGCAGATCTTTTATAAGCTGGTAGAAGTTGAACTGTGGATTGGAAGAAGAGTAAATGAATCAAAAGTTCCCAATATGTACATGTAATGGAAGGGCACCTCAGTGCAATCCCAACAAAGAGCCCCAGCTGACTGCAGAAGAAAAAATTCACTGGACTATTTAAAGTGGCAAGATCCTTCCCTTCTTTCCAGTGTAAAATACACGCTTGCTAATATGTGGGTGGTGTTGGGGAGATGTACTGTGTGAAGATTTGCTTTCTTTGAGAGTATGACCATACCACCCTGAGGAAGAAAAAGATTTCAAGTGGCCTTTCTCCACTTCATGGGCAAGTCAGCCACTGTATCTCCCAGGATAATAGGAGTGCCTGATACACTGAGCAGATGAGCCTTGAAGGATGTGAGGAAAGCTACTATACTGGGATCAATAGCATATTTCTTCTTTCTGTAGCATGTAAATACTAGATAAATGACCTGATAAATACTAGAACTTCCTCATCTGCTTCTTCCTTTTCACTTGTCTTTAAAGAACATCTAAATCCCCACATCTATACATGCCTATGGAGAAGTCCATCTGTGTATGTTTCCTTGGGAAGTCCCATCTATGTTTGCTTAGGAAATCAGAGAGAAATTTAGGTGTAAGACTGTTGGTGGAAGTTTTACATTGAGTCCATTTACATTTAGCTGAAGTAAATTGGATTAGATTACCTACTGCAGTCAGAAGAATTAGAGTTTTACCTGTATACCAGTGACATGTGAGTTACAGTGTGCTCCAGGCTGCACTGAGGGGACCTCAGCTCATTAATAGAATATTTTTAATGTGTTTTTAGTGTTTTGAGGGGCTCTTACAGAATAACACTTCCAACAACAATCTCTGTTTAAAAGTTTTGCCCTCGGAGGTGTGCATATTCACAAAGAGAGTGAGTGGGGGAGTGTATTGAATTGTTTCTTATTTTAAACAGGGATGCTTTTCATTTGATCAAAATTGGAAGGAAGCATCACTTGACAAATGAATCTATAAGGCTGCTCTTTTTCAGAAGAGGTAATGTTTTGTTCCTGAGACATACTCTGAGTATGTACTACTCGTGCAGTGCTGAGTCAAACAGCAGCCATCTATAGGAGCGGCGGAGCTGAAGGTCAAGGAACAGACTCTGCAGGTGTCTTCCCCCAGGGAACTTTTCATACCTGCTGTTTGGTGCAATCTAACCTATTACATAAGTGAGAGATTTGCTCTTCTGACGCATGTTAATGATCCTCAAGGATCGTATCGTGTTGGCAGGGTTGATTTAGAAGGATTCAGAGTGAATGTGAAAGGCAAAAGGCAGCCTTCATCTAATGCCATATGTTGGATGGTGCTGTTTGACTACAAAGGTGTCTGATCCTTCTCCAAAACATCAGTGATACAACTGCTCTCCAGTATTAATAGATAAATCAGCAAGGAGTATATATTTTCTTTTCCCTTTTGTGCCTGTTTTTAAATAGATTTGAACCTGATGAAAAGGACTGGAGTGACAGCCCTGGTGATTTCACTCTTCTATTCCAAAACCAAAATGAGTAGAAACCATGGTTATGCAGACTGCACTGATGTGGGGGGAAGGACATGCCTTTTCAGATGGTTGGTACCCCCTGAGACATGGTCTGGAGCAGACCTGGCTTAAGATTTGCTCTTCTGTCACTGGGAACAAGAGGAGGGAGGGAAGGACTGTGCTGTTGTACTTGGCAGTGGGACAGCACACCAGCCTTTGAAGAACTGATTGCAGTTACAAAAAAGAACTACATGAGATGGTTGTATGGTATCTTTTTTCATCTTCTCTCAGTAATGCTAAAGAATCAAAACACACAGTAAGTGAAATCCGATATTAGCTTGGAATGACTTGGACATATGCGGGCTCCTGGTATTGGAAGAATAACTGCACTCTGTTCTAGGGACAAATTCATTGTAGGGAGCTGCCTGAAATCCATGGAGTTTCAGCCAGGACTAATTTGGCCCTTGCCTTTGAGTCAGCTCATACAGTCACACAGTCTATTATATATTTAGAAAACTTTTTGCTCTACCAGAGATCCCTCAGGATCTGTCTGTGAGTATTTCTAATGTCTCCTCTACCTGTTCCTGCTAGGAACAAACCACTATACTGCTAGCAACTCATTACATCCCATACGCAGTATTATTTTCAACCTTTTTTTTTGCTGTTGCTGGAATAGCATCATACAGAACCCAGCTTTCTGGAGTAGAGAGGTAGAGCTGACCTTCTGACCTAGAAACCCACCCCAGTCTTACAATATAGTCTATAAAAGGGTGCCGTAGATGGCCCCAGAGTGAACACAAGGCATTAATTCACTGGAGCAGTTGTGCTGACATCCTGGACCGTGAGAGCACAGCTGGGGCAGTTTAAGAGCAGCAGTCAGGTTCCAAGAGGGAAGCCAGGCTTTTATTATTCACACTACAGTCACCTATTGTTTTGCTTCTTGTTTTTTTCAAGATATTTAGACATGTCTGGTGGGCAGGAAAGTGAAAGACTGGGAGTGCCAACTCTAGGCAGCCGCAGCACTCCCAGGTACTCTGCAAACTTCTTCCTCGCAGCTCTGTTTCTACCGTTTCACAACAAAGCTGTACCTCCTGCCTGCGCATTTGGTCCTGAATCTCACAACCAAAGCACCTCCAGCCTGGCCTGCACACGTTCAGCTAATTTCAGTGTGTAATCCCACACAATGCTGCCAAATCATCTCAAGTTTAGTCAAGAGCAGCCAGTCCAGGATGTGTTTTAAAATGAAACTGCAAATAGGGCTTAATTATACAATGTTCTGTAATAATTTTATGATAGCATCTGAAGGCTGGCATGATCCTTTTGACTATCATTTCAGCTGGGATCTTGGACAGAAGTGAATACCTGAGTGAAGTCTCACTCATTAAATGACTCTTCATAGCTTCAAAAGGATACTATTAATGAAACCAGAATACTTAATATTTGTTAGCTGAATAAACCCCAACAATTCTGATTCTCTGCTCTATTAAGCCATGTGAAAGTACAAAATGGCCTTAGAGCAGTCAGCTACCCAGTAGAGAATTACTCCTGCTTAGGGTTTTCATTGATGGTAACAACCAGCTGCCCTGTAGATGTGTATAAGGAAACAATTTAAAATAAATCTGAGTGTACTTTATCTTCTGCTGGATTAATTCTTTGGGGTAGTCCTGTTATGAATGAGAGCTTGGCACTTCAGGGCCACATATCTGCAACTAGCTTCCTTCCCTGTGCCCTAACTTCTCCTCCAAGCCACTGTCAGAGAGAGTGGAGAAACAATTTTTACTGTATTAAAAGCATTTGAATCATTTCTGTTATCATTCTGAACTCATGACAGTTCCACCAAGATCCAGAAGCTGATGTTATGCTATCATAGAAGTCTTGGGACCCCCTTCTTCACTGGTGTAATCCACAGGGAGGAATTTGGGCTGTAGCATGGATTATTTTTTAGAGAATCTGATCACTGTCTGGATTCATGTGCCAAAAATTCCTTTTATAGCACTCAGAGTGACACCTTTCTTCCAGGTTCCAGACTGCCCAGAGCAGATTGTTTGCATAGAGTCAAGCGTGTGCACTCAGTTTCCCATGCTAAATAAAGGTAATCTAATGGTAAATAATAAACCTGCCTGACGATGGAGGTGGGCATTACCTGGTGTTTACATAGGGGACACAGACCGAGGAAGAAAGTTTTGTTTTGCTTTTTAGAATCATTCTAGATTGGTATCTCCAGCTTTCTGAATATAACCTGCAGTCAGAGGCTCATCCTCAGCCTCACCAAGTCCAGGCCCCTGCTTGTGCCTTGCTTCTTCCTATGCAAAATCACTGTGACAGATTTTTTTTGGGAATTTACTGAGAAGCTGGAGTGATTCATGCAAACTGCTCGGTGCCACAACATGTGTAAATGTGTTTCTTCTTTCTGCTGCTAGTTGTGATCTTCCCTTCCATGAAATAGGACTCTTTGGGGCTGGTAGTGACCAGCGGAGTCACAGTTCAGTAAAAAAAGGTCTTATCTCTGCAAGGGTAAAAATACTGTCCTTTTTTATGCATCCACGCTTTCTCCATATTAGGAAAATTGCTGGCTGCTGCTGGTGGAGAGTAGCAATGGGTGTAGGTGAGCCACTGGTGAAAAGGGTTTCCGTTCAAGGGCAGATTGGGACAAGCAGTGTTCGGCACTACTCAGAAATCAGACACAGAAATCTGCAAGGCTGCAGCAAAATCACGTCTGGTGGCAGCACATGCTTTTGGCATCCCGTAACAATAGAGGGTCTGCTTCCTAGCGTGCAGAAGGCCTCAGCTATGCCAAAGCGAGGGTTCTCCAGTCCTGCTTTTCTGCCAGTCACTATCAATATTATAAATAGATACTTTGGGAGTTTGTTTCTGAGAATATTTTGCTACTAGAAGGTGCCACATTCATAAAACCAGGGATTAAAGTTTGTAGCCACAGACTAAGGCCAAGATTTCAGGATACATTTTCATCAGTGAAAGGTTACTGCTGTCCTACCTACTCCTCTGCCTGTGCACGTTGCTGTGTAAGCTGTTGACCGTACATCTGTGTGATCACGATGTGAGCCACATCAGGGAACGTTAGGGTTTTGGTTGGGTTTTGTCTAATCAGACTATCCCTAAATAATTTTTTTTCCTTTATTCAGCTCATGCCACAGCTGTGTAGGTTGTTGTGCTGCACTGAGGGTGGGGAGGTGCACCATGCACGAATGTGTGAATTTTGATCCAAAAAAAAAAAAAGGACATATAAAAGAATGAATGTAAAAAATCTTGACTCCCCAAGCTACTCATGTTTCATCCCCTCTATCATGAGTGCTAACTGCAAAGTTGCTGATACACTCAAGATTCATGGACAATGTGTTGAATTCCCAGGACTGCTGGAGCTGACTCTCCATAAAACCAGTGGGAGTTTTTAGGTTTAGGGAGTAAACCTAATATTATAGGAATACTTTTAAGTAATTGCATTTATTATTCGATTTTTGGAGAATTGTGAACAAGGAACTAACCAAATTCTCTCTACCTAAGATAATTGTTTTAAAATGTGTGAGGGTTTACTTTGCACTCACTTCTTTCTATCCTGTTCACATTGTAGCTGGTTTACAAAGACACCATGGATGAGGGATGCTTTTAACTTCCTGCATGCCAGTATCTGTCATGAATTTAGGTGACATGTTGATGGAGTACATTACATTTTTATTCCTATGTAAATAATACGAATCTAAAAGGGGATATCCCATCTGTTGGTATTACCTTGCTAATAAAGAGCCTGATGGCGTTAGATGAGTTGAACTGGAAATGTTTTCCCTCCATTTTTCTCTAAGTACAGGTTGGAGTCAGTGCCTGGAGAAGCTGATCCTGCAGTGTTTTGGCCAGTTCAGTCTTACATGCCCAAAGCAATGGGTTTTTGCCTTTTCCTCTGTGAAGAGTTTATGCTTTCTGAGCTCTTGCTGTGCATACTGTCTGTGGGAAGTGTCTGCTCACACCTGGGGGAAATACACAAAGCAAAGTGCCTTTAATTGCTTCTGGAACAGTACAGAGAATTGTTTAGACTAGATTTACTTTTCTGATTTGTGCTTAGAGACAGAGCTGACCTCTGCCAGAACTACAAAGAGCACCCAGCTGAGGCTGTTAACATCTCTTAGGAAACAGTTCAGGAACGAGCCTAGCGCACTGCCCAGTGCTGTAGTGATTACAGTAAATCCTCATCTTCTGCTGACTTCAGCGGGGTGTTTGCAGACAGCGGTTCTGATTCAAACAGGACCTCAGAGCCCAAAGAATGTAAAACATGTATCAAAATCTACTTGGTCGTAATACCAGTTTTCTTTAGCAGCTTTCATTTATAATACCTCAAACTGATATGTTTCACCTTGAAAACACGACATGTGCGAGTGCTCTGCTTGAGGGGTTTGTGAGGAAGAAAAAGCTCCATGTCACCTTTAATGAGAGCAGCAGTGTCTTCTTGCCTTTTGTCTTAGGCACTGTAATCTCACCTAGTGGAACAAGCCAGATCCCACCGCAGAGCTCTGCTCCAGTCTCTGTACTTTGCCAGTTAAGTCTCCGTATTTCCCCAATCCTTATATCATCTTAAGGATTGATACAATGATTTATGTGACTGTTTCTAACATTGCCCTTGCACACTGCATTGTAGGCATTGCTACAGTTTCTGTCATTGTTTGTTAAGTCTCTGTAGCTGTTATCTCAATCTCTGCCTCGTTTTATTTGGCATCCTTGTCTCCTGGTTCTGTGAATCCTGTATGTTGCCCTGTTTCCCATCTGCTCCCGAGGTAGCAAAGGTACCTATTCCCCATCCTTTCTGTTGCTGGATAGGTATGGTTCTAAAAAGAGATACAATGCTTCTATCATTCTTTGTTCTGCATTGAAAAAATGTTCATTGTTTTAAATTACACGTTTATTGTATTACTGATGAAGAGCATGTGAGCACACTGCAAAACAGGTATCTCAGTTACAGCTCTGCAGCTTCTGTGGGTAGGTTTGGTCTTGCTCCAGTTCATATACATGTATATCACAAATGCAGGTACGTTAGCTGGCAGAGTCTAGCCTAGAAAGTACGTATGTAATACAACAAGGAACAAGATCTCTCCTTTCACCCTTGGGGACAGCCCTATAGGACATATGAGTAATACAGCTGTCTAATACATAGAAAGCCAGTGAGAGTGCATCTCAAAAGCAGCCTTTACCTGTACATGAGGCATATGAGAGCACTAATTTAAAGAGAGCCACAACTTGAAGTTTACAAATAAGAGGATATACAGGTCCCTACAAGTACTAGCTGATCTTGAAGTCAGATGGAAAATGGCTGCTGGTTTTTGACCTCCTCCCAAACTGCCTGTTTCAGAAAGATGTCTATTTTTTGTCTGTTATTTGTAAATACAAGCTAAAGCAGCCAAATCTTAGAAGCACTCTCTGCTTCTCAAAA
Source organism: Calonectris borealis (assembly GCF_964195595.1). Taxonomy (NCBI): domain Eukaryota; kingdom Metazoa; phylum Chordata; class Aves; order Procellariiformes; family Procellariidae; genus Calonectris; species Calonectris borealis. Next base: position 38,602,551 of record NC_134316.1, read on the forward strand.
CGGTTGCTGCTCTGGTGTGTGCTTCGAAGGCTGCTCTTTGCCTGGCACTGCAGGCAGGACCGGGCTTCTCCTCCTGATTCACAGGCCCCAGATCTCTGCTGTCTTTCACCAAGTTTAGGGACTTGGTGCCTATGCAGACGTAACACTTTCTGCTCACTTTTGAATTTCTTGGCAGCATGCTGCTACCTAGAAGCTGAAAGCTAGATTAATTTGAACACCAGAAAATACTTTGGCATTTATGGATATGACCGTCTTTCTACTGTTTTGTCAGTAATACTGTTTACTTTCATCTTAGTTATCCTTTAAACAGCATCCGTGTGCCTGAGATCAGCGCCCCAGCTTTAATGAAAATAGGTTTCATTTGTTATTTGAGCTGTCCTTTAAAGTGCTGAAGATGGAGGCTCTGGCATCCTGGGATCTCAGGTCTGAGAAACTGCCTGGAAACAAGAGTGACACTGAAGAGCTGATGAAATGTTTAAATCAAGTGAAGGGCAGAAAAAAAACTCTGTAAGCGATGGAAGGGGAACTTGATTGTTCAACACCTTGTTTTTATAATGGCGTTAAGGAATTTAGAAAGTGTTACACCATTTTAATTTTGAGTCTACCGCATCTATAAAAGGTAGCCTTTTACTTGGTGCTTGTTCTGTTTACAGTGCACGGTAACCTACACATGCTTTGCAAAGAGTTCGTAACACGTTTATAACCGAGTACAGTTAAACTATGGAGTACCCTTGCAGATGCAGTTACCTTATGGAAAAAGTTTCCCATGCCTAACAACATATTTAGGCCATTTCAGCCACATAAAGGAAATGAATGTACAGCAGAGGTCAATGCCCGAACTGTTCTGTGCCAGAAATTCTTTGAGGTGGTATTTATACTGAAGTATGTATTATCTGTAGCATGTTTATAAATATGTCTGCTAACTCTATAGAGCATTTCTGCTTGTAGCAGCTCTTATAATAACATATACCCCAGGGTTTCATTTATCCTTCTCGCAGCCTGATTGTTCTTTTTTCTTTATAATTTATTTAATTGCCTAACACTGGCAACTTAAGTTTTGTTCTTTTTCCTTGCTCTTTTTTGTTCCTTTCTTTTCCCCCCTCACAAATTATTGCAAGTCATTGTGCACTAAATATAGTTTTGCTTTCTGCTTTCCAGATGCTGAGAGCTTGGCTTACATCCCTACAGCATTCCAGCCTAATTCTCTCTCTCTCTCTCTGTCACACACATTCAACTATTCAAAGCAAATTTATTGAGTTCAATGCATCAAGAAAATCTTGATAGTTCTCTTTGTAGAATGGAGATTAAGTTTTAGTAAAACTTACTCATGTTAAATTTTTGCCAGCTTTATACTCAATTGCTGTAACCCGTAATCATTGTTGTGATGGCCCAATATATGGTTCTTGCTGACTTACATGTTTCATAAAAGATTTCATCTCTGCACACATCTCACTGTGCGTTTTAATTATTTAGGTCTCAAGTTTTACAGTCTGATCTAGCCATGCAAATTTCACTTCTGGTGCAACTGGAGTACACTGGAATATCAGGGCCAGCTTCAGGGATGTTTCAGCTCAAAATGTGAAAGTTCCACAGCAAAAGTCAGTAGAGTGGAAAAGTATATACACATTTGAGCCACAGCTGCAGAGTCAGTTTGGACGTGATTAGAAACTTATTACAGCTATCCAAAGCAACACTCATTTTCAGGAAAATTAACTTTCTGCTCTATTTCTTTTGTGAGCTAGTGCTAGTATCCTCATAAGAGCTGCCTACCAAGCAAGTGACTGTTTTGGTAATGATCAAGTAGTTCTTATATAGGGTATGTAATATTCCTAGCTTATAAAGCAATTTGGACTAGCAATAGGCATAGAACAAATCTGTAGTTTTGATTTATCAACAATTAATAGTGCCTCGCACTAGTGCAGTATTTTTTTAATTGGAAGGATCCCAATTTAAGATCCATATTTATGCTGAAATTTGCTAGAACCAGTGTATTTGGATCCTTTATCCACTATTGAAATGCAGCTGTGGTACAACATGGCAGCTGTTTAGGGTAGGAAGCAAGGAAAATGTTGTGTCTAATCAAAATTGCAGTGGGAATTGATTGGCAGAACATATTTACCCTGAAGATGGGGCTGTACCGCCAAACACAGTGGGTAATCCTGATTGGGGCTTTGGCACACTACTTTAATACAAATGCAAAGAACTATTAGTTTTGAGACTTGGTTAATGCACCCGTATTAAATTTCTCTGCAGTCTTTTGTAAACTGCCTCAAATCTGTGTTGGCCATGGCCTCTTCTCCCTCTGGACAGCGCTCTGTTCCCCCTCAGAATACTGCCTGGGAGAAGACCAAGCCCTGTCCCACCACTAACCCCCTTCCTGCAGCATCTGCTCCTGAGAATTGCAACAGCCTAGCTAGCTGTGAGATGGGCTGGGAAAAACGGAGGGCTCTGGCTCTGTGCCATTGCTTAATTTCCATAATGCTTACTTAATGTCATAAACGTAAGAAGCCTACAAAACATCGGCAAAGATATGAGGCCAGATAAAATCTGGTTCCTGGGACGGATCTGTGCAATGCATGGAGTGCTCTGTGGGGCTGATGAGAAGCAGCTTCCCAGGAGGTTTCCAGCCCTTGGGATTCCAGAGGAACCATGGTCCCAGGTGCTGCTGCTGGGGCTGCCCTGTAGCAGCTTGCACATAAATATTAGTATCAGCCCGTGGCTTGCTGTGCATTCACTTCCAAAGAGGCTGCAGCAACCCCCACCCAAAGTCTCTCACAACACAAGGAGCGTGTCATTCAAAACAGAAAATAGCTGCAGTTCAGCACAGGGTTGGTGGGAAAGGATCACGCAGGGCATGTTACAGAAGCCCTCCTGGCATCTGGCTCTCCTGAAGGCTGGCTGAGGAAGGGGCGGGGGGGCTGAAGGTGATGGCCGTTCTGGGAGCCTAACAAGGGGCCACATTGTTCCTGGGCCTATCGGTTGGTTTCTGATTCACCCGCAGCCAACGCGCCATGATCAGATCACAGCTGGCCCAAGGATACACTTTCCAGTGCATTTAGTGCTTGGAACAGCCCCAGGTTTCGGGAACACATGGTGAGGAGGAGGGGACAGCTGTGAGACAGAAAAGGGAGCTGATTTTTGCCTTCCCTCAAGATGAGCTTTTCGTTCATAATTTGGTTGTGTTAGCAGCATTCCAGGTTGTAAAATTAATTTGGAGCCTAGCTAGATCTGGGCAAAGGGCAGACAGCGGCAAAGGGGAGTGGAACAGGCAGTGGGTGCTCGCATGGCTGCATGCCCCCGCCGGCAGTGCTCTCTCTCGCCGGTCAGCTGTGCAACTGCTCATGACAGATCATAGATGGATCCCGAGTACTCAGCCTGTGTCTTCTTTCAGCTCAGAGGTTTAAGATAGCTTTGTTTGTCTCTAACCTGGCGGTGATGTAGCTGCTACATCCCAGTGGGGTGTATCTGGCAGCAGCTGAGCTTCCTTGTATGTGAACAGTGACTGGCTTCATGGCAAGAGAGGGGGATGTCCTGAGTGTGACTGGGGACTGAGCTGGACTTCAGTTCCAGGCGGACCTTTTCATTTATCTTTGCAGCACAGTGCTTCTGAGTGATTCCTGACTTTTTTGCCCCGATTTCCTGTTAAACAATAACACACCATTCCTCATCTCCTATCCTAAGCTTCCCTGTGTTTTGTAAGCGGTTTTGCTGTTTCACCTGCTGCAATTCAGGGAGGAATGAAGTGGTGCCTGCCTGTTTGCAGATCCTTAAAGCAAATCTGGAATCTCCCTGTCATCCCCCGAGTCCTTCACTTCCCAGCAGGAATTTTCATCTCTCCTTCCTTTTCTTCCAGAGCTGATCTGAGAAAGGCAGTTGTAAGTGGCGTTTGCTGCCATCGGCTTCTCTGCTCCGCTGCAGAACGTCAGTAATAAATGTGGCTTGTCAGGGAAATCTGCAATTCTCTACCTACGACCTATACTTTGTAGGCCTATAAAGTATTCTAATGCTTGAGAAAGTCGATCTGTTAATCAACAAAGGTAATAGAGAACCTTTTTCTCTTTCCCCTTACAGGGCCCCAATTCTATAAGGAGTCATAGAAGTTAAACATTGAAAAAGACCTGCAGTGTAATTGAGTCCATCTCCTAGTAGTGTGGGGGTGTTCTCTATTACAGATTTTTATTGTTATGTCAGCCTGGTTTTAAATGATTTCTGCAGCATGATTTATGCATTCTCTTGAAATACTATGCTCAACCTAACACGTCCCAACATCTTGAAGATTTTCCTGATACAATTATCTAAATGGCTTCTCTAAAAATTGATCCAGTTTCTCTCAGTTAAACCTTTCCTCTTCTGCAACATGGTTCATTCTACTGAAAAAAACAATTCTCTTTTCCTTTAAAGGGGCTAGTGGGACAGCTAGTCTGCTATTTGGCCCGGCTGCAGTCGGATCTCATTTCTCAACCGCACCCTTCCCCTTCTCTGAGGAGGAGGGGCAGTCTTCATATTTTCCCTTTAAGCTGAGCTATGAAAAATAACTGTTTGCCAAAATCTTTCACCTTGGCCGTATACCCTCACAGATGTTTTCTACAGCATAAACAAAGCAGCAAAGAATGTCGGCGCATGGGGGAGTCACGGTAGTTGGGACGGGGGAGAGATCAGGCTGGAGAATTACAGCTCCAGCTGCTCAGCTATAGTCTGCCTTTCAGAAATGCACAAGAGCTGCTCCCACTGCTCAAGGAGCAGAGCCAGCTGTAAAATCATCCGCAGCTTGATATAACATGAGCATTCAGCCATGCAGTCTAAGCATATGTAATGCATACGTCACTGTAGCATGTGTGCAAATTAAGAATAGTGATAAATCTGGCTGGTAAGACCAAGTCCTCAGCTGCTCTTCAGCCATCTCCCTGCTCAAAGAGAGACGGTGCCAGCCATTGCAATTGGGAGAATAGGAGGAATTGCAGGAAGAATTGTGTTGTACATTATGCCCTCCAAATGGCAAAATCTGGCTTCACACCCCAGGGCTGAAGTTGTAATAGAGTCCAGAACTTAAGTTTTATCATGGGCTTTGCCAGCTCCAAGTGTCTATTGACTACAGTTGTGTAAATGAATCGGAGTATAGGTCTTGGGTACCACAACCTCATGGCATAAGAGAATTTGCTGGAGCAAGTGAAACATCCTGAATTTTGTTGGGGCACAATGTCACTTTGTCTATTCTGCTACGTTTTGGACCAAATAAAATGTCCAGATGACTGTGAAGTAGGTTCCATCTGCTGATTTTGAAGGGAAACGTTTTGGAGGAGAGGAAGGCAGGAACCACTGGAACTGACAACTTATGTGAAAAGAAGGAGATTCTCTTCCTAAAACAAGTATTTCTAACTGTTGCTGATGATTGAATGCAAGGCATAGCCATGAGTCCAATAAGGTCGTGATGAGATTCTGACAGCAGGAGATGGTGGTAGTGATGTGGTTGTTCACCTAAGCCTCTGTTTTGTCTTAGAATAATGCTTTGGGTCAGTGGAAAAGTTTTTACTGTAAACAAAGTCAGTTCTTGTTTAGGAGCCTTGAAAAGAAATTCATAATGACCAGTGTAAACCGCTTGGTGCAGATGAAAGGGGTCAGGAATCTGGGCAATACTTAAGCAATTTGAGGTTTGGGAGGGAACCTCAAAATCTCTCCTATCACATAGGAATCACAAATTACATATTGGTCATGTTTGAGTATATCCCAGAGGATCAGTTTGTGAGCCCTCCTGCATATGCTGGTGGGTTGAGAGGCACCAAAACAAAGGGGACCATGGTTGGAAAGATTTGCATATTAAGGAAAAGAATGTGGAATGTATGTATTATGTGTAGTAAGAGTGTGGAACTAATGGCTTATGACAGGGATACAACTATGGAATTAATGTGATTTGGCAGCCAGGAATTAATATGGAATGGACAATTTTGGAGGAAGCCAAACAGGAGTGCGTAAGACTAGTTGAAGCTAGTCACTTGCATAGGAGCTGTATCGAGAGGTTTCTTACACACATATATGCAAGACTGGATGGAGTTTATCCTTATGCATTATTAGGAAGTAGATAAAGATCTTTATTTGTATTTGTAGGGTGTGAGAAGCTTTTAGTCTCTATTGAGTTGACATGAAGAATCCTTTTGAGCATACATCCTGCTGTTTTGTGTGGTTATGATTTAACTGCCATCATAGTTTCATTGTTTAGGGCTCCATTAAATATATTTAGGCTTCTCTGTGGAGAAAATGGAGATGAATATATTTATGGCTATCAAACATATGTTGTGTTGGAGATAAATATAACAATTGTGTATAGCAGAGCACACAATCTACTGCCCTAAGTACTCTAAAACATCCTTGCCAGCTTAAGAGCATGATGAAGTTGGTTCATGCTTCATGGAGGTCCCAAGAAGCATTCGTAGTCCTGGTACTAGGGTTGTGTCAGCAAAAAGTTCCTGAGAAACAGCCCCCGTTAAAAACATCACAGCATTTTCCAAAATTATCTCATTCTTTAAATATTTTTCTGTGCCTATGTAAGGTCTCATGTTAAGATTCAGACTCTCACCAAAGCATTCTCAGCTGCTCAATATTTATTCAAGCTAATAAACAAGAGAAAATAGTCTCTGAAATGTTATTTGTAGTCATTTGCAAGTCCGTATCAGTCACACTGACGTACATCATGGTTAGGGCTCTGTTCAAGGAAAATATTTTCTATAGCACATTGGTAGCTCCAAGTGATACGCTGTGGTCATTAGATTGAGCTCCATTTGTTCACTGTGAGTTGAGCCATACTCCTGGCAGTTTTTAGGGAACATAATTTGTTCAGAGACATGTTCACATCTCATCTTGCTGGAGCCAGCACTCGCCTGGCTCTCCCTACGTCTAACTAGTATATGCACTTCTCTGGTCCCGTCACCTCTGCTTGACATCTCTGTGCTGAAAGAGGGGAATGTACTGAGGGTGTTGCAGCAGTGTGCACGCTGGCTCTGCATGGGGGGGGAGAAATGGGTGTGCCAGGAACGAACCAGCAAAGAGCTATGGATGAATGAAGTGTGGCAGAACTGTGCAAAGGGTGTTTTTGTGGAAAGGATTTTGTCTGTTCTGTGCGTATTTCTACTATGTCTTTCACCCTGAATAGAAGTGTCCTCACCAAACTATCAGCTTTTGCATGACTCCAGCATGTTCCTGCAGCCAGTCCAGTCTGGGATCTGTCTTTCTATATGGTGGCAAGAATGCAGTCTGTTCTGGTCCCTTTAATGTGGGAAGCAGCTGAATATAATTGTCTTAAAACCAGGAAACAAAGAGTTAAGGTATATGCCAGCCTGTAACTCAGCCATAAGCCTGCCTTCTTTGAGCAACGCCTCAGCATGCCGGTAACACATGCTAGCAGTATTGCTCTCACCACTGCTACAGAAGAGTGTCACAGGAGCACTGCAGGAGGCTAACACCTTTTATTTGCTGAAGCCTTGGGTGCGTGAGGGAATTAAGCAGCATCACCGATACATAAGTACTGCTACCTCATAAGCAGTATTTCACAATATCTCTGCCATTCAGTCTTTATTCAAGAGGAGGTGTTAAACGTAGGTGTGGCAGACCGCCACTCAGACACTTAGTTTGCTCCACATAAACCATTCCAACCATTCCAGGCTTGGTAGATGTTACCAGCCATGGCCTCTCGCCCTATAGAGTCCTTCCAAAACATGGCTTGTCAGCTCAACTCTGGGATCTGAGAGGCACATAGCATCATAGAAATGTTGGTTAGAAGGGACCTCTGGAGGTCTTTCGTCCAACATCCTGCTCAAAGCAGAACTGTTGCCAGCATTTAACAGGTCAGCTGTGACTTTGTCTAGCCAAGTCATGAAAACATCCAAGGATGGAGATTGCACAACCTCTCTGGGTAACCCATTCCAGTACTGTACTACTCTCCCAGTGAAGTTTTTTCTGATGTTCAATGCAAACCTAATAGGAGATCCTACACGCTTATATTGACGTGTCTGAAGGACTCAGAGGTGGAATGAGACATACCTGATCCTCTGAAGTTCACATCCATCTCTCACCATCACAGCTCTGCCATGTTGCTTCTGTTGTTGCTTCCACCAGTCATTACAGCTACGTGTCACATAGCAAACAGAGCTGAGACACCGTCAACTAAACGCTGGAGCTGAAAGCTGATGAGCACTATCCAGATAGTAGCTTGTTCACTTGGACATTTTTTGCATCTGCTGATTGTAGAGTCACATTATCCAAAAGACCCACTACAGAACCAAGGATGACCTGCGTAACGCTGACCACAGGCTCTTCTCTGGTCACTCTGCCTTAAGCATAATGCCTTACACTTGACCAAGGGAATTCCCACGAAGCTGTGATTTGAAGATGTCAAGAAATGGAGAATATGAGAATACTTTGGCATTGCATTGCTTTAACTTGGCAGCAGCCTTTCTGAGGAGCCAGATGCAGTGTTGGGATGGGACAGAACTCATATTGCTTGTGGCTGCTGTGAACCTTAGCTTGTAATTTTATGGCTTTGGGGGAAAGGTGTTAAACTTCAGCCACTCCTCACAGTACAGAATGGCACAAAGCAGCACTGCGTAGCCCTAGGGGTATACTACTGAAGGTTTGGAGTATCTAATACAAAACCCAGCAATGAGTCTTTTTCATTCCACTGATTGCATGTGCAGACATTGATTGAAGTCACTCCTGTGCTGTCTTTTTGCGTGCAGGAAGCTGTGCTGAAATTTCAAAATTATTTCACTTGCAGCTCTAGTTTCTTACTAGAAAGAAAGATTGTCTTGAGAGCTGATAATAGCAACTGGAAGTGTTTTTGCCTTCTTGTCACCTGTCCCACTCCACTGTTAGACACTATAAACTGTCATCATAAAATTTACGACGAATGAATCAGTTGCTTCTCTACTTCCTAAATAAAGAGTCCTTCCCACTTTCATTTTTCTACCAGAAAGTTTTCCCTTTCTGTACTCTTAGAAATAAGATCGCTTTCATTTCACATCCAAAACTTATTTCTGAAGAAACAACTTAAGAAATGTTTTCAAGATGATCCCTGGTTGAATCATCAGCACCTCTTCCTGCTTCACCCTCCACCCTCCCCGGAGTTCTCTCAGTCACATACCTGACATGAGCCTAATTAGTTTGTGAGAGTTAGAAAGTTTGCCGCCCGTGGTGTGGCTGAGGGCCAGGCAGGCAGAGTTCTCTGTGCCTGGTACAGTAATTGTTGTGAAATCTTGCTTGATGGACAGAAGGTTATTCTGTTGTTTGGGATATTTTTTTTCAACAAATGTCCTGGAAATGTGCAGGAGCACATTTTGGAGCTCAGAGAGTTGACTCTTTAGAGGCCGTGGTGCCAGAAAGATCCCCATGTCCTTAACGTTGCTGAGAGCCAAAGAGGATCAAGAGCACTTTCATTTCAAAGAGTATTTTAAAAACACCTTAACACATTTTGTCCTGCTTTTACAAAAGTCCTTATTATTTTGTAAGGTCTGTTCATGACTCTTGAGCCTTCATTAGATCCTCAGGAGTAGTGTCTATATTGCTAGAACAATAGGACTTGTTACTATGCTTCTCTCTACCAAAATAAGGGGCTGTTTTTGCAACATGAGTTCTTATAAACAGCCCTGCTGAACAGTCCTGTTGACTTCTTCAAGGCTGCTTGTGTCCGTAAGGACTATGGCATTGAGTGCTGCTCTTTGTACAGCCCTAGGAATCAAGCGTGGTAGGGAAGAATCCTCCTGCCATCACAGGAGGTACGGAATGGGCCACCAGTCTTTCCCATGCCGTTATACCATTTTGCACAGCAGAGGAACAAAGTACAACCTGGTGGTGTACGCCACTTCGTTTGTATCTTGCTTAACTGTGTATTTTTCCTCCCCTCTACTAATGGCCGTGTAAATTTTCCAAGGGATGTACTACTCAACAGTAACTGTGTCCATTTGTTTGCATGGATATTGTGGTGGTGTAATCTTCTCGCCCTCCTGAATCGTCCGTTTCAATATCATTCTGCATTTTGCTGGGGCAATGCAGCACGCTGAAAGTGAGGGCCTAGCAGGCACATAAGAGCCAGGCGTTGTCTGGACAGGCTCTATGCAGCATCCACGGTGTAATTCCACCAAATCTCAGACCTAGCTGGTCTTGCTCTTATAGTCTGGGGTTCTCAGCTCTGCTATTAATGTGCCCTGCTCCTAACTTGCAGTATACTTGTTATTCCAGTCCTTGTGCTCTATCAAGCCGGTACCTAGTCCACACTCTCCTGAATCTACTGGTGCCTAGATCCTTGTTTCTAGTCCTAAAAATCTGCCAGAATCTCCTTGCAATTTACTCAGCCATACTGTCAAATCTTTCATCAGTCAACCCCCTTACCTGAGGCTCTAAAAATATCCCATGAATTTTGCAATGACTTGTACTGACTACTGATCTGGAAGTTGTGCTTTGAAAATTGACTCTTTAAAGAATTGAAGCTGAAAGCAGCTTTTCGTAAGTCATCCCCATATGTTTTTAACAGACATTGCCCACAGATAGCTGTAGTTAGAGTACAGTTCCACATCCATTCCAGCCAACCTAAATCAGGGCTGCTGTTGCCCATCCATGCTCCTGTGTTTCCTCAACACAAGCCATAGTGTTTAGCTGACCCTGGAATAGCAGAGCTCAGGCAGCTAAACTGGCTGAAAATTAACACTACAAAAAAATTCGTTTTCACCCTCTCCTGGACCAATTTATTGCAAGGCCAGATGAGCACCAGTGCAGGTACAAGGAAGAAGATGTGATCAGGGGCTATAGGAGGCAGAGCTGCTGCAGCCACAGTTTAGGTCAGATTATACTGTTGTGGAATCACAGCCTTTCTCACTGGTTATTATCCATGTCTGTTCTCAATGCAAGAAGCACTAAAAGTGCATCGAGATTCAGTTGTAGGGAAGTAATCAGATAATCAGATTATTTGATTTTCAGATAAGGAATCTCAAACACAACCAGAATTAGAAATTATACTTATGAGGTGCATGTATGCCATGATTGAATTTTCAAGGTTAAGAGTCCAATGCTGATCCAAGTCTTTCATCCAGCCTACTAGTAAAATTAAAATCCAGAAGAAATTAGCATAATTTGTAGGGAGCCAGTGGGAGTTATTTCCACTACTGAGCTGAATGTAGTCCTAAGGGTTTTCCGGACTTTAGGAAAGCTAACAAATAATTTTGGTTATATCTGGTTAAATCCTACTTCAGTTTTCAGCATAAGAGAGAGTGAATAACTAACATTAAAACCACTATATCAGTGATTTTCATCCTGTTGTCTATGGATCCCTCAGGGTCCACTGACTTCTAAGGAGTCTGCAAAGATAAATGAAAACAGCAAAAACATTGTTGGGAGACTTAAATTCACAACATAGTGGCCAGGCACTCCTTCGGAAAATGGCCCCTGTTCCAGGTAACTTTTGCAAATGAGTGGAGACCTCAGGAACAGCAGGGAAGAAATGATCAGATGCAGATCACTATCGTGTATTCAACCTCAGGCTGTTAGGGATGTATGGGAATCATTCCCATCTGATAGCAATTTAGGCACCGTTATAAATGAGTTGTTTCTGTCAAGGTCCTTGAGAATGGATGGCTGCATCACAAAAACCAGCTTTATATTTTGGATTAAATGGATTGATGATGGTAATCCCAACAGAAAAAGGCTAAGAGGAGAACTGTAATGGGAGCTCAGCAAGTCTCTCAGCTCTGGAATTGATCCATTGGTTGTGAGAGTAGTGGGAGATGTTTGAACTGGTCTTGAGCTTTGTGTATAAAGAGTATTCAACTTAACTTTTTATCAACATTTAGTTTTATTAAAAAATTAAGGCTGCAAAAGTTAATTGCTTTAAAAGGTCTCCAGTTCTAGAAATCTGCTCCTACCTTTTCTCTTATCTTTGGAAATTCTTGTTTATCCAGCATAAAAAATTCATGAACAAATTCTGCCTTCAAGATCTATAAGCCTGATCAGTGCTTTAAAACCCCTGGAAGCAATGGCTTTGTTTATCTCCAGAAGTCTAAGAATAAGCTGATTTTGCTATTTTTAATCTATCCGGAAATATGCAAAGAAGAGAGCTTAATTGCAAACAGACCAAACCTTATATAGGAAATGGGTATGTCCCTCGGGGGCACCTAAAAAGTGAATGTCTGAAATTAAATTCATATACTCTTCTCCCTTGCTCCCTGAAGCACGTACTCTTGGAATGAAAGGGAAGGCTGTGTGCTAGCATCATATCCCAGTAGTTTCTATCCATTATAACATTCTGGCTATCTTAATATTCAATTAACAGATGTTTCCCAGCATGTATGAGCTCGAGGTGACTAGTTGTATGTGTTTGTAATGAAACCATTAAAGAGAACAGAGAAAAATTAGAAAAATAATGGCTCTATTGCTAGGACCTTAATTTGGTTACCAGAGAAAAATGAAGCAGGAGTATTGTGATTCCAAAATTTCACCCACACTTTTCTCAAGAGAGTGCTACCACACCCAGCCAGCAAACAACGTGAAACCTCGCATCATGAAAGCAGTTCCCGTCACCTGCCCAGTGATTCTGAAATCAGGATTGTCTTTTTCTCAACTTCCAAATATTACACTCTGTAATGGGTAACATATAAAGTCCTAAGGTGGACCAGGTGCATTTAGTTTAACTAAAAATCTCCCCACCCATGGAAAAAAGGTAATGGCATTGGTTTTGTATAGGCACAGCAGCAGACTCTGCCTGCCAGGTGTCATTTTAGTATTAGCTCTTCCACTAGTGATTGCATGACCATCGAGCACATCACACGTTACTCTGTATGTGCCCTATGCTGCGTCATGGAGCTTGGATAGAGCACTGGCCCAAAACTGTGTGTTTCTGCAAGTTGGGAAGCAAGCCCATCCCAAAGCTCCTTAGGCATCTGCACTGATGCACATCTATCAATCGAGCACGTTTTGCTGTGCTCCCACAAACGGCAATGGCATGGCTGGGCTCCCAAAGCTATCCTGCAATCTTGCAGCTGCGGCCCTTGCCCCGCTTCACCGGGCAATGCTGCGCACCAGGAGCAAATTGCTGCTAACTTCCATGCTAACTCTCTGGCACCTGAAGAGTGTACCACACTGCTCCTGCATGGTGCTGACTTGCCTTCAGTGCAGAAAACTTTGCCATGCCCCATGCTCTTAGTAGCCTCTGCCGTGCTCTCTGGGACACCGCGTTTCTTGAACCTGAATCCTAGCCTCCATGTTCTGTGGTGTAATAGCTGAAATGGTCTGGGTAACATCCTAAATGCTGAGTGGCCTGCCGGCAAGAGTGCACACAGGGGACCCAAGATCTGTAGATTTATTGCTTGTAAACCAAAAAGTATATTAAAAAAAGAAGAGATAAAAATAGATGGGGAGCTTGGGGACCGGAAAGGCAGCCAGTGGAGATTAGATGCACTGCTGGTTGACTCATCCAGCTTGTTTTATTGTAGCACAGTTCCAATAACGGCTGTATTATTTCAGCTTTTGTGCAGTGAGCAGACATTTGTTTTGCATCGAAGCTTTTTCACATAAATGTGCTCCATTTTTCATTTCTTCTTGCATTTCCCAGCGTTTCTACTGGCAATTACGAATGGGAGAGGTGGTAGCTCCAAAAGAATATTAGCCAACTTCTCAGCTGGTATAAATCAGCAACACCCCCTGGTATTTAATAGAGCTATGCAGCTTTATACCAGTTGAATCTGCACCAACTGTTCTTTTAAAATGTGTCCCACCTTATAAAGAGCTGTGTTTTCTTCGGTGGTGTATTCTGAAATTAATGAGAAGTATTGGACCGACTGCCTCACAGAGCGTGTGCAGTGCACATCTTGGCAGGATCAGCTTCCTAACCTGTACTCTTTTCAATCTGAGGGACTTCTTTGCGGGGGCCGCCAGAGAACAACAGCACGTTGTGTCCTGTCTGCTGGGCGTGGGCTGTGACCTGCCGCCCTGCAGAAGGCCTGCACACGGGCCATCCGCTGCCTGCTAGCTCAGTGCCTCTCAGTGCTTTTAGCCCCTGCCTCGCTGCAATTCATTAAAACCCTTCTGTGCCTGCATGTAAGTGGCTGTGAGGAACAGTTATAGTGAAAATATGTGGAATGTGTGTCAGGCTTTGTTAGCTGTTCACAGCTTGCTTCACGGCTTGGAAAGTGCTGCCCTGCCAATTTGGGCTGATCCAGAAGCAGAGGAGTTCTGTAGAAATGGGTTTGGAAATAACCACAGGGAAGGAGGAGAAGTATGTACTTGACTGAGATGAGATCAGGTGGATCTACATGTGCAGTAGGAGGCTGTGCATTTGTTACAGGATGGTGGTGTTTTGCAGCTCTTAAGAGTGCGTGCGGACTGAAGGAACACTTTGGGTTCTGTGCAGCTTTTCAGAAAAGACTATTTAAAGGTGATTTCATGAGGCAGAACCTGGTGTCAGGTGGGTCAATGCCCACCCATGTTCCTACGCCTCTTATTATCAGCCCTTGAGCAAGCCAGCCTCTGCCGTGTTGACAAGTGAGGACTAGATAGCTGTGTATTTTTACTGGGATTTTGCTATGGTTTTAGTTGAGATGTTTATTTGCATGTTGCCTTCATCAATTTCTCTACACAAATTACAGAGAGTAAGTGCTGTGGACTGTGTAGCTGAGCTAACCAGAAAAAATGCCTTTCTCTCTTCTGTTTTTTTCTTAGCAGCATGGAAGTGAGAGGGAGAATCTGCCAAAATGTGACTTTGTTTCATCAGAATCTGCTCCCTTATAGTGGAAGCTATATGATAACAGGCTTTTTCTTGGCCAGTTTGTGAGTTGTGTGTGTAGCTTGCAGCCCACCCCTACCATGGACATACACAGATCCTTTAAAAAAATTGAAACCCTGATTTTGAGACTCAGGCAGATGTATAACCAAAAAGAAGGTCCAAATTGATCCACAATCAATTTCTGTAAGCGCATATAAATAAAGTTACTTTATAAGTACCTGAGTTATCATCAACTATTTTCTACAACACAAAAAATGGCTCTTTTTTTTTTTCCATAAACTTTTCAAGCTCATGAATTTCTGATGTCCGTCACTTACAGGAATAAATGGTGAGGTAACAGCAGCTTTGTGTAGGATTGAGATAAATTTGGGTCTGAAATAAATGAAGACGTCCATAAGAGGTAGAGTTAGGAAATAAGTGTGTGGGAAAATTGGAGTGAGTGAGAAGGCAGCAGGGAAAAGGAAGCCACAGTACAAATTAAAGATTGCAAGTAACAGGGCTGGCCGCCAAGAGCCTCAGAAAAGAAAAGAAAAAAAAATCCTTGATTAGCTAAACTGTTTGCTTTACTATATAAAAACTGACCTCCTTGAGGAGCCCTGAGCCTTGGCCTCCTGGGAGTCTGAGTACGTGCGGGCGAGCTGCTGCCCTGCTGATGGCAACACAAATGCTCCAGCACCAATCTTCTGCCCTGTGGATTTCCAGGTGCAAATGCTTCATCTGGCAGGAGCCCTGCCCGCATCAAGCCGACAGTGCCTTAACGTTTTATCCAGTCTGGCAGTATATATTTTCCTCCTTTTCCAAATCGCTGCAATAATCCCAGTTCCATTAGCTACGTGTGAGCACGTGTGTTGAAGGGAACCGCTGTCTCTCTGAGCAGCTATAATGTGTAGGCCAAGCGTGACTTTTGAGGGGACTGATGAAGGACAGAGCTGGCGTGACAAGCCCATGCCTCCAGCCAAGCTCAGACCCCAGTTCTGGCTACAGCAGCCAGTGGGGCTCCCCAGCTGCCCACAGCCCTCCTGGATACAGAGCACTGTCTGATGTACGTTGCCCTCATCCTGAGTCCCCACTCCCCAAGGAATATCCCCATCCTCCTGCCTCAAGGTCTCTGCCCTGCGCAGCAGATGCTCTAGCACAGACATCCTTACGGAAAACCATCAACCAGACCTGACACATGCCATTTTAATGTAAATGCTCATTAATGTCATCATTTGTATTACCTGCTGTTCTTGATATTGATATTGATACTGATATTGATATTATTGTCTTTCTTCCCCTGATCTATTCACAATGTCATCACCAAGTTGAATTATTGCTGCAGAGAGGGAAATTCAAGAGCTACAGGGAATGTGCTTGAGCACCTAACACTTGTGTGGGTGTGCTTTTCATGCCTGCTGATACTTTTTGAATGTGAGTTGTTCTGTCCTAGACACAGTGTGAAAGAGGAGCTATTACAGACAGAGCTGCTCCGAGAGCACAGACGGGGAGAGTTATATATGGAAACCTTTTTTCAGCAATTCCCTCACTTTTACTCGCAAAATTGTTACCTGCTGTCTAAATGCCCATCTTCCTCCACTCTGTAACTGCAAAAAGCCGTAAGGGAGGTTAGGTCATGAAACAATTTAATTAATACAAAGACTGCAAGAGAAGAGCTCTTTTTTAACAGCAGAGGATGGAAGAATTGCAGGCTTCTTTGTAATGGAACAAGATTGAAACAACTGATATTTAACATTTGTAAAAATTTCTAGAAATGAACTTTTCTAAACCCCTCTATTATAGGAGAGTATTATAGTCCCAGTTTTACAGATGATGAAACAAAGATGATGTATTCACAAGGCCTCTAGAAGGCACATAGACATAGAGTTTAGTTCCTGGAGTGGAAATCTGTATCCAGGCTTGGGACTATACCTCACTATCAAGAGCTCAGAAGTTCTGCTTTTTCTTGTAAAACTGCAATCACATGGGCATCTAGTTGCAGGTTTTTTCTATAAACCAAAGCTTCTCATCTATGCAAAATCATTTGCTGTGGCAGAGGATGCTCTGTTTGGCCTACAAAATGCACGGGGCTGCAGGGTGTGCAAAACATGCATGTATTAAACTGTTCTCGCTTTCCTTGTTTGAATATATTAAGAAAGATGAGGAAGGTCAGATGGAAGCAGTTTGCAGGAGCCTTGAGTTTCTGGACATATGAGATTTGCTGTGCTTAAAGGTGTATTCCAGCATCCTCTCTGAGAAAGGAAACAAAGATTTTTAGTCCAAGTGAAATCAAATCCCTCAAGCAAGCTTAAGTCAGGAATGTGAGAGCACAATACCAACAGCAGAGGGATGTCACTAAAAAAGGAAGAAACAATATCAGCTAGTTTCTGTTCATACTGCACTGTCCATCCAGTCTTCAGAAATGCCAATGAACTCTCAATACACCCGTTGGATGGCTGAGTGCTTCTGTCTGCATGTTACAGATTAAGAAACAAAGGCACAGGAGGCCATGCGGCCATTGTGTAACACAGTGGCGGTAGATTTTGGGTGAAGCTACCTTGCACAGTCAGCAGATGCTTAATTTAGACCTCATCTAGCGTCTAGTTTCAGTAATATTGCCCAGGCCAAAGGCAGTGCAAGGCTTCTGATCTCATTA
The DNA here is from genome assembly GCF_964195595.1 of Calonectris borealis. Taxonomy (NCBI): domain Eukaryota; kingdom Metazoa; phylum Chordata; class Aves; order Procellariiformes; family Procellariidae; genus Calonectris; species Calonectris borealis. The sequence goes on from NC_134316.1 coordinate 38,619,938, forward strand.
TTTAACTACTAGGTAACACACTCTTTTTAGTCCTTTTTACAGGTGTCCTGGTTTCAGCTGGGATAGAGTTGATTTTCTTCCTAGTAGTTGGTATAGTGCTGTGGTTTTTTTGGATTTAGTATGAGAAGAATGTTGATAACACACTGATGTTTTAGTTGTTGCTAAGTAGTGTTTACACTGGTCAAGGACTTTTCAGCTTCCCATGCTCGGCCGGGTGCCCAAGAGACTGGGAGGGAGCATAGTCAGGACAGCTAACCCAACGGACCAATGGGGTATTCCATACCATATGACGTCATGCTCAGTATATAAAGCTGGGGGAAGAAGAAGGAAGGGGGACGTTCAGAGTGATGGTGTTTTGTCTTCCCAAGTCACCGTTACACATGATGGAGCCCTGCTTTCCTGGAGATGGCTGAACACCTGCCTGCCGATGGGAAGGAGTGAATGAATTCTTTCGTTTGCTTTGCATGCGCGGCTTTTGCTTTACCTGTTAAACTGTCTTTATCTCAGCCCATGAGTTTTCTTACTTTTATCCTTCCATTTCTCTCCCCGTCCCACTGAGGCAGGGGAATGAGCGAGCAGCTGCGTGGTGTTTGGCTGCCTGCCGCATTAAACCACGACAACAGGGTTCAACAAAAGGGGACAGCAAATCACCAAATTGTTCCAGAATTTAAAACTGTTGATATATAGATTTGTTGTTTCTGCTGATGAGGTGAGATGTTCCAGAGTCAGGAGAGCATCAGAGTAGAAGGTGAGGGCAGCCTGGAGCCCGAATGCAAGGTGACTGTCATGCAATAGAACACAGTGCCCATGACATGCTACTAACGGGTAAAGTAGACCCAGAATTCAAAATCATATTAATGCCATCAAATTACTGATAGCTACTTGTTAACCAGACAGAAAGAAATGGAACATGAACAGTTTCTGAGCATGAGCAGGCTGCATGCACGGGAACAATTTCCATCACAAGTTTTTTTATTCTACGGGCTTTTCTGAATGTGGCGGACTGCTGTTCCAGCACAGAGCGAATTGCAGTGTGATTGGCGTAGCAAAACCAGGAAAACAATAACATGAAATGGGAGTTTGTCATATAAGTAGAGTGAATTAAACTGATTCTGTATAGTGTTTTCATCCCAAAGTGCTTGAGAAGTTTGTTTATAAATGGATTACTTCCCTGTGGCTCAAATGCAGCCACCTCTGGGCTGAATGCAGTTGTCTTCATTGCGCATCCAGTGCTTAGGCTGCTGGTGACAGATTTGCTTTGTTAGGCATCTGGTTTCATCTGGCTGTTTGTAATAAAATAAGAACTTTGCAACACCTCGTTCAGATTCTCAGACTGGAAAGGGCAGTTGTTAATGCCAGAGGTCTTAAAGTCACTAAGTTTTCCAAGACAAAATTCAGAGAAGTTGTGCTAATATGCAATTGCAAATAGTTACAACCAACATCACATAAACTGTGTTCAGTGAATCTTGAGGACCGGGCAGTGTTGCTTATGTCTCTGGAACTGGAACATCATAGCCACAGTTGTCAGGGTGGCAGGTCATGTTGTTCTGAGTTTTTTGTGTCTTGACTTTGTTTCTTTACTCTTCTTCAAGACGCCTGTGACTCTGATGACACCCTTAAAGACGGCAGGGAATTGAAAGACTGCAAGAATGAAAATAATTTAATTTTATTTTTTTGTCAAGCAAAATGTCAGTAGTTGACTTACTTCCTTCATGTGTTCCACCTTCATATAACAGACCTAAAACCAGATCACAGCCTAATTCCACACTTTTTCTGAGTAGTTAGCAATTTGTTTTGCCACTGTTTTCTATCAACTCGTTGATTAGGAATAATGGAACTAGAGTGGTAGAGCTAAATCTATATTTTACTGAAGACATCTTACACTTATTCCTGCTACACTGTCAGACCTTGTTTACCTTAGCAGGTACAGAATGTGTAGTAATTATAAGCTTGACATACCCTGCCACCTGTTTAGTTGTACTTATAGTAAACTTACCTCAGAGAAGTAGAAATAACAATCAAGAGAGGTTATATCATTTTTCCTAGCTAGGATACACTATTCATACTTCACCTGAAGTCAGAAACAAGAATATTCTCAGTGATAGGCTTATATACTGTCCCCTGGGTTTTATCCCCATCATAAGTAAAATTTTTAAGCAAATCATCACATACAAAATCTAGCTCTGGATTTTGCATCATTGCTTTTTCATCAAATGCTCTAGGGATTAAGTTTGAACCTGCCAAGTCCGTCCTAATCTGCAAATCATAAATTCATAACTGAAAAAAAAAATCCTTGTATTCATGAGGAGGGGGGCTTTGCCAGGCCATTTTGGCAATCGCAGTAAGTGGGTTATGGTCAGTTTTCTAACACGGGCTTCTCATAAAAAAAAAGACAGGAAACTTTTTACATTCATGGACAAATGCCAAATCCTTCCTCTCTATCTGAACACACTGACACTCAGCTTTTGTTAGCATTCATTACACAGAAATTACTGACCTCCAGTTTTGACCGTATAGCTGCAAGAGGATTAAGGCAGTTCTCTTCTGGGGACAGCTCTGTCTCATGTGTAGTGTTAAGACACCTCAGGGCCGCATCCTCTTTAATGACCTCCTTCAGTCTCTGGAATTGTTAAGCTTTGTAGTCAAAGTCTACTGCCTGTCTTTTTATAGCAGTGCCCTGGAGTTGACAGGTCACGCGGCCAGGTTATACCCACGGAGCTCCCATTCCAATGAGTCCTTGTGCCACCACTTCTGCACACAGTCCAGCTTCTCTGTAACCGTGCCGTATAGCTTGCTATGATAATGTCTCTCCCCAGCATTTTATAGCGGTTGTGAGAAATTAACATTTTTGTCTGTCTAGCCCAGCTTAGTTTTTTTTTAGGACAGTTCTGAAGCCTTTTACTGTGTTATTCTGTTATTTTTTCTTCTGCTGATCTTAACATCATCAGATCTGTGTAAATGCTGAAAACTTGGTACATCATCAAACATCTGCTGTATTTTTGGAGAAACGTCTCAAGTTTGGTGAAACTATCCAAATCACCAGAAATTGTGATTCTCAATTTGCACAAAATGCGTGCTCTGTTTTTTAAGGGCTTCTGCCAGACCCTGCTGACACATGAAGCATAAGAAAATATTTGGCATCAGCCACTTCCCCAGAGATTTTTCCTCTTGTAGGTAGTGGAAAATGATCCCTCTGTACACATGTATTCAATTCTTTTAGGTCTATTCATAAGCAAAGGTTTCATCTCTTTTTTTAGCATACCCATTCTGATGGTTCCTCTGTGCAGTTTATGGTAATGAATATATTCACCTCCTTTTTTAGCCTCTGCTACAGGGCACAGGGAACCATGCCAGCGTTGTAGATTGTGGAGCAGCCCTGAAACTCTTTTTCAATTACTTGATCCCCCAGCTTTCCAAAGAGAAGGGCCTCTTGAGAAGGCTGAAGACTGGCTCCCACTTCTTTTCAATCATGATTTTTGAGGCTATTGTTTACCTATCTGGCTGAGTTTCTGACCCCTTGCAGGGATAAGCCCACCACTATTGGTCCGGAGTTTTACCTGTTTCCTCTGTGGCACGGCTGGTGCTGGCACTGCTGCGGGCAGCACCCAGGCCCCTGCGCCAGTGCCCACCTTCAGGCCAGTAAATGTCATAGCACATAGTCTTGGGAGCCCTTCACAGCTCGGACACCTCCGTTAGCCCACTGTGCCCCTCCATGGGGCTCAGTGCCGCTGTCCTTCAGGGTGTGCATCTCCTGTTGACACTCTCCAAAGGATGACAAGACCCTGCTTGTTTAGATACTCTGTCCAACCATATGCCCAACACCCCCCGGTACTGGGAGGGAACTTGGGGTTTCATTGCACTGAATTATAGGGGTAAGGGCCTGCCATGAAGCCTGGATGCATGGTTCCTCTTCCCTTCCAGTTCAGGGAGGTTCAGGTCCTGGACTATCTGCCGTTACCTAGGAAGCTCAACAAAGCTGACTTACAAAGCAAGCCAAATGCAAACAACATTTAAAGCTCCATGGCCCCTTACTAATGGGACTATGCTGTGTCAAATCTCAATCGCTCACCCTTAACAGCCATGTCATTATGGAGTATGGGCACACAACTGCTGTTAAAAAGAGAGAGCGAGGAAAAATAATAAAAAAAGACAAAATGCAAGAGGCTTAGGAGGCCTCTGGTTTCCTTAATGGAATTAGTCCTTCCTTTATGAATTCCAGGGTTAGATGCTGTAAATGTGATTCTCATACTCCCTCCCCTCACCAAAGCAGAAAGATCTGCTAGACACATGTTCGGAGCAGAGTGGGGGAAGATATGACGTGACTCAAGAGCCTGGAAGGCTAAAAGGAGTAGATGGGGGAGAGCTCTGCAGCCCTTGATCTTTGTAAGATTTACTGCCTTTGCCTCTTGCAAAGATCTTTTTTTTTTCCTGGAAAATTGCTAGCTTCTAGCAATTTAAAAAAAAAAAATTTGGCTGGGGCAGTAAACAAGATCTTTGAAGGGGGAAGGAAGCCAAGAGAAAGTCAGGACCATTAGTCACGCAGCTGCATTTCCTGTCACAAAGGACCCCAGTTGAGTAATCACTCAAAATATGCTTGTTATTTTTTCCTATTTTATTTCAACTTTCAGTCTGCCAATATCTACTGTAAGAAAGAATTAAAACAAGAAAAAGAAGTCTTTTAGCCTCAGAGGGGAAAACAATGTAGAATCAGACATTGATTTACATTATTTTTCCTTTTCTTTAATTTTCATAGCCTAAAAACACTTCAGTCATATGAGAGGAATGTTGGTAGTGCAGAGTGGGTCTGAGACAGTGCCGGTGTTTTCAGGGCATATAATTTCAGCAGGACTGTGGATGTCAAAGTTCCTAGGCTACACTTTCAGCTGCTACCATTAATTCACTGTACAACCTTGACCAAGTCATATATTAATTTATCTGTAATTTATTATGAAAAGTAAAGATGATAATAGCTTCTGCATAATTGTTTCGTCAGGCTTATAAGTAACGTTGGGTCTTCTGATGAAAGCTCTGTAGAAGTACTTGTCTAAAGCAAAATACAGTCAAGACTGGAAAGAAATAAACTTGTAATTTAAAGCAGAACATTCTTATTAATAGATTGTAAAAGAATTTAGAGGTGAAAATAGGAGCAAGACTATGAAATAGAAGAAGGAAAACCTTGCTGACTCTCTCCTGAGACACTCAGAGGAAGAAAAATACAGCAAACCTGTCATAGGGAACAACCCCCTTCATAATGTTGGAAGAGACCGTATGACTGATTGACTATACCACCTCCCCGCTTCTAGATCTTGGATTATATGATGCTGGCTCTGGTCAATCTGGTACCAACTTCAAAAAGAAGCCACGGATACATAATGAAAGTAAAGCTGAAAACCCTCTGTTTTTCCAGATTGCTGCAAAGAAAATACCTCTTTTATCAACAAACACAACTCCAAAATACAAACCCCCACCTTTTATTTACTCAAAAGTAATGAGTATGGTGACCAGGCCACCTATAAAGAATGGCCATAAGCATGCTTCAGGGCACATAACAGTTTGTAACCTACATTCCTGATTGGGGTACCTGACTGTACATCTATGTGAAAATGATTGCAAAGGGATTGCAAATCCCTGTTTGGATTGCTATCTACGTAGAGAGTAGATGATTGTAGTTTATGCTACATAATAACATGACTTCATATACTGCATGAAAAATTAAGCTTACATTTGCATTTAAGTCACTGGTAATGTCATATAATTCTCTAATTTGCACACATTTGATACCACAGATGTGCAATGTTTTCAAACCACAGCTTATGAGCAGATGTGATTTACACAGCAATGTAAATCACAGCTTCCTAAAGCTAGTTAAAGGGTGTAAACTCAAACAAATGTGACATTTACCCCAATTTGGTTTAAGAGAGACTTTGAAAAGCTGTTTACATATATTTTTAAAGGCCATTCAGAATGATTGTTTATGCATATTTACACTGAATGGAAAAGTAAGAATCTTGTGAGTCATGACTCAAATATGAAAAATTCCACTCCAGATTATCTTTATAAATTATGTTCATCCTTTGTCTTTCCAAATGGCAGGCGAGGCAAGCTGTGCTCCTCAACAGGCACACGAGTGTACGCTCCCTGGTTTGTGGTCAGAGCTAGCACTAGGTCGTAGGGAGTGTCTGCTACTCCCACACCAGATGACTTTCACTGCTACATGTCCCAGTCTACTGGATCCCCACGTCACAGGATATTCTATGCAATAGCGATAGTTTTATGTCCCTAAAACTAGCTCTGCCGTGATGTGGGTTTATAAAGGCCATTTCCAATGATTACTGATATATACACAGTTTTGAAATCATATACTGGTATATATGAGTGAGTGGAAATTATTTGTTTACAAGAGCAATGTAAACTTTTTGCATTTCCTTTTATAAGTACCACAGTATGTGATAATATTTCCTATACTAGCATTGTAGGGATGTATTAGTATAAATCACACCAGTATCTAATAGATCAGACTGTATAATAAATAATAACCACCTATAGAATGATTTATACCTGACAAGTATTTGGGTAGCAACTAATATTTCTCTATTTACCTACCTGGTTATCTTAGGAATTTGTGTGGCTCTGTAGCCGTGGTATCTGAGTATCTCCAAACCTCTGAACTTTTGATGTACCTGTTCTCTCCACACGGGTCTGATGTATATTAGTACAATTATCCCTGTATAGGTGTGCCACTGAAGTCCTGAGATGAATGACTAACCCAGAAAAACCTCAGAAGTCTATGACCTCTTGATTCACCTGCTGGCTGTGAAGAATTACTCTCTCTCTCTTGCATAGATGGGAAGCTGAGTCATAAAAAACTGACGTTACGTGCCCATAAGCACATAGATAGCAACAGAGATGGAATCAGAACTCACGGTGTACAGATCCTCAGTCCCTGGCTGGGTGCATTAAGTTACTCTCTCCTGTCTTCAGCGAACTGATCATGTTTGGTAAAAGCTAGCAGTTGTTGCTCTTTGTAATGCAATGCTTCTGTGATGTGTGTGAAGGGGACGTAGCAAATAATTGCTTATCAAAAAGCTAAATTAAGTGGGGAACAGGGCAGTTGCTTAGTACATTGACAACTGAACTTATCAGCCCTTCTACTAAACTGCCACATGAATTTAGGCAGTTACTTCACATCCACATGCTGCCATTTTTCTAATTTCATAGAGGCATAATAACACACTTGGAGGTCCAGGCACAAAAATCACTGTATAATGCTGCTCTACTTCTCATTTAAGAGAATGGAATGAGAGAGAAAAGGGAAGGAGCAGGGAGAATAATAAATTTTCCTCTTTAGTTGAATGATGATACAACTCAAAAATCTCACTCTTGAAACAAGAGTAGCTGGTAAGAACATTTTAGTTTTAAGTTTTATGTTGCCAAGGGACATGTTGATGCAGGGCTGTTGTGCTAGGGAGGGTGTAGACTTTGCAGCTGTGGTTTAGGGGTTCTGTACCCCTTGCCAATCAGCACTGGATGGAGTCCTCTGGGTCTGTCTCGAAGACAGGTTTTCCTTTCCACCAAATACATCGGTGGAATGGGGCTATATGTAGCAGACATAGAACTTCACTGTCAGAGCAAAACTGACTATGAAAGGGTTAACCTGACTAATGGCAACACTTCAGTAAAATTGAGGGAGGTGGAACTTAAGTCCCAAGGCTTAATAAAATGCAGGTGTTTTATTGTTAGGTTAAAAACTCCTCATCTTAAGACTCCAGCAAGCATTTAAAAACAAGGAAAAAATGTGCTATTGAATAAGAAACTTGGAAAGGCAACAACAGGCCGTGCAAGGCATTTACAGAGAATGCAGCATTCACTGGCTAAGGCATATATTAAAGTTCACGGAGGGAAAACAAAACATAAATATTAGATGAACGACACCTCTCACAACATGCATCTGGCCTCCGAGGTATTATACCTGGGATTAACTTTTGACATTCTCTTTTCCACCATCATGACTTTGCTGTCTTACCAGCTCCCTGCAGAGTATTTATACTCTCATTTTTCAACCTTTCTGCCTTCTTGTTTCCTAGTCTGTTTGGGGACTTGACAGGGTGACAGGCAGCACGAACATTGCAGTCTCAGTGCACAGATAGCTCCACTACGCTTGCAGCTGCTTTTCTGTCAGGGATAGGACTTTTTTTTGGAAAAAAAAACTACTTTAGAACTAGCTAGTGAAAAGAAGTTGTAAAGAAATCATTAATCACTGTTTTCTCCTCTTTCACTTCCCCTCCTTATCCCAAGGAAGCAGAAAATTTGGGGGACCATTTTTCAGTAAATTGCACCATTTAGGTCACAGAGTTAAGGGATTGCACTGAACTTTGAACTTTAGCTTCAAGTTCCTCATGTATTTGGAGAATAAAAGTAGTTATGACTTACTAAAGGGAAGTGGAACATGAAGAACCAGAGAAGTCTAAATGTACTTATGGTGGCCCAAGGCCTAAGATTACTGCATCGTCATCCCCATGGACCTTAATTAGTGTCGTGGAGATGGGCTGGTTATTTTTGGTACCTGTATAGTGAAAATAGTTAACTTACTGCCATCCATAAAAACTCATCCCCCTGGGAGAAAGTCAGGCATCGATTTCCCTGGCCTTAGCCTTGGTGATATAAATCAGCTGTCACTACTAGAGAAGGACAGGAATAGTCCATGGAGTACCTGGTAGGATGGGAAGCAAAAGAGTAACTGTTAGGTTTTGATGCAAGAGTTTCACAACTGCAGCTTAGTAGGAGACAGAGAAGTGACAGTGAAGATGGTCAATCTGCCAGTCATTTAATTTAGAAGACTGACAGGTGAGATACGAGCAGTACTAAGCAAAAAAATATAATTGACATACAGAAAAGTCTAAAGCAATGAATAAAAATGAAACTGATGGAGCTGTTGAGCTTATAAACATGAGTACATGCCACCTCTTGTTCACATGGAGCAGAGTGCTCAGGACAGCTTGAGTAAATAATTCAGAAAAACAAAGAACAAAAATCAAAACCCTCTGTAATCACAGCAGGAAACCCAAACAGGCCCAAGCTGTGTGCCCTCTGTGCATCACTGCACTGCATCCTTGCTACAGACGCTGTACTGGGCCATCCGAACTGAGGGGCTGGAATACAGGCATCAGGCAGACAGGGCAGAGATGAAGGAGAAGGGCGAAGTGTAGATCGACCCTCTTCTTCACACACCTCTGAGAATAACCATTCTTGACTCCCAGCCGTCATCAATGTACTTTTAAGAAGCATCTTACGAAGATGCAGTGGAAATGCAGACTGCAGATTAAGAGAAGGACAAAGACTAAAAATCTTCTTTAAGAGTATCTCAAAAATCCTCGTAGGAATCTTTCTGTTGGCCTGAATGTGGCCCTTGAGGAATGATAAGGCCCTTGAGGAAAATCAAACAGGAGAAGTCTCTGTCAGCATTTACTAGCTACTCCCAATTTTAGATCTTCCCTGGCCTTCGCCTTTCCTCCTTCACTTTGTAAGACTGCTTTTCATCCCACTCCTACTCTCCTTTGCAGCTGCCAGTTCCTGCTACTAGTGTCAGCAGTTCTCAATCTTCTCAGACAACCCTGCTGTCATTTGTGCCTTGCTACGTGAGGGAAACAACCCATGCTTTCTGTTCCCTCCTGAAAAGTCACTGCAGCTCAAGCTCCAGCAAAACTAGGCCAGCCCCTGCTCAGCGCAACCCCTGCCCAAATCCAGCGTGTCAGACTGCAAAAACTGGCAATGCCTCTGGTCTCAGCGCAGGGAAATAGCCAAGATCAAAGGCAGAAGCGTGGTTTCTTTATTCTCTCATCAAACTGGCCTTTATTTGTTCTTTCCAGTCTTACAATTATTCTTATCTTTTCTGATGTATGTTATCTCTGGGAGTCACTGAGAAGTAGTGGATGGATTTGCAATAAAATATGTACAGCCAGGCCAAAGTGTTTCCAAATTAGCTTGTATCAACTTTGAAATAATAATGATGTTAGTCATTGAAAAAGTCAAGACAAGTACTTTATACTAGTACTAAGTATTAGCAATAATCACTAATGTTAGGTCTCATGGTTGTCCTTGCAGGTACTGTTAACTCTTCCATATCATACAAGAGAGAAAAAGATTCTTCCTCTGAACAAACTCACTACTTTCTGTGCTGTAAAATTGTCTTGTATTTGACTTAAAGAACTGACTGATGACGTTTGCATCCTGTTTCTTATTCCTCTATTTTTGCGTGATGAAAGCTCCCCTTCCAAATTTCATTTCCCTCATGAATATGTATTTTAAATGCCTGAAATAAAAACAAAAATCCTTTGCACCTTTCTTCTGTACATATAAAATGATGTAGTTAACTACTTGTAAAAGAAGCAAAGATCCCCGTTTAAAAGAATAATAAATAGGTAACTCATTGCGGAGGGTGGCACTAAGACTGAGATTGTGCCAATGGCACAGAGAACAGAAAAGATTAATTTCAGAATATTGAAGAAGATAAAAACCTTTCCTTTTATGCTACTCTCCCTATAGCATCTTAGTGTATTTTAAGAAATGGTTAAGGGATAAAAACCTTTCCTTTTATGCTACTCTCCCTATAGCATCTTAGTGTATTTTAAGAAATGGTTAAGGATATTTTTAACCTTATTCTCCAATTTTTGTAAGTGGAGTAAATAATGTCTACCCTAATTTATTTTTTATTTCTTTTAGCCTAGCCTAAAAGGTTTCAGCATTGTACCTTTCACAGGTGATCTGTAGCTTTTTAATGGGAGTGGAAGGCCTGAAGTGCTTACACGCAGAGCAGCAGGACCCAATGGCCTTCATTTCACAATAGGTTAGAAATGGATTTAAAGGGCAGTGGTGCAGATGCCTCTACCCAAGCCAGGGCTCAGAAGGGATAGGTACAAGTGATTACAAAACTGTTTGCTTTCCCTTTCCCTTGCATTACTGTGGGATACTCGCAAACATTTAATTAAAGGTATTGTATGCATGCTTAACTTGGAGATAGCTGTGGTTCCTTGAAACCATTACACTGGAGCACCAAAGAAAATACAAGGGAGTCACTGAAGGAAAATACAAATGAATTAGAAAAGCATAGCAACCGGAGAATACATTTCCCATAATACAACAGTCAAAGGTCATGAGATCACAGATGCTCAGTTGCTCATGCATGTCTTCTATTCTCTCCACTTGCATGCTTGCTCCGGAGAGGGCAGAGATTTAATGAGGATGGGGCTAGCTTTAGCAGTTCTCACCCTTCCTCACACCCTATATCTGAAAGAGCATTGAAAGCCTCTTAAGTTGGAATAGACACACATTGAACTGTCCCAGTGCACACATACAATTTGGGGTTTTCTCATCAGGTACAAAAATACAAGGTGACTGTTCTCTTTCAGCTGCCCTGCATGTGAACAAAGCTGTTGAATCAAAGACTTACTGAATTTAGGGGTGGAAAGAAGCTTCTTCATTGCATCTGTCTTTTCAACCTGCAGTAGCATCCCTTCTTAGAGTCTCACAGTTTGTATTAATCAGTTCATCTTTCTGAGCTCCTTAAGAACAAATCCTGTTCAGACAAAACACTGCACTGTTTACAGGAAGCTTGGCAGGGTCAAAAGTGACTGTAAAACCAATCTCTTGTTAAAACACATACAGTATCTGCTCTGATGTAGATACTATTAGAACTCGGCAATCTCTGATTTGCTATCAAGGCCTTGAAGGTGATTTCAGAGTCAGATTTGTTAAACTGGGTGACATTGCAAGTGTTATCACTTGTCATTAGCAGAGCTAACTTAGTTGCTCGAAGTCCCACTTAATCTATCCAGCTGACTACCCCCAGCTTCTGGCCTCCTTAGTCACTTCCTGTCTTTGATTTTCGCCTTAAAGCCTCTTTTCTATGTTGGCCTGTGACTGCCATTTAATCTTAATCAAACTTCCTTGGGCTTCCATTACTGTCAAGTACAACTCCTCTCACCATAATACCCACCCTTCTGAGGGCAAGAAAACTGATTTACAGCCAACAGTCTGCCTCTTCTCTTGTGCTCTAAGTTCATCTTTGCTTTGTTTTTCTTCCTGCATGAGTCACTGCTTCCCCCGCTCTGCGACATCGTGCTGCGCTTTCTGTTCCCCCTCGGTCTGTCAGTGGCTGAGAAGCTGCCGTGCACACCTTTACTGCAGAGATCTGGTGAGTATTATCGCATGTGCCCAGCTACCCTGTGCAGATTCAGAAAAAGCTGAACACGAAGAAATTGAGTTGGCCACAGGCTGCTACAGAAAGTCAGCTAGTTTAGTATGCTTTTGCCTCTGACCAGAAGTGATGACCTATTCTGTTCCCTTATGCCTTTCTTAAGAGCTGCTTACGCAGAACACAGCTGTTTATCCCAAACCAAGTATCTCCCCTGCTACTTCAGGGCACCTGTTAACTATACAGATGCTGTAAGGTAGGTACCAGCTTAAGGACCTTCCCAGTTCTCACTGGTTGACTCATGCTACAGTAACATGCCTTTGAAATAGACTTCTGCAGCCAGTTTCCTTCTGTGACCAGAATCCAATTTAAAGATGTTAATCCATGGTGACTTTTGCCTGCACAGGGGCACTCCTGAGCCGATAGGTCTGTTGTTTTTCGAGCTTCTTTCACCAGCACAGCGAAGTTCAAAGATGTGACCCTGTGCTCTTTGAATGTCAGATACAAAACATTTGATGGCAGTGGCAGCTGTGTGTAACACGTAGGAGAGATTTGTTCAGTCTCTCCTTACACTTACGCTTCTCCCGGCTCCTTTTTCAATATACCCAGTTCTGCTTTTCCCTCTTCCTCCTACTCCTGTGCTCATCACCACTCACACTCTTTTGAGTTTTGTTGTTCTTGTTAACATATGGAGGTTATATGATCCATCACTGAGTGCAGCCTTGTCCTCTTAATAAGCAGAAAATACCATACGTTTTGGAAGGAGGAATTAGCTACAGGCCGTTCTCATTAAGCCTCTCCTTCAGCTTATCTCAGCTTAAATTGTATTTTTGAACCGCAGTCACTATGCGGCATTGTAAGTTGAAAACAACCACTTGAGCCCTTTCCAGCGAGGCTTTGAGTGGCCCTGATACTAGGCATGGAGGAGAGATAAGCAGCGCATTGAAGTTGTAGTATCGCTGTAGCTGAGGGCAAGGAGTGAATGGAAACATACCCTCCCTCTGGCACTGCCTGGCTCTGGACGAGGGGAGAGGAACAGGCCGGGCAGCTCGGGTTCACACGTGTGCGGTGGGAGCCAGCGGCCTCTCAGCTGATGACAGATTAGACTCAGGGCCTGGTTAGTGGGAAGACTGTGATTAGACCTCAGCAGCATCTGTCTCTAGCACTAAAGGAATTACTGCTGCGGGCTGCGATTTTCTCAGCAAACTGTAATTATACCAGGAACCTCATTCCTGCCGTTTTTCTCGACAACTTAAGTGCAAAAAAAATACGGGTGAGGGTGCAGGGAAGCAGAAACTGTGAAAGGAGCAGGAAAGAGACACCTGTTTATTTTTGTTCAGCTCATTCCAATTATTTTCTCTCTGTTTCTTAGATTCATACAAATCACAGACTGGTTTTTCCCAAAGATCAGTGCCAAGATTTAAATCCCTGAAGCTGTCCTGCCATCCACCTCAAGTTGATAGGACACATCCTCTCCGTGCACTTACGCCCCACGGCATCTTAGATGAGTGTGGTGGTGCTTGCAGAAGGTGGCACACCAACCTCTGCCCTGGCAGTGCCCATTCCCTCCTCCCATGGGAGCAGTGGTGCGGGGTGCTGGACTCTGATCACGGCTGTTCCCAGGGCACCCCCGGCAAGGTATGGCCTGGGCAGAAGTGTGGGATACTGGAGATTGGGCAGGGTGAGTTTGAACCTTACTCCCAAAGGCCCTGTCTAGACTAGAATTTAAGAGTTTGAACTTAAAAAGTGTTAGGTTGTATGTAGTAACTCTCTGTTTTAAAAGATGTAGAAAAGGCAGTGTAAGTTTGAACTTCCAATAACACCTGGTAAGTTTTGCCAAAATAACAATGTCAAAAAAGAGCAAGATTTCTTTGGAAGAAAAAAAACTTTTTGTTTGCGCAGTTGTAACTCCATAGAAGCCCGTTTGCCATTAGTGTTTTCTTTGCTCAGAATATAAGAAGAAACACTTTTTTTTTCAATTCAAGTCTAGGAGAGAAGGAGAAATATCTAAGAGTAGAGTTTGCCAACATAGCTTTACCATCTAATACTTAAAATGTAGACAAGGTCAAAATGACTCAAACTAATCTATGTGCTCCTTTCTTAACTTTCCTCAGGGCTTTAATGTGACTGTTTAGTATAATTTGAAGGCAAGAGTGTCTTGCTATGTTAAACAATTTTAAACCAATGCTATACTCATGTAGAAGAAAGCAGAATTGTTCTTTACCAGCACGTCTGCCCTCCATCCCGCAGCATGTCTGGCAGCACAGCCAGGGATGAGAGTGTGGCAGCAGGAACTCGACCCTTGGGGCTGAAAGCACCGGGAGGCAGTATGTTGGCAAGCAGATCCCCGTCTCCAGAGCCAAGTCTCTGCAGATACTGGTGGGAAAGACACACATCTGGAGTTGTCTGGAATTGGCACAAATTGCTGTGGACAAAGAGCAGAGAAAGGAAGGGTTAGAAGGAAAGTGGAAAGAACGCTTCTTACACATTTCGCTTTCTTTTCCATCTGCTTGTGTGATGTTGCTGTGAGCTATTAAACAGCTGCAGTGCTCTGCCCCAGAAGGGACTGTGTTTCAGTAGAGATGGAGAATGATTCCTACAGCTAAGCACTTTGGGACCCCCCTAGAATGAAAAAGGCAATAGGAATAATGTTTCTCTGATTGACTATTATGCTAAATACACTTGGGACCACAGCACCTGCAGCAGTAGCCAGAGACTCTGTTTTGGCTCCTCAGACCTGAAGCCTTGGGCAGGCAGTGGGCACTGCTGGGTGCTTCTGACTCATCCTTTGCGCAGTAGGTGAGTTCCTCTTGTCTTCTGCCTTCCAGGCAGAACCTCCCAACCCACCCTGTGCTGGTTCCGAAATTCAAGGACAGCAGATTAGTCAAGCAAAAGGTGTTTGCAGACTGCGAGACTTTGTAGCTCGGGGAGATAAGGGTAGCAAAGGAGGACTAGGAGAAGGAGGAGCAGGCATATTGCGACTGCCAAGGACTGAGCAGAAGAGCATTTTTTTTGCATCCATTCAGACGCTCAGCTATTTCCTGCGTTGTTCCTGCAGTCAGCATGCTCCACCTGCTTTTACTTAACCATTTCCTGTTTACGGCTTCCAAAAACTTTCTGGTGAAATCACTAATCTGCCACAAGATCAGGCTTTACAGTCCCTTTTGGGCAGGCTTCACTAATTTTTTTTCTCTCTCCTCAGTATACAGACCTTTCAGATTGAGGAGCTGTGTGCTGTGTGTGCATGTCTGCATGCATGTGTGCGTGCATGCAGTCAGTTATGTCAGGAAAGTACGTGCTCGCTCAGTAGTTCTTTCTGTCTCCATATGCCCCTTTTTTTCTTCTCCTAGTGCTTGCTGCTTTTTGCAAACTTGGGCAAAGAAACAAGCAGTAGCACTGAAGGCAGGTTCCCCTTTCTGTATAATGGAGGGCTCCAGATATTTAGAGGAAAGACTATTCCCATTACTTTCAATCGTCTGAGAACTCTCCCACAAACGAGGGATTTGTTCCCTGGATAGCTTGCCCAAGCTTCAAATTATTTTCTAGTTTTGAAAACAACGAGGCAATTTCTTCTAGTCTGCTGTTCGGTTTCTCAAATGTGAAAGGCAAGGTGTGAGGAGCAGGAAGGATCAACCAAAGAAAAATAAATCTCTTTCTTACAGTGTAGATGGCTCCCACGAGTCCCCATCTCACACGTAGTCACATGTCTTGTAGAAATCACTAGAAAAGCATGCACGCTTCAAGTCTACTCTCCTTAGCCATACTATAGATAACACTGCAGCCACCACTAAAATCAAATTTATTTGTCACTGCTTTTGCTGTTTGTTTACTTTTTGTATTTCTCTTCTGGAGCAGTGAAAATAGATTCTTCAGTTTCCTCTCTGGTTCTCATGCTCTTGCACAGCACTGCAATGTTTGGGTTGCGGTGAGCACTGCAGGGGAATGTTCCCTTCTTAAAATAAATCATGGAAACATTTCTGTTGGAATCAGGGCTTGTAGAAGTTTATTTTTTTTTAATAAGAAGAATGTCGGGCCAACTTTGACCTGACACCATATCCCTTTAAAGGGAACAGGCTTGTGATGCATGTCAGTGTATATACTTACATGTATATGTGTTTGTGTGTATATATGTGTGTATAACCCATATACATGCCAGTTTTGCTGGTATAACTGAGCACTGAAATCATCCTCTAAGAATGCTGGACCTGTTGGCCCTGTCTCCATCAGGCAGATCTGCAAATTCCTTAGCTAGCCCTACTGCAAGTTAGCGTAAGCCAGGGTGCTTAGTCTGCTGACTTCGGCATAGAAGGCGTAGGTCTATAAGCATGCACCGGCACTGTCGCTGAGCTGTTTCACACTTCTGTAATTATGTTGATGGGCTCACACTCACACATATTTCTGAATATTTTAAGAAGAAAACTAGACCCCCCCTTTTAACTGTAAGATAAATATGCACAGGTAGCACTTCTGTAGGGGCTAGGAGGTGTGGTCTAGGCATCGCTGATGTCCAGGCAGTGGTCTGCTGTAGGCATAGCACAACTCCACTTAGATCAGAGTTTGCTGAAGTATCCTTCAAGCTGTCTGTGAGCAGCTTTTGAACTTTCTTTTTAATCACGAAAAGGAAGCAGTTGTTTTCTGCACAGAAGTGTCTTTCAGATTGGCCCAAGTATGTAAAATGGTTACTTTGGTTCCCATCCAGCCCAATTCATTCAATAGTTTGTGTCAGGGTACTTGTCGTCAGTGGCATTTGCCCAGGCTGAGTCACACCCAGGCAATGATCTGAGAGAGCCTTCAAATCTTTTTCATCTTCATTTTACAGGGTACAGCCCTGGTAAATTCATGACCGTATTGTACCACACAGCTCTTCCTACAGCAGCTCCTTTTCTTCTAACCAGCTTTCAGCCCAGGAGGCAGCTACTTCCAAAAGAGACTCTCTGATTCAGTGCCCGTCTTTGTTTTCCAGATGTTTCTTTCACTGCGCCGCTTTCCGGTTACACTGCGAATTTGGGTGCGCTCAAGATATTTTTGCCTCCCTCCTCCACCCCAAAAATGGAGGAAATCTGAACTATATGAAAACGTAGCAAGAATGAGACCCTCGAGGAAAATGGCAGGGAGGTGTAGAGGACCGCGCAGGACTCTTTCCAGGAAATGGGTAGAAGGTTCATCACATGAGTCACTGAAACCTTAGATGACTAAATTCTTGAAGAATAAACTGTCAGGAATATGATACTGGACAGGACAGTTGCGGGGGAGAAGAAAACTTCTTAAATAGCTCTTGTTTGGTTTTTTGTTCATGATTCATTCCTGAGGAAATTGCTGCGTCTCTGGCCAGGGACGGGGGCAGCGTGCAGGCAGTGCCGTCCCTCCTGCGCAGAGGCAGCGGGCCAGGCATGCTGGGGTGCTGGGGTGCGCAGCCCCGCCGCTCCAGGCCCCAGCGCTCCTGCCGGAGGGGCTGAGAGGGGATCAGGAGTGCTCCATGGCCGTCCTGCCCAAGTGAATAAAGTAAGACAGGGTCACTAGTGCACTTACACCATCTGACTCAATTAGCCTCTTTTTTTGTATACCAGCAGGTATGGGACCAAGAGGAAATGAAGGTATTAAAACTCCAGTTCTAAGCTCCTTTTAAAAATTTGTCTTCCTCTACCTGCTCCAACCAGTAAACCAAGTTGTATCAATAAAATCGGCCCAAAGCTCTGAATTTGGATTTCAGAGAAGGTCTTAAGATTTAAGTGCCAGTAACAACAGAAGCAGTCAGAGTCCCTCCACAGCTACCTCCAGAGGAGCTGAACCAGCATTAGCAGCAGCAGGAAATGTTTGCCGTAGTATCTGAGTGTGGAGAAACCCCAATGTTCCAGCACGCCGCTGCCAGTTCCCACTTTGGTGAGTTTGACCCAGAGCATTTAACGTTTCAACATTAGTTCTGTGTCTCATAATGCCATTTACGTAATGATCGCTCATTTGGTTCCCATTAAAATCATGGTATTTCTTCTGCAAACCACTGCTTGTAAAAATCAAGCCACCCAGTTTTTCATTAGATTGTAATACAGGAAATAAATAGTCTGTTTGTAGGATGCACTCTGTAATTCTCAAAAAGAGAATAGGGGGCTTTTTTCCCCCTCTTGGATATACAAAGTTCAGATCTCAGAAGTAGGAACGTGAAAGATCTGTGAAGGGTTGCTGAATCTATCATCTTTGCAAAAACACAATGTAGTTACTTCCTGGTAGATGTTCCTCAGGTCCTATATTGATAAAAAGAGAGTCTACAGCTCTTCGTAGTCAGAGCAGCAAGAATCCTCCTAAAGTTGTAGAAATGGTAGTGTAGCTCTCACAGGTTGTCCCAGCGCCGCTACCTTTCGAGGCAGCGCAGAACGGTTCCTTGTATTATATATACCAGCGCTTTGAAGAATTCAGTTTCAAATGTCTCAAACAATGGGGGTTTCACCGCTTCCTGTGGGAGCCTGCTCTGCAGCCTAACTCGTTTCACCATCTGGAGCATTTTCCTGAGTGTCTGCCTGCTTTTAACTTTCTTTTAATTGTGCACCCACTATTTCTTCTTAAAGGTGGCTCGCCAAAAGTTTCTGTTGTGTGAAATTCACGTTACGTGGTGGGTTTTTATTTTTTATGAGGATCAGGAAAACCCTGAAAGATTGATGGCTTCTTCTCTTTGCTTTTTTTCCCTCAGAAATAATAAGAAGTAATTAATAATGTATTACTGCTTTTCTAGCCATTCATCTCAGCAATTTACAAGGAAGGTCAACATTGTTGTACTCTTTTTATAGATGAGAAAAACTGAAGCACAGGGCAGGAAGAAACTTGCCCAGGATCATTCAATGAGCCCATGGCAAGACTTGGATTTTTAACCAGATCTCCACAATAGTGCCCTACTTTACTTTTTTTTTTTAACTCTTTTTTTTTTTTTTTTTTTTTTGGTCCAGTCCAGTTCCCTTTGGCTTTGTTGGAGTACCTAGGAAGGACAAGATTTCCATGAACTTTATTCAGAATTGTCATATTGTAACTGAAAGGTCAGCTTGTTGAATATTTAACAGTTACTATCTTTCCAGTGTACTGGTTAAGCATCCTAATTAAGTAGTGATAAATAAAACCAACAAAGCATTTTAACAGACTGATTCAGTCCCTAGGGCCTCCGAGCTGAATTTCCTTCAGCTGGTCCGTGTTTTCCCGGTTGCGGATTGTCCAAATTGAACACAGTATATATCAACCACGCTCTTATCAGTGCACTGCAGGGAGATTTCCTTCCTCCTCAGTGCCACCATGCTTACTTCACCTGTCGTATTTCCCTTAGCTGTGGTTTTCGGTAAGCGTGTTTCTCAGAATCTGGGTAGTTGCTGAATTATAAATCTTCCAATTTGGAACAATAACACCGCAGTCTGTACAGCACGATGCACTGGGTAGAGAGCATTGAACAGGCTTCACCTGGGTATCAGAAGCCGTCTGGCTTTAGCAGCACCGAGCTCTCCGTGGGCTGCTAGCAGGCAGGGTGTTTCTCCTACCTGCCATAAAGGTTCTGCCTGTCCGGCCTGTCATTTCAGTGAATATCCTTACTGGGACTAGATCCACCTGAGCACATGGTAAGATGAGTTTTGTTCCTCACCTCCCCATGGGAATGGCTGGGGAAGGCAGCCACGGCCGTGTGCTCGCAGTCTGATCTGCAGGAGTCTCGTAACTGCCCTACACTGACCGGACACTGAACTGACAGCACCCATCACGTGCGAGGTGCAGCGCTCTGTATGGATTGAGAAATCTAAAATTAGAGCTCTGGGTAGGCCAGAGTTATATCTGAGGGATAGCACATAGATCTTCCTGGCTGCTGACCACTTTTCAAGAATGCCAGTAAGTGAAGCCCTTACCATCTGAGTTATTCCCCCACTGCTCCTTCAGGCCTCCTTTATTCCAGATATCATTGAGACAGCGTCTGAGGATTTACCGAAAGCTACAAGACTGCTGTAGGTCACTGAGCATTGTCTTTGCTTTCAGATTGAGTTTGAGAAATTACCAGCGGTGTCATGCTTATGCCTCCTGGCCATGTGAATAGAGGAAGCTAAGAAGCAACAATGGATTACATAAAGCAGGGAAATCCCCCTCAAACTTCTCTCAGACTATCTCAAACTGAAGTTGATTTGCATACATACACTACAAATAACTTTGCAATGGCTTCTAGCCCCATGAAAGGGTTACATGTGCTTGCCTATAATCATTTAGGCCAGTTCCACCAGCTGAATCACTCAGAGAAAATAAAAAAGACTGAATCAGAGCCTGTATAGAAATCTAAGCAGTTTTGTGTAGCATCAGCCTACTTCAGATAAGGATACAACTGAGTAACGCTATTCCACAAAAAATCAATGGGAAATGTTCAGTACCTACTAGTAACTAGCAGTTATTCTAGAAAAACAGTGCTAAAAAGCTATGTTAAGTTTTATAATTTGTGATTATGGATGGGTGGTATCATTCTTCAGCTAAACTTGCAACTAAGCTTCCTATACAAACCCTGTTTGGTGGAAAATGGACCTTATGGAAAACCAGAAAAAAGCTATAGTATCCTGTAGTTGAAAGCTATGGCCAGTTGATTTACAAAATCTGAGACTCATTAAGCCTGGAATTCCTGAGCAATGCTGTTCAAAAAGCATGGTGTTCAACAGACTTCCAAAATTCCTGTGATTTTTTTTAAACGTCATGGTTTAACAGAAACAAACAAGTGAGCAAAAAAGAGATAGCATATTGAAAATGCATATTTACTGGGTTATCTCAGGCTCAAAAATGTAGTTGGCTAATATGACACTACAAAAATCTTTTACATTATCTTTGATGCACTAAGAATGGCAATGTTTATAAGTGTAGTACATCATGACTACGGAATGCCTAAATTCTTCTTGAAAACAGACGGTATTTTCTGTTTCTTTGCTGAGAGAGTGGGCTTTTGGGGTTTGGGAGGTTTGTTTGTTTGTTTTAATAGGATAAGAATATAAAGTTCCCAAAGGCTCGCTAAGAGCTGTTTCTCTGGAAATAATTTAGTCACCTACCCCCTTTCCTAGCTTTCTATTGAAACAAGTTCTTAGATACATTTCCTGCCAGCCCTCTCCCAAAGCTACACAAGAGTATAGACAACGGCACAGATTCTTTAGGCTTTCCCAGCAAATTCACGGAAGGATTTTCTGTACATTTTCTGGGTTGTCAAGCCAGCTCTACGTTAAAATTAAGTATAGTTGGGTAGGGATATAATTTTAAACAATGCTGTAGAGGCCTTGCAGTAAATACCAAAGCTGTTTTAAACAGTCTTAGAGGTGCTTTTGTCGGTATAGCGTATTTCCCTTGAGGAATTCACCAAAGGTGTATTGGCGAAAGTGGGGTTTGTTCTACCTGCATTAAGGTTATCCTCATTGTCAGTATGGTTATACCAGGACAGCTATATGAGCAACTCTTTTCTAATGTAGTTGCTTTTCATATAGTTAACAAACAGGACTAGAGAGGAGGAGGAAAAATGAGACACAGCTTCTCTTGACAACCCGTGTAAGCCTTGCGTTTCTTCTATAATATCACCTCTGTTGCTAATAATGTCATGGCCTGTTGCAGTAGAATATCCCGCCTTTCACCCTCCTCCTTTCAGCTTTATTGACTTTCCTCAAGCTTTGATACAGAACAATAGGAATTGGCCCAGGTCTGAACTGGCTGTTCTGCAGAGTCCTAGAGGCAGCTGAGGTCTCCCTGTGCTATGATGGAGCTTGTTTCAATGGGTCAGCTGTAGAGATCGGAAGAGGAGAAGTACATATCTGAATAGGCCTGGGACACCTTGCAACACAGTTAGTAGCAGCAAACATGAGGACATGACATGATCTGACTGATGATTCATTAGTATCTTGGGTATTTTGGTCCTGATAACTGTGTGTTTCTTCAGTTTGTGTTCTTTTCAACAGCTTGCAGGTTGATCAGGAAGGCTTTAATTTTGTTTTTTAATATATTCTCTCATGAACAACAGGCCATTTTCTACATAAGACATTACTGTCTAATCACAGTAATATAATATCCTGTATTTACATAGAAAACTTCATCCCAAAGCACTTTACAGCCTGGCACTGACATGGGACTAAGATTAGAAGAGGAGCAGCTCATACTGGTTAGGAAGCAGGCTCTGCTCTCAGCCTAGGTATTAGTAAAGCATATAGGGTGGAGCCATAGTATTTTCTCTGAATCCAGGGCAATTTGCTGTGGAGAAGACTTCTGGAATTGGGAGTTTCAGATAGGACTTTGGCAATGCTACAAAATCATAAACAAAAAAGGGGGAGGTGTGGAGAAGAATTAAGAGGTGGCCTAATGAGCACCAGCTGATTCAAGAGCAGAAACAGGTGAAGGGAATTGTGAGCAGACGTGTGATCGTTGCCGGAAGGAAGGTATAAGAGAGGCAATGGAGAGAGGCAGAGGAGAGAGGTGCAATGGGGGGGGGGGGGGGAGAGAGGGAGAGAGAGGGGAGAGAGAGAGAGAGAGAGAGAGAGAGAGAGAGAGAGAGAGAGAGAGAGAGAGAGAGAGAGAGAGAGAGAGAGAGAGAGAGAGAGAGAGAGAGAGAGAGAGAGATGGTAGGGCTGCCCTGTGATGATAAAGGCTGTGCATGTATCTATCTGATGCCACAATTTGCTAGTAGTTGGAAAATATATTGGTATAAGCTGTGCTCTGTTTAACTCTAGGAAATGTGTTTGAACTGTAGAAAATAAGCTGCGGTAGAGAATGTCAGTCCTCTTGCAGATCCCATTCTCTGTTCATAGGCACTGGCTACCAAAGAACAGTTTTACTGGAAAATTAAGGTGATGCAAAGGTCCTCAACAAGTATACACTGGCTTTGGAGAGCTCCGCCAAAGGATGGTAGAGGGGCCTGGACTAGAGCACGAGAGTAGCATCAGAAACTTTCCCAGCCAGAATGCGAAGGGGAGTCTGGACACCGGTATCTAGAAGGACAGGCAGGCAGCAGAAAGAGGATTGTTACATATAAGTCAATCCATTTTCAGCAAGTCTGTGAAATTAGTTCATACTGAACTAATTACCTTGATTTGTTTTGTGGATTAAACGGGTTTCCAAGTGGTTGTTTGCTGGAGGAAATGGTAACTTTGTGATCTCATTCTGACACATTGGCATTGAGGTGTCTGCTTTATTGTGTGTTTCAGATGGAAAGGATCAAACAAATTTAACCTGGGAGGGAACCAATCCTGCCCTGCAGACCATACGAGTGAGAAACACTGCCTTGAAAGATACTTTACTTGACACTGCTTTACCCAGCACTATTGGTGAGACTCCGAGCAATACATCCAATCTATAGAAAGGACAAATGAAACCTCCACCAAGAAATGAATGAATGACAACATTGGTTTTCAAAAATCTGGTGGAGCAGATAGTGAGCATTCTTCTTCTTTTGTCTCTTTAAAGACTAACTTTAAAACCAAGTGCTGTTCTTCATACGTGTGGGGCCATACTTAACTCTGAACCTATGAAAATCCTGTATTTTGTTCAGGTTAATTTAAGTGACATAGTAATAAAAGCCTCTGAACAACACACATGCTACTGAGGAAGCATAGGCCACACGTTTCTTCCTAATTCACCCTGTCACCTCACCAATCTGGAGGAACTGACAGTCAAACACACAAGAGTGCTTGGTGTTCATAATATAGTGAAATGTTTGCTTCTGCTTTTTAAGAGAAATGATAAACCCACTCATTGGCTTCATTAAGAAGCAATAGTTCAGTGAGCTCTTATTCCTGTAACTCACTTGAAAATCATCAGAGATGATGGAACAGAGTTGCTAATAGCCGAGCTCTGGCAGGTCAGAATAGAAGGAGAACAGGTAGCAATCCAAAAGGTGGGAAGATCGGTGTGTATTACAGCTGCTAAGCTTTCTCTGTCTTCAAAGCTCTTTTAAAGTATTCACAACGTGACTGCAAACCACAGAACTATTTACTCACCTTACAGACTTAGAGAATGTATGACTAGCTCAAGGCCGCTGAAGGCATCGCTGGCTGCGCTGTGATCAGGATCAGGTTGTTCCCGGCTCTCAAGCCTCACATCCCTCAGGGAAAGCCGTGGGTTCAGGTAGTGCTGACTGCCGATGCACAGTCGCCATTGGCCCAAGAGGCTGGTTCTGTCCTCTGCAGTCAGAGGGGAAGCCTCCCTGAGCAACCCCTTGAAAAGCAGAGTAACCTGTACAGAAATATGGGAGGTCTGGAGTACTGCCAAGGTGGCTGTAGGGAACCCGGCAAGGAAATCAGCTGCACAGGGGCACCTGTGGTAGTGAGGCAAGCAGGTTGCCATCTGCTGTTTGCTAGGCAGTCTTTGGGTGACGGGAGAGCTCCTGGGGAGCACATGGCCCCTGTTAAAAAGTACGCACACCCTTACCGTGGCACTGAGAGAGACTGAGAAGCTGGGATGTGGAAGCTGATGTTGCGTCACTCCCAGCCACCAAACAGGATGGCATGGAGGAGGCTACTCTGCAGCTATCTACTTACATGCCCGCTCACGCAGCTTTGGGCTCGCCTTTAACAAGGAAGTTTCCATCACAACAAGGAAGCCACTCCATTTCAAAAAGCTACTTTTAAAAGCTAATATGTTTCACCTTGGGGAAGAGCAGTTCTCCAGCTTCAGTGTTACCAGTTTTGTGCTTTGAAGAGATCTTTGTAAAATTTAATTTTGTTTAACTTAAGATTAGATTTTTTTCTTGACATTGCTGCACTACTGGCCATTCAGTCAAACCCTGCTGAACTTGCTTGTAGCCATTTTATCTGTGTATCTTGTAAATATTTGGTAGAGCACTCAGACTCAGAAGTGTTTTTTGCTCTTACAGTCACATGCCTGGTTCCAGGACCTTTCAGTAGCACAAAAGGCTGAAAGCAGGGAAAATTCCACTGAGATTCATTCGAGTCTCCAGGGAGCAACTGCACTCTGTTTAGACTAAAATTTCTCATTGCTGCCTCTCCTTTTTTAAAAAACATGGAAGCATAGAGAGGGGAAGCTGGAGGGTAGGCTTTTTTATTATTATGAACACCAAAATGCAAGCACTGTTTCACTCATTTCTCTCATGTTGCAGGACCATTTGTGGTTGGAGAGGGACATAAGCTTTTTAATGCTTTCTGCACTACCTGGGAGATTTCCATCCAAGTTCTAAAATGTTTTACAAACATTAATTCATTAAGCTTAGTCCCCTTCTTCTCAGCCCCGTGAAGGAAATACTAAATACAGTTTAAAGACAGGGCTAATGAGACTAAAAATGTTGTGCCTTGCCTAAAGTCACATGGGCAGCACGGCAAGAGGACAAGTCTTTGAGTCTCAGCTTTCTACCTTACACCACAGACAACCCACGTTCCCTCCCTTTTCAAGGCTTGCTGTAGTTCCCCTTCTGGGATATAGTGAAAACACGCTGGCATCACACCTTGAGATAACCTTGTTTTTTCCCCCTTGGAACAGAGAGGCTACTCACAGCTGCTGTCCCATGGGATTAAGATGTTGAGAGGAATGGGGGGGGTGGGAAAGCAACTCACTGCTCTGTCTGCCTTGGGCATGTTTTGCCTCCACTGCTGCCAGTGGAGTTGGTGTACTATCATCGGGAGCAACCTCAAACATTTTTGCATGTGCTTCCATATAAAATTCAGGCAGGATTGTGATAAAAATGCCATAATCAAAGAGAGAACTTGGCTGACAAGAAAATTGGGCAGACGAGCCAATAACTTACTCCTGTATTGAATATATGTGATTTCATTATCCTTCTGTATGTGACCTGCATTTCTTGCTGCTTCTTATTATCAGAATCCCATAACTACTGCTGCAGCCATCTCTTTCACCTCTTCAGAAGAGAGGGGTAGTCCATCAGCCAGTTCCTCTCCAGTGGTGTGAGTCAGGTTTTTACTAGGGGGATTAATGGTCGCTTGAAGAGGGTTGTTTCCAACAGGGCTGAGTAAAAAGCAATGTGCACATGAGTCATGAAGTGGAAGAGAAGGAAACAAATCTATAGATTTAAAGGTTTTGAATTATTTCTTTTCCCCTGGCTTCCCTTGTCCACATTGATCAATAACCAGACCTGCAAAAGCTGGAAACGTATTGACGGTAGCTGGCGTAAGCAGGACTGAGAGCTTCTCCCACTGTGCAAACAAACCTGAAGTCAGTCAGCCCCCAAAACCAGATCAGCGTGTACCAGCTGTTCCAGCCCTTGTAGGTGAGAGATGCTGGGAGAAAAATCAGATCACAGTGCAGCAGCCGCCTCCTGTCTCTCCTGTGACCCTGGGGTTACCCTGGCACTGGTGCCCTCGGCCTCTTCACACTGTTACCTTCTATGACAAGACCCCAGCGCTGGTCCTTGGGTACGCTGCTTCTGTAGCACTCTTCCCTGCAGAGGATCCAGACTCACTGCAAACGCTGTGCACAGTGCTCATTTCATTCCCCGCTGAAAGGCAGCCAGGCCTGAGGTGGAACATGGCAAGCACTTCGCCGCGCCTGGCAACTCCATGCAGCTGCTGAAAACAAGCGGGGAAGAAAGCGGTGTACAAATGCAGGGGAATTCTCACATAGGCAGGATGTAATTAGCAGAGCTGGAATTTGGCCAGGACGCTGGGGTTAAAACACTGGCTTGCAGGTAACACACTGGGATCTTTCATAATTCAAATGCTCAGGATCTCCCGTTTCCATCTTACCTGGAAGATGTCAGAAGACCGTTCCCTATTTAATGTTCCTGGGCAGCTCTCGAACATCCGACACAAAGGAAAAAGTGTCTAATGGTGCTGCACCTGCAGTGCTTCTCCGCCAGCAACTGCCCACCGTGAACAGCAGCTGAAAGCATCACATCCTGACAGGGCTATGGCTGCATCGCGGTAAAACACGCCACAGCTGCCCCCATGCCTTGGGGTTCACTTCACCCTTAACTCGCATTACTCAGTTTTCAGGCTGCAAATCCCCACCAAACAGCAAGAAAAGATGATAAAATTAGGGCAGTCCCTCACATGTTAAAACACAAGAGAGAGAATATTACCATTACATGCTGCTTCAACCCTATTCTCTGCCACTTGAAATAGTACCAAATCGGTATCGGACAACAGAGAATTAGATAAAGCACTTCTCCCCAGTGCAGATGAGTGAGCTTCTCCAACTGGCCTTGCCGGTAATACACAGAGCGTTGAGAGCTCTTGCCTCCTCCTTCCTTCCAGCAGAAAAATCACGTTCAAAGCAGCACAACATTTTTTTTCCCTTCATGATCTCACTTTCCGTATAAGCAATCTTTGTGTTTACTACGAGGATGCTGAATGTCCACAAAAGGTCAGGGAAGTCATTCATGAACCTCACGTGTGGAAAGTCCGCACGACATTTCTACCACGACGTGACCCACAGTCTGACCTATACATAATTGCAAACCTCTTACCCTTCCTCCGTCAGACCTGCAGACCGTGTACAGTTCGCAGAGCTGACTTCCTCCCTGTGGTGCAGTGCGTGCAAGCAAAACAAGAGGTGTTCCTGCCATCCGAGAAAGCATAATCTCTGCATCAGTAAGTCATAAAAAAGGGACCCCTCCTATGCCTGTGAGGGCTCCCCGTATCGGCTTTTGGTTTGTTTGGGGTTTTTGTATGCCCAGGCTGCCATGCAAGTCCCCCTCTTTGTCAAGTGTTGCTTAATACAACCACCGACCAAACTTGCTGAGAGCACTTCAGTCAGGGATAACAAACCTACAGAGTGACTCAAACAGCAAAGTGGGCTGGAGAAAGCAAAGTATGGGCAGCTGCAGGCAACAGGAAATCCAGCACTAATAAATAAAATGTCTTCTAGCCAGAAAGAGGAAATAAACAGCAGCAGCGCAAACTGAGAGGACAGAAGAGAAGAACACAGCATAACTGTGGCGCGGGAATCACTGCATTACAGTGAGCTTATTTTTACAGAACGTTGTCCCGGTTTGTTATGTGTTCAGGCTGCAAAAAAAAGTGGGGGAGTGGGAGGACTGCTCAAAGAGAGGGTCTCTATCAGAAGAAGTTGTCAACAACCACTGTAATTAAGGAAGCAGCCAGAGCACACACAACCTGAGCCACCGCCAACGTGAAATGAAAGCATTTTTTGTTTGCAGCCGTAGCCCCGAAGGATAATAAAAGATGGTTCTACCGTGCCAAGTGAGGAGCTGCAGGGACACCGTTTCTAGATGGCAAATGCCCCGCTCCCATCTTTCCAAAATTACACGCCGTGGGGAGGCAGCAAGTTACTCTTCCTACGTGCGCTTTCGAAGCATGTGCCCGCGCACCCCGTCTGACTGCAGCAGCCGCCTCGGGAGGCCAGCCACCACGCAGGTGAGCCCCCAGCCACCATGGTAGCGATGGAGGTGGCACCGCCTGAGCTCTGCCCCCCAGCCGACGGGCTGTTCTGGCGCTGCTTGGTCCAGATAGCCAAATCGGCAACCCTTAATTTTTCCCCTCGCACTCAGCACCACGGCCCCACGGCATTGCCACCACCAGTGGGAGCTGCCGCATTCAGAAGAGCTGCACCCCGCTCTCCTCCCGAAGGTGGCTGTGTTTAGGAGGCTCGCTGGTGCCTTGCCAAGGAGCTTCGTGCACAGCATGCCGAAACAGTACTCTTCTTGCTACTGGTAGCATCTTTCACCTGGAATGGCCGGGTGGCCTGTGCCCGTGCGGTGGTGGGTGCTGGGGAGCGGTGGGTGGGCTGGCAGAGCCGAGGGCGTTGGTACGGACCTTCTCAGCAATGGGACAGTATCATGAGGCTTTCACCGGTGGCTGTAGAAACTCGTGTGCAGGTTCAGCAAAGGGAAAGAAGTCATTCACAAATTGCATGCATGTTTCTGAATTCATTCATTGAGTGGCGTTTGCCTTTCATCCTCCCCCCAGCCCTGTCCGCATTGCTGGCATTCTCTCCCAATCCCGTATAATAATTCCCAGGTCTCCACAAGCCACTGCCTGCCAATGGAGCCCACAGTCACTGGACCGCCAGCCCGGTCACATGAAAAGTTACATGCAAAGGTTTAACGCTTTCTCCTGACCCCAGCCGCCGTTCCTGTGAATCCCCTGCAGTGTTTTCCTAATCAGGTGCCAGGGAAGCTTTGCACCGGACAGGGTGCTAAGAAGGTGGCTATTTAGCTGCAGCATTTCCAGAGTCTTTGAGCTCTCTCCTAAGCTGTAAATACAAGCAGTGGAGCCAGGTGAATGTCTGACAAGGCTGCCATTTAGACCTGAAGAAAAAAAAGAAGGGCTGCTTTCGAACCAAATGCATATTGCTGTTGCCCCACTTTCTCTAGCCCAACAGCTGTACTGATGGTTAATTGCTTCAGCAGGGTATGGAAATCCCTTCTTAAAGCCTGGATACAGGGTACACAGCTATGATCCAGTATAATTTTAACCTCCATTGGACATTGCCAATGTGTTTGTTACTAGGGAATCAAAAAGAAAATACAGTCCTTTCCCTAAAGCCTTCCATTACCAAATTCTAGATGATAGTGCAGGTATTTAATACATCGCACAACCTGTGAAAGCGACGAAATATTTTCTTTCGCATCCCTCCTACCTCTGAGACATCAGAGAAAACACATGCTTTTGAGGAATCTCGAATGGAAGTGATTTTTTATTAAATATAGATGAAAAGCAGAAATGTCCAAAAGCTGTTTCTGATAGATAGGCAGTGACAGTCGTTTCCTTGCTATCGCTGTAATGTGAGGGAGTGCAGGTACCTCCCGCAGAAAGAGTTCTTGTTCTCCACCTGATGCTTCCACGTAGGATTTCACGCATGTGACAGTGCATGATTCATGAGTTGCAGCTCGGCTTTGGAAAGCATGGGAATTGTGTCTGGCTGTCAGGGCCCAGTGTTCATCTGGGTTTCACATGGCGCACAGAAAGACGTGCCAGTTGCACCTTCGAGCCAAACAGTTGGATAATCAAACTGAGCATTTGGTTTCAGTTTTGGTTCTTTTTTTTTGGAAGGGAGGGGGCAGGCTGGTTATGAACTCCAACCTATACATGCATTTTTGTGGGTTTAGTGAAAAGACCATGGCAAAGTTTTAAGTTACAGTGTATTTACATTGTCCTGTTTTAAGTTCCACCACTACCAACATAACTTTCAAAAATAAACAAAAAAACCCCAAATAAAATTGAGAGTATTTTTCAAATTCTCTGCTTTTCTCATGCATTCAAAAGTGTAAGCCTGTTCTGCTTGACTGGCTGGCTGTTTGATTGTTGCTTTTTATTTTATTACATTGTTTAATTCTTAATTGTAAGCCTCCAAAATCATAAAATCTGAGTTCTAGTGTCAGTCTCTACACTCAAATGTAACTACTGAAAAGTGCCTTGGCTACCTCTTTAGTATATATGGCATTTAATGTACTTTGCTTAAATTGGATATTTCCAACTCAATCCAAACAGGAGACTTGAGAAACCCTCCTTCTGCCAGATGAGAGCGTACCTGAATAATATAGGAATGACTTTTCTCCCTGAAAAGCATTAACAAAATACATGCATAAATACTGGGGTTTAATCAGCCAGTGCTGCCTGTTTATTTAAGGGAAAAACTTATTTAACCCTTCAGGAGGGATTCAAACTACCAGAGAGAATGGAGATAGGTCTGAGCACCCACATGGTAACATGTTTGTAGCAGAAAATAGGAGTCGGTGATGTCTGTGCCTGTGATCTGCTGGCACTGCCCACCCTGCCACATGACGACCGGGAGACCAGCGAGGAGGATTTTCCATTTCTGGAAAGTGCAGTGAAATGGAGGAGCGCAGTGATCACCAAATTGTCTTTCCTTCTATGAAGTATTGTCTTCAAGATACTGCTTGACATTCATTCAGTCAAATGTTTTGACAATTTGAACAAACAAGCAGAAAATGGTTTTGATTTTTGGCTCCAGTGGGCCATCTGTGAAGACGAGTAAGTAGCGCAGCATGTGCCACGTCTCTTAAATACCCTTCCTTGCCAGAAACATATGTGGCATGTTTCCCAGGCTGTGGAAAGGGTTATCGGTTCCAGTCCACCAAGTCACCCTTCCCTCTCCACACACCCCTCACCATTCCTAACCCCGCATCGGGCTGGGGTGAAAGGAAACATCCCTCTGAACTACTATACTGTTACCTGTCCGGGGGGAGAGGGTGCGTGTGCATGTAACGCGTTCCTTTGTGCATGCTTCTGAGAAGGATTGTATTTGCAGTCACTTCGCAGTGGCACAAAAGAGGAGCAGCAAGCCGAGGCGGTGCATACGCAGGCACGTAAGAGCCGAGCCTGCCCGCCTCCCTGCCCGTTTGTGCCAGCGTGCTGCCGCCGCGTACCTTCGGAGTAGGTACCGGGGCGCCCCACGGCTTGGGGAGGTGCCAGAGGAGCTTTTGTCTGTGCTTTCACTGCGGGTTTGAGACGGGCGATTAGCATTTGGGTCAGAGCACACGGAGCAGCCCCGGCTGGGGTGGGAGAAGTCACACTGCGAGGCCACACTTGAACGTGGCCACTTCACTGTACCGCCCCGGGTACAAAGGCTGCTTGTGTGGGGCACGTCCCGTCGTGCGTCACACTTTGGTTGTCAGCGGCAGTCATGGGTTCCTGAGGGGTGACACAATAACCTCTTTATGCTTAAGAGAATAGCGGGGGAATTGCGGGAGGCCATTGGACATGTAGTGGCGAAGAAGTGGCTTGGCTTTTGTCTGTCCCTCAAGGTAAGGTGCCCCGGCAGTCGCTGAGCTGCCTCTGATGTGCTGGGAGGAGCCTGAGCGTAAAGCAACATCGAAGGTGAATGCGGGACTTTGGGTATCTGGATGGGAGAGGAGTTAGGGGAAACGCCCGAGGAAGACCCCATGTTACCTCTATGGTAACAACATGATAAAACTGCTTATTTAGGGTAGAGTTTTACAGCAGCTCACTCTGAAGTCCGGGCTGCCACAGTCTTGTTGCCCCCACTGCCTTCAACACCAGTGCAGCCACGCACTGGGAATCAGGGGAATCGGGGAATCAGAGAATCAGCTCAAAGAGCTGATCTGGAAATTAAACTGTTTTTTTTTAATTAAAAAAAAAAAGAAGAAAAGGTTTGCTTTATTAGAATGTCTCAAAGTTTCATTCAAAGAGAACTGGACAAATAAAAATACTCGTTATTGAAAAGGGCCAAAATAGATAGAAATTTGAAAAAATACTAATATGGACTATTTTTAAATAAAAGCTAGTTAAATCTTTCTTACTGTATCCATCACTGTCTCCTTTGCCAGCCCCTCAGCCATCCACTCCACAAAGCAGTAAGCCTAAACAATTCAGATATGCTAAGCAAAGCTACTCTGAATATGGCTTCTAGCCTAATAAGTCAGAGCCTTATCCAGTTCCCATGAAAAGCACCAGGAAAGTTTCCTCCAACACTAACAGACATAAGATTGGATTGCAGAACAACCACGTAACTTTTGACCAAAAAGTGAAGTTAAGTTTTTCTAAAGCACTGATAAAAGATTCATGCAGGAGAGCACGGAATCTCTGACTGGAGCAGTCGCATTGCTAAATGCGTTTCGAGCGTAATCATTTTTGGAGCCACACTCATTCTCACTAGTGATGTGTGCTCTAAGGGGAATATACAAACCAAACATTTTTTTAAAGGAAAAAAGCGTTTATAATTTCTTTATTATGGATGTGCAAAAAGACTCCCCCTCTGCTGCTGGGAAAACCAGTTCCTGCTCCATAAGCATTAAAGCACATCCTAATTTTTAGAAAGCATTTGTTAGGCAAAACAGGTTATTTTTTACGATGCTTTCTTTTTTTGCAATTGGAGCCTTTCTGTTGATGCCAGCTGCTTTAGTTGTAGGTATCTTCTGGGAGGTGGTGTCTGTCAGTAAGTCCCACGTGGGTGTCCCCTTGGCTATCTCTCATAGCCGCCCTTCTATAAATCACAGCATATAAAAAAAAAGGGGATAACACTGACATGTGAACTAATCCCCACATCAAAGAGAGTAACTCTCCCTCCTCTAAACACCCGCCCCCCTCTTTTGCTGGGAAAAGTCTAATGCCTAGAAGGTGATTTACACAAAACTTCATCCCAGTTGTTAGGAAACTTGCAGTGCCGCTTACTCGCCAACTGCAGAAGAAACCTGGGAATCAGGGTAACCACAATAGCTAGCCTGCGGCTTCCAGCATTTGGCAATTCAGGAGAGAAAAAAAAACAATTGGCTTGTTGCAGCAAACTTGTGTATATGTTGATTGCACGGCAGGATAGGCATGTAAATAGACAGATGTAAACGTGACTAGTAACGTGGGGCTGTATGGGCACATATATATCTGCATGTGTCTACAAGTACTTGTATAGGCACAGGAGTACCTGTCCTAACACATACACGAACACACACAGATGCACACACAAATACTTCTCTCTCTATCTGCTAGGAGCAAAGAGGGCCAACAGGAAATATATATGAAAAACATAAGCCCATATGGGCGTACAACTGTGCATCAGGTGTCCTAGACATGGAGAGGGCTAGCTATCTGCAGCATATGCTCTCTTAAAGTATTCATTCCTGCCGTAGGCCTGTTCTTGAGCTAATGGTTCAGAAGCTGGGAATATATGGATAAGAGGAATACTTCTACGTAAGAGAGGATTAAAACATAAACTCTCTCCTGCCCTTTCCTTTGCAAATACGCCCTGTGCACTGACTAAGCACACAAGATACTTCCAAATAATTGTCTCTGGAATGCAACTGAAGGGAGGAAAAAATACCTCTGGCTAGATAACTCTCTTTTTCCAAATCAGTGCTGAGTCTGTACCTGTGCCGGGCACACTCCTTCAGATGTACCAACAAAGCGTACGTACCATGGACAAAAATTGTACTGGTAGTTCTATATTCGCAATCAATAAGCAAAAATACCCACCCTGTTGAAATTAGCTGTATTAAAGTGCATTTCTATGAGTATATAAATGCATGTAAACTAGATACGTCCACCAGCATCACTGCTTCTGGTTGATTAATTCAGCTGTGCTTGCTGCTCTCCTCTCCCGCCACCCACGCAGGGAGGCAGGGATGCCCTGGGGCCAGCATGGCCCCCCCACCCCGCCCCGGCCTCCAGGTCATCCCTCGCCCCAGGCCAGAGGGCCATGAACACCTTGTCGAGATAAGCCAGCCCCACTGCCAAAAGAAGCATGCGAGGATCACTCCCAGTGCAAGAGATGAACTGGAGTGGGGAACAGAGCTGGGTTTAAGAAAAAGCTTCCTTTTTGCAGTCGTTGGTTGGTTGCAGCCCAGCTGCCTTCACGGGTGCACTTCGGTGGGATTGCACCGGAGCGCAGGGGTGGCAGCAGGTAGCCGGGGGCAGCAAGGCACCAAGGCAGCTCCCGTTGGTGGCAAGTGCTGGCTTAAAGCATTCGTGAAAGCACAGCCTGGGGGGAGAGCGCCAGGCGTGCCAGGAGTCCCCACCCGACAGGGAGGGCACGGCGTGGGGGTGGGGGAAAGGCAGAGACCAAAGCTTTTGTTGTTCCAGTTACACGCTCCCTCCACGTAGGTGTGCAGCTCCGCGTGTGTCTGCGCCTGTCCCCTGCCCTGTGTCAAGTGGAGAGGATGTGAAAGAAACCCCAGCGTGGTTGCACCTTCACCTCCAGTACATGGAAAAACAAACACAGCCATTCTCTTGTTTGTTGATTTAGTGCAGGGTGCTCCTTCCATTACAAAACCATTTCCCTGCAGGCAACAGGCTAAAACCTATTTGCTTATTATTCTGCAAAAGAAAATGAGGGTTTCGGGATGGGTGCAATCTTCAAGTATCTCTTCTGTTGATAGACAGAGAGATTGAAAGGACAGAGCCCTCCCAGCTACCTCTCCGCAAATGTCCCATGCTTCCTTGTGCATAACTTTTTGTTTTCTGGCTCAGAAACACACGCCACGTGTACCTCTCTCTCTCCTCTTCTTGAAATACAAATCTTAGTAGGGGAAAGCTTTGTGCTTAGAAAGTTAAGCATGTGCTTCATCACAGGTATTTATATAGAGATGGCTCTGACCACTGAAAGCTGCATCCAGAGCCGCAATTCGCAGATCCCCTTCCACCCCCGCATCTATAATTTTCAGAGCCAAAACCCCAGCCATGAACACTTCTGCACAAGGGGGAGGTTTCCTCCTGCTGCTCAGGTCGATGGCTGCCCCAGCTCTCATTTAGGACAGCGTAAACACCAAGCTGACTTTTTGAACTGGCACAGTTGGACTCTGGGTGTCCAACAGCACAAGTCTCTCCTAGCCTGTTTTTATTTATGTGCACCAAGGTGCACTCGGCGGCAGCTCCTGGTGCTGACGGGGACAAATGTGGATGAAAACTGCAAGAAAAGCAGCAAGCAGCAAAGTTTATCTAGAGCTGGCACCAGTTTTGGTACTCGGCTGAATTAGCTGTTTCTACTGAGTCCAGAGCTCATTGTTGGTGCCAACACTTCCCCGCCCCCCAAAAAATAATCAAACTACTCGCAACACCTTTTTTGATCAATTAAAATCACCTCTCCCCCAGCTGGTCTTTTAGATGGCAACTCTTCTGGCTGGCCTTTTAGGTGGCTGGCACTTTACCCTCCTCCCAAATCCAAACCAACTGCATTAAAAAGGACTGAATTTACATTGCGTGGGGGAGGGTACCCCAGCCAATGTCAAAGGAAAAGCAGATCAAAAAGAGCTGCTAGTATTGGCTACGGGGGCTGTCCTTTCAGCTGCTTTGGGCAAAGTCCTTTCAGCACAAGAAAAGCTCAAAAGAATTCGGTTAATCTGCTGTTAAACAGAGAGTCTGTGATGGGAGACAGGTCTGTCATCCTCCGGGCAGGGAACTGAGCCTGTCTGTAATGGCTGCGAGCTCCTTCGCCCTTTCCCAGCATTTCATATCCGTAGCGGCAGTGGGTTCACGGACTCGGACCTTGCTGGCCGGCACTGACGGTCTGTCAGCCCTGTGACCAGGACCCCTTCCCTCTGGCTGCTCTCGGGAGAGGCAGCAGGACACGGCACGGGCGCTGCCGTGGCACAGCACACCCGCAGGCTGCCGCGGACGGAAATCTCTCTCCATAGCTCTCCTGTGCAAGGTGCTTCAGACCAGCATGGCAGTGCCTCGCAGGGCACTGGTGGTGGCCAGCCTGCTGCTGGTGGTGATTTCAAAGAGCTAGGAGGTCAACTGGAGTCCTGAAGCAAGAGCTTCAGCACGACTTCCAGTTACAAGTCTGAATACAGACATGTAAGAGCAGCACGACCCACGCTAAGGTGTGGGGCCCCTGTGACCTCCCACAGACGTGCTTTCCATAGCCTCGCTGCTCAGCGTGACAGCACAACTCTGAATATCAAAAAGAAATGGTGAGTAGCCCATAGGCCTGCTAGCCGAGGTACCAGAACATCAGAAATAGCTGGGGCACGTTGAGAGGTTAACAGTAAAGTAAGTCTATAGATTGTAGGAAATGTAGGAGTGGTTTAATTCAGCAAAATGTAGTTACACAAGTTTGAACAAAGCCAGAAGGTAAGGAACAACGCTCTGCGTTGGGCAGCCTGCAAGGTTGTGAACTGCGAGGACCTCGGATGGACGGATCATGACAACTCCCATCAGAGCCATTCCTCCCTTCTCTGAACTAGCAGGGAGGGACTGCAGCCACCGGAGCACCATAGCGTGCGCAGGGCGCTGGGGTTTTTTGAAGCCTCCAACCTAATCTTTTTTCCTACATTACGTTCTACTGTGAACATAACATCCTGCTTAGGAGTGTGCGGCACATGCTTTGATTGCAACAGCTTACCGTTTCTTTCTTTGGCCGTAGAGGGTGTGCATGTATATATATGTTTATATGCGTGTATATGTATGTATAAGTATGTGTATATTTCTAATTTTAAAAAAAGACATCTTCATCCGATGAAAATTTCCAATTCTGTAAATTTTTATTTCCTTGCCTTCCTTCTCCGCTGCTTTTCGGCTTAGCACACTGGCAGTGTGCTCTAAGTAACGGGTTAATTCCCCTCTCCGTGACTCACTTCTAAGGTCTCCCAGGCAGGATTCAGTATGATGGTGTCAGCGGCTGCTGCAAGAGCTGCTTGAATGTCTCCGCACGTACCGGGGAGCGAAGCGCTGATTCCGGGCAGCGGCACTAGGAACGTCAGGGTTTGTTTAACATTCGCTGGGGATCTTCCTAAAAAGTCAATGTGCCTCCCTACGGTTCTGTGGGCTGGCTGAGCATTACCGTGCAGTTGGTTCAGCTTTTATTTTAGTGCATGAGGAGCATTGTCCTGTGAAAGCAACCTTCTGTTTTTGGTTTAATGGCAGACTGTGTCACTGTAATTTGATTTTAAATTATCTACTGTCAAGCCTTTCACAAGCGAATCCAAAACACATGCATTTTCTCCATAACAAATTTGACTGTCTGGAGAAACAAAGGTTGATAATTAAGCTCACAGCAGTTTATCAGGACGGGGCCTAGGCATGGCCTAAAACCTCAACAAGTTAGTGCCTTAATTTCTGGATACTTACCAAAAACAAACCTTCGCCTTGGTGCGGCTTGCCCCTCTGGATGGTCTGGCTCGCTGAGTCCCCAGGCAGGCTGCTGGGCTCTACTGCGGGAAGTCGGCACCTCGGTATGCGAGGGAGGAATGCCGAACGAGCAGACACCACTCCGGGGAAACCAGCCATGCCGAGGCAAATGCATAATTCAGCAAGATTATGTTTAAATCTGGGAGATATATTTCTCTCCAGCGAATGCATGAGATCTCAGCACCTTTTATACTTTGAAATACCATTGATTAATATTTATCAGATGTAAAATGCAACACTAGCTACTTCACATAGTATGTTTTTAAGCATCGTATTGCTATTCCTTTTTAAGCACGCGCTACAGCCAGGCAGACTGAGGCTGCCTGTGATTGCAAGTGTCACCAACAGCAAACACCCCTCAGCTGGAGGCCAACTTTTAAAATCCGTCCAGGCTTTAAACCGGCTTGTCCGCGGTGCCAGGCGAGGCCCGTTAGCAGGAGGCTGGGGACAGCCACCTTTCCCATGGCTGCTCACACAGTTGCGTGGTTTAATATCCCGTAGTGATTTTTTTCTGATGGCATCTTTGCTCCGGACTCGCACGGGAGTTCGGAAAGCACCTGTGCTCATCCCTCTTCACCAGGACCTGCTTTTGTGCTCGTGCTCAGCCGCCCACCAGGAGGTGTGCCAGGGCAGCCGTGCCGTGCCGGGCCGTGCCATGCCGTGCCCGGGGGGCGTGGGCACCCTCGCTCCTCGCTGCTGGGGTGCGCGTGGGGCACCCCACACTGACCGCCAACTGCACGCGCTCTGTCACCAGCAGGCAAATCGGTTTGACCCCCCGCCGGGGCGCGGTGGGGGGTAAGTCCAACATGTTTGACAGCGCCGGTACATTGAGACCACCGCGTCAGGGGCTTCCCAGCGGTTTGGCTCCTGAGGCCGCAGCCTCTGGATAACTTCCACCCCAAATGTATGTCACATTTCCTTCCAGCGAAAGCAAAATGTTTACACTAAGCCAGGGTCACCCGGCGGCCATTCCGCTATCGCAAGCTGGAAGCGGCTGCGATACTGTAAACCGAGGGGTGCGAGGGCGGAGGGGATTAGCGCGGGCCTCCAGAATAAACGATGCGGCTGGCTGGCGGCCGCTGCCGGCAGCGGTGGGCACCGGGGAGGTGGGTGCCGGATGGGTGCTCTCGTGGCGGGACGAGGACGGGCTGGCAGCAGGGCCGGCGGCTGCCCAGTCAGGCCGGGAACGCGGGGAGAGCGGGCCGGGGTGGCGATGGCGGAGCAGAGCCGGTGCTAGGGGTGAGGAAAGGCAGACGTGTCCAGCGTCCCCACCAGCCACCCTTCCCACCAGTGCCCGCGCAGCCCCAGCACGGTCGGTACCTGAGACTATGGCCACACCAACCTCACTTCTTTACCTGCCTTCAAGGAGCTGTTGGAACTACTCCTCCTGCTCTGCAGGAGTGTTTTGGGCACAGTTAAACCATCCTGGAAGTTGCTGGGCTAGACTTGCCCTACAAAAATGCACTGAATTCAGCGATTTAAACCCGTAAGCTTGAACTACAGGACTCGCAGCCCCTGTATTCCCAGACACGCAAGAGAAAGGGTGGCAGTTGCCCATTGTAGTAGCTTGCACACAAAAGATCTTCCTGAGACAGCTCTTCCCACCTCCTCACAGCCTGAATCTCTCCTATATGCTGCCAAAATTCTCTTCTTTATCCCATATTGCACTGCTGATCAGCATCCGAAACCTCTGCTGCATAGTGTGACACATGTATAGGGGTCGCCGGATAAAGTGGCTGGCGACTCCTGGCCACCTACCCGTCAGATACCTCCGACGTCTCCTCAGCTCCCGCTGTCCCGCTCCCTTCCACCCATTTGCCCAAATGGCTGGGTTTCACACGCGACCGTGGCACGTGGACACGGGAAAGGCTCCGTAAGGCAGTAAGCAAAATGGTGTTCGTTTTGTATGCCTTGAACCCACTGCGGGGGCATGAGGACACTGAGCCTGCCAGCGCCTGGGCTGCTTCAGAAAGCCTTCACTCACCTGCTGAGATAGACGTGACCGTCAGGCATGAGTCACCGTGGAGATGGAGGTGGTTGCATCTCCAGCCCCTCTGATGGAACGAGCCCATAAGGAGCAGCAGGTGGATTTGAATGATCCCCACAACCTCTCCTGCTTTTGTTACGCTGCTGCCACAATCCCAGCAAGGTTCATGTGAAAGCGTGTGGAGTAACCAAAATATTAACAGGACATTCC
Source organism: Calonectris borealis (assembly GCF_964195595.1). Classification (NCBI taxonomy): domain Eukaryota; kingdom Metazoa; phylum Chordata; class Aves; order Procellariiformes; family Procellariidae; genus Calonectris; species Calonectris borealis. Next base: position 38,659,818 of record NC_134316.1, read on the forward strand.
AGTTATTCTTGGCTGTCTAAGGGAGAGGTAACTGCACTTTTTGCATCCAATCATTTTCCAATGGCACTTCTCATAACGATTATCACGGTGTCAATATCTGAGATGTCAGTATGGGGCCAAAGCTGAAGAGGGTGGCATTTGGCCACTCTCTACCACTTGGTATATATGGTTTTCCCCAGCTTTACAGAGAAGTTGCTTTATGCTGATTACTAAGCTATTAGGTATGCAAGGCATAACTATAGCAGAAGGGGATTTCTGTGTGGGAGGAACAGTATGATTCAGATTGTCTCACCAGCCTTGCGAAACAGAATGTCCAGTCAACAGAATACACTTTTGCAATGTAGCCACTCATTTCTCCGCCTTTATTTTGTACACTTAACCGTAACCCCGTTGCACTGGGACCTGGGAATCAGCCTAGCAAGCTACAGGGGATCAGTCAAGAAAAGGGGAGTTTATGGAAGCACGGAGATGACCTAATACTCTAATAGTGTTTTCCTCATTGGGAGAGCTGTCCGGAGCATGGCGAGGGGAAGAAGGGAGCGAAAGCTCTTCTCAAACACCTGATTACCCCATCTTGTAACAGCTCCTTGAGACAGCTGGCATGGGAAAGTGGTAACAGGAATGCTATCCCAGCTTTGGAGACTTGCCTGCTTCACAGCCAACCCAGTATCTGGAGCACGGACACGTGGCTCAATATTGTTCACATAAGCACCTACTGCATTGCCCTGGTTGTTTAAAGGGGTTCATTAATGCAGCTGAGGTAAGAAGTTGGCCGTTGCTGGATGATTATTTTAGAGCAGCCTTCAGGAACGCACCACCCCGCATTTTCTGGGGTTGCAAAGGAGGATGGTAAGAGTAGAGGAAAAGCACTGTTTTCAAGAAAAGATATTCTAAGTTGAAGATCTACCTGAGAGTGTCAATGCCTATCTTACAGGTAAAAATAATTCTTGGAACACTGCACTGATGCATTAAAAATAAAATAATATCGGGACACTTTTCCTTCCCAGAAAACTCAAATTTAAGGTAAAACAAAAGAATTCCTGATGTTTTAAGGTATGGAAGGTCAGGATGTAGGTATCAGCCTGCCCTTCCCAGTGATGCCCCTGAGAAAAATCCAAGCCATCCATAACAGACCGTTCCACCTTATCAGGGGCTACGAAAAGCAGAATGCCTTAACCTCACCCACACGGGGACTGAGCCAACTCCAGCCGTCACTAAGAGTACACAGCGATTTGGTTTTAGCACATTCCTGACAAGACAAATGGCACACAGGAGGCAAACGCTCTTCAGCCTTCTTCTTAAAGGCTGGCTCAGAAAGCCAGAAGCTTGTGCGCTACGGTGTGGTGTGCCAGCCTCCTATCTCAGTGTCATTAAACACAGAACTAGTATGAGTCTTTGCATACTTTCCTAGGCTTCACACATTCTTTTCACGTGTGTTACTAACTTAAAAATTCCACTATTGTAGATACGTTTTTGTGAAGCCAGCTAAAAGGCAGTGTGCATGTGTCGTATTTTCAGTACCTTAGCCACCCTCAAGGAAGGAGGGGGGAAGAGGGCAGGCTGCAGCTTGCTTTCTTAATAACATGCAAAACCTTTAAAGCTCAGGTTACAGTAAGTATTTTGGCTCTAAGCTCCAGCTATGAAGCAAATAGCCCAAAGACTCTCCCTAGAACTGTACTGGCAAACTCCGATAACATCTGAAATGCAATGATGAGGGGCAGCGGTGCCAAAAGAACCTGCTGGCTATTAAGATACCAAACCCAATACTTCTTAAATAACGAATTTTAAGATCTCCTATCTCAAAAGCAATGTCACCAGCAAGCACCACCTCACCTTCTTCTAGAAGTGCCTTGGGGCTGAGACTTACCCCATTCCCTCTGTCACAGCATACGGGTCCTACCTGATCGTGGCTTTTGTGCTGTCCTCTCGCGGACGCTGGCTGTGTGTGACAGGCTGGCTCTCGTGTGAGCTGGCCCGTTGGCAAGTCTTCTGCCAAGCCCTGCAGCCCAAGGGAGTGCTTTGTGGAAGACCAGACTGACCAGTTCTGGGGTCTGACCCAGTATGGTATGAGAAAGCTCTTGTAATGCCTTCGCAAAGGGACTGAACTCTTGCAAAAGACCATGAAAAATGTAACTCCCAAAGAAACATAACATATGATACATGATAAACCCAAAAAAACAAGTCTGAAGGTGTCAAGGGTTTTTCTACCGAGTTTCATAAGGGCGTGCAATTCAACCTTATATAGCCTGTCCTTGGCCATGCTGCAAGTGGTTTAATGGGGTAATATCCAGTAAATAGAGAAATTAAATTATGCCAGCACAAAGGTGCCATGCTCTTCAGAGCCCCTAAACTCTCCTCGAAATGGCAGCACTTCTTTTTTCCAGATCTATCTACAACATGATGGCTCAGGACCTTCCTAGAAATGAAAAGGCCTGTTCTTCCTCACCTTCCTCTTTCAGCGAAAACATATATGATGAGAAACCACATGCACACGCACATGGGTTGGCGTGAGCCCCGACGTGGGCACAGGTGGTCTGAATGAATGGACACACAGAGGTCTCTGTGTAGGTAAGAACATTTACCACGTGCGGTGCTGGGAAGCGCACGCATGATTACAGCTAAAATCCACGAGATTGGCTGTAAGATGTTGTAATGTAAAGATCCCTTCTCATATGTCGGAGCCGTAAAGTTTTGTGCCATTGGGATGGTGTCAGCTGGAGTTCCAAGATGAGACAGGCTGCAGGTAGGAGACAATTTCTAAATCAATTTGTGGAGTGGATTTCTGCAAATATGGTTAAGATGCCTGCAGCAGACAACGCCATCAGATCTAAGTGAGTCCCTTTTTATCTGATTTTTCTAATTAATGCCTATTTTACAGAGTGGTAGACGAATTATCAGCTTGCCCTAGCTGGGTACGAGCCCTGTGTCCCTGTTTTGCCCAAGGCAAAAATGTTTTCATTGCAATTTCAGGTAGGCAGATTCAACCCTGAAAGTATTGGGCGCCTGACACCAAACTACATACTGGCCACAGCGTTCAATACGTTTTCTGTAAAATCAGCTTCAGCAGAGCTCTGTTCTCGCAGTGCTGTCTGTTGGGAGCTTGCAGAAGTCACACAAAGGACTGTGTGTGACACAACTTCCCCCATGCTGAGCGAGCAATGCAGGCCAGCTTGGGTGAGCTGCATACGAAAAGGAAACGAAGGGCATGCAGGGCAAAAGGATAACAGATTCTAAAACTGATCTCACCTTTAATATTCTGCAGTTGTTTAAGGAGAAGTCAACAGGAGTTTTGCCACTGATATGAGTGAAACATTATTTTAGAACACTTGTTTGAGAAAAAAATGTCTTTTTGAAGACATTATCTGAAGAAATTAACTCATTTAACATCAGCCGAATTCCATAATATTTTGCTTCATGTGTGGTCCTTTCTCCTATACTATTCCCACTCAGGGACAATATATTTTTGATGGGCAAGTAGTCATTCTTTCCACTTTTTCATTCTCTGCTGGCCTCTTTAAGATCTCCCATTCTAGATTTGCATCAGATTACTATCATGGTAATTTCTAGCTCAAGTAAAATCAGCAACCTTCCTCTCTTTCCTTCTGATCTTTAAGGCATTCTAGAAAGCCCAGGTGCCCTGGTGGCCAACTCCTTGCTCTGTGTCCCAAAAGGCCTTTCTTCATTTGTTTGTTGTTAGCTCCGTCCGAGGGTTTTTGCCGGCACTCCTCTGTGTGTAAGTCAGTAATTCTTGGTTCTTCCCAATCATTTCGTCCCCTCTGCACCTGTGATTTACACAAAGTTGGAAGGCTGCAGGTGGAGATGAGATCCTCCCCAACTTTCCCTTTGGCAGGTTTTGCTGCCTTTGAGGATGCTGCTGGTCTTTGATGTGAGGATGGGCACTCGGAGTAAGGCTGAGAGGGATGTTCTCCGAACTGGACCTGGATGGGGGAATACAATTCCCTCGGAGAGGTTTCTTTTTACAAGACTGTAGGCCTAGTTTTTGTCCGGGTTTCTTGCAGCTGGATGGTTCATGCACACTTATAAATTGTTGGTTATATATAAACCCCTACTTTTTCTGAAGCTCAGGTGACATTTACTGTTTAACTCCTCTCCTGAACTCCTTGGTGGGGAATCCCCCCCCAACGACCTACAAATCTGAGCCAGTTTCGGCACCTTTGCCCTTATGATTGACACCTTCCCTCCACTGCTGGGTTAAGACCGCTGCAAGTGGGAATTCCTTCTTCTGAATTAATTAACTCTGTATTGTTATTGCCTTTGATCTACTGCCATAGGAACAGGAACAAGCACTGGAAAACCTCCGTTTGTGTGCATTTCTTACGCAAATAGCTCTGGACAGAATATTAAAAGGATCACGTAGAAGATGGTGGGCAGAAAGAGTCCCCTCCCCAAAGCTGCCCTTGAGACTGACGCTCGCTGTGGCAATTGCATGGGAATGGTTACAGACCTCTAGTGGCTCTGTTTATATAGCTCGTCTAGCTTCCTAATTGCTCACCAGCACAGTATTTTGGAAAGCTGTGTAGAGATTTCCCATAAGGATTACAACACGGTGTCACTTCATCTTCTCTGCATTTCCCATCCCGTTGTCTGTGTGTTTCATTTTCCTCACCATAACATCTGTCCCACATCGCTGAGACATTTCACAATTGGAAACCTGCTATAAATTATGACACGGAGTTAAAGGACTTCAGTGTTTGCTCTCTGCTATTTTTTTCAAGGGACATTGGGTTAGCCACCTCTTTAAAATAAGCCTCCTTTTTTTTTTTCTATTTATATACTGAAGTTTGTAAAAGCTGTCTTTAGAAACTGAAAAAAAAAAGAGTATTTCTGTCCTTCCTGCTTGTACCCTTTTCCACTTATCTTCCATTGAATTCCTAGAGAAACACAAACTTCTGGAAGTGCTTGCAGAAAATAATCTTTAGCAAGCTCTGTCCCTAAAGGCCCACGGGGACTCCAGATAAAAAACAATTGCTCACATTTCTATTCCCCAGCGTCTGACGGAGACTGCGGCAGCTTTAGCGCTGCTGGTGCAGCCTGCGCCACCGGTGCCAGGGCTGCGGGCTGAACTGGCCTCTGGTTGCCACCAAAATGGAGGCAAGCAGTCTTGAATTATCTAGAGCAGGACAGCCAGCTCCTCTATAGGACGCTGCGATCCTAGGAATAGTCAGAGTGGCAGAGTATCAGCATAACAGACTCTTTTATACTGATCAATGCTTTCAAGGTTAGCGTTACGTATCGTCACCACGTAAGGACCAGAGACATTTAAATGCGAGATAAAACGTGCAGGACTATCTTCTCGTAATCCAAGGATGTCTCAGTCTTTGGTGACTTTACCTGGCACTGCAACCTCTTTCCTCCGAACCAGAAAGCAGCGCACACACTCCTGCAGGAATGCTCTTGGCTCTCACTCACAGGTGAGAGCATTACAAACCACAAACATGGAGCACTTGCAGTGCTCCACAACGTCAGCCTTGCTTCCTCCAGCAGCCAGGAGAGAATCAGAGATTTATACGGCTGGAAGGGATCTCAGAAGATCACTTAGTCCAGACTCATGTCCCAAGGTAGGATTGTTATACTTATGTCACTCTTGGCAAATGCTTGTCTAACCTCTTCCTAAATGCAGGATGGCGATTCCACACCCTCCTCAGATACTTCTGTGTGTCATTATCCTTACTGCTTGCCTTCTTCTAACATCCAACCTCAGTCTCTTTTTCTATAATTTAAGCTCATTACTTGTCCTATCCGTGATGGATACAAAGAACAATTTATTCCCCTTTTCTTCCCAGCCAGCTTTCACATATTTGACATCGGTAACGCTATCTCCCTCAGTCTTCTCTAGACTAAAGAAAGTCAGTTTGTTCATTCTTCCCTCCTAACTCTGGCTTTCAAGACCTCTGATTATCCCCCAGCTGTCCTCTGGACCTTGTCTTGAGCACAGCACCCACGGCTGGACATCACACTCCAACTGCAGTCTCACAGAGAACTGAGCAGAAGGATTATTTGTGGGGTACATGCCTATGCACACATTCTAGTAGGGCATTTGCATTAGCAATTAACTCATATTTGGATTGTGACCTGGAAAATCTCTCAGATCTTTTTATGCAGAGTTGCTACTTGGGCAAAAATTCACCACCCTATATAAATAGAATCAATTATTCCTGGTGATGCCCATGTAGAGAAACAGAGAACTGTCCTTTCTGAAATTAATCCTATTTTTAAGACCATTTTTCTAAATACTTCCTATTTGTAGCTTTATATTTCAGTATACCCATAGTCCCCTTCCAGCTCTGTGGTAACCAAGAATATGATATTCTCTATTCCATTGTCCAAGCTGTTCACAATCCCTTTAAATCAGACTGACCCAATATCCACTCCCAAGCAACTCTTCTTGATTCACCTTTCCCTTTTTAAAGTATAACTAATAACTATTCTCTCTGCGCGGTTTTCCAATCAATATTGCATCATCCTAGACCAGCTCCATCTACCTCAGGTTCCTTAATTCGCTTAGGACATCATGTTACGCTGTGACGAAAGGCTCACCACTGTCAAAATAAAGGACTACTACTGCTTCTCCCTTATCAACGAGGTTTTTCTACTCTGTCATGAAAGGAAATTTGACCCATTTTGCACAATTTGTTTTTGACACATCTATGCTGGCCATTATTCATCTCTTTGTTTTGTTTTAGGTGCTTACCAAAGTTTGATTGTTTGTTCCAGTATTTTTCCGGGAATTGAAGTTAAACTGAACAATCTGTAATCCCTGGCTCCTCCTTTTTTCCCTTTTAAAGACAGGAACTACGTCTGCACTTTTCCAGGCTTCCAAGTATGATCTCTGGGCTCCGTAACATCCCAGAAGCTGGGCAAGGTTACGCCTAGAGCTTTTGTGGTTAAATAACTGGCTGGAGCAATTACCCTAGGATGAAATTCATCTGGCCCAGCTGACTTGAACACTGTCTGAAGGATCTTCTGATCTAGTCTTTGTTCTAGTTTTGTGAGCTCACCCCCCTCTGTCATTGACATTGATTGCAATATTTGTCTGAAGCGATTAAAAAATGCAAAAAAGGTATGAAACACCCTGGGACTCTAGCCATGAACTGTCCATAGCCTTTCTTCCCTGGAGAAAGCTGGAGAGCACGTTTTCAATCGCCTGGGTTTTCCTCTTGCTGCTGAAGTAGTGACGGGAAAACTACGTTACTTTAAAGTCCCTTGCTAATTGGATCCCATTTTGCTGCTTGACCCTTGTGATTTTGTCCTCACATATCTAGCCCAGCTTCTGCGCGCTTTTTTTGCCTGAGGCTGAGATCAAAGAAGAGCTGATGATTTCTCCAAGTTGATCTACTGTTACATCTCCTATGAACTCTCTGGTTTTTGGATAGCTGTTGCTCTTTGCTGTTCTCTCCAAGGTACTTTCTACATCATTAAAACTTCTCACTTGCCCAAGGTCCAAAATAACATGCATTTAATTACTGAGGAAGTGGCTTTAATGGAATCACCGCTGGTTTATCTTGCTCTAGGAAAGATCAGAAGCCTGACCTTTGTTTCCACCTCCTACCGACGGTTAGGCTCCACCTGGGGATATTCAGTCTCTGCTGGTCAGTTTTTGTTTAACCTCCTGTCCTTACCAGAAGTGACGGGTGCAAATCACAAAATCTTCTAAACCAGATCTGAATTTTGCATAGTCCCAAATGCTAGAAATGCTAGAAATGTTTACGGCCAGAAGTATTCTTCAAGTTCATCTCAACTGCTTGTTAGAAAAACATCTTTTCTCATTTGGGTACTTTTTTTTGCTGGCTTCCCTCTCAGCTGGCCTGCCGAGCTTGAAGGTAGAACAGAGTAGGCTGATGGAGCGGGGAACGTGTTTTTGTTTTCATACGTATGAAAAACTCAAAATTCACTAGTAACGTAATCATGCTCAACTCCTGCTTGCACAGAAACTCTAGCTCGCCTTCTGTTGTCACGTATTCCTCCCATCAGTAAAGATACTCAAAAGCTCTCTGCTTGAGGAAGCCGAAGCTGTGACAGCAATGCTGTAAGTGCGGCGGTGTTACGCCGCTGTAATGGTGCTCTTTCAAAAGAGCAGCATACAGCCAAAAGGACAGTCCTTCTGTTGCCCAAGAGGAAGCGAATTTCAGATAGCGCTTCGGTTGCCTGTAGTTCTGATTCACCAGAAATGAACAGCTAAAACATCAGTTGATAGTGAGGCCGTGGAAGCAGGGACTTCCAGAAGTGGAGACTCAAAGGAAAAAGCAGAGAAAGCTGGCCCCTTGCCTAGCTGTGAGTCGCCTTCCTTCCCATTCTGCTGCTTTTGTTTTTAGGGTTCCTGTGCGTTTTGCAGTGTCAGCCAGTTGTCAGAGAGGAGAAGACAGCCTTGCATCGGTTTTAGTCAAGCCTCAGACCCCAAGCACCTCCTAGACCCTAGACTGGGTCATGTTCACTACTGCTAACTGCTGTTAAACCAAGGCAATGATCTAGATCATAAAGCAAATAACAGAATACCCTGCTGATAAACTGCTGTATATGGAAACGTACACAATATTTATGGATTCTTAGAGGTTAACACTAGAAGGAGCAAACCATAACGGCTATGTTGGCCTCCTCTAACAGAGTTGTTATCCAACCTTACCATGACAATTTTCCATGCTAGAAAAATTACCTCTCCTCAGTTTGGGCAAATTGAGCCAATTTAGCACTGTCCAGCCTCTCTTAACATGCCTTCGGGTCTGAATTTGTTGTGCTTTCAGCCACTGGATCTTGTTTTGTCTTGTCTTACTTCTTCCCATGTCAATATGCATAAATCACGTGTGACCCATGTGTAAAGAGACTGATGCACAGGGGCACATAATGTATCACATCTAAAAAGCAAGAAAGCATGACAGAGACATTTCCAGTTTTTATAAGGAATCATCAGAGACTACTTGTCAAGAAACAAGGAAAAAAAACCACCGTGCTTGGAAAGAAGGGAGAGAGGTGTGTTGTCAAGCTGGCAAAGAGACGGGGGGCATTAAATCCCCCAAACAGACAAGTTCTTCACAGTCCTGCACATGTTACCACTGTTAACACCAGGTACAAAATGGGTATAAAATGACATTAAACCAGATGATAGCGGTGTAGGGTAATGGATGAGATCTCTTCCTCCAGAAGACTACAATGGCCTATCTCTCCATCTCTTTTACAAATCCATATCACATTGAGCAAACAAAGCCTCACTGAACTTGCATTTGCCTGCTCTGCGTGAGACCCCAAATGAGCGGAGGCGGGTGGGGTGAATGAAGGAGCAGCACGCTACCATTTGCGTGCCCACACACACACATATATGACAACCAACATTAATGAAAGGTCCCTAGCAAACAAAGTTTCTCCCTACCAGTACATCCCGCTATCTAAAGCTACGTTTATGCGAGGAATGCATTTACTGATTCAGATTATATTGCTAGCAGGGCTCAGCCAGGCAAAGTAAGGAAGGGACGACTGTGACACCCCCCCACCCCACCATGTCTCATTGTACCTTTGGCTACAGTCCTGCTGGCAAAAGCTGTGATGGAAGGACTGGAGGACAGAGAAATGAGAGCGGGGGATGTGCTAGATGCCAAACACCTGATCCCTCTTCAGAGGGAATTCCTCAGCAAAATACAGGATTGTCTTAACAACAGCCTGCAGAAGGATGGGCTGATACCTGACAGAGATCGAAACAGTAAAGCTGTACTCAGGCCGAGCTGCCGTGTGGAAAATTTGGCGCTCTCCATGCAGCAAGGGTCCCTGTGTGCTCCTATAGCTGGAGGAGAGGGGAAACTACTAGAAGTAGGAGGAGAGATAAATAAAAATGTATTTGCACATTTAAAGGCTGACCTTATGTTTGGAAATAGCTAACTTTATCCCTGCAGTGGAAGCGAGCAGTCCATGTGCCCCACCTGCACAGCAAGAGGGGAATTCTTGGCCAGAGGGAGGTATTAAGGTGGGGAGAAGGACCTCAAGGCGAGGGAGGTTAACATAATTATTTACAATAATGGATTGCTTTTTAATAAGCACTATGAGGTGGCTTTCCAAAAACCCAGTCTCCTTTACGGCCCATGGAGGAAAGGATCAAGTGAAACCAGCAAGAATCTGTGGAAATTTTCTAGCTAAAAGGCTGGCAGAGTTTTGCAGAGAAAACGTGCGGTTTGCCACCGCTGCCCCCTGCCCAGCACCCAGAGCTGTGCCGGCCGGCAGGACCGCAGTCACACCACCCCTTTCTGTCCCCGCAAGAAGAGAAGCCTCACATCAAAGTGAGTGCTCATCTCATGACTCTCATGAGCAAGAGGATGTGTGGGGCTGGTGCTCGCTGCTGATTGTGATCCATCATTCATGCGGACTCTGATAAGCAATCTGGCTAATTTTCAGATTAAACGAAAGAATGCGCTGTCAATTACTGCACTCTGCCACTGTCCTTGTTGCCAGAGAGGGATTAAGCCCTACCCTGGTTTCTTCTGCTGAATACAGCAGAAGCTTCTAAGAAGCTTCCCTATCAGCCTGCAGCCTCTTGCATCCTCTAGCTCTTCAAGATATCTGCGTTCACTGAGACGTGTTGTGGTGGGATCCCTGTTCTCCTGCGGCAGCAAACGCTGGCTGCGGTCAGAGGAAAGGCACTTGCCAGAGATCCCAAGGAAAGAACAGTGTGAGGTTTTGCTAGGCAGCACTTTGTTTCGGTGCATGAATCTTTTCAAATCACGTGCTCGTTCTGGTTTTGTAAAGGCTGGTGCAGATCAAATAAAGTAAGCAACACTATTTCCAAGGCAAACATTTCACGTTTGCACTCAGATTTGAACTCTATCGTCCCTGAGGTCCATGTGTCCTACTTAACTTTTATATCGCTATTTCTCAGGAGGCTGGATGAGCTGAGAGGAGGAAACGGTAATGGGCTATGGGACCTCTCTCACCTGCAGCCTACGCTTCTGTCAAGCAGCACCCTTCCCTGAGGCTCCAGCTTGCTTTACAAATGTTTAAAGGGTTGATTTACAAAAACTTTCAGAAAAACAATTATACATTTATTTCTATCAAACTTTTTGCAAGGAAGTGATCCTGCCCCCCCCCCACTTTGATAAAAGAGTTCTCCATCACGGGGGTGGCAGGAGAAAGGGAGTGAAATAAGATAACTGCTCAGCTTGCCTCAATTTAATGAGCTCCTTTAGGCCTTATCATTCACCCTGTGCTTTCCTCCATTGTGAACTTCTCAGCCTCATCAAAAAGAGCTTCTTTTCTTTTTTTTTTCCTTTTTTTTTTTTTTTATAATCGGACTCTGTTTGATCAGCCCTTTCCCCTTTCTTTCCACAATCCCCCACATCACGCTGGAACTGGTACCAGTGGAGCATGTCGGCATGCCCTAGCAACAGAGAGATTAAGGGAACTACCAGCTCCTGAGGACGGGCTGGCTCCGACTTGCTAATTAACTGCAGTGAAAGACGTGAATGAGAACGGCCCTTTCTTTGGAGCGGAGGAGGTCCTAGAGGTGGACGAAGGAGTTCAGCTAAAAGAAGGCTTCCCTCCCCCAAAACGTGTCAGACCAATTCCTTCTTAATAAGACTTTGTGTACGTACGGGGTTTGTACGCATGGGAAAAGGCTGACGGCAGTTAAGCCTGATGCAGAAAAACACGGGTGGGACCGAAGTCAAACCACAGCTGCCCCTGCCTCGCGTCCGGCTGTCTCACACGGCTGGGACCCGCGCGTTGGATGCCGGTTGCTCCAGAGAGGCAGGTCCGCACGCAGCCTCGCGGGACGCGCGTGCCCCAGGCTATGGCCCGCGGGCGCCGGCCGCCACGACGCTGTCCCCGGGCGCAGCGGGGCTTGTGGGAGGGGGGCAGCAGCAGGCTCAAAGCTGCGACCCCCGGAGAGCGCAAGGCAGGGCTGGGAGGGAGCGAAGGGCGGCTCAGCAAGGGAGGTCGGACAGGCCTGCAAATCTGCCGCAGAGGCAGGGCTCCCGTACGGGGAGAGGGGCTGGACCCTCCAGGGGTTTGTAAAGAAACACGAGCAGCCCTCCTGCCCCTTCAAACCTCGGCATCCTCCCGGAGTCCACCGTCACCGACCGTACCCAGGAACGACAGGCTACAGGTTCCTTTCACACCAAATCCCGGTCAGAGCCTGTCCATTTTTGGTCAGCCGTAGCCTGTGCTGGTAAATCTTTTTCAAATTATGAAATACTTGTGACATGTCTCTCTTTTTTTTTTTTTTTTTTTAAACCGTTACTTTTTGTTCTTGCTGCTTACAGGCGTTTTGCCCTGGGCTGGGCGTGGAAGTGAAACTGCTGAAATTCCCGCGAGCAGGGCAGGGCGGCTGGTGTTGCTGGCCCCAGCAGGAAGCACCAGACATGATGACGGGCAGCAACTTCTGGTAATTCTCCAGCCCATTTCGCTAATCCATAAAGGCTTAGCCAAACTGGGTAAGTTTTTAAAAAATCTTTGCAGCTTGGTGGTTTATCCAAATGGAACGGGCATCTCCTCACATGCGCTCCAGTAAGGCGCTACCAGGCAGGCGGAAAAGGGGAAGCCTGGCCGCCGGGGATGCCCCGCTGCGGCACAGCTGCTGAGTCGGCTTCCAGCGCTGGTCTGTTCCCCATTTCGCTCAGCAAATCCTGTACGCCCTCCTGCAGAGAGCACCTCCCCAGAACCCAGCAAAACCTCCCCAGGGGAAGCGAATCTGGAGCCCAGGAGCTTTATTTCCCAGTCCAATACAAGAAACGCCAGCCCACGGTTTGGGATCCCCATCCCACACCGATGCCTGCCAAGCCCCGTGGGGCTGGAGGCACCCGCACGGTTTTCCCCACCGGCACATGGTCCCTGAAGCAGGCGACGTGGCCGTGGCAGCAGGTGACTTGCGGGAGGACGGGGCAGGCAGGCGAGTTCGTGGTCCCCGCCGTTCCCCTGGGATGTGCCACGTCCCGTGTCGAGCACCAGGAGACGCAACGCAGGGTGCTGCGTGTTACTGGCCTGGGGAAGGGCTAGATGACTAATTAGCTCTTTTCCACCTCTGCTGTTAGTGATACACGAGCCTTCCCAAATATACTGTAGTCACTGAAAACATTTGGGAAATAAAATGCCACTGAAAAGGGAACTGTAAAATCCTGTGCCTCACTCTGAAAGCGTGGTTTAGTACATTTAGTACATTTAGTACATTACTATCTTACAAAACAGAACTGCGCCTTTGCATATTTAGCTTTGGATCTGCTGGTATTAGAGACAAAGTCGGATTTTATTACTTTTTATTTCTTCTAGCCCTCTAGCGCCAACACAGAGAAGCCATGTAATGAACTGCAGAATCTTTTCTTTCTTGAGCACCAGAAGTGATTTTTCTTTTTTTTACTGTATACTGGTTCACCCCCAACTTTGCTAACACACCATAAGCCATAGATTGCATTTTGTAGCTTCATAAAACTTGCAATTTTTTTTATTCAGGTGTACTGCTTTCCAGAGTTAATCTCTATGGACTTTAATTACATTTGTGTGGCCTGCTGTTGATTTCGTCCTCTTAAATTTTGCAGGACCTTGCCATATGTATTGTACATAATCGTTTTTCAGCGCAGACCTGCGCTTGAAATCCGTTACTGCCTGCAATGTTCCGGTGCCTGGGAAGGGAGGAAGCGCTCCAGAGCTGCAGGTCCCCAATGGAAACACAAAAGGGTTAACTGGCTGCTGCCTGCAGAGCCTATTTCATGGGACTCTTCAGATCTCAAATGCTGAGAAGGGACATGAAACAATAATCCCTTAAAGAACATGCTAAATAATTCAAAGCTAGTTCAAAAAAAAATTTTAAAAAAACCCCCAAAAACCAACTTTAAAATATTTTGTTGTAACAGTTTGGCCTTTCTTAATATAGCTTGGAGGAGCAGGCTATCTGGCTGCTTTCCGAAAATCCTTGTTATGGTATTTAATGAACCCTAGGGATCATTACACTATAAATATGCATCATGTTTATATAGATGTATTGGGCAACCTATTACAATGCTAAGGGTTAAAAGTCATTTCCATGGATTCCCAACCAAGATAAACTCATCCACACCCCCGAGCTGAATAGTATTTAAACCTGTGTTTGTATAAAGAAGGCAGTCAGGCTTTCCAGCACCTGCAAAATGGGCAGGCTTATCTGTTAGTTATCTCTCACGTTCGGCTTTCGTATGTAAATTTGTCAGCAGGAGCGGTAATCGATAGTCAATGATGTCCTCTCTCTCTCAGGGCTGGTCACTGCAGGCCAGCATCTCCTCCACTGCAGGCAGCAGCAGCCCTGCCGGGAGGGCAAGCCCAGCCCGGAGCTGCCTCTCCCCGGGGCCGGGGGCCGGGGGCCGGGGGCCGGGGGCCGGGGGCCGGGGGCCGGGGGCCGGGGGCCGGGCTGGGACCAGCAGCCGGCTCTCATGTGCCTCTGGAGGGAACCCTTCGGGTTGGTTCCCCTCAAACCACCGGGACCTGCCAGCCAGAGCTGGGCAAAAGTGGTGAACTCCTTCCAGACGGCCTATGCGTAGATGGTTAAGACCCATTTTAAACTGCTGCTTGGCTTAACTAAACTAATACCCAGTTTACCCTAATGGAATATTCTAATAGTACCTGCATTAAGCAGGATATTTTTAACACATATATGCGTGTATAAACACACCCACCCACCCACGGAAATATAGCTGGGGTGACTCTGTTAAGTTTTCTGAGAAAAGGACTGTGGGTTGAGACCAAATACGGAAAACATTACCCAGAAAGTGTTGGAGAAAGAAGGAACAAAAAACCCCTACGCCTCACGTGTAGTAAAAGTGGTTGCTACATCCGTCGCAGACACACAAACACGAACAGTTTCCCTGGTCGTGCCTCGGAGAGACCGCTGGAGAGAAACACAGCACCTCGCAAGACTGAAAAAAACCGCAGTGGGATTTCAGACAAGAACCCAATGATCTCCTATCAACCTGCTGCAAGGGACGGGGCAAAAGCTAACTGCTGACGGGCAGCACACCAGGGCAACAAACAACCCTGCGGAGAGAAAGTCGGGTTTTAACCATTGCAGGCGCTCAGGCCACCTCGTTTAAAAGCTGTACCGTGCAGTGTAATAGCTACGAGCTTCAGACTGCTTTTCCTCCCTGACAGAACAAGTTGCTTCTTGCTTCCACCTTCTCGTATTTCCGCATAGCCCAGAGGCAAACCGGAGTGCCTTTGGTTCGGAAAGCAGAGCATTCCTTCCCAGCATCAAAGGGGCACGGAGAGCGTGTGGCGATCGCTTCACACACACACCGAGGTGCATTTCTTGCTAGCGGCTTCCAGAGCTGCCTGTGCGGCTACTTGCCCCTGCCTGCTCTGCGCATCAGCACACAGAGGTGTGTACGGCCGTTAAACTAACATTACATCACCTGGGATGCTGGAAGTCAGCTGCCCGGTTCCTCGCATGGGGGATGCGAGGCTCCGCCAAGCTCCTTGGGCGTTACTTTTCTTTCTTCCTCATTTCATGGGTTGTGGGTTTTTTTTTTTCCTTCAATATTTGCTTCCAAGAAGGGATTAGGTGTGATGGGTGTGGGGTGGATTGCACCAGCACTGCTGTGTGAAGGAAAGGGATCCGTCCGTAGGAAAGACGTGGGTTGTTTATTAGCAGCTTGCATGACTCCAGAAATCCCAAAGCAACATGCTGGACACCAGCAGCACAATGACTGCGCAGAATTACCCTCCCCGTAATGGCAGAGCAGACTGTGGCTCCGAGGACAACACTTCATTTCACATCTCCGATGGAAAGCTCTTGTAAAGAGTCAAGTACCCACATGGGATTAGAATAATAATAATAATCTCTTGCACTTCAGTATAAAAAATAGGGTGTGAAATCAAGCGGCTGATCAGTGGTCACAACTATTACCACACCGAGTCCTCAGCTGCTTTATTCCATTCAACAAACTAAAATATTTTGATGTAGGCCCTACAACACCAGGAACATAGTGCTTCATCTTGCTTTTACCCATAGGAAACGTGGAACGTCAACAAAACCAGCACTTTTCTGTCAAACACCTGTGGAAACTTCTTGCCCAGGCAGCGAGAGCTGCTAAAGGAAACCCGGCCAGCCCCCGGCCCCGAGCCGTGCCTGGAGCAGGGCGCAGCTTGCCCTCTGCGCGCTGGGGAGCTCTGCAGGGCTCACCGGAGGAAATAGCTGCAAAAGCTCCTTTTTATCACTGAACTCAGCAGCTGCGCCTCCACATACACAGCTCTGACCTATTTCACCAGCCACACGCACCAGTTCTACACCGGCGTCGGCCCGGTGACGTCAGTGGGATTACTCCATCCCCGCATTAGATAAAACTCGAGCCCAAAGAAGATTCACTGAGGAGGAAGATGCTCTTTTGACACATATTTCCTAGCCCAGCCACTCTTGCAGGAGACCAAACTCAGCTTTTGCTACGTTTGTTCATTTTATACATCAAAGTATTTGTCTTTTGGGAGCTCTCAGCACCAAGCCAGGACACTGCCCCTCGGGGGGGTGTTTACTGCCTCTCCTACTAAGAGATCCCAGTCAACGAGTGACTGAGTTGCGATGACGGGTGTACCTAAACGACAGGAACACCAGTGCAAGTGCACTGGACTAAGGCTGCCGGGGTGAGAAGGGGGTGCCGGAGAGGCCAGGGAGCCCTGCCGGGAGCAGGGTCAGTGGCTGGGCTGCAGCACCCTGCGGCCGTCGCGCCTTGTCCCTTCCTGGTCAGTCCACAGGGCAAGGCCGAGACCCGGCAGGGGCGACTCTCTGGGGTCCAGAGATGAAGCAGGGTATAGCTGCCAGGAGGCGGAGCAGGGGGAACGCATCCAAAGCCTTCCTCGTCGGTGCTGTGTTGTATGGTCTTTCCTGCTTTCACCTCCTAACTGAGCTATTTTCTTTGTTTTCTCTGTTTTGTTTTCTTTCATCTGTTTTTTCTGCTTGTTACTCTCACGCCCTAACCTCTTCTTTCTGCTCTGGATGTTCTCTTTCCTTCTAAGATCCTTCTAGGATCCCTCTAGATCCTTTGCAGCGCCTTTACTCCCCCGCATCTCTCCCTGTGCTTCCTGCCACTACCAAGGTCACAGGAGTCCTTTTCCTCCTAAGGTCACTCTGTTCCCCGTCTTCCATTTTTCACTGCTTCAGAATTTCCTTCCATACTCTTCCTCCACTCAAGTCTCCCATTTGTCAGTGGGCATAAGGATCTTTTAGCTACCAGTTTAGGGGATGCTGGAAGCCAGGCCGGCAGAGCCTCTGGAGCACGTTAAATGAAGCAGAAGGTGAGATTGGAAAGATGGCCAGAAGCAGAGCGAGCGTGTGGTGTCAGATCAGGGAGATAAAACCTTTTGTTTTGAACTGATACTGCTGCCAACAGCAATCCAGTCTGCTGCTACCAGCAGATAGGTGTGCCACCACGCCTCGGCAGGCAAGCCAAGGGATTTTCATACCTCCTGCAGCGAGGATCCGGATAGGCTGTATAGGCAGTTTAAACCTAAAGCCATCGTTGCTGTTGACTACCCCTTACATAAAGCTATGCTCAGAGCTCAGTAAGATTGCAAAACCAAACTCCTATATTTAGAAAAAGCCAGGCTTATGTTGCTGGTGAAACCTTAACTCAGTCCCTGCCACGCACACGTTACAGCGCTTTATTACCCAAGACCCTGCAGGAAGCCTCTTGCAGAGCGGTGCCCTGGGACGCAGGACAACGCCGTGGGGGCTGGAGAGAGCCTTTCTGCCCTTACCTCCTATCCTGCGCTTCCAATGAGGCGGGCGTCTTGCAGAGCAAGTAGTATGTGATCACGTAATTACAGACTGTACCATAATGCATGCTCACAAAAGAGCTGAATTAAGGCTGAACAGGCACTTACAAGCACCATTACATCATTAGACTAATCTCTCCTTGGCTGGCCATGAAGGACCTCATCCTGTTCCCACTGAAGCCAAAAGACGATACCTCTATCGACTTGAGTGGAAGCTGGCTTGGGCTCGCCCCAAGGCTCATTCATTGCTCTTAGCTGCTAGTTGAGGCTGTACCCTTGAACACATTAAACTTTTCATGCATAACTCATACACCACACCTAACACTTACACTTTCATTCAAGTAGAGACTTCAGCCCGGGTGCTGTGGGTGGTGGAGTGTGAGGGGAACTTGCTCTGCCGCCGTGCTCGCCCTACCTGTTCAGCCTGTTGAGTTGTTAAACGTCCTCAGCGGCTGCTCTCGGCTGAGCAGGAGGCGGAGAAGGGCTGCTCCTGCCCTGCACAGCCCGCAGCCGGAGCACTCCTGGCCACAGCGAGCTGACTGAGTCAGGTTTCCCACCCTGGTGCATACAGGAGAGCAGGGCAGGGGCGGCTGGGCAGTCGGGGTCCGGATGCGGCGGCAGGTACACCCTTCCCTGCACCCACCAAGCCCGGCCTCCCCAGTACAGCCAGCAGCCCCGAGCAGCCGGGGGACGGCAGAGGCAGGGGTTGATCATGTCGCACGGCCGGTGCTGCGCTCCTTCGGGCTAAACGGCTGCTGTGCTGAGGGTTAGTTTCCCAAAGCAGATCTCCTTACCTTTACCACTTCCCCAACCTACCTGGCTTTCCTTGCAGGACACTTGCCTAAATACATGCGTTTTTTTCCACTTCTCCATCCTTCATTTTAACCCCAAAATATAATTTTTGAAAAGGGGACGAATGTCTCAGATCTACAGAGGACCGTCCAGTGGGGGATAACCTAAAGGCGAGCAACTTTCACATGTGAACGCATCTTAACCTCAACCCTCTTGTTTGTTTCTTCCAAATATTGCACGCAGTCATTGGAATTTTCCTTCACAACCACCTCACAGGTGGCCTTTTTATCACCTCAGGAAACGTCTTACCATTTCTGACATCTCTGCCCCCATGGCTTCCCGTGTTGCTGATTTCAGAGTTGCACACATCAAAGCGATGAAGACACACCTCACTCTGGGGACAGAGCAGCATTATCACTCCCCAAAAAATCATGTGCAAACTGCGCAGTTCAGCCACTGCCCTTGAGAAACGACTTATTCCTCAGTCTGACAGACTGAGGATGCTTTTCCTGTTATTTCATCTAATGTTTTCCTTTGTTTAATTTAAACTGATTTGGTTTAACTCTCTTTTCTTGTATCGTATGACAGAACTCCATCGTCTTCTTCCGTTTATCCATGAAGGAATGGATGAGGTCATTTTATATTACTCTTCATACCACCGTTTTGAAAGATGAATGCAAGTGTTTGTGGATCTGCATTTACACACGCAGAAGACGGGGAGAAGGACAAATGAAAA
This sequence comes from Calonectris borealis, assembly GCF_964195595.1. Taxonomy (NCBI): domain Eukaryota; kingdom Metazoa; phylum Chordata; class Aves; order Procellariiformes; family Procellariidae; genus Calonectris; species Calonectris borealis. The sequence continues at coordinate 38,679,070 of NC_134316.1, forward strand.
ACAAATACAAGAAACTGAAAGGAAAAGGAGTGGAAAGGGCAAAAGAGAAACTCAAATTAAAAATAGACGAAGCATATGTACACACATGTGCAAGTTCATGTACACCAGCATACTCAGGCGTGCTCTCACCGTCACCCAGAAGCCTGATATTAAGGCAGTTGCTCAGCTGTTTCTAATACATAGCATAGAAAAACTCTAGCTGGAGAAACAGTTTGTTTTAACAGTGAGTCATCCATGAGAAAAATGTGGGTGTAGCTTGCAGGGAAGGGGCTGGGGGAGGTTTTATGAACTCTAATTTTGCAAACCCCCATATAGGAAGATGCATGAAGTTGATCAAGGCACAAAGCCTGTCCCTCCCTCCCTCCCAGACATGACGGAGGGTAATCAGCTCCCATTGAGAGCCTGATTGCACCACTTGCCCTGTGCTGGATCTGTCCTGCCCTCCAGGGACCCCCGCAGAGGGGCGGTGGGAACGCTCTGCGTTGGCCCCACCAGGGTAGCCCCAGGCACAGCCACCCGCCACCACTGGTACCAGCCTTGGGCAATGCCTAATGCAAGGACCAACTCGTACCTGGCCTCACCTTGGACGCCACTGATCACCTGGGATGTTTTCCGACACTTCCCTGGCCAAGTTTTTATACAGATCTGACACATCAGTGCTTATGCTCGTGTTTTACCTAAGCATCAGCTGGTCTTGAGGGCCAGAATTCTGCTGTTGGATAGATGACTTTAAATCTGGAGTAATTCAGATTTACTTTGGTGTCAATGAGACCCCCCAGGCCTGAGGGTTTCCTTCCAGCCCCTTCATCAGCACAAGTACCAAGCACATACCGCCAGCCATTATCCCAGCACATCTGTAGGCAGAGGCTGGGAGCTGTAAACACCTTGTCAGGTTGTGAAATGCCCATTGATTCTCCCAGAGTGTAAACACCATGGGAAGAAAGGTGGCTATGGCTTGGGAGTGACAGCCTGAAGATCAGGCTTTCTCCCTTGGCTATCCTGTAGTAGCCTTTCTATGGGAGTTTAAATTCAGATGTCTCGTTTTCTCTCCAATTAAGTGAGTAATACAGACCAGTCTTCCCGGGAAGAGCTGAACACTATTCATGGGTGCTGCACAGAGCTCTCCTGATGGTTAACGTTTTTCTGGTGGGCAAACCCGCTGAGACCCAGAGTTACCTTATTCCTTGGTGTGATTCAAGGGGGCACAGCCAAGAACAGCAGCAAAGGGAGCAGCAGACCACTTACCAGGACGTACAGCATAATGGTAAAATCTATGAGAGCGTCAAATTGCCTTCTGGGGAAAAGGTAAGGGCTCCGTTCCTTGGGCTAATTAAAAAACGACTGACTGATAGGCACCACCAACAATATTTTGTAGGCAACAATGCTTTTTGGCTTGTTTGAGATGGACTATCTGGCTTAACGAAGGGGAGGCTTCGTTACAGACCCCTGTAACTCTGTTATACCCGTATGACTGTAGAGAAATGCTTTTTACTCTAATTACATTATTCCTTATATACACCAGGGTTAATGAGAGAGAATTTGTCTCTGGGCCTTTTCCGTCTGTTAAGTTCCATGGTTTGTGATTCACTTTAGAAAAACAAGGGTGGTTGAAAAAAAAAGTTGTTTTCAGCTGTGTGGTGATGAAATACAGTAACTGAAAATGCTGTGGGTTTTGAGGTTGGATTTTGTGATTAAAATATTGTTAGGTTCAGGATAGGATTGGTTGGTAAAATGAGTTACAGTAAGACATTGTGCTTTCACCTCTAGAAAGCTGAGTTCAAGCCCTGTTTAAGATCACAAAACCAGTAAGTAGTTCAGGATGATTAACAGTTTCTGAACAGGCGTGAGGCAGGACAGGAACAGCCGGGGGCTGGGAAGGTCAGGTTTGATTCCCACCACCCGCGCCGCCGCTTTGGAGCCTCAAGCAAAGGAGGGCACTGCAGGTGAAGGAGACCTCTCCCGGTGTGGAGAAAAGGGGGGCAAAGATCAGCGTTACAGGAGATGCCGTGGGTCTGGATGAGGGCTGTGCAGCCGCGTGGTCGTGGCAGGTGCCACATGAAGCAGATGCTCTGCACAGGCCACCCGCGCCAACGGTAGAGGCTTGATCCTGTTTCGTCCCGGCCACCTCGGACAGTCTGTGACAAGCAGGTGTGGCCCTGCTACTTCTGAAAAACGGTGCAAGGTCAGAGGCTCTTGGGCATTTCTTCCTACCTGAGGTATCCAGTTCAATCCTTAAGGCAATGACGTTTCTCAAGACCATTTTGCAATTTGTTTACGTTAAGTATCACAAGCTGCTGATTCAAACAGCCAAGTTGCAGCAGAAACACTGCCAGGAACCCTCTCGAGTTCATTTTCCCCACATGCTTTCAGTTTTAGCCTATCTTAACAAGACGCGTACTCTCATCAGATACGCAGCTGACACACATGCAGGCCAGACAGCTGTAATCGGCTTCAGTGCCTTCCAAACTGCTAAATGCAAAGCACTGCAGCAAGTAGATTTGCACCTCTGCCGTCAAGCTGCCAAGGCCAACCCCCCCCAGCCAAGTACCACTTGCACTTGAAATAAAGCGTAGATAGGGTGTAAGTGGTGCACCCTCTCTGGTCTGGTGCTCGGCAGTTACTCTAAGTGCAGTTAATGCAGCTACTGTTAGCAGAGGGTTACAGATCTACCCACGAGCTAATAGCTGTGTTCAGATCTTCTTATCTAGTTATCTGGAAATAAAACTGAGCTTTTTTCATAACATATTATTGGGCATTTTCTGTTACTTCTGGGATTTTGTAAAGTACTATTGCAGGGTTTTTTTCTTTGTTGGTTTTTTCTTCCATGATTTCAATGATTCCTAGAACGAAACAAGAATTTGATCCAATTTGAACCTGAGTATCCTTTTGTACTAAAATGTTTTCTTTTAGCACTCAAAGATATTCCCTCGGTTTCTAAAGTTTATCTGGCTTACACAGGGAGTTACAAACCCATTCAAAACCACAACATGCTTCCAAAGTGCTTTAGGGAGCTGGGTATTATTTGATCCATTTTTCGGACTGGTCCCTACCGCTGCGTAGAGCGAAGCCAGGCTCTAGCCCCATCTCCCTTACGGTAACCACCAGCCCACACACACAGCACCATTCACAGAAACTTCTCTCGGCTCGGCTTAGCTAGTCAGTGGTGCAGAGGAACTGTATTTATTTACTTTTTCTTGAGTAAAGAAAAACCCATCCAAGGCTCTGGATAACCCAAAACACAATTAACAAATCCATTCAATTTCTGCAATAAGAAAATACTGGGTTCAGTAGGACACCAGTCAGGTGGCACTGCCAGAAATCCCTTTCAGTCCTTCCCTCGTCCTCGGGAGCAGACTCATTTCCCCCACAAAACTTCAGTCTCTCCAAAATTTGGCTTTAGGAGTAGCCCTGGAAAACCAGCAAATTCAGACCAGTCCTGGCAGAGGCGGGGGTTTCCAGCATCTCAGCGTGTCCCGGTGCCCCTCAGAGACCTCCTCTTTTCTAGCAAGGGGCTCCAGTGCAGAAACTCCTGCTGCGAGCTGCTGTGACAGTATGGAGAGGGAGAGTCAGATGCTCATTAAAGCCATTTGTGGGCCATTCAGTTTTTTACAGGAAGCAACCAACACCCAAAACTGCACCCAGGAACCCATGAGCCATCAGAATACGTCCTGGAGGGATATGGGCATCATGTGCTCTCAAGAAGATGACCCCTTGAACAAACATGCTGCTCTGCTTCTGCAGTAGCTGCCATCTCCGAGAGGGCTTAAGATGGGACCTCAGGAAGGAGCATTGCAGCAGTCTAAATCTGCCAGCTCGGGAAACGTGGATAACGCCCCGTCGAAGGGCAGTGTTGCAAAACTGTGGCAGCACACGGCCCTTTCCACGAGAAAGGTTCCCAGAGCATCATTCGCTAGACTTTCGCATCACTTTTCCTTGCGAGTGCCTTATCCCAGGATAAGTCACTGTTTTCCCAGCACTCTCCATGGGATAACATTGCACAACTCCAGGGAGGCTTAAAGCATTCTTAGGAAGCACCCGGGCTTGGCCAGTGGTGGGTGAGGACTCCCAGATTAGACGGCCTGTTGGTCTGTCTAACCCAGTACATCCTTGGCTCCGTCCAGGGCAGAAGCCCCTCTTTCCTCCCAAATATCGTCGGCTTGACATGGAAAAGGAAGGCAGAGCGTGCATGGCTGCTGAGGCAGCACAGCCCGCTCACGCTGCCGAAAGGTACGGTGTCCGCGGCAGTGCCGTAACGCACCCGGCACTGAAGCCTCTGCTGCAGTAGAGAAACAAAATAAGTGGTGAGAGAAAGCGTGGTTACAAACGCCCAGGACGTCCCGTTCCCGACGGCCTGGCTGGCGTTGAGGGAAGGGTGGCGAGAGCAGCCGGTGGGAAGGGGACGTGCTGCGGCAGGCGGGCGTCCCGCACCCCGCTGCCAGGCCCCACCTGGCACTGACGCAACGAGCAGCGTCCCTGACAGACGCAACCAGCTCCTCCAGGCCGTCCTCCCGCCTGCTGGTGGGGACCGGTGGCCCAGCACGCCCCTCTCCCTTCCCGCCTCTGCTCGGGGTGTCCCGGGGGCTGCCACCGCCCAGGGTGGCCTCCAGTCATCTGCGACACCTCTGCCAGGCGCGCTGGGCTTCTTTGTGCCCCGGGGCACGGAGCGGCACAGCTCCCATAACCCCGACGCAGGGAGAAGTGGGGCGATGACCGAGGTGTCACCATTCCCTCCCATTGCAGGCGGGCGTAGGCACGGCACCGCCGTGGTGACACTTCTCCCAGCACCTGCAGCTCAAATGATCTCCAGTGTGCGGGTCAGGAATGCATTTCCCACAAGGGAAAACTGGCAGAGGCCATGACATTTTCCCCCCCCATTTTAAAAGCGGGAGTGAGGAGCAGACCAAGATGAGGTGGGGGTATCTGCTGAGGGCTCCCAGTAATCTCTGTTTACCGCTTTGCCGCCAGACGCAAGGTACAATTCCTATTACAGCTCTCATTTCTATGCCCCTTTGTTTAATTTAAGTGCATCGATGCAACCTCACATCACAGGCACGCGAGCTGAAAACCTCTAATTGGTGCTGAGTCACAGACAGCAGCTCGGCAGTAACTCAGCACTTTGGATCCTGGCACCACGGGATCCTGTCACGGCACAAGAGCCAGGACAAACGCCAGCGCTGAAGCATTACACGCAGTCGTTGGAGCCACCTCACCCGTTGCACCGCGACTCCGAGCGCCGTGGAAATTTTGCGGGAGACGTCCTGGCGAGCAGCTCGGAGGGGAGGGCGATCCCTGGTGCGCGTGGAAGGATGGCGGGGGCAGGGAAGGAGGCGGCGGAGGGAAGGAGGCGGCGGAGGGAAGGAGGCAGGTGCTGCGGGCGGCCGAGGCTCACCTGCGCGGATCCCGCGCAGCCACCGGGCCGCCTGCGTCAGGAGGGCTGCGCTGCGGCCGAGCGTACCGTCTCCTGCGTGCAGGGCTAACAAAAGCAGAAAGGCTCCTTTCAAGGGGAAGGGCCGGCAGGACTCACACTTTTTTCTCCCAGTATGCAACTGGTGTCGAAAAAAAAATTCCTTTAAACTTCTTAAACTCACACTTTTCAGTATTTTTTTTTCACTTGAGAATGTCTCAAGGGAAATTCTGACTACCTCCCTGTTTGGATTTGTTGGTATTTATATCTGAGCTGCAGTAGCAGAGCTGTGTGAAGACTTGATTAATGTTCCAGGCAGATCTCAAATAAAAAGAATTGAATTTCGTCGTCAAATGGAACCTGCTTTTTTCCCCCCTAAATAGTAATTCTCTATTCAGGAAAGCACCCAGTGCTTAATCTGTTCATTTCTTTCTCGTTTATTTTCTTCTTTTTTTTCCCCCAAGAGGGTTGTTTCATTTAGAAATGATTAAAATGTAATCAAACTCGATTTCAAAAAATCATTCCACAATGAAAACCAGCATTTAGATACTGCTGCACCTAAGCATGGCAATGGTATTGAGCATTTTCTGCTAAAGCTATTTGCAAACACGATACATTTTTGCTGGCCTGAAGTAGCACAGAATCAATTAACTACGCAAAATAATGTGCCCAGCGCTACTTGAGATTGTTCTGCTAGTACAACATTATTCAGGTAAGACTCATGAAAAACGCTGCCTTGACGTCCATGGAAGCAGAAGAGCTTTCTTTGATCAACGCTTCACAGCGCTGACTTTCCTCCTCTGTTGTCAATGCCGCTCCTTCGGAGGGCCTGGCGGGGCAGCCGGGGTGAGGGGGAATTCGGTTTCCGTGACTCACCCATTCCTGGCTGCTGCGGAGACAGCCAGCAAGTGGTCGATCGGTGGCAATTGTCATGGGGAGTTGGTGATGTGGATGCTCAGACCATCAGCATATTTCACAAGAGCCATTCAAAGGCCCTTCCTCTTCAGGAAAGCAGGACCAGAAACTCTCTTTAAACCTGAAAAACTCCGCCTGTATTTCTTACCAAACCCCTATCTCAACCACCTTCAGCTGTGTCATTTCTTTAAAAGGGTTTTTTTAATAGTATTTTTAGTAATAATGAGAGTAAATCAACCAAACCACTAACTGAATAATATAGCAGGGCCAGGTAAGCGTCAGGGATGTATACATCAGGCAGAGAAAAACCAAGTGTGCTTCAGAGAAGGAATATTTTAGAGAGCATTAGAGAGGAGAAGACATTTTAAAATTATTCCATCTTCTAATCAAGTCTTTCTGTAAGCCTTCCCCCTATGGCACATTGCATTCTCAGTGCTCCTTAAAGTTCATAAAGACCAAGAAATACGTTCAACAAAACAGAGAATAACAGTATGCCTCAAAAAACACTTTAAGCTCCCTACACTTGTTCTGGGAGGCTTCCCACAGTCCCACGACACAGCTGGATTTATCTAACGCTCTCTCTGAAGGGGCAAGTCTTACTTCCACCAGACCTCTTTTCCAGCCCCTCCCTTGAGCCAAGACTTCACCGACTCAGTTAAAAAAAATTATCTTTTTTCTTCTTTTGTGGGGTAGTTTTCAATCCTTTGGCAGCAGAAAAGATTTATGGCAGTTTAAAGGACCAAATATTCAGGGCATCTCTTCCTTGAAGTTCCAGCTTTGCCTTTTGAGGGGGCTAGGAGACATCTTTGATAAGCTTCAGGTAACTTATGTGCTATACTTGTATTCAGGAACACGAAAAAAGCAGACATATGCCAGGTAATTCCCATGCACGTACCCTCAGCATGCTGCGTGCTGTGACAACAACAAAACCTTTATGCATTGCTGAGGTAGCTCACACTCGTCATCTGGCTGGTTAGTCATACTGTCCCCACCGCTGCTGGAGATAGGCAGGCGTCATGGGAGGGTAAGAAACCAGCAGTTTATGAGTGCGGCGAGAGCACGGGGCGAGGACGCGATTACTGTCCTGGAAGGCGGAGGCCTCTTGTGCCAGGCAGCTCCCACCGGCTCCCAGGCGGTGGCCTGCCCGCAGCTCGTCAGACAGCGCTGCTCCTGCCTCCTGCGCTGCCTGTCCTGAGCATCTGCGCCAGGGGAGAGGATATCAAACGAGCGTCCACCAGACACATCAGCTTGAACCAGTCTTTTCAGCTCTTCTCTCAGGGGATTCACTTTGTTCTGGCAGATACACAGAGAGGACCAAGGGTACAGTGCAGGTCCCGGCGGCCAGAGTCCCTGTGCCACCTCGCCTTCCCTTGCAGGGAGAGGGGATGTGGCATCAGCAGAGAGCTTGGCCTTCGTGGTAGCTTCCGACTCCCGCCACCCATCCACAGCCCACCCTCTCCAGTTCCCCAAATCCATGCAGCAGATGCGGACATCTCAAAATACTCCAGAGCACAATGCGGAGTGGGGAAGGCGGGGAAGGCGTGCTCCCCCCGGCCCGGGGTCACCATGCCATGCATCGCCCCGGGGAGGTGGGTGCTGGGTCTGAATGGGGGCTGTAAAAGGACACTTAGCATCCATGTGCTGGATGGCTCTCCTCTTGTTGCTATGCATGCATTCAGCATTTAAATCTGGCTTCATTTCCCTCTGAAAGCTTGCATTGCAGTTACAAAAAAAACCCAAACACTAAAAGCAGGGTTTTTTTAAGAACAGTTCTGTAGTACAGCAAACTCCAAGCAGGAGTAGGCTCACTTGTGCTAGGTGCTGTACAAATACAAAGGCAGTTCCCAAATGAATATGGCCCCATAGGATCGTCTTTTGTCCAAGACATAAAGCGGCAGCTCCAGAAGGCTGGTAATCTTTTTCCATGGTGCTATCCAGGTCTGAAATAAGTGGGGTGTGGTAAATCTATGCTGACGTAAATGAGAGAAGGTGTTTTGAAGAACCCAGGACAGGGAGAGCAAATTAAAACCAGAGCAGTCTGGTGAATATTACACAAGAAAAGCCTGCTCTATTTTCTGTTTCTTATTTTTGTGACTGCAGAAATTCCCCTCATCTTAAATGACAGAAAGCAGGCCAGAGCCAGCATGCTTCGCCATGGTGAACCGGCAGTAACCAAACAAGGAGACTGGCAATGTGACTGTGAACCAGCCGTCCCCAAGCTTAGGAACTGGAGATTCAGAGCTCCAGCTGGATCAACAGCTGGCCCCTGTCTCTGATACAGATGAACCCAAACCTCACATACAACTATATCTGGGTCAGCTGGGAATGCGACTCCGTACCAAATCACCAGCAGCACCATTTCTCTCTTCCAGGCAGTGACAATGTTTTGGTTTGGGCTTTTCCCCCCCCCCCAAAGCTGCAGAAAGCTGTGGAGCAGACTTTTTCCACTTGCTGAGGACAAAAACCTCCTCTGCTTGCTGCATTCGTTTGCTAAATAGCATGATAGCCTGTGAGAAACATTCTGAAAAAGTTGTTTGGGCTTGATTTTTATATTCCTCTTCCTCTAGCAAAGTGCCTGCAAGCTCAGTACAAACAGATCAACAGAGTCAAGCACAGCTTGTAGCCTAGCTACATACTTCAGCCTTTGCTCTCAACTGCTGAGGTTTTGGATTATGTCAGTCTGGTCTCCTGAGGGCTGCTGTTGTCATCAGATAGTGAGGCTGATAAGGCACATGTTATGATGAGGCATGCTGTTGGGTTTAACCATAGTATCGTGCATGAAGGAGCCCAGAAAGCGGTGTATTTCCTGGTACAGTGCCTTGATAAGGCTCTCGCTGCTTCACAGGTATTTCTACCACGCTGTCCTCTGTGCTCAGCGTGCAACAGATTGCTGACAACCCGAAAGGCCAAACAGCGCCAGGGTTCAAAAATCCAGTTCCTCTATCAAAAACATGTTTGTTTGGGACCTTTTATTTCTTTTCCTGATCTCAATTTCACTCTCTTTTTTTTTTTTTTTTTTTAAATGATTTTATTTAACCTTTTACAAAGCGGGTAAAAGCAGGACCCAAAACAGCTCTTCAGAACCGGACAAAGTACAGTCAGTTTCTGGAGCAGGTTTTTTCACGGTCCCTCACCTAGCACTCCCCCACTGCACTTGGGAAGCACCCAAAATGGAGCACAGCCTGCGAGCTAGGGGCCCTTGGTGGATTTGAAGGCTGCAGCCCCCGCCAGCACTTGTTTCCTCGCTGCTCAGATGCTCAGTCCAGAATTGCGGTTTCTTCCTCTCTTCCTGGTTTACTTTATATTGAATATTATGATTCGTTTTACTACAGACCAAATGATAACAGTTCAGGACCAGTTCTGTGTGTCAGAGAGCGGTGAGAAGGAGTTTGTACATTGCCTTTACCTGGAGCTGGACTGGATTTTACTTTTTTAGCATTCATGTTTCTTGTTTACTTTCTCTATTTCCATTACTTGGATGGAGCAGGGGAACAGGCTGGATCCCCGGTCAGCCCTCATTGCCAGCCGTGGAAAAGAGTCATGGCAGCCCTAATCCCACCAGTGGGACCACACAGAACAGATGTGCAAAAATTGAAGTAATCCACACTTCTTCCAGCTCTGGCCTTTTCACAGTTAATCTCTATGTACCGGAAAAAGGGGAATAATGTACTTTTTCAAAATCCTAATTATACAAGTTATCATCTTGAACCCCGCTGTCTACCACTTTTTAATGAGGAAAGAGCCCGTTTCCCTACCTAAATAAATCCTCTAGGACCCAGTGGGGAAGTAGAGTGCCTGTGTGTTAATGTGGCAGCAAAATCCTGACCTGGCAAAGGCATGATCTGTGCTGTCTGTGGGAGCCACACAAGCCCGCGGCCTCAGCAGCGAGGAGGAGGCCGGGTAGGACGGTGCTTACAGCAGTGCAAGGGCGTTGGGTTTTTCCATCCCCCAAAGGAGATGAACTCAGCATACCCTTTGAACTTCTTCAGGCCTTTTAGAAAGTAACTCATTGCAAGCTTTTTAGCACATGAAGGATATGAGGTCCTAGCCCTGCAAAGGACAAGGGAGGCAAAGCCGGAGGAGGGCACTTCGCAGGAGCAGAGCTCCTCGTTTCAGCAGGCTGAAGGAGCTTGGTGGGCTTCCAGCTTGTCTCCTGACCTGGTCCTGCCAGTCTCTGACTCTCAGTAGAGCTGGCGACCTACAGGGCCAGGAGACAAGTGGCTTGTCTACACGTTGGGGGAAATTTAAATCCTTTGGTCTAGCCAGAGGGAGAGAGAGCACCCATCTCGCTGCTCCGTCTCTCCCCGGAGGAGGGTGCAGGCAGAGGTGCCCCCAGACAGTGAGCCACGTGTTACAGCCCTCGGCTCAGGGAGTGGGTGCTGAGCACGGTGGGTGGAGAGCAGGGCTGCAGGCAGGAGGAGGAAGCACAACTATGATGCAAAACGAGCATCTGATCCTCGTTTGCCCGCAGCCCGTTCCTGCCACGTGCTGCTTAGGCTAGCCTCGGCGAACGGGCAGCGTTCGCCCTGCGCCAGCTGCCCCCCGCCACCTCCGCTTCCAGAGCTCCCTCGGTGGCAGGGTGGCCACGGCGGGCTGCCTGCTCTCCTCTGCCGGAGCCAGCGGTGAGGGTGGCGGGGGCAAAGGGCCTTTTCTCTCCCACGTGAAGCCAGCAGCCTCCCGCCGAGGGCCGGCCCCATGCAGCGGCTGCGCCCAGCCCTCTTCTGCCCGCTCCAGGGCTCAAACCCACTCGAGACAGGTTGCTGCCTGTCGCACCTTTTGAAGCCCATCTCACGTTCCCTGTTGCCCGCAGTGCTACAGAGAAAGCATCGAGTGCACTTTGTATCTGAGCTGAACCAAAAACTCCGTCTGACGCCCTCTGACTTCGCCCACCTACGCCTCATGCCTGCCTCCACTCACTTTCCTGGGGTGCTCAATTGCTTGTGGGACACAGGGTAACGGTCTTATCAGCCCAAGTGGTTTTGATTGCTAATCATGTTGCTTGTGATGACACAGTCATACACTGAGTAAGAAAAAAATAGTGGAAGAGCAGATAAAGGTGACCTAATAAGCATGCTGTGGGTCAACCATCTTTTTACACCAATTTTGATAAGGCCTCTTATAAAGGTTGTTGGAGGAAATAAATAGCATGACCCAAAGGGCGAAGTTTTTTATGGACAATAAACCAGTGACATGATAGGAAACAGCGTTACAGGTTACCCTTCCCTCCTGGAGCCAGGAGGAAGAAGGACCCAAGAATCTGTACCGTCCCGTCCAACTCACTGACAGAAATAAAGTGCAAGTACCATTGCTGGAAAAGTGTCTCTCTGATAATGCTGGTTGTCCAGCTCACCTACTCCTTATGGGTATTTAGATTCATAGGTTCTATTTTTAGCAACTAAAATAAGATTTTACTGAGTTTTTTCATTGGATACATTAGGCATCTAATCTGTCCTCTTTCTTTACCACAATTGGAAACCAGATTCTCATTGCTGAAATCCTAACACAGCCTAAAAGCGATGCATAAAACCAGCCAGCCTGCCTTTCAGCTTCCAGATGAGATAGATGTTAGAAAAAATATTTTACTTGCAGGACACCCAGAGGTGATCCAACATCCCTGAAAGAGGATCATCGCTGCTTTGTCAAGGAGCCTCCTTTTCAGGGCAGAACTTGACTCTAAAATATTAGTGACGTGGTGGCCACTGGTGAGGGACGGTGGGTGATTTAGTTGATTTAAATAACTTAACTGAGTTATTCAGAACGGTGAAGCAGCACACGCTGAAAGGGCTGCTGTACTTTTCTATACTGACCAACACTAGGAAACCAGGGAAGCTGGCTGCTGATAGAAAAGGGAGATGAACATTTGTGACGAACGAGAAGGGACTGTTTCTTTTCCCACTGCATGTTTGCCCGTTGGAAATGAGCTGATCAGGGAGGTCACAGGGCCAAACTCTACAGCTGAATTTTTTTAAGGCCGGATAATTTTATGACCACTGTTAAGCACTGTAAATCTATGTACACCAAGATAATGATAAGTGGAAACAAATCAACTCATGTTTCAAAGCTTATGTTCTCCGGGGACAGGGATGAGCGTCTCTCCTTCAGGAAGGAAAACCGAAGGGCAGGAGCACGGCTTCCTCTGAGCCTGCTGGCGGGGGCCCCGGGCTGCCCCAGCCTGACAGCGGGGCGACCGCCCAAGGATCCTGGGTGCTGTGGAGCCCAGTGCTAATATCAGAGCTAGATATTATGCATGCATGCGTACATGCAACCCAGAGGGGACAAAGTCCAAGAACCAGGCACCCACCACCGTCAGGCTGTGTGAGGGGGGGCCAGGACGCCCCACAGTAATGGGGCAGGGCCCTGGTTGGCAGCACAATGCTGTGACAAGAGGTCGAACTCTGTATCCCACTGTATTCCTAACAGAACCGATATAATTTGATATAGCGCTTTTCTCCTGTCCTCATCACAGACCAGGCCAGGAAGGTTGAATTTGCCTCCACGAGAGCCAGAGGCAGGACAGCATCAGTGAGAGCAGAACCAGGCTGAAAATGAAAGTCCAGAGTGGGTTTAGGACATCCTCTTTTTGAGCAGGCATGGGAAGAGAGGATGGAAAGGTTTGGAGAAGCAGATCCCCTGGGAACAGGCTGGGGAAAGCTGAAAGGTGAAACCACAGGTACCGTCTGCAGGGACTTCACCGGGAAGTTGGGCTCCAGTCTCGTTAACTGGAGGGGATGGGACACGAAGTTAATGGCCACAAACCTCTGTAGGAGACATTCAGGTTCAGTATTAGGCTACATATAGAGAGGTTAAAATAGCCCGAGCATTTAAACTCCCTGACAAGGGAATGCCGTGGACGCGTCGGCACTGGAGACGGTCAAGGCTATCGCTAGACAACTCTCTGCGCCTGAGAAGTGGTTTGGGGATAATGAGATCAGCCCTGTCATAGTTAAGAGTGAAGGACTGGCTGACTCACTGGAAGCCCTGCCAACCTGGACGACAGACTGATAACCCCACGGGCCGCCTGTCTCCGGCCTCCCCCACGAGACCGCCGGCCTCCCCCAGCTGCCTGCCCTCGAGTTCTTACAAACTGCGGGCTTTTGAAACAAACTTTCAAATGTTTTGAAAACATCTCCAGTTCTGTTTTCATCCACATTGAAAGTGTTTTTCTGGTCAGAAAAGTGCCGGAAGAAGGAAAATACCTTGGTCAGCAGATTCTGTGAATCCAAAGCCACATTACCTAAACTTAGACAAAAATGGTTTTCTGCAGCTCCCCTAGCTCTTTTGGCTGGGCACCCTCAAGAGGGGGTGAATTTCGGCTTTTCAATCCCATGAATTTGTAAGTCTAATCATGGGGAAAATGGGATTATTTGTAAGCAAGCACAGCACAGAAGATCTGAGGCCGAGAGAAAATAAACAGGGAGCCTCTTTGCACATTTTCAGCGCTGTCCCTTTTCCAAGCAAAAGTGCACCTTTTACACTCTGGTGTTGGCCTTGGACAAAACCTTTCCTCATTTCTTGTAACTTCTTAATAAACCAGGACTTTGCTAGTGCCCAAAAGCCCTTGTAGCATCTCCAGAGCTGTGAAACACAGTATATTCTCTTCCTGTAGCTGTAATCAAGGTAAATCACGATGGCTCCCACATAAGACTGCTCAAGAAATCTCTTTATAGCAAACACAGCAAGAGCTTCAAGAAATAACTTCATTGGCGTTTGTTCCATATTGCTTAATGTCTCCTTAGGGGCCGTGGCTACCATCCCAAACAACATTTCTATGGCTTGCGTGGCTACATCCTTTTCCTGTGAATCAACGTTGGCATCTGCTCATCCAGAGCATTCAGGAGAAATATTTGCTGTTGCCTGGAGACTAAGACAGGAGAAAAAGTATCAGGAGTCCTAAATTATTTTTGCAGCTCTTTCTCTGATACTGTGCCACTGCCAGACAACCCCCTTCAGCAGTTGTGTATCTAACGGGGTCTTAAAACCTGTGGCATAGGTACAGTTATATTTGCCAAGTGCCCGAAATACCTGTGAAGTCCTCCCAGGCCCACGCGTGAGAGACACCATGTTAGAAGTACAAAGTGCATCTACTACATAGGCCAAGCAGACTCCATCCGTCTTTGTCAGCACCGTCATCGCTTGCACTTTCTGTCCTCGCTGGGAGGGAGATAAACCCCGCAGAGACAGAACGACTCCACTGAAAAACGCCCGACTGGCTCATTTGCGGACTGGTGGTCCGGTAGCACCGGAGGTACGGCAAACATACCATACCTATGGCTTTGCCTGCGCCCAGCCGGTGCGGTAGGACTTTAAATACACAGAGAAATGCTGAACCCTGAAATGTTTCCACTGACTCCAGTTGTTAAAACTTTTCACATCACACCGACTACCGCTCACATATGTGGGGGATGAGGGAACTTCCTTCCACCCAGAGGTGCAAGAAAACTCTGGAGCTGGCAGTCACGTGCTCCACACAGCCTTACAACCCGCAGGATCCTGCATGGAAAAATTTCACTTCCATGTGTTGACTAAGTTAATGTGGTGGGGATAGTGGGCGGACACAAAATGAAACTATGAAAAGAGATTAATTTGCAGCTGGAGCCCAGGCAGGGAGAACTCCAGTCCTCTGTTTGCTCAGAAAACGGCAGCTTTGACCAAAACCCGGTCAAAAAGAAGAGGTTAAGGCAGTGGTAGTAAAAAAAAAAAAATCAAAACCGGGGAAAAAAAAGCAGCAAAAGTTAAGCAAAGTCTCTCTGGAAATTAAGATGTGGAATTCAAAACATTTGCAGTATAATAAACCCAGGCGAGCCCATAAAGCTGCACCAGCCAAAAGCAGCTCTGTTCTGCCTACGAGGAAACCCGAACCGGCGTCACGCCTGGCAGCAGCCGCCCCGCAGCCCCGCTTCCTCCCGCCTCACTGCCGAGCTGTCTTGCTCCCTGCCCTCGGCTATGTTTAACGCGGCGTCTGTTTCCACTCTAACCCCTTCAGTTTGGAGGGGGAGGATATAAATCAGCTGCGGAGCTGCCCACAGGGCTTAGTCACAGCAGGTATTGGTTTAGGGTGTCTTAGAGGAACTATTTTTTTTTTTTTTCTTTTTGCTGGAAGTATTCTAGGGAATAAGCATCGGCTTTGTGAGGAACAGGCGTTGCTTAAGGGGCCAGAGAGTCTCCAAACAAAGGACATTTTACATCACCAGGCAGAATCATCTTCTAACGTTTTGGGCTGAACTCGGCCTCGAGCGCAAGGGCTGTTCCACGAGTTCCCGGCAGACGCTTGCAGCGTCCCCGCCGAGCCAGTCTCGCCGCCCCTCCCAGCCCCAGAGAGACCCTCTGCGATGGGTGTCACCCCTTCTTCCCAGCTGAGCTCCTTGGCAACGCTAGTTTTGCTGTTTTCCTCCTGTTCCTGGCTGGTTCATACCCCCCAAATTGCTTCTGCTACGGGCTCCTCCTGACCCCTCTTTTGTGGGGCCCAGGTAAGGAAGGCACCATTCTTCACTCAATTTTTTTTGCCCATTTTCACTTCACTCACCACGCTTTTGCCTGTCACCAGAGTGCCTGGTCACTCATCACACCACCTCCCCGCAGCAGAACTGCCTCGCCAGCCCCACTGCGGGGTACAAGACCACACGCCTTGACGTTTGCCTGGTCCTACGTAGGGCGTGAGGAGCCTCCCTCAAGCACAAGCCCCCCTCTCCCTCCCAGGCAGGTATTGGGGCTGTGCTTTTGTGTCAGTGCTGCCCCTGGACACGTCTGCAGCCTCCAGCCCCCGCAACACCTCCAGCACTGGAGCCAGGGGCTTCTTTGCTCACACACCGACCGCTGCACCTTCTCCCAAAGCCTCTTTCTCCAGACTCAGGCACATGCTAGCTTTCCCCAACGCAGGCCACACAAATTGCAGCAATTAGCAAGTGTAAAGGGCATGCTGTGGTTTTCGCATGTATTACTGCATCTTAATACTCATTCATATCCTTGGGCATAGTCATCAGATAGTATCCAGCAGGCTACATTATCCAGACCTTCCCCTCAATGCCGCTGCTCCTGAGCCCCACTGGAGAGACCCAGTTCAGTAGCCTTCAATGCATCCAAAGACCATTAGTTAAGAAGTCTTCAGACTCGAGACAGCATGGCTTCTCTCTCACCCTTGCTATCCCCATGCTGTGTGGACTTCATCTCTAGCTCTTGCTTTGCTCCCCATCTCTAACGGTGACCCCACCATTTCCTGCCCCACCGCCACCTCCCCCCCCGGCCTTCCCTACATCATTTGCAACAGCAGCTCCAAGTCCCCCTCGCAGACCATTGCCCTCCCTGCGCAGGAACCGAACAGACTGAAAATTCGAGCCAGCTTGCAACAGTCCTCCAGGCGTATTTCTACTGTTCTCCGCTTCTCCAAGTTCTTCCCCTTCCTGCCTCCCAATTTCATGACTATGCTGATGAGGCAAATTCTGTCAGGACCAGGAACTTGGAGCATTTCAGGGTTCTTTTTAAATGGTATTTTTTGTTACTTGCAATCTGGCACACCATGCCTACGTACAAGTGATGCTAAACAAAGGTTGGCCAAAACTAGGTAGTAAAGTTCCCAACTGCCTTTAAAAACCACGGCAACAACAACGAAGAAACCCTATTTGACTTTGCAGCCCTCACCTACAGAGAAGTTTGGGAAATGAGGCAGCCTCTGTTTCTACAGCCCCTGATTGCAGAACTCAAGATGTTTTGGTACAAAAGCCACATCTAGCCCACAGCAAGGGAGTAGCCAGTACAGTTGCTGGGACACTTACAGCTGTTGTAGGAATTAGGAAGGAGGGAGGCAGCTACCGGAGTGGGATCTGAGCCACCTGGAGCTCTGCAGATCAAAGTCATCACGTTACTCCTTACTAAAGGCAACTGGCACAGCCAGCCATACATTGGCTGTAATTTCCAAAGACAGCTAGACATGCTGAAGGCAGATAGCACTAGAGTCACCTGGCTTCGAAGCCAAAAAATAAGTGACAGCTAATGCCTGCAGCCCAGACATGGACCCAGTCTTCTTACAAGAAGCCCATAGCAAGCATCCATGACTATAACAAAAAGGATGTGAGGAGCAGCAAGAGCCACCTCCTGCCTCACAGTAAGAGCTGTACGTGCAACCTGTAAAGTGCACCGAGGCACACTCTGCCATGCCACCTTACGTGGGACGACAGGTATCTTGTCCTTGGCACAGCAGGCACACCAGGCACATCAGGAGCAACTGTGCCAGTGCACAGGACAGCCCTTTCTTCCTGGCCACTCTGAGAGGTCCTGTGCACTAAATCAATGAGCCAGAGCATGGAGGAGCCCTCAAGTCAGAGAACCTGTGTCGCAAAACCATCGTGCCAGGGAAAGCTATTTACCTTTCTGAGCCTTGCTAGGCTATTAGCAACCATGGCAAACTGCTAGGGGACGCAGATGCTAACCCTATGAGAAACAGCATGGACAACTCATCCATGGTAAATCCAAGGAAAGAGAAGTCCCTCCGGACTAGCTGCTGCCATATACCCAAGCCACAATGAATGCTAATGGTATCAGATCAGGCAAATCCCTGCATGGCTGGAGGCTCTTGCATGCGTGCTCTCTCTCTCTCTCTCTCTCAAACTATACAGAAAGTAAACTTCTGATGCTGCCTGTTCTGCTCTTCTCTATCCCCTGCATGACCTAGCTCAAGGTTAGTTTCAAAAAGCAAAACACTGAGTGATAGAGTATTTATCATTCATAAACTCACAGGAGAAAAATGGTGCTGGCTTCCCAGAACCAGTGCTGGCTTCCCAGACAAGGGAAGCACACAAGTACTGTGAGCGAAGACCTACTTTTAGCACAGCTTCCCCGTTGTTTGTCACACCAATAGCACTGTGCAACTAATACAGCTATTTTCTTCATCAATTATTAACTGGGCAAAGACTATTTGTTTGAAGAGCTACACAGAAAGTCCAGAGAGGAAGCGAGCAGTTTCAGGCTCCACGTGCACGCCCTGCGATAGGCTTGGGATCCTCTCCAGATCAGATATGCCTTGCTCTTCAGGGGCTGACGGCTCGGCTTCCAGCAGCGGGGAAGGAGGCAGGCCTGGGTGCATTGCTGCAGCCAGGCACGGGTCTTCCAGGCAGAAGCCCATTTCTCATGTAAGCCCCATCGCCTTTGTGCCCAGGGGCAAGGCTGCGTTCAGCAGAAGGTACCTGAAGGCCGTTGAGCAGTATGAGGGCTGTGCCCGAGGCTCTTCTCTCAGGGATCAGCACGCAGACCGCACCGCGTGCTAGTTACGTCAGCATCTGCCAAGAAAGCTCCCCATACAGCTTTTGCACTGGTCATGGGAACCAGCTTCTACCAGCCACACTCCTCTTCCACCATCTTTCCTCCACTTAGCTCACCTTTATTGCCAGACCACACAAGAAAGCATGTTGCACAAAGCCAACAGCAGGGAAGGTACGTTGGTGTAAGCCTTGAGGTATCCTGCAGCTTTTGTTCGGCAGGAACTCTTCCAACATGAATTAGGAAATGTCTCTCCTGAACATTGAGGCATGTCAAGACAGCTAAAGGATAGGTGGTTCGGCAGCAATATTCCACCCCCGATTTGGAAGAGAGCTGGAACAGTTTCAGATGAAGAAGAGCACCAAGCTTGCTCCAGAGGAGAGCTCAAAGGTGAAAATATAAGACTTACACCATGAGCAGTGCTGGCAAAGAAGTGTCCCTCAACAAAACCATTGGCTTCAGAAGTTTCTGGGATTGCTGATGCTTCAAGGTGTATGAGGTCTTGAATGCGATAGCAGGGTGATCTGTGCGTACACCCAAGACTTTGCTGGGGGTCCACGTTGCTCTCCCACGCAAAACACCGAACGGCCGCTCTGCCAAAGCGGACCGGTACCACTAACAAGCCAGGCCTGAGACCTGGGAAATCTCTGCCACTTCAACCTCACTCAAAACACGCATAGGCTCTCCTTGAGAGGGAAGGAGCTGTGCAGGAACACAGGCCACAGGAGGAACAAAAGCCAATCCAAGGTTTAAGCTACTCAGAAAGAAGTTTGCAGGAACAGACCGAGCGACTCAAGATGGGAGGAGGACTCCGCAAGAGACAGAGAGGGTTAGAGGCCACCAGGGTAGGTCACATCAGGTATTTGCTGCCATTGATCTGTGCACCTACACGCCTGCAGGGCTGACCCATTGACTCAGTGAGGAATGATGGAGGGATGCCTGAGCACACCGTGGGCACCTCAAGGGTCAAGAGGAGGGAAGCATCTGCATTTGAGCGGTTGTCTAAAACCAGACCCTCGATTTTTGCAAGTAAAACCAGCTCCACTGTCAGTTTCTTGAAAAAACTTGGGGTTTATTGATTTAAACTGCAAACAGTCGTTACAAAAGAGATTCTCTTTTAAATAAACTCACACAAAGAGGAAGAAAAAGCAATGTAGTGAACAGTAACAGGGGAAAAAAAAAATTACATTCATTATTCTCTTTGTGCCAGTCCCGTTCACCTCAGCAAGGAAAACTCCAAACTTGGAATACAGAAACGCAAAGACAAACTGTATTTGGAATGTCTTCAGATAGGCACTTTGAGCCCAAGGCTTTTCTCCTTGAAGAATCTATACAAAAAGAGGAAGAAAAAGGACTTCCTTCCACGCTGTCTCACAATAGAGCTCAGGTATGTACATTCTAAAGCCCAGGTAGGCAAGACCCAGGGAAGGGGAAGAGGAGGAGAAGAGGAAAGGCAAAGAAGCACATTAACTCAATTTGCAGTCCAACACAAAAAAAAGGGGGAGGAATTCTAAAATAAATAATCCAAACACAGTTTTTGCATTTTTTTTTAAATTAATTTTTCATTTTTTAAAATAAAATAACCAAAAAAAGTGTAAAGTTACAAAAAATGTCATTGTAGTATAATATATTAAACTGTGGGGAAAAAAGGAAAAAAGACACTTCACAATCTTAAGATTAATATGGAAGATCATAATTTAAACATAAAAGAATATATTCTATGGATTCATCATCCCGATAAATATGAACAAAATTAACAAAAAAAGCATAGGTTTCGGCAATAAATACGTTTTGATAAGTTAAATAAGCTTTTTTATATTGTTGTGCAGTGACAAGCAAAATTTGCTCTCCAATTTCTGAAAAGTTATACAAAATTAAAAACCCAGAAAAAAAATAATAAAAAGCTTGGCGTGAGTGCTCTAAGATAGATCTAAAGTACTCTAGAGCAAAACCATTAAAGCTATGTCTACTGGAACTTTGTTTACACGAACTTGTGTGTGTGTGGAATGACTTCTGTCGGCCCCACCCCCTCTATTTCTTTATTTGTTTTAAGATGTCACATGAATACACGGGGAACTTTTAGCACCAAAATCAAGTCTCTCATAGTCCATCTGGTTTTTGTTTTCTTTTTTTTGTTTTGTTTTCTTCCTCCCAGTCAAAGTCCCACTCATGTTACAATCTTTGTCCATTCTCAGCTTTTCTTCCCGCAGACCTGAGCGGATCCAGGCAAGATTAGTCTTTAAGGGGAGGGGAGAAAGAGGACTGGATGTTAACGCTTGCCCACATGCCTGCAGCCTAGCGGAAACTGGCCAGTCAGGAAGGGACTGGGAGAGGGCGATGCAGTACATGGCCAGTGGAGGGAGCTGGATCCGGACATTTCCTGCACATCTGGAAGTGCACAGAGCTGCTGGTGCCCTCTGCAGCTGGAGAGGTAATACAGTCACAGTGAAAGTGTTAAAGGCACTAATTTTGTAAACGTTATTGCTTTTCATCGTAATTTGGCACTTAAGGTTTAAGCCAGTGGGTCTACAGCAGGCAGGTGGACATGTTAACATCCAGCTCGGACTACTGGGGACAGGGTGGGGGAGTTCAGCTTAACATCAGCTTAATAGAGGTGGGGGGGAGCAAGAGGAAACCCCAGATTAGTCATCGGAGATGGAGAGTCTGCTGAAGATGGGAAGACGTCTTGAGGTGTCCAGGATAGGGGAATCTGAGCCGCTGTGGCTGCTGCTGGAGCTGCTCAGATAGCCCTCCTGGTCAGAGAGGGAGTCCTGAGGACTGGGCGGCGAGTCAAACATGTTGGGGGACTCGGACATGGGCCTGAACAAGAAGGTGGTGGGGGAGCTCCCGCTGGGCACCTGCACCCCCATGCTGGGGGCGAAGAGACTGACCAGCTCCTGGCTGGAGAAGGTGAAGGGGTTGCTGGCGCAGTCAGGCAAGGTGGGGGAGCCCAGCAGGTCGTCGGCGCTCAGCATGGGCGGCGGGGTGATGGAAGTGGGGCTGTCCAGCAGCCCGCTGGCAGCAGTGCTGGGGAAGCCGGCGAAGCTGAAGCTGTGCTGCAGGCGGGGTCTGTCGGTGACGGCGGGCTCCCGGCTCCCCGCCACGGCACGGCGCTCCTCCGCGTTGTGGATGAAGTGGCAGCGCGGCCCGTAGGGGCAGAAGCCGATGGTGTGGAAAGTGCGGCAGAGCTCGGTCTTGTACTTGGGATGGCGGGTGAGGCTCCGCAGCTCGTGGATGCCGTGGGCGAACTGGCACTTGTCGCCGTACTTGCAGGCGCCGTTCTCCTCGAAGGGGCGGCACAGCTCCGTCTTGTAGCGGCTGGAGTTGACCTGTCCCCCGGGCTGCTTCTGCTGCAGCAGGCGCTCGCCGCCCTCGGAGAAGGAGCGGTCCCGGAAGCGGCTTTCCCGGGGGCCCAGCATGGGAGCCGGCTCCCCTTTCAGGCTACTGAGGAGCTGGTTCTGGTGAAACTTGGAGTTGGGCAGGGTGACAGAGTGCCTCCTAGGGAAACCCCCGCCGGCCGGGGTGCCCACCGCCTTCCTGTCCAGCAGGCACCCGCTGACACCCGAGGGGCTGTAATTCAACATCTTGTTGCTCTGCGGGGAGAAAGCAAGGGCCGGTCACTGCCACCGCCTGCTCCGGCGTCCCCGCGCAGCCCCGGCAGCCTCCCGCGGCGCGGCGCGGCGCCCCGCCGGCTCCCGCCGCCGGGCAGCGAGCGGGGCGGCCCGGGGAGCGGCGGCCGCCTTGCCCCGACGGGCCCCCCCTCCGCAGCGACGTCTGCTTCAGCCACTTTCGCTGCTCCACCCGGGAGCCCCCGGCCGCCCCGGCCGCCCCCCCGCCCAGCCCGCGCGGAGGGCAGTAAGGAAGCGAGCCGAGCGCCAGACGCGGGGGAGCCGGTGGCTGCATCCAAAAAAACTCGGAGGCCGGAGCTCTCTTCTGGGAAAGCCCCCCGGGGGACGGCGGCGAGCGGGAAGGGCAGCGCACAGCGCTGGCGCCCGTCCTACCGCTCCCCCCGCCGCGCGGCGGCGGCTCCCGCCCAGCCCCCGCCGCCCCGCTTCCCCCTCCAGCGGGGCTGGGCGAGGGGCGACCGAGCCCCGCGGGGAGGGAGCCAGCCCGCCCGGCCCCGCGGCGGCGGCGCCGCCGCCCGCCGCGCCGCGCCCGGGCGTGTTGCAGCGCGGCGGCCCCGGGGCAGGGGAAGGATCCGGCCCCCCCGCCCGGCGCCGCGCGGCTCAGCCCGCCGGGAGCGCGGGGTGCTGGCCCCCGCCCCCCCCTCCTCCGGAGCGGCCGCGGCGGGAAGTGCGGGCGGCGGCGAGGGACCCCGCGCCCCGGGACGGGACGGTGCGGCCGCGCTCGGCCCCCACCCCGCGCCCTCCGGCCCCGGCGCCGAACTTGCTCCCGACCAGAAAACGGGGTGGGGGAGGGCGGGGAGGAACCCCAAACGCGAGCCCCGAAGAAGCTGAAGAGCCCCGGGGCCGGGAGAGCAGCCCCCGACGGCGCCCTTACCTTGCATAAAACTTCGCTCAGGTCGAAGATAGTGGGCGACACCAGGGCTGTGGACATCTTCGGCGAGCGAGGGGGGAAGCGGGTGGGGCAGCGGCACACGGACACGAGGAGTCACGGCGTGGGTGAGGCACAGCCTCCAGCGCCCCGGCTCGCAGCCTCCCCCCGCCGCCGCCGCTGCTGCTGATGCCGCCACCGGCCGCCGCGCCCGCTCGCCGCTTCCAGCGGGCTGGGGGAAAGCTCAACTTATAAAGTTTCGGACTTGCCCCGGGAGGAGGAGCCGGCGGCGGGAGGAAGGGGAGGGGGAGGAGGAGGGCAGGGTGATTGACACCGCGACTGAATCACCCGGGCGGGCAGGCCCAGGAAAACTTTCGGGAGGAAGGCGGGGGGAGGAAAGGAGGGGGGGGGGGAGAAAGAAAAAAAAAAAAGAAAAAAAGAAAAGAAAGGGGAAAAATAAAAAAAGGCGGCGCTGTGCGGGCCGCCGCGCGCCTGTGTGCGCGCGCGTGTGCGCAACGCGGGGCCCGGCGCGCGCTCCCCCCCCCCCCGCTTCGGCTGCGCGCGGCGGGGGGCGGCGTGCGGGGCCGCTGGCGGGGCCGGCCCCGGCCCCGCCAGCGGCCCCGGCCCCGGCCCCGCCAGCGGCCCCGCACGCCGCCCCCCGCCGCGCGCAGCCTCGACCCCCCCCACCCCCCACCCCCGGCCCCTGTAAAACAAAAGCCCCGATCGCCCGTGGGCCGCTGGTGCGGGGGCGGCCGAGCCCTGCGCCGTGTTTCACAACCCGCAGGACCTCTTTCCAGCTGAGGCCAGCTTGGGTCTGTCCGCTTGGATTTAACCTGATGGGATCCATTTGCGGCGCGGCCGCTCGTCCCGGCGATTTTGCAAGCTGACTGCCTTTGTGTTGATTCACATCGCCCCCCCGAGCCTTACTCCTTTTTTCCAATTTTTATTGCAACCTGGCAGGCTCTGCGAGGGGAAATAGCTCACATCCACATTAATTTAAATTGTTAAAATATGGGTTTGCCCTTTAAAAGGGTGTTGGATAAATTCTGCCTTTTCTCCCCATATAGTCCTCTTCCAGTCTCCAGAACTCGAAATTGTAAAACTGAAAAAAAAAAAAAAAAGAAGAAATAAAGTCTCTGAGCAAGTAATCTGTTCCAGATTTTAGTAGGCAAAGTATGATTCATACTGATATCGATATGGCGGGGAGGAGGGGGGAGGACGGCGGCAGTTTCTGTGTAAAAAAAAAAAGAGCAAAATGCTTCAAGGCTTGTCGATACCAGGGTGCCTCAGCGTGAAATCTGCTGCCCCTAAACCTTTAGCCCCAGCTGAGGCAAGGCTCGCCCTAACTATAACTTTAGTGGGTGTTTCATCTAAGGCCGAGCAACGGCATCTGGGCCCTCTCCCCACGCAGGCAGGCGAGGGGGGGCCCTGCCCTGCGCTCCGGCTTGGCTGGGAGAAAAGAAACCCCTGCCTTGGGCAGCAGAACGCCGACCAGAGCGGCCATCCCACTGAAAACTTCAAACAAATGATCCACTTCCTCTTCTGTTTGCTTTAGAGTCGCAGGATCTGGACTTTGAGCTGGCGGCTGATCTTTTTCCCCTCCTTCGGTCTTCAAGAACGGCCAAAACAACCAACCGAGAGAAACGCCCACAGGCTCCAGCTATTCCAGATTTCTTTTTTTTTTTTCATTTTATTATTATTTACTTAAGGAGAGCAATCAGGTTCCTCGAATTTCCTTCTCTTTCTAGTTTTTTTTTTTTCCTTGTCTTGGCCAGAAGTGAGGAGTAACCAGGGGAGAGAGCAGCCTATTATTTTCTGCAGTTGTTTACTCATTCTGTAGATGGTGCTTGTTCCCAGGGCTCTGAGCCTCTCTATAATTAAACCCATTTTAATTGTTAGGTTAGAAACGTCATTTCGGGGACTTTCCAAGAGTTACCGAGAAAGCCAGCCGAGATAACTATTTCACTACTGAGTCGCTCCCAGCCCGGTTTTTGCCCCGGTTCCTCCCCGGTTCCTCCCCGTCGGCCGGCCATGGCGCGACGCTGAGCGGAGGGAGAGCGGGGAGCCCGGGGCCAGCAGCCCTGCCGCCAGCGCAGCCGCCTACCCCTGCCGCTTTTTGCATTATTCGCTTGTCCCGTGTGCATTTGTTTTGGAAACTTGGGGTTTAAGATTGCACATTTCCACGGATCGAGCGGCAAAGGCTGAAGCCGAGAAGGAATTTTTTTCCAGTGATTTAGCTTGGCAAACCCCGACTCCACGGTGGTCTGCTTTGCATTGGCTGCGCACATGCTCAGATCAGGAATTTAGCTGCTCACCCCACCTCGTGGCTAAAAGTCAGAGCCCTCCGGGCCAGAGTGGGAATTTGTGTGGGCATGAATTCACACCGAGCGGAGGAATGAAAAAATCGGAGCTTTGCACCTCCCGCCAGAGCCGTGCCAGAACTTTGATAGATGCAAATGAATAAAGATAGGTAAATGAATAAATGAAAGTCGATTATTAAAGAAGATTACTGAAAAAGTGAATGAATGCAGTGCCATGCTCACTAGCCTTCTCGTGTGGGTCAATCCATCCAGGCCCAGTACATTCCAGTTGGGACACTACAGCTGGGTCCGGGAAGCAGGAATAAATGTCCAGGACTTCCCGAGCCCTTCCTAAATCCTTCCTCAGTGCAGGAGCAGCTTCTGGAGCATTCTCGTTCCCTGGTTCTGATGCAAGCAGATGCTAAACTTGTCTCAAAATACAGAGGGATAAGATTCTTCATCAGACCTGTGCACACATTTAGTGGAGGAATTAAGAACCGCTTTCCCGAGTGAGAGCTGGAATGGGCCAGAATGGCCAGAAAACAGGGAAGAAGCAGGGGGCAGCGAATGAAATGATAAAGGCAGGAGGTTTAAAGGAGTACTTTTTCCGATCGTCTGTGTGTGTATAAAACCGTGGGCTCGTTGGCACATGATGCTGTGGAGGTCAAAAGTATAAACGGGGTCAAAAAAGCAATTTGACAAATTTATGGAGGAAAAGTCCCTGGAGCTTTACTAAAGGCAAAGGCAGACCTCCGCAGCACGTTGCTGGACACTGCACAGCGAAAGTATCACTCATTCCTCTGTTTTTCCCCCTAAGCATTGGCTGCTCTTGGAGGTAAGAGGAAGGCCACAACAGACCTTTGATCTGACCCAGTTCGGTTATTTTTACATAGTTAGGGTCTACTCTGCCTAACCCTGATGGGCTTGGAGGTGTACCTCACAAACTCGGGATTAGCTGTGCAACGCCAGGTTGTTTGGGCCAGGCAGGAGGTCAGCGCTGGGCAGTACAAATCAGCACTATCTCATCCCCGAGCCGCTGGGCACGGTTTCACACGCCGGCCTCTGCTGAAGGCTGGAGAACAGTCTCACAGGGTGGCTGCGCTCCTTGCCCAGTTTAACTCCCTGTCAGGGTAATAAGAGGTTTCTTTGAGCACCAAGTATAAACTGAATCCAAGTGCCAGCTTTGCCACAAATATAGTTGGTGATGTTACAGCTCCCATAGCAACAGAAGAAGATTGCTATCTTAAGACACCTCCACTTATCTTCACCTGGAGCCGTTCGGCAATAGGAAGCCTGCAGGTCTGCTTGCGTCAGTTAGAGTTACTGAGCAAGAACACGAGTGCAAAAAAACCTGAATTGTTGAAAACAAGGCGGGGTGGTGGTGGTGGTTTGGTTTGTTCCCTCTCCTACCACCCAGTTCCCCAAGTTTCAAGCTAGGAAAGGGAAGTGCTTTCATCACGAGCAAGGTTTTCCCCTGTGAGTTTTGGACGAGTTAGGCATTTCACTCCCCCGCTCCCATGGGAATCTTCAGGTAAATAGACTTGTCTTTTCTGCGGCGGTGCTCCGATGTACGGAGGCTGGGGACAGAGGAAGGACAAGCCTCCCGCCTTTATTTCTGCTGGGGGTGTAAAATGAGTCAAAGCTTTCTGCAGTCGCTATTCTATTCATATCTTTTGGGTCCGGTGCTATTTTTGTTGGCTGTGCCCCTGGAGGTGGAGGTGTGGAAGTGCCTTTCTGCTGGTCTCCGCAAGCGGGTGTAGATGTTTCCTCCGTTCCAGGCACCTCCTCAGACGCTGTGGCCTTTCGGGGGGAGTAGGCGGGTGTCAGCATGGCCATTCCCTGCCTGTCCCTGGCTTTTTAATTCTTCCTTTTATTTTGGCCTTGCGCTCCTTCCATGGAACACCTCTGGGTAGCTACCAGGAGGTGTGAATGGCTCGGGATGGAAACCACAGCTTGTAGGTGCGCCCTCTGCCAGGCTTTTCTGGCACCCGAGGAAGTCTGGCCTCTGCCTGCTCCCAAGCGAAAGGGATATTACCAGCTGCTCAGTGAGAAAACAAATTCGCAGAGATACAGGAAAGCGTGTTAAGGTGGTGGGAAGCAACGGGAGTGAGATTCCTGGCAGCTCGGGTATGTAAACATTCATAAAATAGAGAGTGTGTGCATGTGTGTACTTTGTGGTGGCAGGAAACCCAAGAAGCTAGCTCCATTATTTTTGCTGGAATTGGTAGCAACGGTGCCAGACAAATATTATAAGCCCTTAATCCTCCTGACTTTGCACCTGTGAATGACCTAAAGACCATCCAAGGCGATCTAAATTACGGGACATCTTTCCTAATTAGTAACGGGGTTTGAGATCTCATTTGGTTGTTCATAAAGAGGGTTTTCTGTTTCTCAGTAGCTCAGATGCTGGGCTACCCCTGGGGGAAGTGAGGGGAGGGGGAGACAGGAGGTGGAGGTAGTGCGTGGCCTATTCTGAAAGTGTCACATGAATGTGACTAGCCTGTCACAAAGTTAGCACTGGTGGCACTGACAAGGTACTGCAGCGGAAAAAGCATAGGTGTCCTTTTAGCAGACGCAGGGTAAGGAAATTGGCTGAACTTAAAGGATCTAAGTTATAATTTCCAGTGGAAATACTAATGCAATTAATATGTTTCCACATAGCAGGACAGCAAGCCCGTGCTACCGTTCAGCTGTTTGTCACGACTGCTCAGGCAGCTGGCCCAGCCACGTCCCGGGGTCCCTCCGGCTGCACCCAGACGTGCAGCCTGTGCTGGGGGTGGGAGCAGGGCTGAGGCAGAAACCAGTGTGGAAAATAATAGGTTTGAGGGGCTGGAGGAAAACAGCATCACCAGGACCGGCTGCTGCATGGTTGTGAAGGTGCCTGAAGAAGAACCTCTGCCCTTCTGCCCCTGGCTTGGTGCAGGGCTGTCACTGCACCCCGGCTCCCTGGCAGGGCACCCACCAGCCTGCCTGGGGTCTGCACACCCTGTCCGGACACGGAGCACAGGGCTGGAAAGCCCAGCAGCCCTCTTCCACAGCGCCGCAGACCTCCCTGCTGCCCACTCGCTGCTGGTACCCACTGCCTCCTGCAGAGAAACCTCCCTCTTCTTATTGGGGTTTGCCCATTCTCAGTGAAGTTGCAAACCCTTTAGGGCAAGGAGCAAGTCTCGTCTGATCTCTCCTCCCTGAGTGCACCGCAACCGCGTGAAGCTGGAGCAGGGATTTCCATCCTGCCGGTGCGGTAACGGGAGCCGAGAAAGCACTCCAGCCTGGCTACAGCAAGGTGAGGGCTGGAGCAAGGGATGTTTCGCACCGCTGGCGGAGGAGAGCCGTGAAGCTGCTGTCGGGGAGACCGGTGTGCCATCCCACTGCGGGCCCTCGGAGCAGCACCCCGTCCCCCTCTCTGCGGGGAGCCCACCCCCGTGGGACAGCCTGTGCAGCTGGGTGCCGGCACCCTTTTTCCTTCAGGTCACAGCCAGGCATGTGGCGGTCCTGGGGTCCCCAGCATCCCTGCTGGGCCCAAACTCAGGAGCTGATTATGGTGCACAGCAAGGGCACAGCTTCAAACAGGTACCTTTAACCTGGCCTAGTTTGCACAGGGCTTTGTGCCTGCCAGGGCAGAGAGAAGTCAAATATCTCTCCCCTAATTGAATTGTCGTTCAGGTTAAGGGAAGTGCCAGAAGCTTTAAAGAGGCTGTTGGCGGTTTCCAGAAAAAAAAACAAGTGGCACCTGCTGCACATCGAAACAGCAATTGCTCTTGTATCTATAGGGTGGTTAGCGCATGAAACAGAAGTGCTCGGGGAGACGGAAAGGCACAGATCTCAGAAACCAGCACTAATTCCACATTTTTTTCAAATGCTGCTTCAAATGCTACACAGCAGGGCGATAACGCAGCACAGCGATTTCTGTTGGCCTCTGCCCGTTTCCAGCCGGAGCAGCCCTGGCCGCTGATTTATTCAGCAGACGTCAACCAGTGGAATGTTTCCATGATTTTTCCCTCCGAAAGAATGTGCTAGGACTAAGTGCTTTCACCTTTCTGTTTTTTTAAGGAGAAACTCTAAAACTACTCGGGAGCCTCTTGGATCGTGCCATTTGTCTGACATGCAATGCTGGTGTCAGAGGTGCTGCCTGCTCTGCTGGTGGCACCTCCAGTAGGCCCAGCTATAGCCCTCTGAAAAATACCATTTTGGCCCTTCACGGTGGAACTTGTCATAACCTTGTTTCCAAACACACGGGTTGCACTCCACACATCTTACAGCTCCATGACAGATTTGCATCAGGGAGGCAGCTTGCTTTCCCGTCTATCCCGTCCCATCAAAACGCACTTTTAGCACCAGGCAGGAAGCCAAGGTCAAGTCTCCTTTTCTTTTTTTTTTTTTTCTTCTGTTCCCCCTGCCTGCTCTGAATACATTATGATACAGACTTCAGTTCCACTATTACATCTTTTCCCACAAGACCGTTGCCTCATTCAGACCACAGCAGGGAACATGCTTTCATCTCTGCCAGCTGGGCATGGCTGGAGCGCCCCATGCCCGTAGGAGCTGCGCGGGGAGGACACGGAGGCGAGGCTTTGCAGATTCCCATGCACGGAGAACGGAGCGGTTTGGTCAGGTTCAAATCTGGGAGGGCATTTCCAGGGAGCCTCTCCCACTGCCTCCTTTGTCAGGCCGGTAGGTAGCGAAGGACGTCAGTGAGGATGGGATTCCTCTCACCTGAGTTTAGGTGCCTAAAATTTAGGTGTCTAAACCTAATTAGTCGGACAGGCTTCCTGCATAGTCAATGGAGACAAATAGGCACCTCTCGTGTGTGATTCATCTCACCTATCTCAAACATTTATCTTGAGAAGGGCTGACTCACTCGGCAGCCAAGCGCCCGCTTCTCTTCTGTGACTGTAAAGGCAGATCGGCAACTTGCTGAGGGTTTGACAACTAAATTTTGGATGTCCCAAGTTAGGCAAGGTGAGTCCCACCCCCAGCTGCAGCAGCGGCTGTGGGAGGCATCATCACTGTGCTCCGGCTTGGGCCCCCCACACCAATTTTCCTCAGAGGCTCCGTTTCCAGCCCTCCCCAAGCAGGGCTGGGTTTTAGTCTGTCCAAATCACATTATCAGTCCTTATCACGTTATCAGACCAAGTTAAATATTTATAAAGCACCTGGGGGCAGGGTCCATGTCTTTCTCGTGTTTGTATATTCCCTCGAGGAGCGAAGCCCCCGCGCCGGTTGCAACTCTTTGCGGACTGGTGCAATACGGCACCCTGGGTCCCTGCGCCAATCTGCAGGTCTTGACGAAATGCAGCCGGCAATGCAAAAAGAGCTCACGGACATTGGGAAATAAGCAGGAGTGAATCATAAGAGTCAGGAGAAGCTACTAATGTGTGGGAAAAAGGCAAATGTGCTACCTCGGCACAAACATATAATAAGGAAGTATGTAATAATAATTATTGTTATTGTAATACGGTCTGGGTGAGCATTTGGGAAAAAGATATCTAATAACTGACAAGCGACGTGGCTCGGTTTGTTTTGATCTGAAATTCAAACAATGGTTGTGTTTATAAGGCAATAATACGCAGGGCACAGAGCACTGGCACCGCACCAACTATGCACTCCCCAAGTCGGGTTTATATAGGTCATGCCAAACAAATAATAGTGTTCTTCAATATAATTACTGATTCATTACGGAGAGAGAATGTAATCGAGTCTGTTTGGATTTCGGGGAGGCGTTAGATACGGTAAATTCATACATTTGAACTCGGATTGGGAAGGCTTTGTGCGCTCGCCTAGCTCTGCTCCTCCGGGAGTCAGCGGTAAAATTCCCGCTGCAGCCTGCCTCGGCAGCACGGGAGCCTCCCCGACGGCTTCAGCAGGCGCTGGTGCTCCCACCACCCTTTGCCGACTCTCTCAGCGCCCTTTGAAGCACTTCACAGGTAAATTGGGAAACTAAACTGCTGCTAGACCGAGACCCGGATCCAAATGTCCTGGACCTGGCACTTAGCTCAGGCAATTGCACCCGCCCCATCAGCTGCCCTCGATCCCGGGGGCACCCCGGCCCCTCCACTTCTGAGCCTCCTGGTCCATGCCCCGCTTCTGGATGTGTCTCTTTACACGCGTTATTCCACTGTTATTTCAGGGGAAAGCGGCGTTGCCGTCATCTCCATACTTCAGGAACCTATCCCTGAGTGAGCCGCGAGATATGCGAAAAGATCTCAGCCCTTGTCCAGGCGAGCACGTTGTCACCTGGCCGCTCCGATGCTGGGATAACGGGACCAGTAGCCTGGAATTAGAGGGTAGGGAAGCCAAGCAGCTGGGATCCCCTTCTAGAGAAGAAGGCATTGACAAAGCGATTGGACAAGAGGCACAAGCCCTCAGCCTCTGGAGGCGACTCCTGTCAGGCTTGAAGGAAAGGAAGATGTTATATGTCACCCAGGCAAGTGGACCACGATGGAGAGAGGTATTGAGTGCCTGAGGGAATTAGCTCTGCTGGAGGTGATTTATGATGACCTGGACAACGAGCAGTTACCCAAAGATCCAGATGAAGTCAAGTGCACACCACCCATGTGGCGGAAATTTTTATGGAGTGCAACCATCGTCATATGCCAAGTCATTGGCAGTAGTGACCTGGAAAGATGGAGAGGGACAAATGGTGGATGAATTGGCTGGCCAACTCTGGCAACACGAAGAAAGTCTCTCTTCCTCCCTATGGGTCTGCGTCTCAGCTGTGGAGAAACTGTCTCGGGAGTTCCAGCAACTCAAAGAGGATACGGACCTGTATGGACCAGTGTCTCAGCCATTAGGAGTAAGCGTCCCTCTGCTCAAGAGAGAGGATATCATGGGCACACACCCCGGGGCACACTGTGGTTTTACCTGTGTGACCACGGAGAGGACATGAGGAAGTGGGATGGAAAATCTACCTCAACCCTAGAGGCACGGGTACGTGAGTTGCAATGAAAAACAATCACACGAGGGGGTTCTTCCAGGAAAAATGCTGCTCCAGTCTCCAGTGGGCAGTTCCCCAGACAGAGTAGAAGAGCTGATCCTACTTCCGATCTTAATAAAGGGACTTCTGATTCGTGTTTACAAGAAGTGAGTAACGAATACTATGACCAGGACTAGAGGGGCCCTGCCTCCAGCCAGGTGGAGGAAAGGGACAACCGGACTGTGTGGATTCGATGGCCTGGCACATCAGATCCACAGGAGTATAAGGCTCTCGTAGACACCGGTGCACAGCGTACCCTGATGCCATCAAGATATAAAGGGGCAGAACCCATTTGTATTTCTGGAGTGACAGGGGGATCCCAAGAGTTAACTGTATTGGAGGCCGAAGTGAGCCTGACCAGGAATGGGTGGCAGAAGCACCCCATTGTGACTGGCCCAGAGGCTCCGTGCATCCTTGGCACAGACTACCTCAGGAGAGGGTATTTCAAGGACCCAAAAGGGTACCGGTGGGCTTTTGGTATAGCTGCCCTGGAGACAGAGGAAATTAAACAGCTGTCCACCTTGCCCGGTCTCTCAGAGGACCCTTCTGTTGTGGGGCTGCTGAGGGTCGAAGAACAATGGGTGCCCATCGCCACCACAACGGTGCACTGGTGGCAAAACCGCACCAACCGAGACTCCCTGATCCCCATCCATGAGCTGATTCGTCGACTGGAGAGCCAAGGAGTGATCAGCAAGACTCGCTCAACCTTCAACAGTCCCATATGGCCAGTGCGAAAGTCCAATGGAGAGTGGAGACTAACAGTAGACTACCGTGGCCTGAACGAAGTCACGCCACCACTGAGTGCTGCCGTGCCGGACACTGTAGAACTCCAATACGAACTGGAGTCAAAGGCAGCCAGGTGGTACGCCACAACTGATATCGCTAATGCGTTCTTCTCCATCCCTTTGGCGGCAGAGTGCAGGCCACAGTTTGCTTTCACTTGGAGGGGCGTCCAGTACACCTGGAACCGCCTGCCCCAGGGGTGGAAACACAGCCCTGCCATTTTCCATGGACTGATCCACACCGCACTGGAACAGGGTGAGGCTCCCGAACACCTGCAGTACATTGATGACATCATCGTGTGGGGCAGCACAGCAGAAGAGGTTTTTGAGAAAGGGAAGAAAAGAATCCAAATCCTTCTGAAGGCCGGTTTTGCCATAAAACAAAGTAAGGTCAAGGGACCTGCACAGGAGATCCAGTTTTTAGGAATAAAATGGCAAGACAGACATCGTCAGATCCCAATGGAGGGGGGCACGGCCGCTGCTCAGGAACTGGCTGGGCATCGGTCAGCAGGTGGTGAGCAATCGCGTTGTGCATCACTTGTTTTGTATATTCTTTTATCATTATTACTATTTTCCCTTCCTTTTCTGTCTTATTAAACTGTCTTTATCTCAACCCACGAGTTTTAACTTTTTTCCAGTTCTCTCCCCCGTCCCACTGTGGGGGAGTGAGCGAACGGCTGTGTGGTGTTTAGCTGCCTGCTGGGTTAAACCACAACGATATATGCTTTCAAAAGGTTTTTTGATAAAGGCCTTTCCAAGCATGAAACAAACTTGGCAGCCATGGTATGAAAAGTCCCATCATGGATTGAAAATTGAGTCAGAGCTGGTAGGAGGGGGGAAAAGAATCCATTAAAAGTAAATGGCCAGTGTTCCAGCGGGGGAAGAAAAGCTTACTGGGGTGGGAGGGGGCAGTGGGGTTGCGCCTGGAGGAGACGAAAGCGGCCTTCCAAATACCATTTCAAAAAACAGAAATGGGGGAAGAGGGATAACAAGGCAACAGCATTTGCTGCCAACAGAGAACCATGTATTATAACTGCAAGCAAGGCTCGGCAGGGCTGGGAGGAACTCCAGAAGCTTCTAACTAAACCCAGAAACCAAACCACAATGACGGAGAAAGTTCAGCACACACAAATGCCAAAGCAAGTCGTTTCAGAAGAAATTGGGCAAGCCTCTCGCTCTGAATTAGAAGTTGGCTTGCAGGGGTCAGCAGTGGGCATGGGCAATGACTGTTCAAGCATTGCGTGTAAAAGACCTGCACCATAGGTCAGTATGAAAAATATGTCATTGTATAACCTGGTCACACATCACAGTCCCTGCCCGCTTGCCCACTTTGAAGCAGGACCTAAAGAAACATTGTAAGACGGACCATGCTGAGTCAAGATCAAAAGTTCTCCAAAGGCAGCATGGAAGAACAGAAACAGGATCAAAGGCAGAGCTGGGTGGGGGACTTTTTTCGTGAAGGGAGATTGAGGAGTATAGTATTATTTCATTTGCACCAGGGAAGCAGGGGGCTACAAAACAATGGTTCCCTTTAGTAACAACTGGCTGATGCTTACGGTTTATTTGTGCCGTGCAAGTTGAAAAGAAAGATGTAAAGGTGCTTTTAAAAATAGTTGCAAGGGAAGTTTGTGCTTTGCCACCGGTCTGCCTCGCAGTACTGTTCCCCGCTGGATGCGATCTGCTGATAAGCTCCTACCTGAACTCGGCTCTGTGTGCCAAGCCACCCGTAGCAGCGTACCTGCTCTGTCTGGGTTGCCGAGACCCACTTTTGCAGAGGCTGGATGCAACTGCCTTGTGGGCAACGTCCAGCCCTGGGCAGCAGCTGGCAAAGCCCAGCCTGTGCACTGAAAGCCTGCTCAGCATTAGCGTCCGGCTGTCACGGAGTGGGGACCACACGGCGGGGATGAACGCGGTCCCTGGCAGGGCGTGGTGACACCAAGACCCATGCAATAAGAAATGGAAGGAGGGATGCATGTAAATAATTTACTAGTATGACCTAAATGCTACCAGGCCTTTGTTTATTTTTATGAAGTCAGTAAAGAACCACGCAGATTCTGAGACTGGAGTCTGGGGACCAGAGGCTGAGAGGTGACACAGAGCAAAGGCATCCAACCCCTCCATGCGGGAAGGCAGCCGTCTGGGAGTGGAAGGCTGCCTTCCAAGTTTCCAACTTTTCCTGCATACAGAAAGCTTTGCAGAGAAATAAGAGAGGGAGAAATGCCACATGTCTACAGGTGGCTGCCCCAGAGAGGTGGGAGCTTCACCGCACGCTCCGTGGAGGGACCAGGGAGGGGAGATCGTTTGCTGGATGATGCCTCTCACGTATTTCAAGCAGGGTTTCTTGCTGCCCCCAGCCACCAGTGCTGCGCTGGGGCCCTGGGTTTGTGGAGAGGTAGGCTTTTGGCTGAGAAACAAAAGCGAAGCCTGGACTAATTGGCATCAAAGAAGAGCTAATCATGCTCCTCACGAGAGCAGAGATGTTGGGCCTGGTGTCTGGGCTGCCTTACAGTCCAGGTAAGGAGCACTGATGGGATGCCGTGATGCCCCGCGCCGTGGCACAGTTTCCTCGACGTTGCCAAGCCCAGGTGGTCTTGGAGATCAACAGCAGGGCGCTTCCTCTTTACAAATCCTTTGCTTTCGGTAAGGGGCTAAGAGGTGTTGCACACACGTGAGA
The DNA here is from genome assembly GCF_964195595.1 of Calonectris borealis. Taxonomy (NCBI): domain Eukaryota; kingdom Metazoa; phylum Chordata; class Aves; order Procellariiformes; family Procellariidae; genus Calonectris; species Calonectris borealis. The sequence continues at coordinate 38,714,861 of NC_134316.1, forward strand.
CATTGATTGCTGGCTACTGGAGTTGTGAGAAGAGGAAGGCTACTGCTCCTACTTGTTCCTACTTTTTTTTTCTTTAAGACTCTGCTCCGTAGATCATGTGGTTGTAAGAGAATCTCATTTTTCAGTTAAGAAAAGCATGCTCTTCCTGCTCCCTCGTGCAGAGAAAAACATGAAAACTGGAGCATAAGCCAAAGACTAAAGAGTCAAAAGGCAGACATATAGAATTCAACATTATTCTTTTTAATTTTTTAAATTATGTTCTTTAGGTGACTGACAATATTTTGGAACCCGACTCTCAAACATTTGGGGTTAGCTCTCCTGGAAAGGAGAGGACATTGCCCTCTAGTGCCACTTGGGAAGTGCCAAGATCCCAGCCCACAGCTCTTCAGGGGAGGTGTTCCTTGGCAGGTACCTAGAACTTAATCAGAAGTTTGGGACCACCTTCGGGGGGGTCAGGGAGAAAAGCAGATCACTTTTTCTCTTTCAGCTCTGCTGCGTGTGGCTGGTCCGGCTGGATAAGAGGTCCAGCAGTAACTCCTCGCAGCAGGAAACGCTCCCCTTCAGTGGCTGCCTGATGTCCTGTGTGAAATGAGAGTTCAGCCAACGGCACAGGCACTTCTTAGTGGACAAGTATCCACACAATGTGATTTCTGCAGTAAGCGGTGTCTTCGTGTCTGCCATGACCATTCTCCCTGCCAGCCCAGCAGAGAGGACTGAAATTACCTGGAAATAAATTTCTCCATCAAAGTGTCCTTCTAACTGAGGCTTTGCGCTGCCCTGCAATAACAGCTCATGCACAACCTCTGCCGCTTTGATTCTTGCTGTAGTTTATCTGTGGATGGACAATTGCTATCTCCAGGCCTACAGAGTGAGCATTGTTAGACATATTAAAATAATAATAAAAAAAAAAAGTCTTCTGACTCCAAAATTCACTGCCTTTCAGTTTGTGTACATCTAGCTGAGAAATTGTACCCACTAATTGTTACTAAAGTTTGCAGTTGGTTGACCCACCAGTGCAGTGCCTGGATGCTGGGTGGAGTTGTGCAGCTCCTCCCAAGTTCAGATGTGTTCATCTGGCTCAAAGATGACCAGTCTGTCACCTCTAATATCATTGATGGATCAAACACCACAGGTTCAAGCTGTGGTGGATATGACAGTGTCTGTTGCAAATACAGCTGTTCCAAAATGCGAACTGTGCCACTGAAATGGTGAAGACCCACTGAGGAGCAGGTGTGGGGGTGGTGGATGGCAAAGGCTCTTCTAGTGAAACTGTTCAAAAGAGCAAGTCTGCTGACGAAGGGAGGGTCCTACGGTCATCTCCAACAGTATAAGCACTATGAAAAGCAGCAGCAGCAAAAGCCGGTAATGCACCAAAAGCTAAGTGTCCAGGCTAAATCAGGCCAATAAAACTAGCGGTGCGGAATGAATGGTGAATGAATATGCCAATCTAAGCCACGTTTCCTGAAGCAGTTGAGCCCTCAGCCACAAAGCTAGTCCCAGGAAGAAGGGCTGTTGCAATGACAATCGAGGGGGATAGCTCTGCCTCACAGCTGAGCTGCATATGGCCAGTTTGCATTTGTGAAGTGCGTGCTTTTCCATGTCTCTTTAGTAGCGGAAAAAACAAAAAATAGGTGTTTCTGTGCATGTGTGCACTGGTGAACACATGTAGTAGACTAGGAAGAGCGTGCATGTTCGCATGCGTGCGTGCTGACTTAAGCATGAGAACAAGTGCTAGTGAACACGGGAACAAGCCACTGAGTGGCCGTGGCGCGGCTGCATGTGAGCATCGTAGACTGCAGAAGAAACGGCGTGCGCTGGGACGGGGTGCGGGTTACGCAAGGGCGGGTAGGGCTGCGCGAGTGCTGGCTTATGCAAGCCGTGGGGAGCGTGGGTCCGTGCCGGCGGGCGGGCAGAGGAGCAGCGGTGCGCACACAAGCGCCCGTGCGCGCGGGAAGGGAGCGAGTGGCAGCACGGGGCAGCGCGCGGGGCATCGTGGTGCTGGAGGGGAGATGCAGGAAGGCTTTTTCCTGGCTGTTTATACAACACGGGTTGGCTCAACAAAGAGTTAATGTGGTAAAGAAGAGTCTAGAAGGGCTCCTGCCAGCTATAAACAGAGCGATCAGCATACACAGGATGTGGCAAGCAGCTAAAGGCGTCCCGTTATTAACTTCACTTTTATTTCAAGGGGATTCACTTCTCTGTTCTGTTTCCCATTTGGGAAGTGAAACTTAAGATCATGGTACCATTAAAAAAAAAAATCGGTCACAGCTCATTTGTTTTTCTACTTTATTCTTTCTTTTCTTTTTAAAAGTTACTTTGCTTTTCCTTGAATGGAATTTATTGAAATTGCTGGTAACACATTAAGTCTTTACTCTGTTTCTCTCCCGAGGAATTATCTCATTTGCTCTCATTTGAAACTGTTGACTCTGAGAGGAGTGTTTACACCTCGCGGCGTGCTCACAGTGTGGTGCAACCCGGCGCGGAGGGAAGAGCGCGGGTTCCTCCTAAGCACAGCCAGAGCCGGCCTGTGCACTGCTCACAAGGTGCTTTGTAAACATTTATTCATTCTTGCACACACGCTCCCTTCCCTCCCCCCATCAGGTGAGGAAATATTATTGTCACCATTTCACAGATGGAAGAAGTGAATGCAGATAGGTTTGGTGACTCACCTGCAGCCGCTGAGGCAGATCTAGAGCTGAGGTGTTAAGCTCCCAGACACCCAATTTAACCCAGCAGGTCACGTTCCCACCCAGGGCTGACAATATAGGTAGTGCCAGCTCCATCTACCTGCCACCCACTTGTCCTGTGAAGCAGTAACGCTCATCTCCACATTTGCAGAATGAGATCAGATTGCTGTGGCTTACTCCATGCGATGGTGTCATCAGAGCGCGATGTATTATTATGATATCATGATGTTATTATGCCTGAAACTAACGCAAGGCCACGCACAGAGCAGAGGTAAGCAGTTGAAAATCAGCGACCGTGTGCTCCTCAACCACATCACACACACACACCCTGTACCAGGGTGTTGGTTGATCCCACCGCACTGCAAGGATCTGCAAACGATCTGGGTGCTGGGCAAGGTCCCCCCACCTTCTCTCTTGGGGCCTGGGTTCATTTCTGCCCCATATAGTCCCAGTGCAAATGACTGAGGTAGGAAAGATGGCTCCGTGAAGCAGTGGAAGGAAAATGTTTGCCTCTCCAGTGGAAATGGCTCTCAAAGCACACGGTCGGTAGATAAAGATCATGGCCCCAGTTCGCCAGTGAGGCTGTTTGTTTTTGAGCGCTGAGCCCTTACTGGAAACCAAGCCTCCTGAAGGTGGTTCAATACAAGCACTCGGGAAACCGAGCCTTCAGTGTCTCATCACGGCTGAACATCCAGGGCCACATGTTGCCACTGTTTGCTTCTGCTTTCCTATTTAAAATCCTCACTGATATTGTTATCCTCTCCCACACAGAATCAAGAACAACAACAACAATAAAAAACCCCCGCTCCTTATCATTTTCGTTTGCTTTTCACACTGTTTACACGGGGCATGATTTCACTCATGTCCGACTCATCGCAGACGACTCAGATTAGTCAGTTCCACTTTCTGAGTCGGGCCCGTCTGGCTGGATGCTGCTCAGGATGCTGCTGCAGCCAGCCTCGCGCTACCGGAGGGGAGGGTAGCTTTCCCTGTACGAATCTTAACTGTCATTTTTAAATAAAACCCTTGGTATTTTCTGCTTTTGAATATAACCTTTGTAACAGGTCATTACAATGAAGCTGGTGTTGCTTTTTGCCTTGCCAGGTGCAAATCTTGTTTCCATTGCTACGATGAAGTTTGCAGAAAGATCCTCCTTGATTCCTGTGGGCTTTGGACCCGTCTCTCAGGGGCTGTTACTGCACCTCTTGAGAGCAACGGCAAAACGCCCGCTGATTTCCAGGTATGAGAGAGTAGGGACTCAGAAGTACTTGGCAGTGGGAAGGGAATTTATTTGAGCACCTGGACTGTTCAAAGGCCTCCCTACACCTCTTCCTACTGTGGTGTGTGGTTTTGGGGCGCGCTGGGACTTTACAGGTGTAGGGAAATGGAAAGGCAGACGAGTCTTGAGCGTCTAGAAGGAAGATGGCTCGCTCTTCTTCCTCTGGCCCTCCTTTAGGGACTATGCGCCACCCAAACTGTGCCAGAGACCTGGGTTGTAGAGAGTCACAACACCTTTCCAGGCAGTTGTCTCTGGAGTTGAGGTTTCCTTTCCTTACTGAGGGTTAAACGGGCGTTTTGAGGATGTGGAGGAAGGCAGGGTGGCCAGCGTTGTGACCGGTGGCAGGAGAGCGTGGGCTGGTGTGTGGAAGAGCTTCGAGTCAGCACCTTTCGTCCACAGAAACAGAAGACGCTCTGTTGTTGAACTGGCAGAGAGTTAATCTCGTAGTTAAAATATTACTGGGCTCTACCTGCTCTTACCCTTCCACAGTGCAAAGGGCAAGGGGCTTAGTAAGTCACCTGGCTAGTACCCGACAGCAACGAAAGGGACCCGGTCAAGGCCCAGAATTTGACCTGTGCCTCCTTGGTTACATCCTTTTCCACAGTTCATGTCATTCTTTTATAGCCCTTGTTCATGCTTCGGTGTGTTTTGTGCTAAACAGAACAAAGTGAAAACCCTGCAGAGAAGAAAGCCCAGGCCAAAGCTAGGGGTGTTCAGTGCAGGCTTCGTCAGCTCTCCCGCAGTAGCACCGGGGTGCACAGGGGGCTCATGAGGGCGGCCTCGGCATCGCTGGCTGGTAAATGGAAGTCAAGTCCTTAGAACAGTGCAAAACACAGTGCCTAAATTTCAGCAGTCCCCCATGGGGAAGACAGCTGTGCCAGCTGTGAGAGACAAATAAAACGACTCGTTGAGAAGGAGTCACAAATTCAGGGCAAACGCCCAGGCAATACCCCGCCTTCTTCTCGTAAGAGGCATGTAGCCAACACCCCGTGGCACCAGTAATCAGAGCGCTGGGTAGCATGGGCCTTGTTTGCTGCTGGCATTGCCACTGTGCCTACCCGAGCCACAGATCTCTGCTCCCAGACCTAAGCCATCAAGACGGCAAGTTACAGTTTTGCTGGCCAAAAGCCTTCTAAATGGGAACAGGGCGCAATCCTCGCTATCTCTACAGGTTCCAGCTCGGCGATGTGTGCTACACCCATTCATCTAAATGCAGAATTAGCTCTGAAACTAATGATAAGGCTTTAAATGCCGTCACACAGATAATTTATTTCCCCACTGTCCCAAAGTGCTTCCCAGGTGCTGAAAAGCTTAGCTGCCAAAATCTCCCTAGCCTCTGCTGACAACCTCAGCGACGCAGCTCCGCATTGCATCATCTTTCCCATCCGTGCAGGCCCCGAGTGCTTTCAACCGTTAACGTGCTCAGCCTCAGAGCCCCCAGCAGCGGTGGGGGGGGCCGCTCTCCCCCTGACACCGCCGAGGAGACCCGAGGCCCAGGGAGGAGAAGTGACTTCTCCCTGCTCACAGGGGAAGTGGGCGCTGGAGCACCACCATCAGCCGATGCCTCCCGTCTTCCATGCGTGTCTTCCCTCCTCGGAGCAACGTGCTTTGCCTTGATGTCAGTGGAGTTACACAAGTGCAAGCTAGGCGTGAGCTCACACCACAACACATCGGTTGTGCTGCAGGCACAAGATCATCCCACCCTTGGGAAGGAGAGGGAGGACACGGGTGTACGTACGCACAGATGAGCACACCTCGGCGGCTGTGTATAAACACACATGAACACACGGAGCTTCCATTTGGAGATGTGCCCTGCGTGGCACGTGTCTGTTCAGGCAGAAAAACATCACTGCCCCAGTTCCTCCAGCAGAATCGTTTTTGTTTTTCTCTCTTGGGTTCTGGAGTTACTTCTGGTTTGCAAAAATAGCACCGCTGGAGGCAGCCTTCCTGATAGGTGGAATAGTTTCCCCTTGAGAAGAAACTTGTGGAAATCCCCTCTCTTGAGACATTTTTAACTTTGCCAGAAAACGTACAATGGGAGTGACTGCTTTAACTAGTGAGCCGACTGGGATGAGCTAATGGGTTTTTCCATCTCTGGTGTCTAGTTCCAGGGATTTCCATGAATTGCTGTCAGGACAGAAGAAGGCAACAGATTGCAACTGTGGGATCTGCTGTTTCAGCTCCACTGACACGTCATTCCCTCAGGACACCCAGTGACCTGGTTAATCTAGTTCTTTGCTTCTGACTTCTCCTCGTAAATGATTTATCAACTGGCGTGGATCCCTGTTTGCTTAAGGAGGCGTGTGACGACCTCTAGCAGACCGGCTGCACAAAGCTACAGCCCGCGTTTGGCACCCGGCTGCTGGTCCCAGCTCGTGACCCTTGGCACGGGGAGCAGAAGGACAGGGCTCCGGTGGAGCCCGGTGGCAAGGGCTGATGCAGGGAGCTGTGGGTAGTGTTTACATGGCTCTGTGGAGAGCCCTGGTGACTAAGCCATCAGCGAGGGCGCTTGCAGGCCTGCCTTGGCCTGTCCTGACCCCCACAATATGGAGGTCCTGAGTGGGCAGCCAGCCGCTGTGTTCGCTGTATACAGGCTGTGGGGTACGGGTCATGGGAAGCATCAGCTGTGCCAGAGCCAGCCTTCAGGTCCCTGTGCTCCAGAGAAAAAAAAACGTGAACGTCCACCACCTTGTCCATCCTCACAAAGTAGCGTCGGTGGCAATGACACTGGCGTCTGGACCAGATGCAGCTCTGGAGGTCTTCGTCATGCACACAGGTAGGTCAACACACGTGTCACCACACACGAAACACCGCAGCTAAAAAGATGGTATGGATCCAAACTCAAGCACTCAAGCCAGGGAGGTGAGGGATGATCCCGCAAGCTTTACATCCTGCCTGTGTACGTGAGGCTAAAGGAGCGTGGAAAGAGATCAGAGATCACAGATTGGGCACCCCCGTAAAAAATTGTCTATGGGCAACTCCCTGCCTTCCCTCCAGGCCAGTTATTGCTGCTTCCTGCTCTGATTGTTTCAAGTCCGGTTATCTTGAGCTCTGCCTGTTCTGGCAAATATGGTGCAGCAGAAGGGAGGTCCTGTTCCCGTCGAGGCTGTATGCATGCCACAGATCACAGAGATTAGCATGGGAGGAATAGCTCAGATGAGCTGCTTGAGGCGGGTATTGGGAAGCTTACAAGAGAGCTGTGTAACTATTAGAAATATAAAACTGTTTAACAAAATCTTCATTTTGGAAGATACAGGGCCATGCTGAATTTCCAGATGGCCGTTTCATAGGGGCAGCACCCCGCAGAAAGGGAAGCTGAGGGAGCCCACTCCAGCACTGGAGCGGCCAGCCCCGCTCCCAAGCAGCACGGTGTCACACCACCAAGGGCCACACATCAGCAGGGAGGGCTCAGGCCGCGGCAGGGAACCTGCAGCCACATGTAGGCAGAAGCATGGGCTGTGTTTTCTTCTCGCGTAGGGTGGATCTGGAGCAGCTTTCAGCTTCCTGGGACCTGAGAGGTGGTTTTGTGGATAGCCCAAGAGGACGGAAGGTGCAGCTCCTGTTCCCTTTTTTGGGGGCACACCACGAGCTTCCTTTCCTTGTGCCTCAACAGGAATCTCTGTGTTCACGCACCACGTGCTCCCACTCTGCACCTTGTACAGCACACCAACATCACAGAAGGACAGACAGCTGGTGGGATGTGTGAGGAGCAGCCATAGCTACCCTATGGCTCAAAACCCAAAACCACGTCCCCTGGAACATATTCAGTCTAGGCTGAGCCCACACGCCCTGTGATATTCTAGTTGTGGTTGCAGAGCAGGGAGACAGGACAGGGAAAGAAAGGAAGGCTAGTGAGTTATCCCAAAATTACTTCCAACCTTTTAATATGGGTGGACGTATTTTAGGTATAACCTTCAATGTAAATTCCCAAGTGCTGGTAGATTTATATATGGGTAACTCAGTGTTCAGGCTTAGTTTCAAGCCCAGACTCACTGAGAGTTCACACCACCTCTTCCGTACACAGTCTTGCTCTCCAAACAGCAGAGTAGAGCCTGGTCCATGTAGAAACCTTGTCCTTAGCAGCAGCACAAGTACTCCTGGCTCAAACCTCTTGGCTTTGCAAACTCAAACACGTTTACTGAGGACAGCACAGATGTAGAGTGATGCAAGTGCAAAGCTCCCCAAAAGCATTCCCCTGTCCCTAGGGCGCTGAAACAAGAGCCGAGTTTTCTCGTTGACCTCTTTTGTGGCAGGTGCACAGATTTAGCAACGGCACATTAAAAAGAGCACCCAGAAACTCCTTGGCAGAGCAAGGACTGGAACCTGCTTCCTCTCATCTCCAGTCTCCCAGGTTGGGAGAGAGATTGCTTCCAGGTGCCTGGCTTTGTTCTGGTCCTGGCAACACAAGGCCATTTTCTGGTCCATTCTCTGTCTACCCCAAAAGGGTTTTAATTTGCATTTTTGACCACAACCAAACAGATATTTTCATTGAGCTGTTCACGCAGAAACCATTTTATTGAGCTGTTCTGGTTTTGGTGTGCTAAAATCACCCAGCTGGCAGAGCAGTTCAGTGCAAGACAGAGAGAAGCCGCCTACCTCTCAGTTGGGTCTTACCATAGGAGATCCTACTGGGATGCTCCGGTCAAGGCTTCAGCTACCTGCCGTGGAGTCAAGGCATCCTCCTTTACCACCACTGTTCTGGGAAGACTGGCTCAGAGTTAAGAGGCAGCTGATCCCAGTGTCTTACCCAGGTCCATTGCTGATGAGGTTCACATTAAATCTACTGGCAAGATCTAACAAGATTGCATGCAGAAGGGCACAGTTATGGATGAAGAGAAGTTAAGGGAATAATAACCTGCTTTTCTTGGGCCTGGTCCAGTATTCACTAAAGGGATTTCCATGAGCATTAGCAGGATTCAAATGAGACCATAAATTTCTTGCAAATTTTCTTCTGCTTTATTAAAGCAGAACCCCCCCCCCCCCCCCCCAATTAAAAACTACTTTAAAAGTTTTTTCTTATATATTTATTCTCCTTTCTGCTCCTTCCTGGCACCGGGAAGAGTATATCCCACCTCTGACAAGACCGTGATCTGACAAGGGCCCATAACGTGAGAAGTGCATCCCTGAGCCCCGCAGCTTTGCTGGCCGTGGAGAACAACCGACTCGGCCCTGCTCCACTTCAAGGCTCGTCACTCGTACCGGGCACCGGCACGACAGAATTACACACCAAGAGGACGTTCTTCCTATCTTATTATCACCTCCCCAAACTATCAATTAAAAAATGTCACATTTCTGTACCCTGTGGATGTCATTTGCCATATTTGCACACTTTCTTTGTGTTGCTTCCCACAAGTCATCTAGGGAGGAGTATTACAGGTATCGAGGCACTTAAAGATGCCAGCAGAGTGCCTAACTGGATTTCAAAATGGCATTGCTCCTGCTGCCTTTTGATTTCAATGTGGGTTGGACATGTAAACCCCAATTCCCGTCTCTAGGTACTAAACACCTTTAAAGTCTGGTTGACAGCCTCAGTCCCCTCTTAGACTACAGCACTTGGCTGTCAGGGTGTTGCGAGGATGGAAGAAGTAATGACTATGAGTTCTCAGGAAATATAGAAATGGGGTCAACTAAGTAAGTTTTAAGTCAATTAGAAAGACAGTCTATTAACACTTTCTGCTAATAGCCAGCTTTGATAGAGTCCCATGATTCCCACTGCCAGCATCTCCATTCACACAAGGAAATATTTATGACCCTTCTCCCTCAAAAGGCTGGTTTATCTCATTTAAAATAGAGAGAGCGTGAAGATACATCTATCAACATTAGGGACATTAACTCTCCCTTTTTGTCCCCATGCTTAAAAAAGAAAAGAAGCATTCAAACCTTAAAGTGGACAGTGATTCACACAGAGTTATTGAAACAGTAAAGCAATTTACCTTACAAATAGCTTTGGCAAAGTGGGCTTTAGGTTCTGTCGAAGTTCACAGCCCTATATCCCTAAAGGTCAAGTACAGCAGCAAAGCCTTTGACCCCTCCGAGCGCTGAGGAGGCACTGGCTCCCTCCCCAGGAGAGCTGCTGGCGCATCAGGTGAAGCACACACCAAACGCGTGCAGGTGGGAGGCCTAGAGGAGCTACCGCGTCTCTGCTTTGATTTCCACCCAACTTCAGAAATGTCAGGGTCAATTCCCAGGTAACAATTCCTGGTCCATTACAGGCAAGCGCGGAGTCCAGAGGGGGGCAAATCCATAGTCCTCATTTTGAATAAGAGGAGAGAAAAAACCAAATCCAGTTTGTTTTCAATGCAGTCTTGACTGCCCATAGGTTTTGTTCTGAACTACCAAGTGTGAGGCCTGGTTTTATGCCCCATTTTTGAACGGAAGGCGTCTCTGTGTTCTGCCGCACGCTGGTGTGTGAGCAATAGGGCTGCCATCTAGAGGCCAACGTGACTTTCCAGCACATTCCCTCGGACAGCAATGGCACTGGCAATAACCTGTTCCTCTTGCTACCTCCTTATAAAGGATCTCTCATTTCTAAATAAAATTGCTAGAGTACAAAGCACTTCTCCATCCACATCTCTCATTCAAGAATTCCATATCCTGCCTTAATCAATCTGTCTTAAGAATGGGCTACATAGATAATGAATGTATCCGCCATAGGGATGAAGGACAATATGAAACATGAGATACAAAGCAGAGCCTTGCAGAGATATTTGAGGGGCTCTGGGGAGCTCTAGGCTTTTGGGTGTGGTATTAAATGTGTGGTTTTGAAAGAGTTATAGCAGGGAGACTCGAGTATGGGACAGGGCTTTGTGTTGCCTTCCTAGTCACATCAAGCTCTATAGCCACAGAGTGACCATGATTTTCATCTGCTCATCCCCTTGCTACTCCTCACTACTGCCAGGCTTGGGAACAGTTTGCTCTGGAAATGGCCCAGAACTGCATCTATTTTGGCTCCGAATGTGCTTTTCTCCCATCCCTACAGCAGTCTCATTCCTCTCTGACAACAAGTGGGGGGACCAGGTCTACTGAGACCAGCAGCAAGCTCTGGCTACCCAGGCCTGGACACCGTCCTTCCCAACCTGTCTCTGAACTGAATACTGCAAGTCAAACTGATCCAAACTCCCAGCAACTGGCACCAGTCTGAAACTTGTCTTGGTGGTTACAGCCTGTACAGAAAAGTCACATCTCAGCTCACGCTCCTTCCCCATGGCTGCTCCTCTGCCTTGATGCCTGATCTTCTCTCTAGTCTGGGTTAGGAATGGCCTTTCCCCATGTGTTTCCCTACAGCAGGCGTAGGAGTCATTTAATACTGACAAATGTTAAAAGGAACCAGGCAGAGGACATTCATGGCAACCTATTGCTCTCCACAATGCCCCATGCTAATTTGAGGTGTGTTAAACCCTTCCACCTCCCACACACCTCGAGCAGCCGAGCAGGTTGAAGTGGGGCAGGGAAGTGAGGGCTGCACGGCGATACTCCGACCTTGCCGCCGGAGAGCCCCAATCAAATGCCCTTGCAAAGCACTTCAGTTTTGCTTGCACACTGCCTGCCCTGTGCCCTGCACCCACTGCATTGCAAAATTCCCCGTTGATGTGACTAAGAGTCACGCTCTGCAGCCTCAGCTTCGGTTTCTACCTCTCACAGCCCTGAAATGGAGACAGGGAAGTGTCAGACGCTTTCTGTTCTCCTTACCTAGGACTCTCTGACCACGGGTGCTTTTGAGTCCAAGGGGCCGGAGGGACCTTTCAGTCAATACTATCGCGTGAGTGGCTAAATAAAAACAGCTCTGAACCCAGTCAGCTCTGCTTACATCAAGGAAAGGGGAAGCGGCCGTTGACTCCAGCAAGCGCTAGCAAAGTTCTGCAAGAGGTGGCTAAAAATAGGGCTGCCCCCTACAACACTTCCGTCCTGCCTTCGACACGCTCGCGGCTTTCACATCCCATCGGCCTCGCTGTTTCCTTGTCACGGGCTTGCCTCACGGCCCAGCGTCACAGAGCAGCCCTTCCTGCCTGCCGACAGCCTCGGGAGCTTTGAAGTGCGGGCAGCGCCCTCCCACCCTGGTGTAAGCGGCCACTTCCCCTGCCCTCCTTACGTGTGCTTCAGTTGCAAATGAGAAGTGGGGCGAGCCCCCAGTGACGGTCTCGCCCTAAGAAGACACTAAAAGTCCCAGATGTACTGAAGACTGGAAAAGCTTTCCACAGTGGCGTGTTTTCTCAGTAAATGAAATGATGGAAAGTGTTTGCTTCAACACCCTGGGATAACATTCCCAAACACTGCCTTTCGATTTTGGTGCTTGTTCTTGGAGAACTCATAGCTGAAAATGGCCTGAACCTGCTTCTTGAAGTAAAAAGGAAAACAAGTGAACCCAGGGTGTAGAGGAGGGGACGTGAAGGGGAACCCTTCTGTGTGCTCTGAGGCTCAGGGCTGAGATGTCCTTGCCTCTGGAGCCAGGGACATGGCTGTTAGCAGGCCAATGATATGTGTGGGTGTTGGATGATGGCACATGGAAGATGGAGGTGCGTTAGCAATGTGCTGTAGGAAGAGCAAGAGCGTTACCCGTTCTGCCAGCGAATACAGCTGGCAGAACACAGCTCGGAGCGGATGGCCATCACTGGTAAGCTAAGGAGAAAGCAATAAAGTGTGTTAACCCAGATGAAACGGAGACCGTTGAAAATGGCCTGTGCTATTTGCCCAAGGTTTTCCAAATCCTGGGAAAGTAATGCCCATGGGAAGTTGGGCTGATTGGGAGTCATTAGCGTTTCTGTCTTCCCTGCTTTTCAGTCCAGCAGATGCTGGGAAGGGCAAGGCAGCACATGCTGGACTCCTGGTAAGGACAAATAGGATCAGGGAAGTCCAAGACCAGGGCTTTGCCACCTTCTCTGGACCACAAGACGCTTAACCAACCTACCACCTTGTTGCCATGTTGCAGGAGTGTTGCAGGGGTCTGGGCAGTCTGGGAGCTGATCCACTCCTCCAGGAGTTTGGAGTCTGGCTGTTTTGGCCTTAAGCTCTCAAGCAGAGGGATCTGGTCTTAAAAGAGAAACACTTCAGAGCCCCCAGTTCTGCTCCCAGGTACGAGGGGTGAATCAAGAAAGCCAGCTGAGTCCCCTTGCTGTAAAAGAACTGATGATGAGGGAGAGCTGGACCACTTCACCAGGGGTGGGGGATGCTCTCTTGGCGTAGCCTCTATGGTGCCCTGACGACGGCAGAGGACTGGAGTGTGGAGAGGCTGCCTGGGGGAGTTGGCTTGGGAAGCACCAGAGGTCTGTGGAGCAGACCAGCGAAAGGCACAGCACCTGGGGAGAGAGCCCCCAGCCAGCCCCCAGCCCCCAGCCAACCCCCACCCAGGACAGCCTCCGGGGAGCGATAGGCCTGTTAGGAGAGGGCTGCTTCAGGGCACTGGGTGGTAAAACATAGCAGAAAAGCAATCCGCTCAGAAGTCACACCCAGACAGCAAGAAATTTTCTCCAGACGAAGCCAGAAGCTATTTCCTGAAGCCTTTTTGTCACCAGACTCCTTTGGAGGAGTGGCAATGTTCAGCGTATACCTAACGCTGGCTAGAAACAGGGCCACGGCAGGAGAGGGGTGCAGCCCCAGTTCTGGGTAGCTCCTGCGGGTACACGTGTGTGTGTGGGGAGGGGATGCTGGGGGTGGGTGGCTGGTTCCTCAGCAGACAGTTTTATATTTCTCAGTCTAGTGCAGAAGAGAAGCATTTGTAAGCTCTCGCTACTTCTAAGCCTTGCTAACCACGCTCCTCTCAAGACTATAGCCTGCGAAGGTTTCCTGGGTGGTTGGTTTGTGGTTTTTACCGTTGCAATTTAGTATCTGGATCTTAATTCAACCTCTCCATCTCCCTCCCCTGCTCGGCCAGTGGTCCCAAAGGCAGGCAACTTGGGCCACTGGTGAAGCTGTGCCTCTGTGTCCTTCAGAAGCTGCTGTGGGCCTCTGGGGAGCTTCCCCGGGCCTGGGCTGGAGAAACAGGTCCACAGCCTTTCGGGTCAGTCCTCACGGTGGCCCTCATGACAGAGGGACTTCCAAGGGCTTGAGGCAGTGCCAGGGAGTCAGAGGGATGGGACACAGAATATCTGCACGCACAGACATGGCTTCCAGCAGATCCTTTCAGAGAGCTGCACATGGCTCAGCTCCTTGGTTGATTTTTGAGCCCCCCCTGCTCCCCCACCTCTTCCTTCCGCTCCCCTGGCAGGTGAGCGTGCCGGAAACCACAGGAGGGGAGGACGACAGAGTTTCCAGTGCTCTAGTCAGGGGTGTTGTTATGGTTGGGTTTTTTTTTGTGTGTGTATGTGTTTTTTTTCCGCAAAGGCAATGGTTTGGGTCACCAGGGCTATTTTAAGATGGATTTTGCAAGTCCCGTCTAGAGAGGCCGTGTCCTTGCGGCAGTGTTACAGCTCCATCTGGTGGGGTCCCGGCCAACGGCCAGCGGGAAAGGGGCTGCTCTTCTGTAATGGCGTTCATGGAGGGGCTGCTCTGGGCGCACGCTTACAGCGCAGAGCGGGGGCCAGGGCCCTGCCTGCCTCCTGCCAGCAGACACGGCGGTGGGAGCAGAGGTGAGCTTTTGTCCGTGTTCACGGTGCACTGGCCCTTGGCAAGAGCTCTCAGAGAGCTGAATACTCTGCAAGCACGGCCTGGTGCCATGCTTCGAACCGTCCTGGGCCTCGTTTGCTTCACGTGACCTATCTGATGCTAAAGCTTCCCTCCGTGGCTGCATTGCAGCTGACACGTGGGAACCCTGAGATCTAATTGCCTGTCTACCGGGCAAACCCCGCTGTTACGTACACCGCACCGACATGGCGAAGCAGCGTGTGGGGCAGCTTTAGGCCCAAGTCCAAGACAGCACTGGCTGCTACGTAACACCACAACTTCTTCCCTGTGGGTACAAGCATAAACCACTCTCACCACACTCTTTTTCTGTATACAGCTATGTGCTGGTTCTGGCTGGGGTAGAGTTAATTTTCTTCACAGTAGCTAGTATGGGGCTGTGTTTTGGATTTGTGCTGAAAACAGTGTTGATAACACAGGGATGTTTCCGTTACTGCTGAGCAGTGCTTACACACAGTCGAGGCCTCTTCTGCTCCTCGCCCCACCCCACCAGCAAGCAGGCTGGGGCTGCACAAGAAGTTGGGAGGGGACACGGCTGGGACAACTGACCCCAACTGACCAAAGGGATATCCCATACCATATGACGTCATGCTCAGCACATAAAGCTGGGGGAAGAAGAAGGAAGGGGGGACATTCGAAGTGATGGTGTTTGTCTTCCCAAGTCACCGTTACACGTGATGGAGCCCTGCTTTCCTGGAGGTGGCTGAACACCTGCCTGCTGATGGGAAGGAGTGAATGAATTCCTTGTTTTGCTTTGCTTGCATGTGCGGCTTTTGCTTTGTCTATTAAACTGTCTTTATCTCAGCCCACGAGTTTTCTCACTTTTACTCTTCTGATTCTCTTCCCCCCATCCCGCTGCGGCGGGAGTGAGCGAGTGGCTGAGTGGTGCTTAGTTGCTGGCTGGGGTCAAACCACAACAAGCTATTACTGTTGTTCAGGTAGTATAGACAAATGTAGGGTAGGAAAGTGTGCAGTGCAGGTTTGCAAGGTCTTAGCCAAGCTAAGTAAATTCACTGATGGTTTGCAAGATGTTTGCTGAGAGACTTGGGGTCTCAAATTTATATACTGAGTATCATCCATTCTCACTGGGAAATACAGCATAGTGTGATCATTTTGGTGTTCAAGGGTAAGAGATACAAGCTACTGGACTAAAAGAAGTTCAGGAGAGTATGTACAATGAGCAGATGTGGATTTTAGACCATCCAAGTGCCAGAACTGGGAAAAGGTAAAGCAAATGGAAACAAATGGAGGGCAGGTGTGGGCAGAAAGCTTGCAGGAAGCAGTTTGGCAAACCTGGAAGAGCAGTCTGTATGATCAGCGGTGTTCTTGTACAGTGCTAGAAACAGGCTGTGACCATTTGAAGGAAAAGAACAAGGAAGCTTTTTAAACATAGAATAAAACTTGGGTTTTTGAGCACATCACTTTTCAGTTAGGCATTCACAGGAACCGGCAGTGATGCAGAGAACATAGCAATGGGCATGTGTGTAAGAAACAGCAGAGCTGCTTGCTTATACTTTTTGTTAAAGAGCCAGCGTGATCTGAAGCTTTACTGGGAAAAAGACATGCTGAACCTGATCTCAGGGTCTCCAGTGATGTACCACACCTACATACACACATACAGAGCAGTTCTTGGTCTGAACTGAAGCATCCACTCTAGGCATATTGATCTGGATCTTTCCAGCTCAACCTGCCACTGCTAAATGCCCACACAGTGCAAGGGTTTTCTAGAGTGGAAAAGGAGAGAACAGGGAGAGAAGACATTCATCCCTGGTTACAGGAAAAAGCCATCACACAACACAAAAGTATCATTCATTACCAGTGAAACTCTGTCTTTTATTTTAAGCCCTTCATTAATCTTGAAGAGCAGGTTTTACCATACACTCTTCTCTCCCTCATCACTCCCTCATGGTCCTAGGCCCAGCAAATCAATAGTAGTGATTGTCCTTTGAACATCTTGAGACTACCCAGACACACAGAGCTGCCATTAGCTGGTATTTCACTACAGCATATAATTTGGCCTTGTTTCTAACCCAGGCCCCCAGCCCGTTAACCCTTGCACTTTCCTCTTGGTGCTGACTCTATCCAAGGCCTGAATGGCTCCCTTATGTGGAGCCAGTGTTTCTGCTGTATCCCCTCCTTTAAGCTGACATGCATAGAGCACTCTGCTTGTGCTGCTCCCCCAGCTATAGCCCTCTGCCAGGCATAACTGTTAGCTAATCAGCGTTATTGTCCTAGTAAATCACCCCCGGGTGAAAGGCTAACAATTCTCTTCCAGGTTTGCGAAGAGAGGGAGTGGAGAGGTAACTGATTGCTGGGCTGGGAAAATGGGAAACATGCCCTGAGGTACTGTACACACAGAGCATTTAGTCTTCCAGCAGACAATGGCTAAGGAGGGGGAATGAAGGAAACAGACTGGAAATTATATGCTTCCAAAACCCTTGTAAGAAAACTAAAGCCACTTAGGAATTGAACAGCACTCAGCTCTGCGACTAGGGTGCAGCAGGAGGAGCGGGCAGAGCTGAGAACTTTCCACCTCCCAACTCATCGTCCTTGACCTTCTCTACTAGAGCAATGGCAGAGCACGGCGGGTACAGATCCCGGGGCATTTCCTCCTACTGGGAAGCACACTGCTACTTTACCTCATTTTTGAAAGAGAAACCTTTTCTCTCCGGAGAGGAACCAGAACCCTTCCTTGCCCTCCACGGGCCGGCAGCGAGTACAGCCACTAGATGGCACGAGTCAGAGCCGAACCGGCTCGGGGAGGAAGCCCGGCCATGCTGGGGCACGTCCCTCCTCGGGACCGCTCTTGTTTTGCGACCGCAGGCGAACACCCCCACCACTTGCCTTCCTTTTCTCATCTGTAAAGCAGAGATGTGATGTGAGCATAATAAACTTTATCTTCACAAACTGCTGGGATACCCTTGGATGAAGAGACCTGTGTTAAATTGACAAAAATGTTACTACTAATAAAGAAGTGCCATAAACATCACAGAAAATACACTCTTATTTTTGGGGTGAGATGTAGCCAGTTGCCAAAATGCAGCTAATTGCAGTGCTCAACTTCCAGCTGTGCCCTGTGCTGCAAGCAGTTGCATGCTGTAGCATAAGGCTTCCCCTGGGAGGAAAATGTCCTGTGGTAAGAGAAGCACAAGAAATCCTGGACAGAAGGAGAGTGATGGTGTTCTGTTGGAGACTGACTGCTTGGAGAACAGAACGGGAGGATGAAGTTAGGAAAAATAGGATACTTGTGTTTGTGAGGGAGGCAAACAGAAGGTTCACAGGGGAGTTATACCCCAGGTCATAATTCCACTTCCTCCCTCCCAGAGAGAAAAAGCAGTATTGCAGAAGACCTGAAGTACTCACTTTTTGTGATGTGATTGAATTGGCTTCTGGAGGATCAGATGAGCATCAGAGCCAGCACAAGACAAGGGGCAAGCACAGGGATGGTCTTGCCAGCAGCAAGCTGCTAGACCATCCTAGCCATATTGCCCAACTGCACCCCCAAGGTGCAAGTGGAACCTTTGAATCTAATATAAATTTAACATTTGTATTGTCTTATGTCACCTCCATTTGCTGAGGAGAAATTTGTGAAAACTGCTCTTCAAGGATCAGGTTAGCAGAGTAAGGGTAGGAGTAATGACAAATTTACTTGTAGATGCATCATGACTTCAGAGCTTTGTTCCTTTCAGCTTTGCAGGGCTGGGAGCACAAGCTTTCTGCCACTTGGAAGGGATGATTCCCAGCTTTCTCATGGAAAGTGTCAGATGTTGGGACATGCTGCCTGTAAAAGATATGACTTTAATACATTAAAGAAATCTATTTACGGTTATTTTAAAGTAGAGCTTGCATTCCTGTGCTCTGTGAAGTTGGAACTAAGGCACCTGGTATGGATAAATAATTTGTTTCAACAGCCTAAAAATGTTCTATTTTTAAAATAATCTGGTTTCTGAAATACATTAATAGTTCAGCCAAGTTTCAGACTATAATGTGTTCTCTATAGAGTCTACCAAGCAAGACTATGTCTACTAATCAAGATGCCTACCTGACTTGTAGATACTATCTTCTCACAGGAACACAGGTACGACTTTAGACCTCTTGGTCTTCAGCAGAACACCAGATATTTTTAAGCAAAACAAACAAGCACACGTTCCCCAATTTGTTTATCTCAAGATCATGTGCTGGAGGAAACCTCTAAATTTGAACTGTTGCCATGAGTATAAAGGATGTATTCCCTTCTGTGGTCTATCTATAGAGTCTTTGACACCGAAACTGCCACCTGTCAAAACTCAAACTCCCTTGTCCTTTTTTTCCCTTCACGGCTTCTACCTACCCCAGTCCCTCTTCTTCCCCCTCAAGACTTTTCTACACTTGCTGACCACCAAGCAAGTATTTTATTCAGGCTGCTGAACTGTCCTTTTAACCCCTCTGCACCAACCCCTATGCCCTAAAACTACAAATTCCAGATTGGGTTTGCTCCAAGTTGAGGTCAGACATGACCAACTTAGAGTTATCCTTCATCAAAGCAATTAATTAAGCATACGCAGTTGTAGCTCATTTTACATGTCAGGTAAGGTCAAAACTTTAAACCCCAATGAAAAATGTAGTTTTCCTTTCCAACTCTACCATGTGCCAAACTGGGCTGTGCTGCTCTGAAACCTGCTCAAAATTGTTAGGACTTCCTGATACAATAGTTGTGAGGTTTGGTTTGTTTGTTTTGGTTTTGTTTTTCCTAAAGGCAAAAAAAAATTCCAATCTACTATTCATAGTCTGTCCTCTTTAAGAAAAAAGAAAAAAAAAATGTGGTGACACAGCAGGAAATGGGGTGGGGAGGGGAGGAAATCAGACCATCCTTCCGCCTTCTCCCCCATGTACATTTTAAGGGCTTAAGCTTTTTTGACACAGGAAAAGGCATGGAAGAGAGTCACGTGCACAAGAAATAAAAATTTGGGCTTCAAAATCCGTTATAAAATCCGAAAGTAATATACCAAAAGAAACAACTAAGAGTTGAGTAACCAAGGACTCAACCTCTCCTTTAAGAAAACTGTTTTTAGCTGCTAAAGATTCCTATCCTTGCCCTTCAAATAAATATTGAGAAAGCTGCCAAGTTCACATCTACCATGAACAAATCTTTCCCCAGAGAAAGATCAGATTTAATATTCTTAGTATTTCAAAAGCTCACCTTTTCCTCACCTAAACACCTTTGGATATTTTAGGGGAACAAAGAGCCACTGCTTGCCACCTTGAAAAACATGTAAAAAAATTAGTGAGCGGCCTATTTCCATCATGTCACATTGCACTGGTACCACCACCCTGCAATCTGCAGTCCTTAGTTACCTGTTGCTACATTTAGAAACCAGTACTACAGTTAACTTGGATGCAGCTGTGCTGGCAAAGATGTTTAAACCGCCAGCACAGAAAAGAAATATTGTCATAGGTGTTTCTACACTAAACCACTATCAGTTCCATCATACAATTTAAAGTAAGTTAAAAAAATTTACTTCTAACCAGTATTAATAGCAACACAAATCTATGGGTAGATGGGCTTTAGGTTCAGACATAAGCTGTATTTACGGCTACAATCACAATGACAATTATAAACTTGCTTATAACCTCAAGGTGTTTGGGGGGCAAGGGGAGGCTGGATCTTTGGTCTACATTCATCTTACTGTTGCCACTGCTGACTGAATCAACAGAAAATTATGGAAGGGAAATGACGTTGCACAATAAAGAATCAAGAATTAATTAAATTCACAAGATCTACAGTAGCTCTATATTTAAACAATCTGCAAGGTAAGCATGCGGCGGTCAGAAGCATTCAAGCCAATCTCAAAGGTACTAGGCTAGGCAGTGGACGTTTTTGGGAGTTTTTTTGGTAGCGTAACAAATCTATCAAAGCAAGCAACATTGACATTTAACACAGCTGAGCACACCCCAGCTTTCCCAACAGAGTGATACCTAGTAAGATGCCTCTGCAAAGTGATTTCTATTTGTTCCTTGTGTTCTTTCTGAACTGCTACATATTCAGATCACATCAAGCCAAACATGCAAAGAACATGATTAGCAGGAACTTGCTCTAGAAAGGGTGTCAGCCTTGAAGCTTTAGACGCACAGAAGTAGTGAGGGCAATATAAGAATCTCTGGAACCATGTTTCAAAAGTGACAAATTATTTTACCTATAGGAAGATTCCAACACCTATGGCCATTTGGTTGTTGGTTCTTTTGTTGAACTGGTGGACAAGGAGGTGTCACACAAATCTGTCTGCAAGGACTGCAGAAAGACTACTATTTGCCACCCATTCAAACAGCCACTGATGGCCATGACAGTAAAATCCTATCCTGTCCTCCTATTAGTCAGCATCTGGTTACTTACGTGTCATAACTGGTTTCTTTTGCTTGCTTCCATATGGGTACACCTTCAAAAAAATTTCCTTGTGATCATGTTTGCAAGATTGTACGAAGTGAACAACAGCAACAGTAATATTACTAAACAAAACTGCAAAGTAAGCCAGAAAAAGGTTTTATTTTATTAGGAATGGTACATTTAAACACACGTAAGACTTCGGGATTAATTTACATATTTTTCCAAAAAATGTTTCCCTTCTTCAACGATACAGAAGTTAAAAAAAAAAATCTAATTCCAAATTATAAGAACAAACAGTATTTGCAGTGGAAATTTCTATTAATCAAAACAACAGCGCATTCAGGAGATTTAAAGAAATTATCCTCTTTACACTTTAACATGATTAACTTTTCCTGTCACAACTGACTACACTTTTCCTGGGATTTTTTTGCTGCTGTCATTACTAAAATAACCTTCCTTTCCATCAAGACTATTGCTAGTCATACACACATTATTCAGTA
Organism: Calonectris borealis; assembly: GCF_964195595.1. Taxonomy (NCBI): domain Eukaryota; kingdom Metazoa; phylum Chordata; class Aves; order Procellariiformes; family Procellariidae; genus Calonectris; species Calonectris borealis. The sequence goes on from NC_134316.1 coordinate 38,736,302, forward strand.
TCATACTTTTGGGTATGAAAGCTATGTCACTTTTATAAACATCAAAAACATGGACATGCATATTGACACTTCTGTGCAGTTTTATGGAGTCACCTGTCAAATAAGGCCTCTACATACAATACCACATACTAGTGAATTACTGGAAAATTATTATAATGGATTCCCAATAATCCTGACATCTGGATGGTACGTCTCATTTTAACAGGAAATTCCAGCATTCATTACTGCTTAACATTGTATTGTTTCACTATCCAAATGAGCAATATTCAACTGACCAATGTGTATTCCTGAAAGTCTGTTGCAAATTAAGCATATTATCAAGGCCATTTAAAGCTGGAACTTAAACAGCCTGTTAAGCCAAGCAACAGGGAAAAAAGTGAACTCTAAACTAAATTCAGCTGGTCCATTCATTCTCACACAAAAAAGTAGCCACAGAACCTTAAATGAATAAAATCTATACTTCCTGTTCTCGGACTTAATACCAAGGACAAAAGCTAACATTGTATTTTGGAAGTCAAAGGCCTTGGAGGTGGAGGGGAAAGTGGGGGGCAAGAGAGGGAGAAAGCAGCGTATTGTCTCATCCCATTACCTCAGCATTATGTGTACATAATATAGCTATGATAGAAATGTTTACTAATAGCAGGGAAAAAAAAAATAAAAAAGACTTCCCACTCCAGACTTCACTGAAAGGAGAAAGCTGACAGCCCCTCCTCGCAGAGATGGCCTATTTGATGACAGGCACTTTGGCAATGTAAGAGGAGGTTACCCTTTCATCATGTTAACTCTTCCCCTCCCAGTTCTCATGTATAATTTGTCTCAAGTCTTCAAGAAACTTGAATCAAATTAAATGCATTAATACGTCTCTAAGAGCAGGTTAACTACGGCTATGAGCAGAGCTCGACCTAGAACGAGATTTTCGTTTAGAAGAAGAGGGAGATGGGGAAGAAGCTAGCAAGCTGGAGCGGTGGCTTTTCTGGGAGTAACTCTTTTTAGGTGTACGACTGCGAGAACGAGACCGGGATCGAGATCGGGACCGGGATCGAGAACGAGACCTGGACCTGGACCTTGATCTTGACCTGGACCTGGACCGGCTGTCCGATCTGGAAGATCCTGTAGACCTGGACCTGCTGCGAGATCTTGAGTAACTCCTTGATCGAGATCTGCTTCTAGAGAAACACAATTAAAAGCTGTAGTCTCACATCCTACTAAATTTAAAATACTCAATTTAAATTCTCAACTACTTTGTATGCACAGCACATCCACCAGAACATCTGAATGCGCTATGCACAGCATTCAGTTATTTCAGAGTGCTGCTAGATTTCTGTTATGCTCCATCACAACAGTATGTTCTTAGGCAAAGACTCTGACATTCTCTGCTAGCTTGGCAAAATATGGACTGCCTAATGAAAGATGCCTTCCCCTTGCCCCCCCACCAGAAGGAGACAAACAAATTTTTAGCCATTTAGCAAGAAAAGCACAGAAATGAAAATTCATACCTGTGGTATTTATTCTCTCTAGAAACACCTATGTCAATTAGTTAGGGTTTCTTTCAAGATGCTAAAAAAGTCTCTAAAGGCATTGAACACCAGCACACTTTAAGGCCTGAGTTTAACACCTCTCTAGCTTAAAACCTTCTCTCACTGTCCCTTTTTTCATGAAAAGAAGTGGATTTATTTTTAAGAGAGACAATGAAAAAGCTGCAGCTAACATGTTTTTTAAATGACTAAATGACAGAACTGCTTTGGGAATAATGCAAGCAAGCTAACTGTTTTTCTTTTATTCTCATGAAAAAGTTGGCTTTCACAACTATTTGAGACATTTCACAGGACTGTGAAGCAGCTTTCCAGTAAATTAAAAGGCTTATAATACCAAAATTCATAGTTTTTTAAAAAGTCCTTTCATTTAAATATCAAGTTTTATCTTTAAAAAAAAAATCTCCTTACGCTCATCCAAAAGTGTTATATTTACCCTATTTTCAGCAAGTTAGTTCTTATCTAAATTGGTTTACACTGCTAGAAAATGGTTCTGTGCGGTGATATTTAGCTTGGGGCCAAAGAATTAGATAATAAATCCAATGCCATGCCCTCAGCAGAATTTTATCAGGTCAGGTGACATACCTGTGCCTTCTGTGATCTTCAGTCAGTTTAATTCTGCGTCCATTCAGCTCAGTGCCATCCAATTTTTCCAGTGCACTCTTCATATCACTATAAGATGCAAATTCCACAACCCTGTATACCACCAGGAAAAAAGAAAAAGTTTCAGAGAAACTGAAAAAGCAAGGAGAACGAGTTTGGGTCTTTTCCAATCTGTTGATTCACAGCTTGATGTTTTATCTTCTGAAAGCTTATTTTTATTTCAGTCCTCCTAAATTTTATTTCAGTCCACCTACAGGTGAGACTCTAAATTGCATTTCACTGAATTGTCCAAGAAACAAAAACTTGCAGACTCTCCTGCCCTATTTAGATTTTTAACAGTGAATAGAAAAATCCCCTCTTTGTTTTTTTAATTTGTTTTCCCCTCAAAAAAAGTGTAAGTTGCATTTGCTTGCAGTGGCCCTAGAGCACTGTTCTGCCAGCACATACACTCAGTTCATACTTTCCTCTCTCCTGCTTTGTCATGCAGGACCTTTGTAGTCTGCAGAATTAAGAATGGAGAGCAGGCAGCGAGGTACTCCCTATGGAGATTGGTTATGTCCATTTCCCATGACTTGACTGTTGAACCAGTGCAAAGCAGCCACAGACAGGAGGAATTTTAGCCTCAGGAGTCAGCTCATAAATAACATAAATAACTCTAAGTTAAAGACAGCAGAACTCAACTGTTGAAAGGTATTCTCCCTTCCCTTTCTGCTTTGACACATTGTTTTCATGGTAGAGAGTAGAGACCGAGTTCAATACCACTTCTAAACTCCTACTTACTTTTTGGGGTTTTGGTTGGTTGTTGTTGTTTGTTGTGTTTTGTTTTTTTTTAAAATTGGAGACATTTCAGCATCTAAGCCACACCATAGATTTATGTTCCATTTCTTTCATATTACAAGGATAATTTTGCCTTTAGCAGTTTCAGTTATCATACAAAATGATACTTACCCTTCATTCCTGTTGTTTCTATGTGCATCCACATAGGTGACTTCCCCTGCCTTTCTCATGACATCTTTCAAGTCCTGCAGCAAAAGTTAACATTTTAGCCTTAAACAGGACACAGTTGAGCCAGCTAGCAGTAAGTAATACCTCCATAAAACTTTCTCTGCTAAAACTGCTTAATGCTTTTATATTTTTTATATATATATAAATAAATACATACAATTTAGAAAAAAGTTTCTGAAACAGCCTATGTAATAGCAGCTGCATATAGAAAGGACCCCTCATTTTTACAACTACAGTGAATAAAATATTGCTTTTAAAATAATACTGCATCCCAAAACTAGCTGTTATGAAAACACAATGCAGTACTTAAAATACCAACATATGCACTGAAATCAGATCTATAACAGATGAAAAGCAACATAGTATTAAATGCAAATTTTCATGACTAACACCCCAGTTAAATGACAATCAAATATATGTAGACAAATTCATTCTATATGCTCACCTCCCCCAACTTCACAGCAAAATTAAAAGCAAAAAGGTGTAATTACTATATAATTAAAACTTTTACAAAGGGAAAAAATTTTCTTTTATTTCCCTTGAATATCTGTCATACTACAGTGCCACGTCAACAGACACTCTTGTATTTAACTTAATAGAGGCTAAACACGCAGACACTGTAAAATTACTTGCTCAGCAATAGGATAAAGTACAAACAAATAATATAAAAGGTCACTAAAAAGCTAAACATGTGTATAAGTTAAAGCAGTACTTTTACCAAACAGTATCTGGTATTTTATAATCCCAGACTACTTACCGCAACATGCCAGAAGTGGCAGATGATATAAGAAGGTACCTTAAGCAAAGAGTTGCTTGTCCAATACCTAGCTGGCCAAGAGGAACTCTCTTACATGAGAAAGGCAGAGTGATGGCTCATAGCAATATGCTTCACGGAGGTACCAGAGGCCCTGAAAGCACTGGACATAGTCTCCAGTCTCCAGAAGTGGCTAAAGAACCCGAGGATGATCTGTGCTAGCCAATCGAGATCAAACCCAGGCAAACCAAGATCTAGATCGCCAAAAAACAGGAGTGTCATAGGAACCAAAAGGAAAATTCAGAACAGGCCAAACCCTAGAATTTCAGCCACTAGAAAACCCCCAAATCTTTGGTTCTTTTTCCTCCACACAAGAAAAATGAGGGTTAACCAAATCAAGGTTGTTAGAAGAGGTTCAAAATGCACTTGGTTAGAAATTTGCTTAAGGAAGAAAAGACTACAAAACAAAAAGCCAAGAAAAACTTCAGAACATTTGCCACAGAATATAAGAAGGCTTAGTTTTATCTAATCTTTTAATTAAAATTCAATAGTTTTATTTTAAAAACTGGCCTATGCAAACTAGTATTTTTCCTGGATTCACATGTGCTTAACAGAAAGAAACTTTAATAGCAAATGAAAAACAGGCCCTACAGCACCATTAAAAGTAATTCAACTTCAGTATGTTTATCCCAATTTAGAGATGAAGAACAAAATTTTGGCTCTGCTCAAGTCAATGAGAACTTAACCAGACCAGGGCTGGTAAGGCAAAAGGAAGTTAGAAAATGTTAATCTACATAATTATTTTCTAATTCAGTAACTTCAGGCTTTAAAATTTAGGACCCCACAGACTTGCCACACTATACGCTGAATCCTAAGGATCATCATCATGAAATATCATTTGTAATAGTAATGTCAACATGATTAAGATGCCAACATTATTGCCCAAAAGAGAGTAAGTGTGCATGTGTTATAAAAGCTCAACAGAATATTTGCTATTATTAAGGGAATGTTTTAAAGTTATCTCGTTTTACTTAACCAGTGGAACTGTCAAATTTTATCCTAGGTTTACTGTTCTGGTTCACCTTAAACAGCACAAGAATACCGTGCTGTCCTTAGCAGCAAAGGAAAATAAGGTGTAGGACAACCATAAATAGGAAAAACACATACTAAAAATTACATCTTGATGTAACACAGATCTACTTTTCCCAACTGCTTGAAAATTCACAGATACTGAAGAACTAACGAGGGTGGCTGAAAGGCTCTGAACATGCAGAAATATATACCTTTGCTAAAATAAGGAGAATTCTGACAGTTTGTTTACTACTTAGATATGAGATTATCTATTAACAATAAAATCAACAATTTGAGGAAACTGATTTGAATACAAATCTTATTTGTGGTTTGTTTGTGGTTTTTTTTTTTTTTTAAATATCCCAACACAATAACTTTTAAAGGAGACAGAAGTTCTCAAAGCATGGGGATCTGCACACACCAAAGATGAAATTATGTGCCTAAGTTTTAAAGCAACGTTCCGTATCAATAGTGCTTGCTAGAAGCTCAGGCGTTATTAGAAAAGAAGAATAATGCCACTACTGTTAATGTATTAGCTATTTTAATCTGTTGTGTAAGTAGTATAGTTAAAAGAAGTTAAAACACTATAGTCAGTATCCAAGATGTTAGCTTCAAATGATTTCTATTTAGGCAGGTATCAAGAAGTAAAGTCTCTTATGCTACCTTAGAATGCTAATTAGAATCCTAAAGATTCATCAGTATGAAATCTGAATTGGGTGGGCTTCAGTCTAAAATGGTAAGTACACATAAAGCCATTATAAATATTCACAAGTAAAAGAAAGTTACAGAAATGTTAACTTTTTTTTCAAGTTATGAATTTAACACTAAACAGCATTATAGGATTTACTCTCCTTAACACTCCATTCTAGCTTACTTCCCTGGTCCCTACTGTTGCTTCCAAGCCCTGTGTTTTATAACAATCTCTTCATACACATAACTGCATACCACACCCAGAAGATATTTAGATGAAATCCACTTGCTCATCACATCAACTCAGAAGTTGTTTTTTTAGTTATTCAATAATTAACAAAACTGTACAATTATGAACCTTTTGAACCTGTCATGCAGAAGATAAACAAACCTAGTTCAACCGTCTATCTGCATTGACTGTACCCAAGCTCTTATGAAACACATCAGTGGAGCTCCAGGCAAGCCAAACAGCCTCCTCATGCGGATTTAGCTGCAAGACCAAGGCTTTGAACATTCAACGTGTTCTGCATCTTTTATTATATTAATTAAAGTCTCTTTATTCAAAGAATATAAAGGGTTAATAATCAAGACTAAACTCCTCTATTCACTCACCTTTTGTAAATAGCATCTGTTGCTATGCCTTTAAAAAGTAAACTTTCTATAGACTGTATAGTACACAGGGCACAACTAAAGCAATTGATTATATGGTTATTATGTTAAAAGCCAGCTAAAAATTAGCGAAACATTAGCAAGGGTGAAAAAAAAAAAAAAAGAACAATGGTAAGAAAGCTTCAAAAGACAATTACTGAAAGTTTTGGGTTTTTAAAAAATATCTACAGTAAGCATACTTTACACAGTAGCCTTCTTAAGATTCCCTTTATTAATGACGTATTACCAGACTTCCCAATCATGCATGTCACAAAAATATTTTGCAAAACATAAGAAGAGACCATAAATTTCACTCAAAACAAAGGCATGCACTTTCAGGTGCACTTTTTCAATACAAAAGGATGATATAGTTTGAATGGATGCTATGCTTCAATAATTTAGAAACAATCTAGAGTCTTTGAAAGTTTTATCAGTTGGTAAACACAACTAAGCAAGAATCTGTTCCCAACTATAAAATCTGGTTATAGAACTATTTGCATAGCTGTGAAACAAAAGACTTCTTTAAGTGTTTGAATGCTAATTTTTAGCAATCACTGAAGCTTTTTTGCTTATTTTTTTATTCAGGTTAAATATTTATGATGGCTTTATTAAGAAATTAGGCTGAGAGCAGTCTATTTACAGAGTAGGAAAACAAAGTGTAAAAAAAGAAGGTAACATGTTAACTCACCTGCCAGCTGATACGGGATGAAAGGTTTTCAACTATGATCCTGTGTTCAGTACGAACAGGAGGTCCATACCGGCTAGAAGAGTTCAGAGGAAACAAAAAAAAAAAAAAAAGAGGACAAAGTCTCCAGTGTAAGGAATTCAGAACTTAAGAACTCTGATGTTTTCTATAGTTTGCTGAGAGATTTAAGTATTTTCCTTGTTGCTGGACTGCAGATTTGATTCTCCCTAGTCAAGAATATATTTAAGAGTCCACTACAAGAAGAGAGCTGCTACAAGGGGATTAAAAAGGATTCTGATGAAGAACCTTATACCAAGGCAGTCAATATAGCTGCCATTTTTTCTAGATACACTGAAATAAGTGCCTACTAGAATGAAAATAATGTAAAGAGTATTAGTTTAATTTTGGTATTTGGCAGGCTTGGCTCACACATATGGTTTTGGAGGATATTTGTGTAAAGGGCAATTTTTTTATTTTTTTTTTTTAGTTGGTAGGATAAATTCTGCTTCATGTCAGGGAGATAGAAGGCACAATTTAAAGGCATCTTAGTTCATGCTTCTAAATTCCAAATCATTTGTTAATATTTATGAATGCCACCATGACCTATATTAGATATTTTTGTGGGTAGAAATATTCTTTTTTTAGTAAAATGAGAGCTAGATAACTGGTTGCCATGAAGTAGCTGTGGCAGTTTACAGTTCCTAAATGAAAGCCGATGTTTTTCACTTAACCAAAAATTAAAGACCCTCTCAAAAACGAAAATGTGGCTTGAAAATATTCATACAGAAAAGAAGAGTAAAATATCTGGAAAGAATACTGCCCTTGCAGGTCATTTCTGTTCTCAATCCTAGTCACTCTGAATCCAAAGGGATCTGAGAACTATGGAGAAAGGTATGCCAGCCTTCTCTAACAGGAACGATTCTAACAATGGCACTACGTATTACTACAAAAAGATTCAAGAATCAAGAACACTGACCTTAGAGAAAATTATTCTCATCTTCTCCTCTCATAGAAACATAATCCTAAATTGTGCGTATTGATTTGTACACTGAAGCATAGGCAATTTCATTTCAGTGCATACCTCAAAGTGTCCCAATTTTTTTCAGAACATCCAGATCTTCCGGGCATTTAAACAGAGGTCCCAGAGTCCCAAAACTGGCAGGCTGAGTCTCATTTTTCCATTATTGCAAACCGCAGTCTCTTCCTGTCTGGCATCGGCAGTCTGACGTCATGAACATGACTACAACGTCAGATGCCCACGACCTTCAATCACACTTCCTACTTTAAAAGTCCACTTTTAGCCTGGACCTCGGACCAATTATACCGCATCAAGGTTACTGCCACTGAAGAAAAAATAATCTAATTAGCATACTTGCATATGCAAATTAGATGTTCCAGACACTGGTTTGTAACTGGCAGCAATTCTGACTTTGAAACAAATGCAGAGGTTTATGTCAGTTAAGTCTTCGTCTTTCTTCCAAACTCTACTCTGCATAGGCCACAGCTATAAATGTTTCTACAGAGTAAATTATTCCAAACATATTTACTTCACACAGGTAGATATAAAGTACAAAGATGTAATGTGTAGTTGTTTGGTGGAATATATGCGAATCTGCAGAACTTTCACAAACTCCACTCCAGTGCCAAGGTTCAGCACTGGCTCAAATCATTGAAAGTGAACAATTCCACAAATACTGTATGTCCACTACAGGTATTCTAGATATGAGCTACGTCCTGTTTTTCAGATTGCATTGTTGGACAGAGGCTCTCCTTCAGCAAGGCACCTGCTCGGTCAGCAAACCTAGTCAATTGGTATTTAAACACTTCTGCACGTGCTAGTATCTTGAGCTCTAGCACTGTTTCTCAAATACAGTTCCTTTTGTATGCTGTGCTGAAGTAAGCATTTTGATAACCACACAACTGGAAATGTGAAAGCTTGGTGAGATGGTAAATACCTTGAACTATTGCTCTACAATAATTCTACTTAGCCTGTAAGATCAGTTTAATGACAAAAGCCTCAGTAGAGAAGCTCTGGCATTTTTCTTCATTTAGTGTTGAAAACAGCCAATCCAACTGCAGCATTAGTCCTTCACATCATTTACGTAACAGCAGGAAGCAAGACCAATGTACTGCCTACAACGTGGAGAGGGAGCATTTCATAACAGGTTTGTGAACCTCTGCGAGCCAGTTAAACTGCTTTAAAATCCACATGCTCCTCAGCCAGAGGAAGTGAATAATAGTAATGGACCTCCAAGGTTTGAGAACATAAAACTTCTTTCGTGAAGCTATACAAGGAAACAGAGTTGGATCCCTAACTCCAACCACAAGAAGAAAACAGTATTTCAGTACAGTTCTTCAGTTATTCTGTTTGTAGGAAACAGAGTCCAGACCACCTACCTAGATCCACTCTGTGACTGGTAATAACTGAACCGTTGTGGGAATCTGCCCCTTCCTCTTCGGGCTCGAGCATGCTCAATTGTAACCCTTATGATAGGAACAAAACAAAACAAGCAAACAAAAAATAAAACACAAACTTTAAGTATTTGACACTGACTTAAATCTTTCGCAACTGGAAGCACATGTGCACGAACAAGAATTATCTTGCCCTTGCAAGCAATGATTTATAACACAGTCACTGGCATTTCTTAAAGAGCCAGAACAGTGGTATTCTCTCGTCTCATTCATCTCCCTCAGACTTTCATGAAAATTGTCATGGGTCTGTAATTCAGATTGAAACAATTAAATCTGCTCAACCAGAGCCCAAGAACAATCACAGAGGGAAAAAAGTACCAAAATAATAACAATCTCATGATCTAAACCCAACTTCCACAATCCAAATAAAAATTGTTGTAACATACAATGACTATAGTCCACATTGTTGCACACTGAAGGGCAACACTCCAAATGATGGGAGGCTGTTATCAACTTATTTTCTGAAGTCAACAGACAGATAAATAACAAATAGATAAGTTCAATTCACTTTTACTAATATTTCTGGTGACAAGACCTTGAGTTAGCTTTGAAGAAGAAATAAGTGCAAGTGGAGAAAATAGCCAGCCCTGCTCTAAGCCACCCCTCCTCCAGTCCCAAACTATCTTTACCTTATATAAGACTGTAGCCAGGATCCCAATGAACTTTATCCCTTTAGATAAAGTCATGGAAGGTGTATCCCATCACAGAGCCACAAGAAACGGGTGCCAGAGTACAAGCTAATGCACTGCATTTGGATGCAAAGCACTTTTGCTGTTCTTAAGGGAAATTATGGTATCAAGCTTACCTTTCATCACACAACTCTTTACCATTTAGTTCATAAATTGCATCATCAGCATCCCTGTGGTCTTCGAATTCCTAGAAAGAAAATAGGAATAAAAAAGTATTTTCCCTCATAGTATATTCAAATGCTAGAAAACATGCTTTCTTTATAAATTTTACATTTCTGCAGCAAGTATCAGCCAGAACTTTGAACAAGGAAGTGGATTCCTAGTACTTTATGACTGAAAAGCCAAGATGTTCCCATTCATGACCATTTCTTCTCCCTCCACCTCACAAACTCCTTTTGCCTCCCTCAGTTGTTTCAGTATAACTATCTGCAGGACCTATATAAAATAAATTAATTAAATAACCTGGTTTATTACAGAAATATCTAAAATACTTTCTGGGAGAGAGGCAGGGGGATTACTTCAAGAAACACAGTTTAAAACACAGCCCTACGTAGAGAGAAATCCTATATAACAGCACGAGCTGATCAACTGCAACCAAAAGCAGGAGAGCTGCGCACTCCCAAAACTCTCTTAAGAGCTCTGGGGCTGATTCCATTCTTACTGAATTGGCAAAGAAAGAGGGAATCAGAAAAAAAGCCCTTCTTATTTTTTTCTGAGCGAATTCAGCTCACTAGTCTGGCAAAAAGGTGCCTGTGTAAGAAGAGTAAGAAACACAAGCCCCTCTTCAGCACTGGCCACCTGTGGGTCTGGATCAGCTATGATATGCAATTCCATATACCGTTGCAACGGGATCTGTCGCTTTGCTTTTGGCAGCAATGCTGCTTTAGTCAGCCCAAGTAGCCTCTGCCCACTATCCAGCCCACTGGTTCTTGGCAGAGCTGTTTGTCCAGCTCTGCAGGAAACTAGGTCAAGAAACCTATCCAGACGAAAAACAGCACACTTTGCGCAGGAGGTGGGGTGAGAAAGACAGTGTTATTTTTCAACTAGATCAGCTTCCCAGGTAGGTTCATTATGTGGCTGAACAACTGTGTTAACACCATGTGAGGCAAAGGGAGAAAGGAAAGAAAGAAACCAGTGAGAACAAGCAGCTGGGTAGGGGCTGCTTGAACCAACAGTGTGGATGGAGAAAAAAACCAATGTGGAACTGCAGCTTTAGAGCAATGAACAACAGAGAATAAGCTTCTCATGTTGAAGAAAGCATTTGCGTAACTATAAACAGCTTTTCAGAAGCAATACTGGCTTAAGCAATCTTCCCCCCTCTGCACTGAAATCTGTTTCACTACCAAGTGAAACATCACACATCCTTGCATGATGATGCAAGGATTATCTTGAGAAAATTCATTTAGGCCCAGCATTTAAGAGTATCAATAGTTAGCACCTACAACTCCCACGATTTCAGCTAGTTTCTAACAAACTGCATGTCTGCAAGTCTATCTGTTTACATACTAGCTTTATGGTGTGAAGTTTGAAAACATTCTGCACTGAAATCTACAGAATTTAAGTAAATTCAATCAGTTTCAAAGATCAAGCAATGATTTTGATCAAACACAACGAAACATGCTTTTAACACTACAACCACGTTCAATCAGAATCAGTTGGTTTTGTAAGAGGTTTTATAAATACAGATTTTAAATAACCGAAACCAAAGATGAACTGACAGCCCGTCACAAGTGAGGTACTGCAAAGGATAATACTATTCACTGTATTTATAAATGATCTGGATTGACAGGACCGAGTGCACCCTCACCAGTTTTGTGGCTGACACCAAAGTGGGAGGAGAAATAGATATACCAGAAGGAAAAACCACCACACAGAGAGACCTTGATAGGCTGAAATATGAGGCCAACAAGAATTGCAAGTTTCAACAAAAGATAAATGTGAAGTCCTGCACCTGGGATAGAATAATCCCAAGCAGCAGAACAGGCTGGGGTCTCAGTCGCTGGAGTGTAGCTCTGCTGAAAAGGACACGGAAATCCTTGTGGAGAGTCAGCTAAGCGTGAGTCACCAGTGTGGCCTTGCTGCAATGAAAGCAAACCGCGTCCTGGACTGCGTCAGTAAGAGTACAGCCAGCAGACCAAGGGATGTGATTATTCCACCCTACTTGGCATTTGTTAGGCCACACCTGGAACATTATGTCCAGTTTTGGCCCCTCCAGCCCAAGACAGACATTGAAAAAATGGAGCGGGACCAGCAGAGGGCCACCAAAACTGATCAGAAGGTTGGAGAACAAAGAAATGTTGACCACGCCATGTTTGTTCAGCCTGAAGAAAAGGCAGCTCAAAGGGAATCTAGCCACAATCTTCCAATACCTAAAACAGTTACAGAGATGATGGGAGTCATGTGGGTGCACAGTGATGGGATGACAGGCAAAGGGGGAAAAGTTTTGTTCATATGTAAGGAAAAAATTCTTCAACATGAGAACAATTACATTGTTTAGACAGAGTTATGGGGCGATTATTCAAGCTTATTAGTGAGCTTTGAAAAGAAAATGCTTCTGCCTAGGAACTGGAGAAGAGAAGAAGGATAGTTGGCTGACTCATATACAGGAGTTGAACAGAAGTTGTTCCTGAATGAGTCAACAGCCCTGCCCAAGAAGAGATTTGAGAAATAGCAGCAATTGGAAAGGATGCACTAAATAAACTCAGGCTCATGTCTAGATCGGCCATTTACCTCTGGACTTTAAGAGGCAGGTATTTACCTACTGGCAGTCAACAAGAAGTAGCTCATACTGCAGGGCAATCAGGAACCGGCACATGTAGGAGTCAAGAAGTAACACTAACGTAACTAAAGTAGGCAAAGCCTGGTTTTTTGTTCTTTTCCCATAGCTTCACCCAAGGGATTGATCTTGGCAGAACGAATAGCATGTAAGCCTGCCATAGTGCAAGGGCAGCATCAGCCTTTCCAGTTAGAACTCATTGCTGCAGAACAGCTAATTCTCAGTTCTCAGGAGATAATACTTAAGAAACAGGCTGATCCTGAGTCAATTTGGGGACTCGTAAAGCTGTAAAAATTTGGACAACAGTTTAGAAGCATAGAGCTCTAGAAAGCAGCGGTAGGAAACTAAGATCCAATAAACCGTGTATTTCATTTAATAGTCTGACAGACACATACGCCCTGTGAACATATGTTGACAGTGAATATGCCTAACTTTAGCTGCACAAGAGTTAAAAGCTGTGCTGCTTAAATCCAACAGCAAGCACCTCTTACACCTGTTGTCTTAGCCAAGTACTTTGCTTTTATGTCAGGCCATTATTTAGAGATATGACCCAGCAGACTAGAAGGAGTGAGAGAGGAACATGAGTGACTCTGTATAAACTTTTCTTCAGGTCAAGACTTTGTCAAGTTTTGTAATGCCATTAACAGGATATTTATATTGTCTTCAGAAATAAGGGATAAAATTTAAATCCATGGAAGACTACGATCAGACAATGCATTTAATGGAGCCAGAATATTACCAAGATTTTGAGCAAAATCTGGCCCAAACCAGGTAAAACTGTAATCCCAACATTTGAAAAGTATATTAATATTTTCCATTTCCTATTGGAACTATTATTCTCTTAAGCATCTTCCCTTCCTTGACTTCAGCCTAGCAAGGCTAGTACCTGCAAGCAAGAGAAAGGAAAATAAGGTATTACTTACCACAAATCCAAATCCATTTTTAAGATGGATTTCTCGTATGCGTCCATATCCTTTGAAGAATTTCTCCACATCCCGCTCCCGAGCGCGTGAACTTAAGTGTCCAACAAAGACACGGCAGCCACTCATCTTAAGGTTGATGCTAAGAAAGAAAACAGCACTGTTTATCAGATTAACAAATTTGAAATAGGGTGATTAAGATCACTTTTACATCTCAGAAATCTTGGTTAAATGGAATTTGATTTTATCATCCTCCAGGTATATATGTTAAAAACCCAATTCTTCTCTATAGCCAGAGAAGTGAGAAAATCTTGTCTTACTGACTTCTAGTAGAACCTACACAGAACTCCCAGCTTTGTCCTTTTTAGTCATATAACTTAAAGACTTCTTGTATCTGAAATAATGTTTTTGTTTGTTGCTGGACTAATAAGGCTTTTGTACCACAGAGCATGAAAAAACACACTCTATAAGCTCCAAGATTAATGTGCTGGGCTAACAGCAGTTTTAAAAAAAAAAGAAAAAAGAACAAAACCGTTACTCTAGTCATTCGAATAACAACATAAAACATTCTCAAACTTTTGCTTTCACCTGAAAGAATTGCTGCAATAAAAATTACGTCAGCATCCAAAAGATAAATGGTAGTAATCAAATTATTTCCATTTGCACTAACCATAAAACATCTTAACAGTCTATCAAGTTATGAAGAAGAAACGTTTTGTTATTATGAGATTTCAACAATAGCAAAAACAAAGGCTATTTCAGATATTCAGATTTTCAAAACTATCTACTGATCCAGGATACATAATTTGAGATATTTTATGGAAGCTCCATTGTTTATCTTGAGGATGTCACTTTTTCTGTTTATGTGATTTAGAACTTTTTAAGTTCTTCTGACTGGAAAATAAAAATTATTTGGCTCAGCTTGCTGTCATACAAAAAACCAAAGAATCCAAGTCCCAAGGAGTGGAAATACAGTGTGATCTTATATTACAATACTGGGCTGCAAAGCAGACAGAGTAAACAGACAACGTATCATATTAGCTGTGAAAGTAGTTCAAGACAATTTGGATGCAGTATTTCGAATTACCGTGATTTACCTTCTGTGTTAACACCCATTAGTTTCTATTGATTAGCTTCTTTACTCGGGCTCACTATGCCATTAGAGAAGTGCCAGAACCAGGGTATAGGGCTTTGTATGGGGCAAGGGGTGGAAATGTGACAGCACTTAACTTAAATTAGCCTAAACTGTCCGCGAATCACGACGTGAGATGATAGCTATTTAATCACATTCACGTGAAAAGTTTCGTGCTTCTCCTACAAGGGCCTATATTGCCCTGTGTAACCATTCCCTCCTTTGCGCCCACACTTGCATTTTTATGCCCACATGGAAATCCAGCTCAGAGGACTGATTCAGCTCCCTCGCAGAGTAGCTAGTCTTCCGACAGATTGTTTTCCCGATGCACCCTTACCACACAAATACTAGCAAGGCCAGCAGTGGGTATTAAGGGAAAGACAGGCCTTTGCAGAGGAAGGACAGACTTACATAACATGTGCTTTAAAACACGGTAAGAACAGTCACTCTGGCAACAGCACTCATTTTGAGAACATGTATTTGACAGACTAAAACGACTGCATAACTGCTGTTCAATACTTTTAGTGCTTAGCTCTAGAAAAACAAGGTGGGGAGGAGAGAAGAATCACAGAAGGAAATGAACATGGGGTGGAGGGAATCGACTGCCTGAGAAAGCACCACAGATACAGGGCAAGACGTGCAAACTATCTGCCCATGCATTATTTACTCAAACATCAGGGAGCACAATGGATTTGAGATCTGTACCGACACCTGCAAGTCGCAGAGCTTCACGCGTTGTTCCTAGCACAACGCAACCGCATTTGCTCACTAGCGGCTCACAAGATCAAACATGCTGGCCTAAAAGCCCTCGGGAAGCACGGGACCGCAGCAGCAGACCATCTGCTTGTTCGCCTTTTTGAGAAGTCCAGACGGGACAGGGCTGCGCTAGGCTCGCCGCCTCCCCAAGGCAGGAGGACCCTCTCCTTGGGTTCACCGTCACCGAAGCGTCGGCCCACCCGCTGGCGATCGCCCCTCGGCTCTTCGCTGCGGACGCGAAAGCTTTACACTCACCTTCAAGCCCCGACGGCTCCCAGCCATCCTTCCGAGCAAAACAGCCGGCATCAGCCCTCCCCTCCGCAAAGCCGCGGGGCAGCGATAAAGCGCGGCGTCCTCCGCGGCCTGCTGCCGTCGCGCCTCGATTACCCAACCGCCAGCGGTCCCCCGCCGAGCGCCCGGGCCAGCGGCGCCAGCGAGGCCTCCGACAGCAGCTTCCTCCCCCTCAGCCCGGCGCCGACACAAGAAAGGCCGGGCCCGTCCCCGCCCCGCAGCAGGGCCCGGCTGCAAGAAGCCTGCTCGCAACTCGACGCCCGACCCTCCCCCGGCCCTTCCGCCACCGAGCGAGCCAAGGAGGGGTCGCCGCTCACCGTCGCCGAGCGCTGAGTCCTGCGGGCCGCGAGGAAACGGCTCTTCCCGGCCGCGGCGGCAATGGCTGCCTTGTTCCTCCGAGAGACCAGCACCGCCGCGCGCCCCCAACGGATGCTGCGCAACCGCCAACGCCCGACTCCAACTCCCAGCGTGCCGCGCGGCGGCCCCCGGCCGCGCCCCGCACCCGGGGCGGTACCGTTGCACGCTGGGAGATGTAGGCGCTGGGGCCGGTCAGGCGGCGCCGCGCCCCGGGGCCTGCAGCCGCTCGGAGCGGGCAGCTCGCTTGAACAGGCGTCGGGGGGGAGTTTTGAGGGCACGAGGGTTCCCGAGGGCAGCGCCGTTCCCGAGGGGGGCGGCTTCTGGCCGGGAGGAGGGGGGTGCCGGAGGCGCGCAGCGGGCGGGGGCAGGCTGCGGCCCTGCCAGGGCGAGGCGCGAGGCGCGAGGCCGGGGCCGTCGGGTCAGGGAGAGGCCGAGGGGGCTCCTGCCACGACCGGGCCCAGGCTGCGGGGTCGGAACCCGCTGGGAGCCAGCGCTCACCGCGGCGCACGCCGAAAGAAATCACACTCCTTTCCCGATGAAGCGACGCTGCCAGCCTGCTGCCGTCCCCCGGCCATTCTGCTTCATGCTGTGACTTTTGACCAAGACATGGCAAAAAAGACGGGTATCCGTACTGGGTAACAAGTGGGGGAGCAGAGGCACACGTCCGAAGAGTTCCTCCGAAGCGTGACACGTTGGCTCAGCAAATGCAGTTCTCCTGCCAAGAAAAGTTCGCTGCGGCCAGCCCCTAACTACCACCTTCTCTTCAGCACACACGATTACGCTGCTTTGGATAAAACTGCAATACTGTTACTGTCGCTGACACCAGGGGGAAACCTCGGGTGGGGAAAAGTGGGTAGTGAAGATACAGGCTTGTATGGAGGTGCTGAGCAGAAGCAGTTTTTCTGTGCATATACATGCAGCACACTACTTTTCTGGTCTATCAGTGTTGAGATGTACTCATTTTATGGAATTCTTACAGTGTAATTCATGACAATTCGCAGTATGATGATCAAGATAAAAATTGTTATCCATTTCTTCAGTATAGCACAGCTTGTTAAATCTTCATCGTCCAGATGCTTACAAGATAGCTACAGTTTGTTTTGCCCATTTTTTTTCCCTCGTCTGATAGCATCACGTCTGGATTTCCTGATTTATCTTGGAGTAAATATCTAAGTTACATTTAGACCTTGTATGTTAGATTCAGGCATCATTCAAATTTCTTGCCCTCTAAATATTCTTTAGGATGAAGATAACCTTACATTCAACATCCATAATAAACAGAGTTGTTTAGGTTGGAAGGGACCCCTTGAGATCATCTGGTCCAACCCCCCAAAGTCGCCCAGGAGCTTTTTAATAACTCCACAGATGGAGGCTCCACAACCTCTCCGGAAACCTGATCCAGTGTTTGACCACCCTTACAGTAAAAAAGGGTTTTCTTGTGTTCAGATGAAATTTCATGGTTTTAATTGTCAGTGGATGCTACTGAGAAGAGTCTGGCTCCCTCCTCTTCATTACCTCCCATCAGATATTTATACACATTCAGCCTTCCCCAGGCTGAACAGTCCCAGCTCTCTCAGCCTCTCCCTATATGAGAGATACTCCAGTCCCGCAATCATCTTTGTGGCCCTGTGCTGGACTCGCTCCAGTAAGTCCATATCTCTTTTGTACTGGGAAGCCCAGCAGAGGACACAATGGTCCAGGTGTGGCCTCACCAATGCTGAGCAGAGGGGCAGGATCACCTCCCTTGACTTTCAGCAATGCTCTGCCTAGTGCAGCCCAGGATGCTGTTGGCTTTTGCCACAAGGCAACTGATGTGAACTCTTTACGGTAAGAAAATGGAGTAATGTGACAACTTAACAAATCTAACTGTGGTTAAAATAGAAAAAGTGGATATGAGTAGCTGTAGCTGGGCCAAGTATGTCTTACGACTTTGAATACAATGTTCAGTTGTAAGGCTGTTCTACTTCTTTATTTGATAAGACCGTTCAGGACACTCAAAATGGCAGCCCTGTGACTTTTCCTGTGCAAATTCTGCATAGGTAACAGGGCTGGACTATTACGGGAATAGCACCAGAGCCTCTGTGTGCCTGTGTGCTTGAATTGCTGCGTAAGAAGCTCAGAAGCAGAAAAAAGCTCCTTAGGTGGCAGTCTTGGAATGGTATAGGAGTAATAGGGATCTGAGTTACTGGCAATAATGAAGATAAGTCATGCCGGAAGCCCAATTAAAGCTTTTTCAGTTTTACCCTGCATCTCTGCAGCCTCTGGGGTCGTGTCAGTGGGGAAGAATGCGGCTGTGCGTCTGGAACGCAGCTCCGGCTGCTCTGGCAGTGCCTGAGCCGGGCTGGAGTCCTGCTTTCCCTTTCTTGGTTGTGGACACTCTGCACGGGTGCTAAAAGGCATGAAATATATCATTAGAAGAATCTGCAGCGTTGCCTCTGGTGTGTGGGTAGCGTTTCTGGAAGCTATCGTGCAAAATCAGCTTTCATAATAAAGCTGTATTTTAGTTTCCTCGTTATTTTGGTTGCACAAAAAGATTGCTCTCTCAGAAGATGATCTGAAAGCCCACTGGGAACTATTAGCATCCTGACTGCACACCTACAAATGTAACCAAATACTCAGGTGGAATCAGGATACTTAAAAAACACAATCTGTTTATTGCTGGGGTAAATGAACTGCTTGCTTGCTTCCCTGAAGAAGGCATTTTATTTTCTGTGTGGCAGAAAGCAGGATGCTGTGGTTCAGTACCACAGATTAGAGATTATGCCCTATTCAAGTAAGAAGTAGCAGGAAAGACATTTTTCATTAAAGTGATGGTGGTGATTGAACATGCTTAATAATAAAGAAGGTATAAAATGCTTTCTTAACTCTGCACTTTAAAGTAGTCCTTGGTTTTAGGCAAATCTGTACAACAAAAGCCACAGGGTTCATACAAAAAGCCACGACAGCAGTTAAGAAACTGGGGGGAATGGTCTGGGAAAAGGTTTGAAATAGTTGCAGAATGACTGCGGCACTTCAACTGGAATGTGACATTGCTGGGCTCAGTTCTCTGCTCCGCCACGGACCTCCCCGAGGACCACAGGCAAATCGCTTCTGGCTGGAGACAATACCCACACGGTTGCCTTCACTGCAGCACCTAACTCAGAGGTGCCAGCCACCCAGAAGGAATCCAAGACCTAGAGCTAGGTCCCCACTCTCCCTGCACAGGACACGGGGGAAGGTAGACGTCTGGTGACCAAAAATGTCCGCGTGCTAGTGAGTGAGTGAGGAGCTGCTAGGCAGCGGTGGTGAGAGATGGAGGTCTTAATGTCCTGCCCCTGCTCAGCACATACGCACCTGCCTGCAGCTGGGAAACCAGAGCCGCGTTCCACTTGGGATCCACAGCTCAGACTTGTCTCAAAGAAAAGTGCCAACGTCTGTTTTGAGCCAGGACTAACTAGGAGTTGTTCTTTTCTTTAGCTGCCAAAAGACATGCTGAGACCAACAGCTACGTTTGGTAAAATGGCCTATTTTTTAAAATACCCATCACTCTGGAGGCTTGGGTCTGATGTCTTCCTCAGACTGAAGATTCAGGCTCCCACCCGCCACAGAGTGCCCTAACCACAGTGTGGGCCTGCGGTGGTGGAGGAGGGAGGCTCCTCTCATTGAAGCTGTGCCACTGTGGAGCAGACAACTGAGGGAGAGCAAGTGTAGGGGCAGACCTAATGGTTGGGGTGCTGGGAGAGGTTTCCCACCCTGAGGCTTTGTTCTCTATTTTATCCTTTGACTATTTAATAGAAAATACCTAAAAAATGCTTCCATCGGGGACTGAAATGCAGCATTCCTTCTGCAAACCCATGCCTAAACCACCATGGGTTCATGCTTTCTCTCCCATTGCTTGGGTGCTTATTCTTTATTTCACAGAGGCAGACGGAGCGAGGCTGGGAAGATGCTCCCTGCCCCAGCCTCTGAGGTTTCCCGCTTGGTTAGGGTGTAGTGCTGGGAGGTGGGGATCCTCTGAGGAGGGATGAAGCGTTGAACTTGTGTTGCTCTCCTTATGTGAAGATATTTTAGGCAATTAGGCTCTTAGGGAGCAAATGGGTGGCAAACCCACCTGGAGGCTTTGCAAAGAAGGCAGCCAGCCTTGACTGGTTTGTCCTGCTCGTTGTACACGGGGTGAGGTTTGCAGCCCCCGGTGACACGGGGTGTTTGCGAGGGGAATGCTTGGGCCCTGGTGGGGACTCTCACAGGGGACCAGGTGTCCATGGCCTGTTCCAGGCCTGCCCCAAAGCAGAAATGTAGGCGTGCAGAGAAGGCTTAGGTGCAACAGGGAAAAGCCTAGTGAGCAATACCTCCAGATTTGGGCAGCAGCTGAACAGAGCCTGTTTGGATTGCAATTGTAAATATAGGCTTCGCATTTCTACCTTCTAGTGAGATCTAGCCCTTTTTCCCCATGTGCCTTCTTCATCTACACAGTGGGAATAAGACTAGATGTTTCCCACAGCAGTTGTGAGGGATTATGTTTTTCCAGATAGTACGAGGATTGGGGTCACTGAGGTATTGCGATAGCTACAGGTCCTTCTTGACATGTTGCTCGAATGCTTGCTAGGTCACTAGGATGAGAACTACTGACAAATAGCAAAAAGGTGTAAACAGACTTGCTGAGAAGAGGTAAGACAGGGATGGGGTGTAATGCAGTTTCTACCAACATATTTTCATGCATGTATGTCCCAGAAATCAAAGCAGAGAACAAAATTGAGAAACTATTTCCTGGACATCACCTGTTGTGTGGTGTCCAAAGACAGGGCAGGAATCCATTTTAATATTTTATTGGTGAGATGTGTAGTGGCTCTAAGTTCTCAGAATATAGAAAAGATTAATTTTCTTCTTGCATTTTCAGTGGCTTTAAATTGCTGAGATTTAAATTACCTGAAATAGCCTTATAGAGCATCCTTCCCTGTACAAGAGCTACTCACCCAACTTTACCCCTCGCAAGGGCTGACTTTTCTACTGACTGCAGCACGGAACCCATTTTCTCCGTGCATGCTGGGGAATGTTCTGATTACCTGTTTGTCTCAGGATATGCCCTATAATTTGTTAATCTAGGTTTATTATGCTAAGACTTTCCCAGCAGCTTAGGGCTAATGCAATGGATTTTAAGGGTTTACACAGCAGCAACTCTTTCAGTAGCCACCATCACCTCAGCAGTTTGATTAATTCAACAGGATTAAGCTTCCTTAGTACTTGGCTACTACGGGGGTGGGGGACAATGTCCTACCCCAGCATCTGTAGTGCAGGTAATGTCGTCCAAGTAATTTTCTTGTTATGGTCTGAAAATCATACCTGCATTCTGGTTCCTTAACAAAGTCATTTCAGTTCGAGCTGTTCCTTTTCCCAGCCGTTACAATCACCCTCTCTTTATTCCTCGCCCTCTCCGTTATTTCCCTGATAAAACCAGTCAGTCTGATTCGGCTGGATGGATCCTCCGTGGATGTATGAATACTTCTTTGAAATCAAGTTCATTCAAGGTCACAGACCAGTTTCCTTTTATTGTCTTCTGAGACTCCTGGCTCCACTCCTCCGCTCCAAAACCAGATGCTGGCAGCACTGAAGACATGCAACAGTCACAGGACAGATTTGAGAAGCTTTTGGAAATGTGGTTGACATTTTGGCAGGCAAGACTGCCCCGTGTTGTCTGAGCACTCGTGTGCTTTTTGCCCCTGTACGTGAGACAGTCATGCAGGGGCAGGGACTGAGATCTCAGCAGCCAAAGGTGTCAACAGCCATGAAAGGAGAATGGTTCATTTCTTGGGAAAGCATTATTTCAATTTCTATGCCTGAAAATATTGAGTATGGCAGACTGACGAAAAGTTTATCCCTGAATGGGAGATGTGAGCTTGAAGCGGATTGTCTGCTTCTTCTGTTCTTGGCAGGGGAAGGGGCAGTCACTGAGCTGCAAACAGCTGCTTCCAGAGACGAATTTCATCAAGGCTGATGTCAGGACTTGGCTAAAGAATGGCACGCTAGCTGCAAAACCATGAGCCCAATACAGAAAGCTGTTTTCAAATTTCAGCATAACTGCCAGAGACTGTTAGGTTACACGACTGTAAGATACGTCTTCTGCTGCCTATGAGGAAGGTGAATGTGTTGCAGCATCCTAGTGCTCCTCCTTGGGTGGGGTGGGAACAGGGAGGCCGCATCTACAGCCTAGAGGGAAAGACCAGGTCACATAAGCTCTAGCCAGTTTGTCAAAGCCTGTGCCACCTAAGCAGAAGAAATAGCAGTACATGTGCCTAAAATTTTAGACACACCTACTGCCAATATTTTGAACTTTATTCAACTACTCAGAAGCACAGGCGAGGCCTTTCTGGTGCTGTTAACACCTCAACTTCACCAAAGGATGCAGTGCTCTGGTGCCAATGGAGC
Organism: Calonectris borealis; assembly: GCF_964195595.1. Taxonomy (NCBI): domain Eukaryota; kingdom Metazoa; phylum Chordata; class Aves; order Procellariiformes; family Procellariidae; genus Calonectris; species Calonectris borealis. Next base: position 38,759,085 of record NC_134316.1, read on the forward strand.
AACGTTACCAAGGCTGGAGCCCACACACTGCCAACAAGTTGTGAGCAGGGACGAGCCACCTGTTTTCTTTCTGTCTCATAAAACCATGAATACTTACACCCTGCTGGGGTTTTGCGTGAAACCTGGTCACAGATTGCAACACTACCACAGCTCAGTAAAAGGTTTTTGTAAAGACTTCTGGAATCTTCAAGCATGGACTTGCAGAGCGCTGTCACCGGGATCATTCCAAATAATTTGGCTCATTCTCAGAATGGTAGCAGACCCAAAGTGATGGCCCAAGGTGCACCAATGCTCTTTTTCCAGCCCTATTTCAAAATAACATGGGTCTTTTCTCCAGACAGTGGTCATTTAATACCCCAACAGATATTCCCCCCACCCTCTGGTATTACTTTTTAAATAAATAAAAAAAAAAGCATGCGTAAAAAAAAGTTTATCATTACATCTTCTGGGAATGGGTACAACCAGAGAGAACCTCAATTTGTTTGACAGTGCAAATGTCCTTTTCCAGGTGCAGCAAACCAAGGACAGGGCAGCTACTGTGGGAAAGAGGGTTATCAAAGCAAGGGCAATGGGTGCTCTGAGGCACACTTCAACATAGATTATCTGCTCATACCTGTAGTCATTCTCTCTGCTGTTTTACTTTTCAAACAGAGAACCTATGTTATGTACCTTAAAACATGGTAATGGAATCAGCACTCTGCATGTTTGAAGAGGACAGTCCCATTTGTAGCAACATAGTGATGTAGCTCAAAATGGGCCTGCAGAGGAGCTTGCAAGTGGATTAAATACCGATGCGGCTGCAAGTCCTACATTACTGACAACTCATATCGACCCCCCCAGGCTTCTCGGTATCATGGGTTACAACACAGGAAACTCAGCTTCACCTCAACTCCAGCGCTCATTAACAATGCAACCACAGGTAAGTTATGTGAACTGCCTCTGCTTCAACCTTTAAAGACAAACTGTGGCGAGTACACTCTGGCCTTGTCCATGTATGAAGCTAAATGGCGCTCACTTGCATACCTTCTGCGAACACATTATCCAGCCCAGAGGAGAACAGGGGTCTTGGTGTCTCCTGGAAGAAGTGTGGTAGCAGACATTAGCATCCCCTCTCCCAAATACAGTATGCAGATACTGCCAGGTTGGGAAACATCACAACAGACTGCTGTGATTTTTATTGTGTCCTACTCAAGGTCAGGAATAAACCAGAAAGCTGTGCTGAACCCCAACCCACCACGTTCAACGCCTTCCTCAGGACTTAGCTCTGCCCTGGAGAAGAGAGGGCAATGCTACTGAGAGCTGCAGGCGCTCCTTGTGAATCTGCGCGTGAATTCTCCGCTCCTGCAGTCGTTACTTCAAAATAAAAACTGCCTTCGGGACTAGAGACAGCAGAATGTAGTTATACCTAAAAAACACTTACTTGGAACACGTCATGAAGCAGTAATGCAGCTTTTTGCTCCTAACTCCATGTTTCCTAAAAAAGTTGTGGGAGGGCAGGAAAGGCACCTGTAATATGAGATGGCTGGGAAGGGATTAGCTGCTTCCCTTTGCTGATTTTCAGGCACATGCGTGTGCGTGTGTGTATACTTTGTGACTCATTAAAGGTCCCAAAGGAGTTGTTCTGAAGGCTGGTTTCTTTCGATGTCCAACACAAAGATGATCTTGAGGGCTCTGGAAGAATTTATAATGTCAGAAGATGTGGTATCAAGAGCAGTGAGATATTCAATGCTGAGCATGGAACAGTGGAGGAATTTTTCATAGATGGTTCAACTTACGGTGGTGGTTTGTTTGCACTGGTGTAGTAACTAATTCTGTGCTGGTTTTTAAGGAATAACAGGAATATTGTTCCTAGAGATGTGGGTATATCAGGGATGGTTAAAAATTATATAAGACATTAATTTAAAGTAGTAAGAAAGCTGTGAAAATTCCAACATCATTCAGTAAGAATGAAAAGGTTAAGGGGGAAAGGAAGTTTACCTTTAAAGTATTCTAATTTCAATTTAAAAACCATTAATTTTTGATTCTCTTCGTCGTGTTTGTGGTTTCAACCAAATAGGATTAAACAATTTTACTATACAAATGAATAAAGTCTAGAATTGTTATCACAAGAAATTTTTAATATGGTTTGTGACAAGCAATATCAAAGTTATCAACTCTCAAGCTTCATGTTCTGAAACCAGACAACTCTCAGCAACAAAAAAAGTTGTGCACTGATAAACATAGGAGGCATATTGTATTTTTTAATTAAATATGAAAACATGAGCTGTGTACATTATTTTTTTCCCTAGAAAACACAGCAATTTCAAAAGTTTATCATAAAATATTTTCATGAAATGAGTGAACCAGCAAACACATGCACTTGTGTGCCTTCCCCCCTCCCAAGATAAACGTGATAAAAGAGACATACGCAAATGTAAAAGTTAACAGAACAAGTGGCGTTTTGGTGTTGTTTGGTTCTTTTTGGAAAGGATGGAATGTAACATTGTGCTCGACTTTGTATGTCACAACAAAAAATATTTGGTGCAATATTTTAACATTTTCTTTTTAAGTTTCAATCTGGTGGAGAAAAATACCTTTTTCTATAATAAAATATGTCTGTTATTTTTAAAACTTAACTTTTTTGCACAAAATAATTTTGTAAACTGTCATTTCAAGGGCAAGGTAGGCGGTGCCATGTCAATGTCCTCCCCCCCACTTAAAAATGTGATCCGTTATCTGAAGCAAAACAGGGAAACACAAAAAAGAGTGGAGCAGAGGCTGCTTTGCAAAGAGAAAGAAGGGCGTGTCGGATGGGGGAGAGGGGAGGGAGCGTGTGGTGGGACAGAAAAAAGTTAAAGGTCACTTTCGCCGTAGAGTGCCGTGGAGAAGGACATGTAGTCCAGGGCACCGGGTACAGCATCACGGCCATTGTAGGGTGCCATTCTAGCAATGCAGTATTCAGCCTGATCAGGAGGCAGTTCCCGCCGCAGTTCATCCACAGTGATGTAGTTCTGCAAAAAGGACACATGATAAGGCGATCGTTACTTTCAGAAAACTGACCTTCCTCAGAGGGACAACCACCCCAAGTCCGCCCAGGGCAGCAGACAACAGTCAGGGGCAGGACCCCAACAACTAGACTAGCACTGTACACCCACGCAGGGAGCCCTCTGCGCATACGCCTTGGGAGGAAATGCAGTCGCTCCCTACCGTTTGGACAAGAAAGTGGTTTTTACAACCGAGAGAAAGATTGTTTTTGCAGGAGAGATGCTGGTACGCCTACAGAAAAGACCTGGAGGTAAGTAAGGTAAGTTGTTAGTGTAAGACTGTGCCTTCCCGTTGACAGTGGAGGTCCTGCTGAAAGCAAATGGGAGGAAGCAGAAATTTCATTTGGATCCTGTCCCTCGCTGGCAGGAGGTAACAGCTGCTTGTGCTGCTTGGGAGTTGCCGTTCCTTCTCTTCGGAGCAAGGAAAGGAGCCATCCTCACTAGCTCTGGTTGGCAGCACCGCTGCAGACAGCAGACAAGCAAACACTTTGTATTGCTTCCACAGTTCCGCCAACAATCCTTGCCTTTCACAGCAGACATTTTTAATAAGCAAGCAAAACTTCTTATGTAAATTTGGCTTCTGGAGACTCACTGAGGCGAGCTGAGGTAGCTTGGCTTCTCTCCATGCGGTAAGTAACAGTAGATGCCTGTTTGCTAACCAGTATGTTGTCTTTAGCTAACTGACTCATGGGCATTTGCAGTTGTCTGAATAATGGTTCAGGTTTCACACCATCTCTCTCTCTCCTGTGACTTTTTATTCTCCCCACCCCCCCCACCTTTCAGTTTAATGATTGGAGTGAGTAAGAGGTATTTTTCTTCATAACGAAATACTGTCTGATTCATGTTATAGTCACTAGAGCATATTAAACAGTGACAAATATATTTAACGTACTGTACAGAGTAGAAGAGTTAATAAGTAATACTGTATCCAAAAGTACCAATTTATTCAGTGATTAGCTTATCTGAATAACGTGGAATTTTCAGGCAATAGGACTGGCTTCAGTCAGGCAGATGCCTAAGGGATGGATACCATGGGTTTCTACATTACAGATTACGAAAAGATTACTAGTGAAACATGGAAACCAGTACTGGATTTAAGGGTAACTCATTACAATCTGAGAAATGGTATCCCACATTTCAAATGAGATAAATAAAATCATTAGCAAATATAGAGATGTATTAATATTGCATGTATATATTATTTGTTCAATTAAATAAAAGATTAGTGGGGATTGTTATATAAGAAAAATAAGATTACATAACTTTTTTAATCAGCTGGTTCCAGTGATGATGCAAATTTAGAAAAGTAATACTTTTAGTGTCATCCTGTGAGTTCTCCTACTTTCGACCAATTTCTATGATTAAAAGATGCTCCTCTTGCAAATACAGCATATCCTCAATGAAAATCTACTACTGATTGTATAACAACTGATAGTGACACATGTATATCTGAGAAAGATCATCTCAAGTTTACAGCTGTCAGTAATTAATAGTTTTTCAAGACTAATCAAGAACCATCTGTTGAATTTGTTCATACGTTTTAAAATAGCAAATCGCAACCAAGCTCTTAATTAAATCTTTAAAGCAAGAGTGGGCAGCACAGTTCTGACTGACAGCGGAACAGGACTTTCAAGTGCCTTGGCAGGCTGCTCATTAACCCACACGTTAGCCTTGCACTCCTCCAGCACTGCACAATGTTCCTGTGAAAATACCCTCCACGCTAGAGAGTGCTTCCCTCCACACTTTCTCTCGGAGACAAGAGAGAAAAAGGAAAGCAGGAGAAATGCGGATGCAGGAAAGGAGGGTGTGGAGCCTGACCTTATCTCCAGCCAGGATCTTGAAGGAGGCCATAACCTGGTCAGCAGTATCTGTATCTGCTGTTTCCCGGGACATGAAGTCGATGAAGGCCTGGAACGTCACTACACCCAAGCGGTTAGGGTCGACGATGCTCATGATGCGGGCAAACTCTGCCTCTCCCTGGAGAACGAGAGAGTCATGTAAGCCTGGACATTTCGGCAGCAACGCTATGAAAGTGGGGAGAAACTGTTCAGCAGCACATCTCATAGCTAGAAAAACAAAGCCAAATAGAAACCACTTCTGGTTTTTTTATCAGGATATTCTTTTTTAGCTTGCTGTTATGTACAAATGCTTCCCACTCATTTGTCCTTTGGAATAAAATATTCTCAGCTGTGCCCTAGAATAACACCCAGCTCCATCTCGCTCTAGGACAATGCTCCTATCAGGGAACAGTATCACACAGACTTCAAGGGAAGATGCAAATTTCTCTGTAATACATGTCATGCTAAATGTCTGTAGTAATATTAGAAGATCTGCATTCCTCAAATCCTTTTACTTTCATTTACTAAAAGAGAACTTTTACAGTTCTCTTCAGCTGCCAGAACAGAAAACACCAGAAGAAATGTCTCTGGGGTCTTTAATAGTATCTGGTTCATCTTAACTAGACAGGCTTTGGAAAGAAGGTCTTACATTTCTGGAGTGGCCCAGGGAATTAGCATTTACAGGGAAGATACTACAGAGAAGTTTGCTACAAAAGCCAAAACCTTGTAGTGTAGTTTTCTGCATTTTTTTTGCATATAAACAGAAGATCATCTATTCTCATCTCTGGTACTCCTTCCTCCCTGAGGAAGTCTCCTCCTGAGTCTTCTCCTGGGAACAGGCTCTTCTAACACATCTACAACAGTATACCTTCAAGAGTAATTAAGGTATCTAATGAAATGTTACTGTGGCTTGGCACGCTACACTGAAGAGTCTGTATTTATACTGGGCTGATGAGTAAGATGAATAAACACTGCTTTGCCTGACAAGATACAGAGAGTACAGCTGCATATTTTTGCACTCCGCTCTTCTGCCCTTTGAGGAGCATCAGTCTTCGGGTGAAGCTCTGCCTATTAGTTATTGTGCCTCTCAAGGTGCCACACGTTACTGTTCTGAATATGCAGGTACTCTGGTGAGGGAAAAGCTATGGGGAGGATGATTGGAACTTGAACTTACTTACATGTACAGGGAGAGAGAAGTGAAATAAATGGTAGGAATGACAGGAGCAGCGTTTGAGTGTATTCAGAAATCAGGTTGTGCGTACTTCCAGATGAGTTCAACTGATACTTAGGGCTGGGGAGGTTGTGTGTGCTGTGCAGAGCGCATGTACTGATACAAGGAAATTTACTGTTTCTTCCACAGTTTCTTCTACACAGTTTGATAAATATAATTCTTATTTGAAATACACAGAAATTAGACAATGATTTCCATCTTTTTACCTTCAGCTACTGCTGCGAGACAAGAATTTTACACATACAACTAATATTAGATTTAACATCCGTTGCTGATAATTCTGGAAAATAAGGCTGTATTTACCTTGATTCACTACACATTCTCCCTTTATTTTTGAAGGTGCCTACAAGAATCACTTTGAACAGGAGTGACAGAGGGCTCTACATTACCATATTGTAACCCATGGAGATAAGGCAGGCTCGGAAATCTTCACAATCCATCATACCAGTCTTCTTCTACAGGGAATGATGCAAAGATGGAAAAAGCCAAGAGAGAAAAGGGAGACCAGTCCAGGGAGAAATGAACCCACAGGAGACATTACAAAGAATGAGTTTCAGTGGGAAGAGATGGAAGGAAGGATTTACAGGACAATGAAAAACAACAGAGGAAAGGTAGTTTGTGAAACCATGAAGAAGCAAAGGTGGGTTTGGACATGGAATAGTTTACACACAAGGAACATATTGATGATGAAAAAAAGGAATGAAGACACCAAGCAAGACAGATTGAGGGATGGACAAAAAAAGGAGTGTTAAGTGACACAGAAGTAAATAGAATAGTTTGAAGACATGAAAGGAATTCTCCCAAGACAAACAATTAGGGAATTAAGGAGGAATAGATATCAAAGTACATTTAGAGAGGAAGCAGTATAGAAAAGTGATGTATATATAGTCAAACACAAGAACAGCAATGACAGATGGATTAAGACAAACAAGAAAAGAAAGGAAAAAACTGTTATTTTTTCACAGTTTAACATCTGGCTGTGTTCACCACTAGCATTCAGTACCTGTGCATCGTTTCCAATATCGTAACCCAAGCTGATGAGACAGGCTTTGAATTCCTCAGGGCCAAGTGTGCCGGAGTGGTCCTGGTTATGCGGTGTGCCAGGCAGCAGGACATGCAGTGCCAGTGGGGTGACGGTGTGGGGCAGAAGGAAGGGAGACACAGAGGAGATCAAAGGGAGTTGGAAGGACAACAAACAGGTGCACCATGCAGTGGGTGAGGAGAGAGGGAGAGGAGAATGACATGCAGATAGAAAGACAGGGAAGAAAAATAAAAAGTGCACAACATTAGATATCACAATGACATTTCAGGATGTGATAAAAATGCTCTTGGAACAGTTCCTTCTCAGAGAGCTCGTCACATCTTGAGAGCATTTGAATGACAAAAACAGTTGATGCTCAGAAGCCTCAAGATCTCCATCTCCCAAGTGAATTACTTGCGTCACTGCTTGTTATCCGTAGTGCCAGAAGCCCTGTGTTTCACTAGTAACCCGGAGTGCAGGTAAGCAGGCAGAGGCAGTGGGAAGCATTGCCTTAATCTTCTAGTCAAAAGTCCCACTAAAGGAGTAGGTCAGGGCAGGTATGTTTGGCAACACACCCAAGGAAGCTTAGCTGTCAGGGCATCCCAGGAACAGACAAGGAAAACCAGCTGAAGCTCAGGGGAGCAGTGTTATGGCTGTATTTATGAGACCTGCACATGAGGTGGAGCTTTGACTGGTAAAGCTATTTCAAGTGCTCAGCTCTGCAAACAGCACTGCTGTACAGCACAGCACAACACGGCTTGGCAGCTGCTCTTCCCTTTGCTCATTCCCCGCTCCCCCAGTGTTTGGATGTACCCATCAAACTATACACAAACTCCCACAGGAACTGAGAATCCCCATCCACCCTGCAGAATTTTAGCTCAGGACAGCCCCCAAGCACTGAAGAGCCCCTGCCTGCCGCCACCATCTCTGGCCAGATCAAGGAAGCTACAGACAGGATGGTGGGGCCAATTCCAAGCGACTTTCCTCAAAAAATCAGCTTTTAAAGTCAGTGTTAAGCCTTCATAAATCAAATACACAGTTGAAGATGCTGCATTATCATTCAGACTGCTGTGGAGGAAGGGGCAAATGATATGAAGGTCAAAATATAAAATCTACAGGGCTTTATAAGTCCCTCTGCTAAGAAAAGAAGCCATGGTTTTCATTTTTCTTAGGCAGCTAGAGAAGGGCTGAAATAGTCAGTGTTCAGCAATCTGAAAGTGTAGCAAATCTCTGAGGGCAGGCTGCAGCCCTGTTCTCTGGAGACTTTTCAAACAGTCTGGCTGGTGCAGCAAGTCGTGGAGAGCAACCTATATTTGCATCACTGACTTAGTATCTCTGCAGGCTGCTCATGGATTTCCAGACAACATTGAAGGGGTTGATAATGGAGCCAGTTTCAGGCTTGGGCTGCTGTCTCTGCTTCCCTGCATGACACCTTTGTGATTCGGGTTGTAGAAGGAAGAGCTGCAGACAGGCTGGCAAACTGGGAGGGGAGGAGAATTTCCTTTAAGGAATTCCTTTCTTATTGCACCCGTTAATGCCTTGGCATGTATGTCCACAGTAAGGCAAGGCAGGCTTTACATCTACGTCATGCAATGCCGTGGTGTGTACAGATCCTCCTGTTTGCCCCATACAAGAGCAATACTGGTTTCTTCAATACAGGTTTATGTGATGGTATGTCACAGTGGAGGACAGCTGCTCCAAATAATTTTATAAATCAAGATAATAATCTGCTCTCTGGAGAAGATGGGGTAAAAGTCTAATTTCCTAAATAAGCCTTCAAACTTTTCCATACTTTAGCTTTATCAGGAAAATTAGCAGTTTCCTGCGAAGATACACTTCTCCTCCCAGCCTAATGATCACTTAGCAGTCTTCACGGGAGTGGCGTTTTTAAGAATGAAACATCTTCTATTGATCTAGTTTTATCACAGTGACTGCTTTTTATTGCACTGCGCAGTCTACATGGAAGCTTGTGGCTTACCAAGCTGCAGTCAGCACTGACTTACCCTGTCGAAATGGTTGAAAGAAGCCCGGAACTCGTTCATCTGTTCCTGGCTGATTCCTTTGGCATCACGGGTCAAAATCTGGTTTTCCACTTCGTTGATGGTTCTAGCAATTGTTGTTAGTAACTGCTCCCAGCCCACTCGGATATGCTGGAAAAAGAGGACAGGACAATTTTTAAATTAAAAAGTAGCTCTTCTGCCTCTAAGGCCGGTGGATTGAATGTGCCACTTGTTGCAAATTAAATGAACCTGGTGGCCAAGGCAGAAGTCCATTTGTTCCAAAAGCTTCCTTCTCATCTGCAGTGTGAGCCAACCAGATGTTTAAAATCTGAGTTTTGACTGAAAAAAATATTGAAGAGGCCAATTCCTGATCTTAAGAAAGTCTTGGTCCTATTGCAAAGTTCCTTTGCCTTGTCAGAACAACATATTGGGGGTCTTTAACACAAATGAGAATCAAACCCAGTGCTTCTAGGACTTAGCTGGGCAGCAAACTCTCCTTACCAAGAAAATAAATAAACCACAGTCCTTGGAAGACACTGGTGCTCCACTGCCTCTGCTGTTGCTTAATGGAGAGCTGGCCAGAAACCAAAAGACAAGTTTCAAAGCCCTTCTGTGTTCTGCTGGACTCATGTTGAACTCAGATTGCTTCCAAGAAACCTCACGTTGTCAACAGAAAGCCAGATTCTGATTTTAAAAAGCTTTTGTTGGAATTTTTTCTTCTGCCAGGCTGTGGAAGCTCAAAATCACCAGCACTCCCCTGGTCTTTCTAATCCCAGCTAATAGGCTGCCACAATCGGGTGGCAGGAGAAATGAGACCAGCCAATTTTTCAAGCAATACTGTTGACCTCATTCAGGTTATTTCTATTGACTTTATTTGGAAATACATTGGAACGGGTTGGCATGAAGTACAGCAAGGCAAAAAAGAAATTCAGCAACATGTTGTTGCATGCTTGGCCACATTGTCAAGCTCTCCATTTTCCTGAGAACCACAACATGTTGCCAGAACTAGATGTGGCTGATGCTAACTGGTCACAGCAGATGAGGCTGTCTAATCTACTGCCAAAACTTTTACCTCCATGGTGTAGTTGGTGTGCTTGTTGTCAAAGATAAGCGCTTCCTGGATCTGTTGGTGGTCTCCTTCCAACTGGTCAATCTTTGGTTTGTAATTCACAATGCTTTTCTCATACTGCCGCAAGTGGTTGAGCTGGTCCTCCAGGGTCCCATGCATCTCTATTGAAATGCGGCCAATCTCCTGCATTAGCAAAGTCAAAGGAGTTAGACCCCATTGGAAGGACAAGCCTCAACATGCTTGACATTTATTGCAGCTATTTCACGCTCACACAGGATGATGATTCAAAAAAAAAAAATCTCATGGAGCAGTTACTTTAAATGAGCCGAGACAGTGTCAGCAAAAATTTTAGCAGAGCCCTGAACGTTTTCCAAGTGAGGTGAGTCACATGAGATGTGTCTAATACAAGGATACAAAAAAAAAAGGAAACTGCAGTCCATAAGCTAGTAATGTACCAATGTACTGATGTGCTGTCTGCCACTAACTTAGTCCCTTCATACAGACATATTTATGTAATTGCTGTCTTCTTTACAGCTCCTGCCATCAGTCACAGCTTCACATTTTTCCATCAACTCCAATTCCTTTAACTCAAATCTTACCTAGAGAGAGAAGATCTCCCTTTAAAATATGTCTCCTCTGTTGATGTTTGATAGGCTAATTGTATTTATTTTGTCATGTGTATCACGACCATTGCTGTGAAAGCAGTTACACAAAATATGCTTCTGATATAGGGTCTTTAACTTGCTGCATATAAACACAAGTCTATTAAAATACCAGTGTTCCCCATTTTAAGTCATGTTTTTTTATCTCTGCACTAAAGAGTTAGGAGAAGAAAAGCACAAGCACTTCAGTAACTGATATCAATCTTGGGATTCTCCATATTTTCTATGAAAGTTTCTCTTGCTGTAACCTGAAGGAAGAATGGCTGTGACAGTGGTCAAAAAAGACCACAGATAAGAATATCAGTGAAGATCATAGAGGAAAACAGACTGTTTCAAAATGAGCAAAGCACTACCTCCATCTTGGTCTGGATCCAGGGTCCAATGACATTGGCCTGTGCACCAAACTGTTTACGAAGTCGTTCATTTTGCTGCTGGCGAGCATGTTCTTCCATCAGGGCTTGGTCCCTTCTGGGAACCAGTTGCCGCACCTACAGCAAAGAGTAACAAAATATGCAGTTTATACATACAAAGGCACATGTATAGTAAATGTAGAAATTGCCGCAAGGAAGGGAGGAGTGGGTGTTTGCACTGAAAACAAGCAGTCATACGGTTTAGGACACAGTGGGAAGGCTCATGGAATGTGAATCCTATCTGGTGTAGGATGCACACTGCAAACTCATCTCAGAAGAAGCTTCCGTTCACTGCTTGGGTTTTTGGGGGCTCGTGTTAACTGAATTTCAGGACCCTGTTCAGATCTCACTGTGGTAGTAAGAGCCATCAGCACAGCAGGTATGGAGAGTAACTGCTCTTTTAGGATTACAGCAAGGGAAGGCTACTTGGCTGCGCAGATAAAATATCTGAAGGGTTCAATAGTGAAAAAGAATACTGACTCACATCCATACTTGCTTGCTTGCTTGTCAGGTCAACTGAGGACTGAAAACCTCAAAGCTTTTAATTTAGCATCTTTCATTATAAAAATAGCAAGTAAAAGGGATCTGACACCCCTTAGGCATTTACATGAAAGATCTCTTCCACTTTGTAAGCACATGGCAATTGAGCCAAAAGCAAATGACAAAAAAAAAAAAAAGCTCAGCAGTAAGCATGAGAGACTAACTGAAGAGTAAATAATCCGCTTCCTGGGGCCCCAGTGACTGAGCAGCGGTATCCTCCCCACTAACTTGCAAGGTTGGAAAGAACTCACATGTTCCCATTTGCCATTGATCTCATGTGGGGTGATCGTAGTGTAAGGATTCGTTCCTGCCATGTTGACGTGGTATGTCTGGACAATCTTTGAGACTTCATTGTGGATTCCCAGGATGGCCTGTCGCTCCTTGTCGGCATCTGGCAAAGTGGCTTTGAACTGTTCGTGGGCTGTGGTCAATCCCTGCAGAAGGAGGGCAGCAGCAAAGGGAGGGTAAGAGCATTAGTCACTGAATAGCCTCCTCAGCAAATGTATCCCTGCAGAAGCGACTGCAAAAGCTTACATCCTCCCAGGATACAAAGCAGGCTACTCTAATACACTTTTCAGGTTCTCTCAGCATCACTAAACAGGCTGTTTTAAGTAGTTAAATGATGTGAAGTCTTGTTTTCCCTCTGCTTCTGTCCCATTTTGACCAGTGACAGAGATCCCATCCCAAAAAATGGTGGAATAATTCTGGCTCATAATTTAGGGGGAACTATTTCTCCAACGCTGCTCAGTGACTGCCTGTCAGCCCCTTGGGGAAGAAGATCTGACTACCAGCATTACTTTAAAGCAGTCATGTCTTACTAGTGTAAATGCGCCATGTTTTTCTTCTCCCACTAGTATGTACTAGTTCTACACCTAAGATAATTCCAGATGAATAGTAAGAGTCAGATTCAGTCTGATCAGAGCCAGTTAGAACTAGGTGAAGGTCTTCTAGCCAACGGCAAACTCCTGCTGCTGAAAAACAGCTCCTTCTCCCTGAACACAACAGGCCCTTTCTGTTCCCAGTCTTGCTGCAGTGCCCAGACTGTGCTCCGAGGACCGATGGTGAGGGCACGCTTGCTGGTAGTTTGTGGACAGCTGACAAGCCAGTTGGTTCTGGCTCATCTCCCACTGCTTCTACAGGCCTTTAAGGTCCTTCATCCCAGAAGCCTGGAAGATCAAGATTAGGGAAGCAAATACAGGGAAAGAAGCAGCAAAACAAATGGGGGACAGAGAGGCACGTGTAGGGATAATCGAAGGAACAGTGTGGACAGAAGAGGGAATGAAAGTAAACGGCATGATTGACCACGCTCTTACAACACAACACTGCAACTACTTTTTGTAAAATTGCTTCCTTCCATGGTGACTCATTACTTTGCAGCTGCTGCAGTGGCCATAGAGATGTAATGCAAGTCTGGGGGGCTGGGAAAGATACTGCAAACAGTCACAAAGAGATGATAGAAGCGTTTAAATGCTGTTCAGATTTGTTCTGCATTATGAAAGACGTAATGAACCCCTTTGCTTAGGAGGGAAGGGTGGAAGAAACAAGTAGCAGCTCAGTAACAGAGCTGATACCAGGCTAGGGTTATTTCACTACCCCTCTGCCCCCCTGGCTGCATAGTGTCCTCTGTTGGGTCTCCCATTCGCTGCCTCGCTGATGGCCACATTGCTGTCAGCCATTCCTGCAAAGGGCTCACTCGGATTCTTGTCATGAGCCCATCAAGCAGGAGAAATAGAAGTCCCCACTGCAACCCAGGGAAGAGTAATTTCTGCTCTCAAAGGTCTGAAAATTACCTGTAGATACCTCAAGTTGCTTTTGTAACACCTTTTCAGAAGGGGGTAAACCGAGATACCGTCTCTGTTGTCTTGCAGGAGGCAAGAAGACTTTCGCTTCAAATGGTAATCCACAACCAAAGGGGACAATTCTGATTTTTCTTGTGCTCAGCACCAAAACCCAGCTGGCAGCTCAACAACTGCCCTCACGGCACATCCTATCACATAGGACCAAATGACCTGGACATGACACTACATGGGACAACTGACCTGCAGAACCTGTGAGCAGCACTAAGCTTTGCTCGTGTGGGTTGAAAAAAACTCACAAGACCCTAAAAGATTCTCTCAATTTTCAGACTTTCATTAATAAGACTCTGGAGTTACACTGAAAAATCCACTTTCAGTTCTTTGTGTCCAGCTAGGATGGTGTGAGCATGTTTCATACCTATTCAGATCCAGGTTTTTGGAGGAAATCAAGGAAAAACATACTCCTTTTTGTTTCTCTTGCTAAGGCTCACTCACTAGAGCAGAAGCACTAAAACATGACCTACAATTTGGCACCATTAGGAATCCAGGAGACCCCCGACTTCTGTCTATCCCAGCCTGACTGGTGCAAATGACTGCTCTGTACCTGGATCTCCTCAATGGTGTGAACAATGAACGTGTCCTGCAGGTCCTCCATGGCCCCTTCCATCCAGTTATTGAAAGGGGCAGCTCGTTTGGCATATTCCAGGTACAGCTGGTCAATTGTTTCCAGTAACTTCTCTGTCCTCTGGGCATGCACAAAAAAAAGAAAGAAAATCAGGAAAGATGGTTAGAGAAGAATAATCACATAGATATGTGGGTTGTCTGAGCTGCTCCTTCCTTTCAGACCTCCTTGGTGTTCCCAGGACGGCACTACAGTAAAAGTCTCTCTGCTGTTAAGAGATTACACACAGGATGGATTTTTTCCTCTGAGGGAAAAATGTGAGGTCCTTGAAATAAACCAAAACAGGACAGTCTTTTCAAGCGGAACAAAATTATAAACCACAGAAAAGTAGAAATAAATCAATAGCCTGAGCAAACAAATGGTACCATAATTGGGCTGGAACGGGAAAAGCAGGCTAAATATACTGAAATGTAGCCCTCATTTACAGTCCAGGACGTTCTAGGAGTGCACAAAAGAGCTGAAATTGGTTGCTCGTGCCCACTGCAGCTTGCTTTCCACAAATGACCTACCCACGTAATCCCAAAGGTCCAACTTGTAACATGTTCTATGTCTTACCTCCAAGGCTTCTCTACGTTTCTGGGTTAGGGCACCCAGATTATCCCACTGATCACAGATCTTCTGGCACCTGGCATTGACACTGGGAGAGTCGTAATAGTCCAGCTCACTGTAAGGGGTGGGGAAAAAACCAGACAAGAATTCAAATAAAGACCTTTTGGAGAAGAAAGAGAAACCCATTAGAAATCTTTATCAGCCTTGAGGACTGATTCAGACAAAGAATGGTCTCTGCAAGTAAAGCGAGCCAGGAAGACAGCAGTATCTAGTTTTGGAGACGCTGTATGTTATGGTACATCAAACATCACAGAACAGGAAGAAAAACAACCACCCCCCAAGGCCTCCACAAACACTGGTGCTGGCTGCCTGATGGGAATAACTTGGCGCTGGGGGAAGGGAGTATAGACTTTTGCTCAAGCTGGGAATAAGCAGATTATGAACAGAGCAATATTCCCCATATTCTGCTTAAGAACTTCGTACAGGCTAATTACCTGCATCTTGTACATCAGAATGGGCAGCAAAGATTTCATTATGAATGCAAAGAAACTGCTTAAGATCATTCTAAGAGTTGCATAGTATGCGTGGCAAGGAATAGTTAAATTACACAATCCATTCATTTATTTAGGACAATCCCAGAATTACAGTGTAGGTTTCTCTCCTATATGCCTGACAGGGAGTGCTTTGCTGAGATGTCTACAGGCTGGCACTCACGGAAGATGGGCTGGTAAGTGTATGTTTGGGGAAGGGAGAGCACAGGGGTAAGCTGAAGCTTGTGGTCTTGTATTGCTTTGTGCTGTTGCACCTGGTCAAAGAGGGAGAAACCTGCAGACAGAGGGAGACCAGCCAAGCTGGGAAGTGTCAGCCTCGAAGGAGGAAGTAAAATAACTCACTGGGCTACTGAGTGACCCTGGGCCACCTGATGAGCATTTCTCTAAGTAATGCAGGTTTAAACAGTTTCCTCTTGCCTCCCCTAGCCTTCTTGCTTCCTACCATTGTATTGCCCTCCTGAGGTGCGTGGGCACAACTGTTGGCTGAGTCTTGCGGTAAACTAGTCAGGAAACTGATTTGGGCTAAAAATAACTTTTTCTTTGCTGGGTTTTTAATCCAGATCAGTTCCTTGATCTACTTTGCTGCAGAGCCAGCACTGCAGATGAAAGAACTGCTTCTGAAAGCCTGGCTTGTAACACACCCGTGCTGGACAGCTACTGCTGGGGAGTGGAACGTGTTGTGTCCCCAAACATGCCTGGCATGGGCAGCCTCAGCGGCTTCCTCCAGACCTTCTCCATCTCGCTGGCAGTGTATCTCTGGGGCAGAAAAGAGCTCAGCTATGTTTTTTCAGGGCACGGCCTCTTTGCTGAGATGGAAGGTGGCTTTTGAAAGGATGGCAGAGCCCGCTGTTCCCACACTTTGGAAGAAATCACCTCTCCCCCAGCTCAGGGCCCAGCCTTCCCTGTTGCTCTTAGAGCTGCAGCTGCTTTGGCTGGCATGTAGCGTGTGCTTTGGAAGTGGCAGGTCAGCTAATGCTTGCTGACTAGCCAGCCTTGGTTTAATCTGACATGGAGGATTGCCTTGAACACTCCTCCTGTTTCAAGGTCAATCCGCCAGTGGACAAGGGAGCAATTCTGTAAATCTGTGTTGTTAAAGGAGATAATGATCTTGATCCAATAATCCTGATTTTTTAGAGAAAAACAATCCTTCAGCCCAAGAGTACTGATCTTAGCCCAGACACTAACTTGAGATAGGCCAGTGTGATATATAAATATTTTTACAATAGGAAACAAAATCAAAGCCAAGTTGTTCAGGCTGTTTTTGCCAAGAAACATGCAGGGTTTCAAAATCTCTCTCCCTGTGCTGCAGAGGCCAGCTCTTTACCTGTCTGCTATCCCTAGCAATCAACCTCCCGCCCTGAGGAGACCCCATTTCTCCTGGTAACCTGCATCACTTGTCACTCCAGGAAAAGGAGTGGAGGTGAAGGTTTCCAAGCCAGGGGAAGCAGGGAGAAAGCTGAGCTGCTGTGAGTGTGCCTTGGAGCAAGTGCTGACCAGAGTGTCCATGGCGCAGTAGGGGGCAAAGGGCCCGGGGTGGCAGCAAAGGCCACGATGGGCTCAAGCATCAGCAGATTTTCTTCCTGCTAGAATAAGGATTTTTTTGATAAGAGAGAGCAAACTGAGAGCCTGCTATTCTCTGCTATTTCCTTCTGTAAAGTATGACAGCATTACAACTCTGAAACCTAGCAGGCGCCAGCAGCAGGTCAGACTCTTTAGGAAAGGGTTCACAGCAGCGTAACGAGCTGGAAGAGGATGGAAACTTGGCTTGGGAATATAATTCTGCCGCCCCCTCATCAGCACCCACGACTCATCCGTTTTCTGGCCTGCTCTTCTGGTGCATCCGGATACTGGAGAGCAGTATCCTAGATACTATTTGGAAACACTGGGACTTCCCAACATTTTTGTATGGGAATTGATTTATGGCTGTCCAGAGGGCAGAGGGCAAAGCCGATGAAGCCTCTTTGGCCCCAAGGATGGGACGTGCGCCGGGGTGCCGTACTTCAGCTCTTGTGCAATAGCAGCAATCTGTTCCACACGGTCCTGGTGTGCAGCCAGGTCGCTCTCAAAGGCCTCGTGTTTCTTCAGCAGGGCCTTTATCTCCGAGAGGGTAGCAGTTTCGTAATCCTTCTGCTGCAGCATTGCTTCCTTACCTGGGGAGGGAGCCAAAGGACAGGGGAATGAAGGACAGGACTCAATGCCCCCAAAGCCAGCTCCCCACCACCGAGGCAGTCCCTGGGGCCCTCAAAAGGGCATCTACCCCACTCCGGACACCCTGCCCGAGGCTTGCCCTCACGCGTGCCGGTCTAGAGATGCACAATCCTCACTTTCAAACCACGGAGTGTAAGTTTGCCATTAACAACAGAGAAAGGCACATAGTGTAGCTCAAGCCAGTGCTGTCACAGTTTATACTGGACTCATCTCAGTATGTGCAAACAGGGCTATGCTGGTCCTGCAAATGACAACTGTAGCATTTACTGTATGGTAACTGTTCCTCTGCTCTGTAGCTCTTTTCTATCCAAAGTTCTCACTTTGCAACAGTTAGGGAATGCCGATGTGGCCGCATGATGTAGCAGAACAGAAATCAAGCTGATTTTCATGCGTTATTTTCTAATAAAATAGTAAAATGAACCTAGCATTCTCGAGAGGAAAATCTCATGGAAGGACCTATGCATGATCCATCTCTTCCTCCCTACACAACGGACAGCACTATGTCAGGCAATAGGAAGCACGTAGGTTGGCATTACCATCTGTCCAGGACTCATGAATAGATGCCTTCTGCCGGAACTTCTCTGCCAGGTGATCCAGCCTCTCTAGCCTCCGGATCTCATTCAACAACCACTCCTCATAGCCCTTCTCAGCCTGCTCTAGACCACCCCAGGCATTGTTTATATCCTAGAGACAGGAGCACGAGAAGAAAAGGCAGGTTAGAAGATGGGGGGGGGGAGAGGGGGGGAAGATGTACGTCAGCGTTAGTCTCCATGAGCTACATGGCTCCAATTGGTTGGAGGGAATGGATGTGGGCTTTTAATCTCACAGCGTTGTACAGACAGGTCAGGAAGACGAAGTGGCAGACTTAAGATAAGCAGGACTAACGGCGTCAGGATATACCTGTCTGCACGAGAGTCCCTCTCAAAACACTTCCCCACATGAAACTTCAACAAAACCCAACCATTTTTCCATTAGAAAAAATGAGAGGCAGACATCTCTCATAAAGGCATGCAACTTGTGAAGAGCCTCTGAGTCCGATTTAGATACAGGGAAGCAATAATCGCTTGATCCTCTCTTATTATGGCCTCCCTGAACGATATTCCGTAGGGTTCCTACCAGAGAGTAGCTCACTCTGAAGGTGGGCATGCTCTGCCCACCCATGGGCAGAAAAGGAGTCCCATTTTTTAGGCATGGTTGGGGTATATACGAGCAGTTACCCCCACTCACCGAGACCATTTTCCCTTCTGAAGGCATGAAGGCTGGCCTGTTGCTGAGCCGCAGCTTGGTCTGCAAGGTGTTGAAATTGATCTCAAGTTGGCACTTCTCTTGGACCTTGGGGGGCTTGTGCAGGCGGCGGTAGTCCCGGAAGTCCTCCAGCTTCTGCTGCATGGCTTGCATGGTGTTCTCTGGGGCCCGGTTCTCCAGCCAGGGGATGGTGCGACGGATCCACTCCAACAGCTGCAAAGAGCAATGACGAGAAGCCTTGAACTGAAAATTGTGTTAAAACTACAGGTGTTGCTCTGACCTCATTAGGGACCATTTAGTTTTGTTTGCTGTCAGAAAGATTCTGCCACCAGCAGAGCTTGTAAAGAAAAGTTTGCCAGCTTTTTTGGAAGTACTTTTTTTTTTAATGAGCAGCCCATTCCCTACCACACTAAGTAGTACTGCTTGTTGCAGCACTGCCAATCCAACATGCTTAAGGCATAGCTTTCGCACCATCAGGATCAAACTATGTCCTCAGATTATGCTAAAGCCTTAGAATTCTGCTGGACTGTTGCATAACTAAAGGATGCTGTAAGTCATATTATCTCCAGAAGGTTCTGACAGCAGAAATCAAGTTCTTGCCTCCAGCTACACTTTTCCCACTCTAGCTTCCTTGAAGTCAGTGTTGCTCTCCTTAGCAAACCTATCTGGGGAGCCAGCAAAATGCTAATGCAATGGGCAGTCTACAGTGTGAGTGGAGTCGTGTCCTATGCTTTTCAGACCAGGCTGAAGCCAGGCTTATGGGCTATGTTTGCCTTTCAGTTCTCCATCTTCCCTTCCCTACTTATCTTCCACAAACACACTCCAGTCCACATTTGGTCACTTCTGTAGTTTCACAGCTGTCAGTCTGTCAGCCATCTCAATTAACCAAAGCAGCCTCTAGCTTGTATCTTACACAGATTCTTTCCAACTATCAGCAAATGCATATTTCTTTCCTCAATTATCTCTAACTTCCATTCTCTCTCATCTAATTCCTGACTTCTGCAGTAGATCAGTATACTTGTATGTATGTACATACATACAATTTGTATGAAAAATGTTATGAAGTTGTATAGTCCTGAGGAATGCAAGTTAAACCAGCTTGATTATTTCCTTTAATTTTAGCATTTTTGCATCTGCTCTTAATAAACTGAGAAACTCAAAACTGCTCTATGGAAGCTTTCCATTTTAAAGTAGATTGCTCTTGCATTTAAGGTAAGTTTGATCTTTCATTTTTCTCAAGCTAGAAGGGGAAAAAAAAGAATTTTCCAGGGAAACATGGGCCAACAGCATTCCCCAAGATTAGCTATCAGCATTAAACACAATTCCTTTCCACATACCACCACCCAGAAACCAACAGCACCATGGACACCTACATCACTGGCCAGTTTTTCATAGTCTTCCATGAGCTGTTCGTTTTCTTGGTTGACTGCCAGCACCTTGCAGATACGATTTGCTGCTGTCTCCGCCTGACGACAAGAAGAAAAACAGAAGAAGAGAAAAGTGTGAAAAAAAAAAAAAACAACCCCAAAGCTTGCAGCTTAGCTTCCTGCTACGTACCTGCGGGTAAAGCCTCCTACCCTTGGCTCTAGCAACTTGTCTGCGCTTCGAAACGTCTGTCCTGACCTCTTTGCTTTCCATCTGACCTTCTATAATAATTTATTTTTCCCTTCTCAGGTGAATACATTCCTTCAGAGATTCTCAGCTCTACTGATCCCACCCTATGTGTTGTGAGACAACCACATTTCTACGCCTTTTCTGAAGCTGCTCCTAGGAGAGGGGACCTGTTGTTTGCTTCCTACCAGAGGGACCCCGGCTGCCTCTTTACAAAGACAGGGGGTTTCTGCCACCACCTCCACTCCCCTCACCAGCATTCAGAGCTGCAACACCAGTAACTGAGTGGTGTCAAGCTGATGAGACTCTCTATGTGCTTTTATCCCAGGAAAGAACTACCTAAACAGAGTTAATCCATAGACCGGACTTTGGAAAATTCCTGATTTTGTTTGGAAGATAAAGTGGTAGATACTCCTTTTAACCTTAAATTCTGCCCAGCAGAGCTGTCTTTCAGCTTTCCCTGTATTTCTGGCACTCATTGCAGGGCCACCTCCTCCAGCATCTTGCCGCATGAGACCTACCATGTACTCAGGGTCTCATGATCCAGCTGAGAAGAGGATTTTTTTTTTTTTTTTCCCATTTTGGGTTATCTTTCTGCTTACTCTCCCAAAACAAGTCTCACCAAAAAAAAGCCTGTTGTTACTATTTAGGGTTTTTTTTTTCCCATTGTGGGACAAAAACCTTGTTCCCTGCAGGGAGCTGAACATGTTAAAACATGAATTTTGAACAAAGTAAGGATCAGAAAAATCCCAGCTATGAACTCAGGAGCAGTCAGTCTGCCCTGGAGTGCCATGCATGTGTGTGGCATGGGGAACATACAGCAGGCTGATCCCTGCACAGCATATATCTGTGGATATCAGCTCCCTTTATCGTTATCGTGGTGGGTGCCATGCCACAAAGCCTTGGAGGATTTGCCCCTGTGATGGGTGTCAGGGGATTGCTCAGCACCCTCTTACCACAGTACAGCTATGGCCCTGGTGCCTGGGGAAGATGCTAGGGCTACCCATAGGACCCGTATGGAGTAGTCCTCCTTACAGAGGCTAAGTGGAGATGAAGAGGAGAGGGCACACGCCAATACTACAACAGATCAGTTGCGAATGCTGTGTCCTGCCTTAAAACTATGTGTGGGACTGATGCCAAAAGAAGTTTTGCTGAGCTTATAGCTGGCAAGTTTCAACCTTTTTCTACTTTTAAAAGGCCTTTTATTATCTGTTTATTCAATCTCCAAGGCCATTTGAGAAAAATCTAATTTTTGCTGCTGATGCGAGGCAGCAAGAATAGCAATAAAGTCATAGGCTATACAGTGATGTATGGATTGCTATGGTCCCAGGGGATCTGGCAATCTTATTCATTTGTAAGAAGCTGTAAAAACATATATTCAGTCATCTGTCCCTTCACTAAAGTGGGCCAGCCAGCAGATACACATGTATTAACTAATTCAAAACACATCAGAGGGACCTGTACAGGAGAAAGAGCAATATCACTTAAAAAAAAAAAAAAAAATCTGTAAAAAGTGCAAACGATGGTTACATTTAAGAAAGCTTTGATCTGTTTTTAACTAAAGTTTGTACTCTAATGTAGTGCTTTTTGACATCCAGAGAAAACTTTATAGACATGGGACCAAATAGTATGTCAAAAAGACATTGCCAGAGCTGTAGCATGATGTGCCTAGTGACTGCAGGGAACTGGTGGTGCCAAATGTTTGTCTCAATTGTCCCAAGAGAGGAGTTCCCTGCACACTCTTAACTTTCTTTTTACACTCCAGGAGCTCACTGCAGCAGCAGCCAGCTGTGCAGGAGGGACCCCATTTCTTGGAGGCATATTTATATGTATCCGACAATAGATGTCCTCCAGCTGCCCAAGTTTTTAAATACGTGTGTGTGTATATATATATATGCGTGTTGAACATCTGTCCAAACACAAAAGCCCTCTGAATGTCAGCAATTATGACATTATTTGTATTATCCTAACAGCTGAAGTGTAGAGGCTTTCTCTCCCCTACTAGTACTTGCTTCCCAATGGTTCTTGCCTACTCCAGACTGCTCTACGCAACAGTGTGCTGCTGCACCAGCAGGAAAGGCTCTGTGGCCCCTATCACCATTAATGTCATGAGCAACGCGTTACACTGCCTTGCTCTGAGCAAAGTAGCACAAAAGGATCCCAGTGCTTTCAGGTAACCTCTACAAATACCTCCCACACTGCTGCTAATGAGCTGATCTGTGGTGACAGCAACCTCAGTGAAACACTTTCAGGTAAAAGAAGAGTGGCACACCAAGATGTTTACATGAGGCCAAGGCAGCTCCCCCTACACCTTCATTAGTGGAGTGGAAAAAGCCATTTTGGCTTCCTCACATTGCTAAAGGCAATGATGCATTTAGGATGCTCACGCTGGCTCCAAACAAGTCAGGATGTCCACAAGGCATGAAGCAGCACTGAGAATACGCACCATCCAGGGGTCTGAAAGCTGCATATCTGTATTCTCAGAGAACCTGTGTGAGCTGATCGGCTTCAGTGCAGCGCCGTGCTGACACATTATACTACTTGCACTCAGAGACTGTGGGGAGGGCAAGCCCAAGGCATTCTGCTCGATACAACACTGCTGTGTGATATGCATGTGCTGTTTGGTGGACTGAAATCATGGATGCAGGTCTCTTCGCTGAGGAGGATGATAAAGGCAGGCATTCCCATAGTGCACTACGTAGGGAAGATGCCTGCCTGTTGCTGTCCTCTGGCCTCAGAGGACCACCCCAGAATACTGTATGCCAAACACAATCTCTTAATAAAATGGTAAAACGTTAGTTAGAAATTTTCACCCCAGAAATCAAGTTTACAAAATATTAAGCCAACCAGTAGTTGCATGCATTTAGTGTGAAAGTCAGAAGCGGTTAGAAAACAAGCAAACCAACCAAAGCAAGTATACCTACAAATATATATATATATATATATAAAAAAATGGCATAAAGAAAAAGCAGCCATCTACACACACATGTCAGGCTGGGGACCCTGTACCTTCAAAGGCTCAGTATAAGAGAGTGAAAGAAGCAGAAAGCGGCTCATGGGACTTCCCCTTCAGGACTGGTGGCAGTAATGAAAAATCTGAATGAAAAATGGAGCGATATCACAGTAAGTCACCTAACCGTGCACGAGGCGGCAACACATTACAATCTGGGCTGGGGCTCACACTCAGTAATCACTTTGCATTTGCCCAGGGGTTTGAATCTGTGTCACTCAGCAGGTGGCTGACGTACAGCTAGGGCAGCTCCAAAAAGGAGCTGTGCCCCTCCTGCCCAGGGCACAGTTGAGTTGCTGGCCCATCAGGACTGCTAAAAAATTAATAAATGATTAAATCTTTAATCTTCCCTATCAGCCAGTTAGACTACATGGGATTGAAGCTTTAATAACTAAGAAGCTCCATCTCTAGTTCTTGCCCCAGCTACTTGGTTCAGGTCCTGAGGCAGTAAAAGGTGGTTTTCAGTTATCTCAGGAGACCTAACATCCACCTAAATTGCTGATGAGAGCATGGGACCTGCTGAGCAGGTTTCCAAATCGTGGAATGGGCGCAGAGAGAAAAGAAAGGGTTTGGCGAGGGGCATGGCTGCTCCTGCAGCAAGCCACAACGCTCCTCATATTGTGGTTTGCTGTTTCCTCAATCTGGAGTTCCTTGGGTTAAGCAGACAGCGTGAGGCAGTCCCTCAGGGGCACCTGGCAAACAGCAGGCCTTATCACCGGGCTGGCATGAGTTCTGAGACTACAGTCTTCCTGGGCAAGTATCAGCTGGCCAGAGCTCGCAGCCTGGTCTTAAGGGTTTTGAACTATTCACAAAGCAGGATCCTAGTGGAAAAGTCATGACTGCACAAATTATGCCAAACAGGCAAGTCTACTGCACTGCTGTGGGACATATTCCCAGTTCTTTGGAAATAAGACATCATCACATAATTCATATGAAACAGGGCAAAGAACAAATAGCTTGAGCTAAAGAGCTGCTCCCTGGAAGCTTCTGCCTGTGTTTGCCCTCTGAAAACCAGCATCAGCACAGTATCTGCATCAACGTTGCGACCATCAGCACTGCTTTGTACAAAAGAGATGGACTCTTCCTGGAGTCAAGTTAGCCATGGACTCTTCCTGGAGTCAAGTTAGCCATGGACTCTTCCTGGAGTCAAGTTAGCCATGGACTCTTCCTGGAGTCAAGCTGGGCAACACATGGACTGTGCCTCAAACAGAAAAGGCCTAGTGAGAGAAAGAAGTTGCTGCTGGGGGAAACAGGGAGATTGTACATCTGTTTGTAACATGAAGAATGCAGTCTTGAACTTCGGATTTTATTGTTCCAAAGCCTACAATCTGAAATTAGCAGTGATCTTGTGGAAAGGCTGCAGCCCAGCCAGGTTGTGGCATGGGAGGAAAGGATGGACCTTTTTCTTCTATTCAAAGGATTGCAGGGAAATTGCTGTTTTGGAGGAAGTTTGCCCAAAGGTGAACTGTGACTATTTGGTTCCTCTGAGGACAAATGTCCCGATGCCAGGCAAAGAGACTTTGGAGTAAAGAGGAAGCAGCGGAAGAAGGACTGAAGTTATGGAAATGGGCAAAGGAGAGGAAAGACAAATAAAACATCAGGTGGTTTGGGAAACAGAGGAGAATGACCAGGGAGAAGCAAGGAATGGAGAAGCATGTGAGTTTGGGAAAGCTCAAGGCCTGGTAGGAATGGACTTTGTGGCTGGAGCACAAAAGTGCTATATAACCAGCTCACAGATGATTCAGCCTAGGAAAAGACCACTGACCTAGGGGGGGCTGAGTGTGGAAGGCAGGATGGCAGCTCAAGGGGGGCAGGCTGTGATTTCCTGGACTAGGCTGGTTTGACTGTGGTACTTCCGAAGGCGCATTGCCTGGCCAGGATGGTGCCCACTAGTCACTGAAAGGGTACCATTCTGTCAGAGCAGACATTCATTCGTCTTTCGATGCCAGCTTTATCAAATGCTTTCTCTACCGCTGGGGTGTGAAACTGGAGGGAAGGAGCAGCTCAAGTCTGTTTGAAAGGACATTTACATCACTTCTCCAGCAAGACTACAGATGGCACATCCAAGCGCATCGCTGGATGCATTGGGCTTCCCTGCAAACGCCCGGGGGGCGGATGGGGCTCCGGCACGTTCCTCGCTAGAGAGGAGCGGTGGGCAGGGCAGGGAGCGGGGAGGGGGTTGTTAGCGGTAAAGTCTCACCTTCTGCGCCCCTGAGAAGGCGTGGTAGTAACATGAGACATAGGTCATTATGGCCTTCTCATCCGGCCTTAGCGTGCCTATAATATCTGTGCAGAGAAGGAAAAGAGGTTGAAAGGATAAAGTAAGAAGCAGCACATAGAATAAAACAAAACAGTCATGGGTGGCGTGAGAGAGGGGGAGAAAACTTCCCATCATGCATTGCAGGACAGGCCAAACAGATTTCCATGCGGAGAGCTGGGAATTCGGATCAGAAGGTGGCTAGCAGCGTTGGCTTGTGGCTCAAAGCGGCACCCCTCCCTCCCACCTCCCCATCCAGGGGGACCCCGAGCTGAGGATCTGGGCTCTGCACCTTCACAGCTGCGGTCCGGGGGCCTGGCCCAAGGATGCAAATGGGCTGTTTGGAGGTCTGAACGCCCGCGCTCAAGGCCTTTCTGTACGCCGAGCAGCTAGAGATCAGAGCCTTCCTACGCAGGGCGCTTCCTACGCTCTATCTGCTCTGCTGCAACACGCACGGCCTGTTCCTACGGCACTGAAGTACGGGCGGCTGCTTGGTTTTGGCGAGAGATGTTTACAAGGTTTCACCCACAAAATATTTTCCTTAAGAGACTCCATTACCAACAGGAAAATGGCTAAGCCAGACACAGCAAGGACTCAACTGCCCGATTTCCAGCATGGTGGGTGAGAAAAGAGTTAAAAAAGAAACAAATGAACAAAACCAGGCATCTCAGTCATGATAAGCAATGCTCTGTTTGTAAAACCACCATGGACGTACTCATTAGACATGCTTTGTAAGCCCCAGGTGAACTGGGACTGAATTCGTGGCACAACTTGAGAAAGCAGCAGGTTCAGACCTTGAAGGAAGGGTGCAAGAACCTGCAGCATACGTAAGGTAAAAGATAAAGCTTTGGGTATTCACTAAAGCCTCCATAAAACCACTAAGTCAGCTCCGTTCCTCCGTCTTTGAAAAAGAAAAAAAAAGTGAATAGGTATCAGCATTGTTTCCAGTGGGGGCAGGCTGCAGTGTCCTGCTGAGCAGAGCATCTCTGTGGTGGTCTCCACCTTTGTGAGACCAAGCATCCTAGCTCCGATTTCCCGGGAACAGGAGGTGCAGGTCCTCGGCCATTAGGGCAGCAGTTCGGAAGGCAAATGGAGAAGGTAGAGCTCCCCACTCCCTCGGATTTGTGTGCGTGCCATACGTAAATGCCACTAGAAGTACCACTGAGTACAGGGCAATGGGACTCCTGGCTCCCTTGCCCCACATATTACGTCTGGGGCACCACTTTGAACCAACAGCCAACTCTACCAAGAACATAATAATAAAGATGCCCGTAGCTAGAGAGGAGAGAGAGAAAGAAAAAAAGGTTTGGACATTAGCAACGGCACCAGGTGTGCTCTGTGGAGGGAGCTTGGGATCCTGCGATACCTTCTGGGCTCCTGAGAAGGCGTGGTAGAAGCTAGAAACATAGGTCATGATGGCTTTCTCGTCAGGACGGGCAGTTCCAACAATGTCTGTCAAAAAAAACCTCACGTTAAGAGCATAATCAACTGATGGGAGGAAAGCAAAGGAGAGGGAGAACCACAACTGTCCAGGAGGCCTGCCGGGGTATATGCTTGTCATAGCAACTCCATAGGGCTTCCCAGCATTCCCCAGAAGATGTGTCTCTCTCAGAAGCCAGGATCACCCTCCTGGTTCCCCTCTCTCATGATAAAATTGCTTCCAGGGTCTGACCAGGCTAATGCAGCCACATATCAGCACGTCTCGTGGCACAGCACTTCCCTCTCCTGAGAACACTACTGTTAATGGTGGGTTGAGTCAATCCAAACTGGCAGCAGGTTGACATGGCTTTTATAGATGTATTATACTGCAATTCCTCCATGCAGTTCTTCAGGAAAGATACTTTATCCCTTCCCTTCCATGCCCCTGTCCTCCATTTCAACACAATGATGGTTTGAATTTCAAAAGGCCCTTTCATTAGTTTCAGGGGAAACTCAACACCTCCAGAGATCAGCATTAATGGTATGGAGGAATGCACATTAGCTCCACTCCATGAGGGAGGAGAGTGATCAGGAAAGAGCAATGCGAGCTCCTGCAAGGGGCCCTCTTCTTCACTGCTAGTTTTGCTGATATCTGAAGCTAGATCCACTTATTTTGGAGGTGGCTTTATTTCCTTCAGAATGGCAGGAAGCACTTGAATCTAATCCAGAAACCTCATGATTTTTTGTGACCTCAGCATGACGAATGCAGGGAAACCAAGACTCATCCCTGGCGATGGGAAATACTACCTAAGAATATGAACATCCTAGTTACCCAAAGACAGGTTCACTGGGTTCAGCTGTCCTATCCCCACCTTTCCCCCTTGTTCCTCTCACTCCCTTATTTAACAAAAGCCTTTAATTGCTTCTCCTGTCCAAACCAAGCCTGAAATATAGCTTCTACCATTGAAACCAGCTGGCTTCAGGCAAACAGCCAACAACCAGTGAACTATTTCAGGCCGTTGTTTGCACTCCAGAGTTACAGTCTTCAAAGTCTGATGCCAAGCTGGTCCTGACAAGGCTCTGAAAAGTAATCCTTGCGGTCCCAGTGGCCTCAGGGAAGCAATCACAGTCAGTAGCAAAAGCACCTCTGAACAACATAGATCTCTGCCTTGGTCTGCAGACCCAGGGATCTTCATGCCCAGCACTTCTGAGTAGTCAAGAAGCAGCAGTTTATAATACTAATATCATGTCCCCAATTGGAAGATTGCCAGCAATGTCAGAAGGAGCCCAGGAAAAAAAAAAAACATTCTGGAGCAAAAGGAACGCAGTCCTACACCATACCTTAACTCAGTATTAAGCCTGATTCTTGAAAGGGAACACTTCAGTCAGCAGTGGACATAGCTAGGCGTTACTCATCTCTGCCTAGTGTGTCAACCCCAGGTTAAGATCTCCACACCAGACTCAGAAGACTGAGGGGCACAGGAGGAAGAGGGAAGCAGAACATGTGATTTATTATTCCATTGTAACTTCTCCCCTATACACTTAGTACATGATGATGGAGGGAGCATTCAGAAGTTACTGAATTCTTGTACAATACA
Source organism: Calonectris borealis (assembly GCF_964195595.1). NCBI lineage: Eukaryota > Metazoa > Chordata > Aves > Procellariiformes > Procellariidae > Calonectris > Calonectris borealis. The sequence goes on from NC_134316.1 coordinate 38,787,805, forward strand.
AGTCCACCTAGAAGAAGTGGGAAATTTCTTGAGAAAAAGCAAGTTAAAAGCCACTGGGTTCTACTTTACCTTCTGCATCCAGCATCTTGGGAATATCCAGATATTTCTCAGCCACATCAAAAGCTGTGTTTAGATTAGTGAGAGGATCATCCTGAGAAAGAAACAGAGCCAGAGCATCAGCATCAACTTGTAACAAGGTATACAGCATTTCTCTCAAAACAGAGCTATTGTGCTTGGTTTGGTTCAGGTAACTGTGCTGTCCAGACAAAATTATGTGTGAATCCTCATGTAGCAGGATGAAATAATTAGCTTCCTTTTGAAAGCAGAGCCTTGAGACTCATGATATGATAATTAACATATAATCTATGCACTTGCAACAAGAAGGAATAATACATTTTATCTTGAGCCCAGTTTAAAGTAAAATTAGCTTCACATCACACTGATAGTAAACCGTCATATCTCACATTTACATCTCATGCTTATATTAGGTTTGCAACTTCCATTTTAAAGAATCGCAGAGCAGTGTATCTGTTAGAATATCTAAGCAATACTAAAATAGTAACAACATCTGCAACGGGTGCTGTCCTTAGCTAGTGTACAGTTTGTTGAACACCAGTTGAGTGGGAGAAAGAGAAATGTTTTAACAAATCTCTTCAAAATAAATATACAGAAAAGTACCCATTTTGTCTGAGTCTTGCTTTTCCTCCTAGGCGCTGCACAGGACTTGTCATTTCCTTAGTACATTTCTATTCCTCTATATATAAACCTTCTGCTGTGGCAGGATGCATTTCAGATACAGACATCAATACACAGTAATCAAACCCTAAACAAAGTTAAATGTGACTTATCATATCATGAGTCATATCACAAAGGTAACTAGATTTTAAAGAGCCACACAAGAGAATATGAAACACAGATGTCACTGGAAATGAAAGACCTCTGCAAATTGTTTCCAGCACTCAAACGTAATGATCAGCAACAAGACACCTACCAACCTGTAGGAGACCCTCATACAAGCCTGATTCCCATATACCTGTATATCCATGATACTTAGTTACTCTGAAGGATCAATCCCTTCATGATGACAAATGACACTTGCACTACCAGTTTCTGCTGTTGAGACAGGTGGCTTCTGCTGGAGGAAAGGCTGTGCATAAACTGCTAGTGTTTATTCACCATGTTTGCTAAGTGTCTTTCGGGAGAGAGGAAGGATGGGGTGGTACTCTCCATATTGTCATTTGTGCCACTCACAATGAGACCCACCTTAAAAATTAGGAAATAAGGAGTATAATTATTTCACCTTCTTTCTACAGTGGCATCCATGTTCTCTTTCTTTTCTATCTGAGATCATGTGCCTTTGCTTATTGCATTGACTTGGAAGATTAAGCTGTGCCTGACCTCTAATCAACAGGCAGTTTCCTTTGAACCCATCCAGCATGAAAGATGAAGCTAGGCAGACTTGGGCAGACAGGGTATGGGTGTGCAGAAAAGTTCCTTTATGGTACTGGTCATTATGTAGCCCTTGGATTACAGCCTTCATGAAACTAGGAAATTGAGCTATTCTGAAAAGCAGTTTCCTGCAGCATTTCCCTAGGAATTAATGCATGTATTAGGTTGGCATCCCATATCAGCATCATATTCCTTTGGGTGAATGTCTCCAGTAGACAGCAATGTTTCACCTACCAAAGTAAATCACACACAGAGGCCATCAAAACAGACACGATCAGTGATCCATATTTAGTCCACTGGGACAAGTCAATAATAAGCGAGGAAATGTTGCATGGACACACTGTGATGAAATCAGTAGCTATGACATACGGTAACAGGCCCCCACCTCAGTGTCAAATAGTACTTTATCCCTATATAATACACTTTCAATGGTGACTACATCAGATATATCTATATCCACCTCTTCAGAGTTTAGCAGCGGTGCAGGCAGGGGATTTTTACTATTCTCCAGCCACAAGGAACCACCCTATGCCATGGAATTAGAGGCTGGTACCATTTCAACTTCAGCCTACTTGTCTCCTGTGCCTGCTGTGGAGAAACCTTTATGAACCCAGAGTGTAACCAAAAGCCTTATTTGAGCTTATATAATTTAAGCTGGTATATAACATAGCTTGTTCTCTATGTGTAGACAGGGCCTTAGCTCCATTTAGGAGGGAAAAATAACAGCCTTTCTTTCACTCAAGTGCAGGAGCATGCAGAAATGCCAAGTGACAGCTCCCTTGCCAGTCTTCCCCTAGCCCATGTGCCATTTTCTACTTCTGTAGAAATGTCACCACTGCGTACCAAATTTCAACCTATGCTGACCGTGATCACCATGGCATTGCTAACGCGCTGACAGAGTGTTTAGTATTAACACAGACCCTTCCTTAGCACAGACCCATCTGAATGAGCTGCCTGAAGATCTGTCAGCCGCTCCTGGAGGAAAGGGAGGAGCAAACTCACTGCAGATAGCTTTCCTATCAGTTTGCAAGTAACAACAGCGGGAGCAATGTTGCCAAACGTTAAAAAGAAATTTTAAGCTGGAAGTTGGGAGAGGTTTCCTGATGGGAAAACTTACTGAGCTTGGGCACTCCCAAAGGAAGGGCTGGAAGTCTTAACATGCGGGAAACTGGAGACTCACCTAGATAAAGCCAGCAGACTTCTACTTCATATGTAAGAAAGATGTGTGATCACATAGTCTCTTGGGGAATGAAGCTAAAGATAGTGCTACTGAAAGCAAGCTACCTAAGTCCAAGACTAGCTCTGAGATGAACAGAGAGCTAAACCCGAGCAAGACCTTGTTCCCTGTGGGAAAAGCTTCACCCCCATGGGCAGTGGAGCTGCTCATCACAAAGGTGATGCTTCTTTGTGCAAGAGATAGGGTTTCCCTGGGGGCTTGTCCAAGAATACAACAGGGTCTCAAGCCCTATGAAATTCCTCCAAACTCCACCACTTCAGTTCTATCCCATCGTACACCAGCTAATCATTATTTCAAATCACCTGTTTCAGTTGACTCCCATGAAAAGGGATAAAGTAGTAAAGACTGGCCTGGCAGCTCCAAGCCTTGCAGCGCAGCACTGCAGCACCACGGCTGCAGGCATGCTTTAGGGACCCAAAGGCAGCAGAGCAAACAAAACCCAAGTCACCTGTCCCTTGATTCCTTCCACAGCTGAAACACACACCCCAGAAGAGCATTGACCCAGATGAGGTTTTGCAGAGGTGCCTCAGTTCCCACTCTGCTTACGTGAACATGGAAATGGCAGGGACACAAAGAGGAGCAGTAACTTGCCAGGCTCTAGCTGGGCCAACTGCAACGAAAGCTATAGTTTTACCATGGACGAATTACGTTGCTTTAACGGTGGCAGACAGCAAACCTGCCCTACACAGATGCCCACCTGGCACGTTCTCTCTTTTGCTGATAAAGACTACCACGGCTCCTCCTCTTTCACCACAACCCTAACTCACACGGGGAGTCTTCTCTCCTCCTCCAGCTATTTCCAAGTCCTTGCAGCACACAAGGTTGCCATGGCAATTATTGCAGTGTGACATAAAAAAAATCTTCTATTAACTAGCAATCAGGAACAGAGATGGAGGGGGAGGAAAATAGAGAGAGAGCAAGCACTACTATATCTGCCAGAGTTGAAGATACTAGGAAAGGAATCCAATTGGTACAACTCATGTTTTCAGGAATATCTGTAATAAATGCATTCAACACAGCAGTACACAGACCGCGTTTCTATATGTATTGCAGTATATGAGAGGGTGTCTGAGTCATCAGTCAACCATTGTACTTGATAAAAAGATCTTAGATGCGGCTCACAGTTGAGCTACAGTTGGGGGTAAAAGGAGGAAGGGAAACCCCATCTTCTGCATATTCCTCACATGCAGACCATGAGCTGAATCTTGAGACCTTATCTACAGCAAGCTGAACAATAGCAGACAGACCTGCACTGAATAGAAACCATATAGCCAAATAAGTAGCTGTGGTGTCGGGGAATCACTGACACCAAGATGGGTGGACTTGCACCTTTTATTTTGGGGCCTGGACTATAGAAGCGACTTCAGCTAAGCAGTGCATGTAGGCAGAAAAGAATTGTGCTTGCTCCACTAATATAGCTAGACTAGGAAAAATAGCTAGGAACATAAACTCAGTACAAAACTGTGCTGACAAAAGAAGTAGCTAACTTTTGGGAAGAAGATATGCAGCTATACTGGCTACCTTTTGCTAGCATATGCTGCCAATACAGGGTCTGTAGCATACACACAGCCTCTCTGAAGGAGCAGAAAACACCAAAAATGCACAAGAATGCTACCCAAATAGGAGGTACAATGCAGATCTCTTGGCAGCTTGGACTGATGTTCATCTCTCTATCTCATACATTTGTGTGTGTGTGTGTGTGTGTGTGTGTACACAGAAACACACACAACATCGCCAAAGGGACACACAACTGAGATGCCACTAATCACTCCCTAGAGTTGGAAGAGACCTGGAGGGGCACCTCTACTCTACTATCCACTGTGATGACTGCTTCTTAGCAGCCTTTCTCATGTCTTTGTCTCCAAGATAAGTCCCCTGCAGAGCCAGAGATGATTCAAAATGTTGGGGTTGGTTTATTTGTTTGTTTGCTTGTTTTTGAGCGAAGTTGGAGAGGGGGAAGTAGGCCATAAGGAGAAGGGCAAGAATCAGTTGAATTGAGCCAAAGAGAGGAGAAAAACAATAAAGGAGGAAACAAGTGACAGAAATAGTCCAGTGTTTAGGAAGGTGCCATGTTCATACACTCTACAAACGGGTTTTAAAGATCTAGCATAAAAAAGGCAACTTCCTTTCAGCACATGTCAACTGCCAGAGCTAAAGGCTGGGCTCTGAGCTAAGTTCTTCCCAACTATTTGCTCAAGATTTCAGCTGTGGTAGAGTTCTCAAACATGCATTTAATCTCATGCCTTTAGAGTAATCGAGGCAGAACAACAATAAAAATAATACAGAAAGAGTCAGAAGACTGCAAGAGGGCAGAGGGAACCTGATGAAGGATGGGATGAAAGACAAGTGGAGAACAAAAAATGCTGGTTCCCTTTATAGCCTTGCTCCAAAGAGTACAAATCCCTTCCCATCTACATTGATGTTGGCTAGGACAATCACGCTCTCTTTCATCTTAAAAAGCCTGCAGGCAATATGACCAAATAACTTTCCTTCCCTCAGTCTTGTTTCACTTGGGTTTGGCTTAAGGCTTTGTTGATAATGGAGAGTGCTGTAGCACTTACCCGGCTGGGTTTGTCAGACGCATATTGCTTAGCTGCTTTTATTTTCCCAAGGCCAGGCACTGAAAATGTAGCTCTAATAATTCCTTTTTTTATTGCTGCTGTTTATGTAAACAGGTACAGTCTCTCCCCACTGTTTATTCATCATATGCTGACTCCAGACACTAAAACTGATCAGATAATATAATTGACTGCTCTGCAGGACAGTAAAGATCTAAAAGGTTACTGAAAAGCAGATCAGGCATTGTACAATTCATTGCCTCAAGGATGCAGCTAATTTGATTAATTCATTTACATATTGTCTATTTGCACAGTGATCCAAGAGTCCAGGTCTGTTAGTGATGGGCTTCTATGTTTATTTCCCTAGCCAACATCGAGCACGTACGCACTTTATAACACCCTGCCCGTGAGATCAGATGGTCAAACCTTTTGTGTATTAGCCCCAGTAATGACACATGAATTATGCTCTTGGTGACATTTCACTCCACATGTGCACAGATATAGTGAAACCGGATCTCAGCAGACTGCAGGAATGCCAGTAGGATGAGAACCCAGTTTGGTCTTCCATCGTCCTGCTGGGTCAAGACACTGCTGGCAGCACAAACCACTGAACGCTTACTCTCATCATCCACTTAGCAATCTGGTCTCCAAGACACACAGGAAGCGAACTTTGGAGCAGCTAGATACCATGTTACCAGTGGCAATTTTTAAAGTAAAAATGAGTGTTATGGCAAATGCTTTTCTGGCACCTCATACCTACGTGCTAGGAGAAGCCCAGTACTGCAGATGGCTCAGTGCTAAGCTGGAAGCATGTGACAAGTGTCCAGTGAGGGCACAGACCCCTTAATGAGCTTTTGCACTTGAACACCAGGTAACAAGTTTCTATCCAACTCTCCACTGAAATGTTAAGTCTGATTTGACTTGCTAGTCTGTGACATTAGCACAGACATTTGGTATTACTGAGTTTGCCAGCTTTTGCTCATCAGCTGGGATTGGGGCACGTGTGTCTCACATAAGGCAGTCTGAAAGCAGAGAAAGTCAAGCAGGAAGCTCATTAAGTTCACGGCTTACTAAGAAGCCTGAATGTACTGATTCATCCCTCCTTCCTTCCCTCCAATCCTGCAACTGCCAGCTTGTGCTGAAGTTCTCCAATTATGTTTATCAAGCTAATACTTCTCCCTCTCTACTTCCAAGGAGCCAAGCATCTGGTCTGACAAACAAATTGAGTTGTACCTTTCGTAGCTTCCCGTAGTCGATGAGCTCTGGACGGTGTCTATGAATTAAAGCGCAGAAACCAAGGCCGTCCTTCCAACTACGAGAGAGACAGAAGAGAGCACAATGAACAGTGCTCAGCCAGGGAGAGACAGTGACAGGCACGAGCATGAGGGAAGGCACCAAGACACCATGCAGCCTTTCAGTATTTAAAGGGGGCTTATAAGAAAGATGGGGACAAACTTTTTAGCAGGGCCTGTTGCGACAGGAGAAGGGGTAGTGGTTTTAAACTAAAAGAGGGTAGATTTAGACTAGGTATAAGGAAGAAATTTTTTACAGTGAGGGTGGTAAAACACTGGAACAGGTTGCCCAAAGAGGTGGTAGATGCCCCATCCCTGGAAACATTCAAAGTCAGGTTGGACGGGGCTCTGAGCAACCTGATCTAGTTAAGATGTCCCTCCCCATAGCAGGGGGGTTGGACTAGATGACCTTTAAAGGTCCCTTCCAATCCAAACTATTCTATGATTCTATGATAAGACAGCAGGATGACTAATTCTGGTTTAGCTTCTAGCTAACAGTGCTTCTGCAAGTGCTGGGAAGGAGACATGTCTTGTACCTGCATGAGCCTGCAACAAAGATTCCTTTCAATCCCTACAAAAATCCACTGTGACTTGCCCTTTGCATTGCCACCTCCTTCTTGGCAGTTCTCTGTGCTGAACTCCCTGTGCATGTCCTGTGGAGCATTCAAGGACAGGTCTAGAGCTCACAATTGAAAAAAGGTGTCGATACAAGCCCTAAAGGAGAAACAAGTGCATGCCTTAGGGAAAAGGCAGATGCCCATAGCCAGCTCTACTATAGTACTGGCTAGCGTGGATGGCACTTAAGCTCTCAAAAAAGTGCTTTACATTTATATGGTTCATACAGCTCTCTGATGTGCTGGAAAAAGCACTATAATGCAGTATTTTCACTGGAATATCTGCCAGTTTGGAAACATTAATATTAGAGCAAGAAAACCTCTCATCCCTTCCCAACTCTGCCATACCACAAAGTTTCTGGTGCAGCCCTTATTTCATGGCTCCTAAAGTGTTCTGAGTTTTCACAGAGCAAAAGCTGTCTTGCTTAGCCCGTGGCACCTATGCTGATCTCAGAGAACTTAATGCTCTGAAGAACTTTTCAAAAGCAGCAATTGTAACCAGAATGAGGAATTGGGATGTAGGTACTTGGATCCTCTTACAACTTCTGCCTTTAATTTCCTAGGTGTCTCTCTGGACTACACTGTTACTGTGCAACGTGCATCCACATTGCCTTCGGAGGTCTGTCAGGAACATTGCTGAATATACCAAGAGGCGTACGAAAATAACACAGGTTGTAAAGCTAAGTTCTTGCCTGTAACTCACCTGATATGGAAGTTCTGGATGTTTACATTTTTGTAGGGGGCTGTCTTCCTCTGACACCATAACAAAAGTCCTTCTTTAGCAGATGTCTCTAGAGAAAGAAAGAAAGCACACCAATTAACTCATTTTCTTAGAGAGCAGGAGTCTCTGGAGCATATGCCAGAAAAACATGACCAACTCCTCTTTGGTAGAGACTGCACTGAATTGTGCTTTATTTAATTTCATATGTCAGAAAATTCCTTGTTTGGAAGAGACTACCGGGATAGATTTGTTACTATTTTTTCTTAAGGAGGTTCTGTAATAAGGAGATAGCTTTTCGGGATTAGAAAGGAGAGTTTTGTAGCACTTGTAAGGTCCATTTTCAGTGCTAGTCCCTGAATCAGCCTGCAAGAAATGCAATAGATTCCAACATCAAAGTTGGCTTTCAGGCTTAGCCATCCCTTTGAGCTGCTCTTAAAATCTCTTAGAAGAGGAGGATGTGAAAAACTCTTCTCAGTATACCTGAACCTGCCAGAAATGTCAGTGAGATGACAGGGCAGCTTGGGAAGGGTAGCTCCCTAGGATCTTCCAGTGACTCACTGGAAGCATTCTGGGCCTTTTAAGTGGCAAAGCCATTTAGTTACCCCAGTTGTTCATCGTTGAACAGTGGCTGGAAAGAACCAAGATTTACCTTCAACTGAGATATCCTGAATGGCAAAACGAAGGATGATGGTCCAGATCATTCCAAGAGTCATTTTGACATTGCCATCCACAATTTCTATGGAAAAAAAAGGTAGAAAGAAATAGAAGGCATCAAGTTGCAAGTGCAAATCCTAGTAAAACAGGAGCATTGGGGAGCATTCCCTTTTGCAGATGGGAGAACTGGAATTCCAGCTGAAAACTGTTCTTCCCCACCTCCCCAGATGCTCTGCTAGTACAGCACAGTCTTGTCCCGCAGTACCCAGTAATCAGACTGGTTCTCTTGGAGTATAATACTGAGCGTAAAACAGACACCGATGATCCAAAAAACCAGGAATAAGAACCAATTTAGATCAGTGTAATTCCCCACAGGGGCCTAAAATCACCTTGTTCAGGTTTAGTTCCTACCACTTAGAAGCCATATAAGCCAAATTGGGAAAAAGAAAAGCCTTCCTTTCTTACTCTGATATGTCTACTCCAAGTCACCTATATAACCGTGCCAGCGTAATTATACCAGAAGAACCAGTGAGACTTCCCAGTGCAGATGAGCTCTGACAGCTGGTTTTGTCATGTGAACAAGATACCACCAAGAAAACCAAGAAACTTAACGTTTTAATTTCAAACAAGCCTACATGCTTGTTGTTTCAAACAAGCCTAAATATGCCAGACTGCTTGTACAGGACTTCTTTCAGTCATACAATTGCCAAAAGACACAACAGAGCATTCCTCAAAGTACATGCATCCTCCTTGAAGAGGAAGCAAAGACTCATGCTGACCAGCCTGAGCAGACCATAACATAAACTAAGATATTAAGCAGATTGTGCCTTATTGCTCATTGGACTCTGCAATATAAATCAGCAAGACTCAACAACTCAGGGGTTTTAGAAAGTGACTGCTTGCGCGCGTGAGGTATGATCTGTTTAGGATGGGGGATCAAGGTTCTGGGGGGAGGCTGGCCCAGAAAGGGGCTTCCACCATGTATAGATTAGCACCTACCAGTCCAAACAGTGAGCAGCTGGGTCTCAAGTGCTGATCCTCAGCATCTACAAAAATTCTGCACAGCCTATGTATACATGTTATAAAATTCACAGCCTTCACTTTTTTGGATAGTGAAACTAGCAGAGCTGCCTTGTCCTACTCTCGTCTCCTGCCTTCTCTGGCAGGTTCCTGCACGGCAGAAGGATCTTTCACAAACAACTGACAAGTTACAAGCGTATTTTCAGTAAGAAAAGGGTTAGAATTAACCTACTGTTTGCAGGTAGAATAATTCAAGTCCTAACAAGGCTGCCAGAAACCATTGTTGTCCTACTGTAGACACCTCTGTATCACTGCTTCCATAAAGCTGCCCAGCAGGAACACAACATGCTCTGAGGCAAATAGAAATCTGCAGTATAGGCAACTGCCACCTGTCTGGATCACAAAACTAACAATATTTGAAATTTTCCTTTTAAGCCGTTAAAAAGAGTTTTTCCTCTTATGAAAAATTTTCAAAATGTGAACCTCAGTGTATTCAAAACCAACAGACAAGTAGCACGCACCCCAAACACATTGTTTCAGAAACCGTGTCCAACTGGTCCAAATTTCTGAAAGCTTGTGATTTAGCGATACATGTGGTGCAACCTCCAGTGTAAATTAGAAGGATAATCTCCACTGTGCTTTGACATACAACTGCATTAGGGATTTACAGATTTAAAAGATAGAAAACAAGACATGCCACCTTGTTCTACTGCAGTAAACCCCTGTGTCCACTCCCTTCTGCACTTAAGAGTACACACAGATATCTTGGCAGGGCATTAGTTTGCCCAGAATTAAACAGCCGACAACTTTTCACTGCAGTACAAAAGAACTAGAGTTATTGTTGCTGACATGAAAAAACTATGTTTGCCTGTTGGCAGTTTTCTCACAAACAAATTTTTTATAGGTATTTTGGGGTCAGGGGGTTGTCCGCTAGGCTGATGTAAGAAAATGTCATGTGATGGCAAGTATATTCAGTTCTGCACTTTTTGCATTCTCCACCCCTCCAATAAAGCACCACAACCAACTTAAAGGAAAATCCTTACTATTGTTACAAATACCTGAGATACTACAGCTAAAATATAAAATTGTTTTGTTCATGTGACAGATATTTGTGGGGATTTTCAAAAAGCAAATAACCCCAATGCTTGTAAAAACCACAGCAGTTGGCAGGAGGACCCTACGGTATATTTAAGATCTGAAACTAAATTGAGCTCTTTATTTATGGACTAGATTAAAATCTGATGGCAATACTTTAATGTTGAAAATGCTTTATGAACACTAATAAATCAATCAGTGAGCTGAAACAGGTAATTAATATTACTGTTCCATGGATTTTAATTGGAAATAAAGGTCAAGATAATCACATAAAATCAGATGGCATTAAGTTGCTAATGTGGCATTAGAACTCAGCACTACGCTCTGGTCACGTTCTCAAATTCCAGTTTTATAAAGTTAGCTGGTGGACTTAAGGTGGCAAGCATCTCTTCTCCCCCAGCCCTCTTCATTGCATTACTCATTTAAAAGGCACATTTAAAAAGGAAGATGTGTGGTCCCTGCTCCCATGTCAGATTCTTCCTTAGCAGTGCACCAAAGCAAAGCTGCTCTGGAAGAAGCCCAGAATATTTCCACCACTTCATCTCTATGTATCATTTTACCTCTTCTTGACACAGAGAAAACCCACCACCTAGCAAGCAGATACTGATGTCAGTAAGATTAGTGAGTGATCCATCTCGGGATGCAGATTTAACCAACCACACCATCCCCAGTCCTTTTCTTCTTTTTTTTTTTTTCTTTTAAATAGACTTGACAAAACTGTTATTATTTGTTAGAAGTGGGCAAGCATTTTTCATTTCTAGAGCTAAAAAACTTCTCCTGGCAACCTGGTTACAAAGTTAGCCAGCCTGATCAGAAAGGCCATACGCTCTTTGGCCCTCACTCACTTGGTTTTCCACCCCTGCATTCCCCAATGCCAACTTCCTTTTTCTTTAGGATCCCTTCAGCGCCCTTCAGCTCCTGCCAGTCTCTTTCTAATATAGTGGAATATGGCCAAGAAACAAAAGTGAAAAACATGGTTGCAAAACAGGTTTGCATGAGGCCTTCTGCTTCCTGGTGAGGAAAAGAAAGAAACCCCACAGGAATTGTTAAAAAGTTGAACGTAACACTACAAAGCTAGAACAATCTAATGCTTAATTAAAGATACTGTGTTTGTTCCCCGCTGATATAAGTAAGGCTCAATAATGTTCACAGTGCGGTTCACGTATTAAAAGGCTAATAATCAGACAGTATCTTCTGCCTGACTGTGCTTTCCAAGCGCTCTTCCTAGGCAAGACCGCTGCAAGCATTGTCTGCACTTCCTCCGCCATCAGCAGCTGTTGTCTGAACAGCAGCAACAAGTACGTGTTATTAATGTGATTTACATTCAACTTGGGGGTGGATCAGTTGCTGGCTAAAGCTGATGAGGCATCTGCATCCACTGGAAGGAAATTTTTTGCACCAGTGAATATGCTTCCACCCAGCTCCCATTATTGTACCAAATACCACGAACAAAATATGCAAAAAATACAGTACTCTCATCCATTTCTTTGACAGCCAATTAAGGGCCTGACAAACATTCAGTCCTTAGGAGCAACACTGGCTGGCTACACAGATGTAGCTTTTAAAATGCCACCACCTTTTTTAAATGCATGAACTCACTTTGAAAAATGCAAAAATTATTAAGCTTACTTTTCTAACCTGGCCTGGGTAGTTAGAAGCAGAATCAATACTACAAAAACTGTTATCTCCCCCTCGCTACTTCTGAGCTGCCCATGAGAGCACAGCCTCTGGTAACTCCGTGGAGAGAATGAGTTGCAGGAGATGAACAACTGGCAGGATAGTCTTATGATCTGGGTATTGGAGACATAGAGCAAAAACGGTGACATAAAATAAAGGCTGCTCTGCATTTTGTTTATCCTAACAAAAGCCAAATAAAGCAGGATGAGCATCTATGCCCCTGCCTTCAGAAAGCATGTTGCTAACTATGGTCCAGCCAGATTAGGACAGATGGCTGGCATTGATGATGGGGGTGTATAACTCAGCTCCCTAAGTGTGAGCGGGTAGGAGATAGGGACAAATATAATGCTATATTTCACTCACTGACATGGAGAGATCTTATTTTTCCCCTCTTTCCACTGTCAAATGTATGCTTGCTTTGCCTGGCGCTTAAGTAAGTGTTTTGCTCTGATGGGACTTCTGCAACTGTTGAAATCTCTAAGCTTTATTTCTCGCTTCACTTGCGCAGGTGAGAATAGGGATCAGCTAATTCAAAGTTATCTTTATGCTGAACTGAGCCACATCTGTCTAAGAAAGCAGTAACTTTCTATGCAGATTAAAGGTGCAAATAAAACAGTCTTAGGGTCACATGCTTGACCTATTCAATCTCTTAAATCCCTGGAGCATTTGACACCAGTATGGAATCTATTACAGCAAAAGAAGGCTCCTGAGGTGTCAAATGACAGCAAGATTTAAAAGCAGATGAAAAACCATTTGGAAGCTGCACCAGGCTAGAGCCTTCCTTGATCCAGATTTACACAGATCTGCCGTATGCCACAACTGCTTTGATCCTATGGACTCTGGCTAAACAAAGATGTTTAGAATCGTCTTGAATTGTTAACAGTCAAAGATGGTTGTAAAAAGCAGCTCTTAACCTTCATTGCTTATTCTGTTTGCTTAGTTCACCTTCCATTTAATGTGGACATGGAATATGTCCTGTGCTCATGCTGTGTGTAGGAAGTCCTCTTCCACTCTGGTTCTCGTTCACCGGGACACGGCTGCAGAGCTTGGCTTGTAAACAGCAGAGAGGGATCTTTATTTGATGAAATGGAAGATAAATGCCATGAAAACATTTTTGCTGGCTTTAACTCTGATTAAGCACAAGGTTTCACAAGGCTTAAGCCAACCTGAGAGTCTTCTTGGGGTTCTTTCCGGAGCTTATTTTTTAACCACAAAAAAAAAAAAAAAAAAAGCCATTTGTCTAATGTATACAGAGAACTACAGCTGGGCTGCAGACCTTTCACAGCACATACCCAGAGACGGAGCAAGCTACCTTAAGGTGAGGGGTGTGCTGCCCTAGCCAGTACCACCACACTGCTGCTGGATGGTGGTTTTCTCCTTTGGGAGAAAAGCCACCTGGAAAACTTCCTAGATCAGTCCAACCTGACTAAGGCATTCACAGCTCATTTTCTTGGTGAGTGTTAGGAATACCTCATTGGCTTTTATCTTCTACTTTGCTGTTGCATGATGTCTTCTTAAGTCTGAAAGGAAGCCCTTAAAATTCATGCTCCAGGAAGGTTTATAATCCCTTCCATGGACAGAGTTACTGCTGTGCTGTTCAAAGTAAAAGTCCATTTTTATAGCTGATGTCTAACTTAATGCATACCAAGCACCTGGATGGACTGGGCAGGAGCCCCTGCAGCAGGTTATGTTTCCTGGTGATGACCAGAGTGGCCTGGGCTCAGCCTGGGTGCACGGGCAGGCGCTGGGGTGGGGGAGCTCATACTGTGATCACACTTACATGGCCTGAGCTGGCATCACAGCATGGACCCAAGTGCTCTGTATAAAAATCAAAGCTAACCTTGGTCCAAACTTCAGTGCCGTGCTACCTTTGGTAGTATAAAGAAACCTACATGGGTTCACCATGTAGCTGCATGGGCATCAGGACAAAGGAGTGCCAGGAACATTTGGCAGGGGAGGTCAGGATCACTGTTCAGATTGATATAAATCATGGCTTCTGTCACAAAATGGCACCTCACAGTCTATTTCTGAACAGGGTAGCTGTTATGAATCCGTACTGAATAACCGGGCCCTGGAGATCTTTGGTCACAGACCATTTTACTTGCAAATGATTTCTAAGTGCTGTGAGGGTACAGTCACAGCTGATTCAGAGCAGACACCAAAAAAGAAAAATCCAGTGGAAGGAGAGAAAAGTAGTGCCAGGGAGAGGAGAACCAGAAAAAGAAAGGGAATAGAGCAGGGAAGATAGGTTTTACGCATGCTCTGGACTCCCAAAAGGATCCAAATGTCTCTCCGAGATCCCAATGACAGCAGGAGCTGTCTTAAGGCAGAAGACCTCTAGCTCCAGGTCCAACTTCCATTTTGAAAAGGGTCCCATACAGATATGGACTACTGTATCAGACACTGGATGCATCAGTCTTTTTTGTAAGGGCACAAAATGACATTAGATATGCATTTGTGCTACGTAAACAATACTCAAGGCCAGCAACACCCTCAGGTTGCTCCTGTGGGAAGTACGTTAAGGTAAAGGTCTCGGTAAAGCAAACATGAGCACCTGCAGTGGCTGAGGTATTCTGCCTGATGTGACACAGAACAAGCAGATCATAGGATGGGCACGTGTCTTGGAGATGTCCCCAAAAGCATGCCTGAAAGGCCAAAATTGGGGACAGCATGCTGACACTGCTCTGACCTCCTGGGCTAAGAACAGGCAGGGCTCAGCCCTGCAACCCCATGACTCTCCCGGAGGAGGAACGCTCATCCAGAACTGTATCAAGGGCTCATTTCCTGGCTCTGTCATGGGTTTCCGTGGAGAAACCACGTATTTCCATCTGTAAGATGGAGATAACAAACTTGCCTCATTTTCCGTGGTCACTGTAAAGACAAACCTAGAAATACCACAGAAGCAGAGTGTCTCCACAGCAACAGTGACAACATGAGTCCATAGGCAGGTCTCACACACAGGTCCCGAGCAGAGGAAAACAAGTGTCATGAAAACACAATCCAGATAAGATGACAAGTTGTTAAGGTTTATAAAAGAGCAAACTAGCTTACTAACTTGAAGCCCTTCTGGGTCTCAGGTGACATATCTGCGAAACACCCACCATCTTTGCTGAAAAGACAAGAATCCTACACAACTCCCTGCTGTCTGCATGATCTGCAAGTTCGTCTTGAGGGTATCCCTGGTGCCGCCCACAATGGTGTCTACACAATGATACACAGGCTTCCAGCCAGAGCACCCAGCTTTCTGAGGTGCACAACAAGAAGCCTGGAAGCCCGGAAAACTGGAGCCTCTGAGGTCCTTGACCTGTGCTGGGGACTGCACTTGGCTTTGACCCATGGGATGTCCTACAGCAATAGGGGATCTTTGCCAGCAGCTCTGCAACAAGTTAAATAGAGGCAGCTGCTCTGCTTCAGTTGAGACTTCTCTTCATTCGAGAAAGCAACATCACAATTAATTTGTTTCTGCCACTGCTCAATGTTTTCCTTAACTCATGAGAACCAGGAGAAAAGCAGGAGGACCTGACCAATAAGCCCAAGTGGGAATCAGGTTTGGCAGCTTGGTGTGAAGGTGGGATTTAAATCCAGAGTAAAGGCCTAATATAGCCCTTTTTTTCCTCCGTGGTTTATTCTACAAGGACATGGTAGGGCTAGGGAGGTGCAAAGGGGAATGACATGCAGCCATGAGAGAAAGGCGACGGCTAAGCACAGCTTGGGCCCAGGCAAATCAGCTGGTTTCTTTACCTTCTGCTCCAATAGATACTAGTTTGACTCCTTTGCTGGCAATGAAATCCAAGGCCTTGTTCACATTGGATATTTTGTGCACTCGCATTTTGCCTCTTTCAGGCTTAGCCAAACGTTCACCTAGTAAGAAAAGAGAAAAAAAAAAGTATAAGAAAACAGTTCTGAACCCTTTCTTCCCTGATGGGTGTCTC